>NC_064642.1:221605079-222230079 GCF_023864345.2 Schistocerca serialis cubense
CTTCAGCAATCCAAGCGTCATTCATGGCGACACGAGCTATGATTTGCACCCGGCTGCACGCACTGGATTCAGTAGCTGTCGCGGCAGAGCCTTTGACACACTCGGATGAGATGTCTTGACAGACATATTGTGTATACTCTGGATTTCTCTCCCAGCCTCTCTGAAGGCACAACAGACGAAATATTAAGAGCTGTTCAAGTTACATTTTACGAATACAACATGTTTCAAACAAACAAAGAGAGAAGACATTCGTTTTCTAATCAAGTAGGTGCTCGCAGCAATGTATGTGATACAGTAACAGATAGCGGAGCGCTGCAACATACAAAACACTGGGATGTGCCACAGGGGCTCTCCCACAGTTACCAGAATGTGGTACTAATAAATATTAATACACAAATCGAGATAACTTGTAGTTGGCGCCTAAATCTGCGGACTGAGAGAAACCTCGCGACGTAACATTCTCCTTCCCAGTGCACATTGTAGGATACAGGACATATGTAATGAATTTTTGCAGAATTAAGTCATCCAAACCGCCATCACTAGATCCAGAAATGGTAAGATGGAATGAGGAACTGGCTAGACTAAGGAAGCGCCGCTCCAGAAACAAATCTGCAGCACCATGAGCCGACGTGGAGGATGGGCTCGACGACATAAGGCAGCACGCTGAACCAACGTTGCATGACAGCGCTCACCGCACATCCTAGCCCGCCCGATTCTCAGTTCCTGAACGGTTACAGCAACGCGGATACTTTGGCGAACGGCATACGTGATTTCTGGCACGAATCAGTATTGGCCATCCTATCAGGCTGGGTATGCATGGAAGTAGCGAGTCATCTGGTAGTCAATCGTCACATAAGGCTGCTACCACTCTACGGTCATCCTGAGAGCACCACGTATTAATGGGATCCAGCTGTCACCTTATGGGCCAGGGTGAGACTGAGGTCTTCTCAGCCTGAGAACCACTAGGACATACGGTTGTGTGTTTATTTTTTAAGATGTAGTGATGAGGCGTAATGGGTCATTAGGATTGTGTGTCACATGAAGGATGCAAAGATTAAATTGAAGATGAGTGGTATGTTGTTACGGCTGAGAATAGTTGAAGATAATAATACGTGGAAAAGGGAAATGTGAAACCCAAGGGTGAAAATACCGCTTCCGTTCTCTTATTATTACACGACCGTTTTCGGGCTCTTATAAGTCCATCTTCAAGTGTCGTAACTTCGCGCCGTGGCCCCTGAACGCCGCGGTGGACGTGTACTAGAAGCGGTGTGCAACATATGAGCGCAACTCCCTGTTCTGCGCTCATAGGTAGCACACCGCGCCTAGTACACGTCCACTGCGGCGCTCGGGGATCACAGGACGAAGTTACGACACTTGAAGATGGGCTTAAAAGAGCCCGAAACCGGTCGAGTGATATTACAACTGAAGTGGTATTTTTAAAATCTGGTATAACGCTCAGTTGCGGATGTTTCTCCAACCGGACTGTTTGTGGTAATGTGAAGATTCATAACGTTACAGGGTATATTGTTGTAGAGTGCCTCCCAGATTACCATAGTATAGTGTTGTATGGTGCCTCCCACATTACCATACCCTATTCACACTGAATGTTTGAAGCAGATGGTGATGGGCTGAAGGAGAGTTATGGACTCATCAGTGAGCCAGCTCATCAGCAGGCATTGCCATCCGCCTCTCAGTAGCGTCCAGACGGTTACTGCATCCAGGGACTCATTGACGCACACTGTATAAGACTTCTGCAGCTTGAAAGCCACAAAAAACTCGTTTTGCGTCCCCCCCCCCCTCACCCCCCTCCCACTCGGAGGTTGGCGGAGTCCTCCCTCGGGCATGGGTATGTGTGTGTTATCCTTAGGGTAAGTTACTTTAAGTCAGATTAAGTGGTGTGTAAGCTTAGCGACCGATGACCACAGCAGTTTGGACCCACAGATCTTGCCACCAATTTCCAAATTTTTCCAAACTCGTTTTGGAGCGAATCAATTCCGCTCATCCAGCAGGCTGGTCATCTGACGAAGCAGAAAGTCATCGAGTAGTAAACCGTCATAATTGCGGCCTGCACTGTGGGATTACCATCGCTCTGGCGTCATCATGACGGGAACGCACGCCGAGGGGGTCTAATCGCCTCCTAATGGGCTGAGGTTGGAGCTGAGACCCTATAATCCAAAAATTTTGGAACACGTATTATGTTCGAGTATAATGACTTTTCTGGAGACTAGGAATCTACTCTGTAGGAATCAGCATGGGTTTCGAAAAAGACGGTCGTGTGAAACCCAGCTCGCGCTATTCGTCCACGAGACACAGAGGGCCATAGACACGGGTTCACAGGTAGATGCCGTGTTTCTTGACTTCCGCAAGGCGTTCGATACAGTTCCCCACAGTCGTTTAATGAACAAAGTAAGAGCATATGGACTATCAGACGTGTGATTGGATTGAAGAGTTCCTAGATAACAGAATGCAGCATGTCATTCTCAATGGAGAGAAGTCTTCCGAAGTAAGAGTGATTTCAGGTGTGCCGCAGGGGAGTGTCCTAGCACCGTTGCTATTCACAATATACATAAATGACCTTGTGGATGACATCGGAAGTTCACTGAGGCTTTTTGCAGATGATGCTGTGGTGTATCGAGAGGTTGTAACAATGGAAAAATGTACTGAAATGCAGGAGGAAATGCATGGTGCAGGGAATGGCAATTGAATCTCAATGTAGACAAGTGTAATGTGCTGCGAATACATAGAAAGATAGATCCCTTATCATTTAGCTACAAAATAGCAGGTCAGCAACTGGAAGCAGTTAATTCCATAAATTATCTAGGAATACGCATTAGGAGTGATTTAAAATGGAATGATCATATAAAGTTGATCGCCGGTAAAGCAGATGCCAGACTGAGGTTCATTGGAAGAATCCTAAGGAAATGCAATCCGAAAACAAAGCAAGTAGTTTACAGTACGCTTGTTCGCCCACTGTTTGAATACTGCTCAGCAGTGAGCCGGCCGAAGTGGCCGTGCGGTTAAAGGCGCTGCAGTCTGGAACCGCAAGACCGCTACGGTCGCAGGTTCGAATCCTGCCTCGGGCATGGATGTTTGTGATGTCCTTAGGTTAGTTAGGTTTAACTAGTTCTAAGTTCTAGGGGACTAATGACCTCAGCAGTTGAGTCGCATAGTGCTCAGAGCCATTTGAACCATTTTTTTGCTCAGCAGTGTGAGATCCGTACCAGATAGGGTTGGTAAAAGAAATAGAGAAGATCCAACGGAGAGCAGCGCGCTTCGTTACAGGATCATTTGGTAATCGCGAAAGCGTTACGGAGATGATAAACTCCAGTGGAAGACTCTGAAGGGGAGACGCTCAGTAGCTCGGTACGGGCTTTTGTTAGTTTCGGGAACATACCTTCACCGAAGAGTCAAGCAGTGTATTGCTCCCTGTGGTGTCACCGCCAGACACCACACTTGCTAGGTGGTAGTTTTAAATCGGCCGCGGTCCATTAGTACATGTCGGACCTGCGTGTCGCCACTGTCAGTGATCGCAGACTGAGCGCCACCACAAGGCAGCTCTCGAGATACGGAGTAGCACTCGCCCCAGTTGTACGGAGGACTTTGCTAGCGACTACACGGACGAAGACTCGCTCATTTGCAGAGCAGGTAGTTAGAATAGCCTTCAGCTAAGTCCATGGCTACGACCTAGCAAGGCGCCATTAGCATTACATTGCATTTATCTAGATAGAGTCTCGCTTGTATCATCAAGAACGCTGTATACAAATGATGGATTAAAGTATTCCAGCAGCTACGTACTTTTCTTTATAGCATTCATTACGTATCCTGTTTCAGACCTCACGCCACCATGCGTGAGTTAGCGCGTGCATCTTGGTCGCCTCTTTCTATTAGTGTACGTAGTGTTGGCAAGTCTGCCGACACTACACTCCCTCCCACGTATATCTCGCGAAGCGACCATCCTTCTTTCCACGAACAATACGAGACTGGAATAGAAGGGAGAACCGATAGAGGTACTCAGGGTACCCTCCGCCACACACCGTCAGGTGGCTTGAGGAGTATGAATGTAGATGTAGGTGTATACACCTAACCACCGAGTCTGACGTTACCGCCAGCCGCCTTCAGCCAGCTGCCAGTCTGGGATTCGTTCCCTGAACGTCTGTGCCTTTAACTTAGCATGACCAAGTGGGACTCCACGTCCCACATTCAGCGGACCGTGTCAGCCTGCCGCGCCAGACATGAGTTGGTCGCCCGCGATCGGGACCGTTAACTACGAAAGACCACACCGTTTTGGCTGATCTACGCATATCATTGGCCAGATGCCTATTTCAACGCTTCGCTGTCAGGATCTGTGGGTGGATTTCTGCCTTCCAACACCGTCTGAAGTGAGCCTGAGTTGCTCTACGAACTAATGGGTGTAATAAAGAGATTATACAGATTCCGAACCAACTTCCTCCAACATATTACACCACAATCTCTTCAACCATAAGCTGTACGGAAGTGCTGTGACAATCGGAGACAAGCAGGTCAGACTTACGCAGTTTAGACAAGTTACCCGTAAAACCGAATATCAGCATGCACTGTTCCCAGCTAGGAAGAGACACTGGGGAAAGTTATATGGGCTGTCAGTCGAAAAAACAATCATTGGGGCGATCCATTTTAAATTGTTACCGAGAGAATAAAATGGTATCATATTATGGACTCTGTGGCAGGGAAGGGTGAAATAACGCAAGGATGGAGGCACATGGCGCAGTTTGTGCTGTATAAGCTGCTCCCTGTCGCGATCTGCAGACTGACGAATCTGGACGCATGCAGTTAGCACAGCTGGAAAGAAAATACACGGTAGGCACCTGTGTCCACCCCTTTGCACGAGAGGAAGTCACTTTGGTAATTTAGGAACTAATGAGAAAGAAGGCTCTAGACAGTGATGGAAATCACTCAGAAGTGCTACAAGTCGCACTACAAATAACTCCATACTTGATGATATATTTTTAAAGAACGTTTCGGGATGGGACATGTGTCTTCATCCTGGGAGTTGGCCGCTAAGAAAATCTGTGAACAAAATTCCATCAGAGCCAAAATTCGATTGATTGATTATCCTGTAAATTCACTAGCTAAGGTCCAGGACTTAATCGTCTGTGATCGCCGGACTGGTACTCGGAACCGGACATATTACGCTGTTAATCAGGCTATTCAAATAGTAAACAAATCAGAAAAGAAATACACAAGGATATGACTAATATATGTCATAGGTAGCTTCGCATTATATGCTGGGCCGCGATGTATTCACGCCTTAGGGATCAGCAGCTCACAGCGGCCTTATACAACAGTCTTCCCGACTTTTGCAGAAATAGTCTCCAAGTGGCGAGGGCAGAATTGGAATATTTTCGAAAAGACTTCTGTGGGATGACGGCAGTGGTCGAATTGTAGGGCTAGTTTTTGTAACAGCACCATTGAAACCCTATTATTACTACTAGAAATGGACGATCGGTCGAAGGGAATGTACTGACCACCTCATTTCTTGTGAAAGCGGCCAGCTGGAGAAAGCAGTTGGAAGCGGACACATCAGCAATACTCTAAAACCATGAGTAGTTAATGTCCTAGGAACAGGCTCATCGTTGCAACATATAAAACCCTACAAATTTCGTTGAAAGGAAACTTACAAAGGAATCATACAGTAATGTGGAAACGCTATAGAAGGAACATAGCTACAAGATACTTGGTCACATACCTGGACCAGAAATTGAAATTTAATCAGCATATCAAAGCGGTTAAGGAAATAAGCATGCAAGTAACTGCATAAACGTGCCAAGATCATCAGTGTTAACTACGTACCAACCATGACTAATACGACCGTACTACAGGACTCTCATCGAGTTAATAATATCTTGTGCTTTCTGCGTGTGGGCACAGTGACTCTTCACCGTGGTTAATATGTTGGTGGTAACGTGCGGAGAGAGTTGAGTTTTCTTGTGGCTATAGGGGGTTTCAACACCACATTAGTGGAGCGCTGGTACTTGGGATACACCATAGTGATTTTATGTATCGTGCAGCAAAACACCTGGGCGATCGGCGTCTGACGCAGTTGCCCTGGCGGATGAGGTCTGCAAGCTCAGCCCCGCACAAGTATGTGGTAGGCATCATGGTGGACATCAGAGGCGCCTTCTACAACCTGTGGTGGCCCTCGTTCTTCTCCCGCTTGCGTGACAAGGAGTCTCCAGGGCCCCTGTATGGTTGTCGGAGGATATATTGTGGGGACAGGGAGGTTTGGGTATCATTGCCTAGCGGGAATATAAGTAAAACCATCGCGAAGGGGTGCCCCCAGAGATCTATCCTGGGGCCACTCTTTTGGGACGTAAATATAGATCCATTAATAGAAAAATTACAACTCAGCGAGGACGTGCTAGACGTGGTAGCCGACGCAGACGACCTCCTCCTGTTGGTAGGCCCCTGTAGCCGTGAGGACCTAGAACCGGAAGTGGTACAAGCAATAGCAGCTGTCGTTGAATCGTGCCACGAAGCAAGAAATGTAGGTTGCACCACACAAATCAACATACCTATTGTTGAAAAGCAGCCTGGTTAGAAATACAACTGTAAGAATCGAGGGAACACCAGTTCTTCGGCGCCGCGGGGCAAGATACCTAGGAGTTTTAAAAGACGAAAAGAGGAATTACACGTCACACGTAGGTACCGTATCACAACGAGCCCTAGAAGTCTTAAATAATCTCATTAACATAGGTCGTAGAATATTCCATCTGCCACCCAACTTCATCAAACTCTACCACAATACCATCTTAACATCAATACTAGGATACGGGTGTGGGGTCTGGGCACACAGGCTCTCGAGGGTAATGCCTGCCACCATGACTGCAAGAAGGGTGCAGCGGAATATGTTATTACGCTCTTTTGGGGCATATATAACCACTCCTGGGGGGGGGAGGCTTTATTGATGTTAATGGGGCTGTGTCCATTAGATATTAAGATCCGGGAATAGGCAGCATGGTACTGGATAACTAAAGGGAAAATTGAAAAGATTAGGGAAATTAATGGGGGCAAATTTGCAATTAGAAGAAGGGGGGAGGAGATATGGCAAGAAGCATGGGAAAATGAAGAAACAGGGAGAAGGGTATTTCGACTGCTGCACTTCTTCATAGGCCATGGACCATATCCAACATACACTCCTGGAAATGGAAAAAAGAACGCATTGACACCGGTGTGTCAGACCCACCATACTTGCTTCGGACACTGCGAGAGGGCTGTACAAGCAATGATCACACGCACGGCACAGCGGACACACCAGGAACCGCGATGTTGGCCGTCGAATGGCGCTAGCTGCGCAGCATTTGTGCACCGCCGCCGTCAGTGTCAGCCAGTTTGCCGTGGCATACGGAGCTCCATCGCAGTCTTTAACACTGGTAGCATGCCGCGACAGCGTGGACGTGACCCGTATGTGCAGTTGACGGACTTTGAGCGAGGGCGTATAGTGGGCATGCGGGAGGCCGGGTGGACGTACCGCCGAATTGCTCAACACGTGGGGCGTGAGGTCTCCACAGTACATCGATGTTGTCGCTAGTGGTAGGCGGAAGGTGCACGTGCCCGTCGACCTGGGACCGGACCGCAGCGACGCACGGATGCACGCCAAGACCGTAGGATCCTACGCAGTGCCGTAGGGGACCGCACCGCCACTTCCCAGCAAATTAGGGACACTGTTGCTCCTGGGGTATCGGCGAGGACCATTCGCAACCGTCTCCATGAAGCTGGGCTACGGTCCCGCACACCGTTAGGCCGTCTTCCGCTCACGCCCCAACATCGTGCAGCCAGCCGCCAGTGGTGTCGCGACAGGCGTGAATGGAGGGACGAATGGAGACGTGTCGTCTTCAGCGATGAGAGTCGCTTCTGCCTTGGTGCCAATGATGGTCGTATGCGTGTTTGGCGCCGTGCAGGTGAGCGCCACAATCAGGACTGCATACGACCGAGGCACACAGGACCAACACCCGGCATCATGGTGTGGGGAGCGATCTCCTACACTGGCCGTACACCACTGGTGATCGTCGAGGGGACACTGAATAGTGCACGGTACATCCAAACCGTCATCGAACCCATCGTTCTACCATTCCTAGACCGGCAAGGGAACTTGCTGTTCCAACAGGACAATGCACGTCCGCATGTATCCCGTGCCACCCAACGTGCTCTAGAAGGTGTAAGTCAACTACCCTGGCCAGCAAGATCTCCGGATCTGTCCCCCATTGAGCATGTTTGGGACTGGATGAAGCGTCGTCTCACGCGGTCTGCACGTCCAGCACGAACGCTGGTCCAACTGAGGCGCCAGGTGGAAATGGCATGGCAAGCCGTTCCACAGGACTACTTCCAGCATCTCTACGATCGTCTCCATGGGAGAATAGCAGCCTGCATTGCTGCGAAAGGTGGATATACACTGTACTAGTGGCGACATTGTGCATGCTCTGTTGCCTGTGTCTACGTGCCTGTGGTTGTGTCAGTGTGATCATGTGATGTATCTGACCCCAGGAATGTGTCAATAAAGTTTCCCCTTCCTGGGACAATGAATTCACGGTGTTCTTATTTCAATTTCCAGGAGTGTAGATATTAATAGAAATATAAGGTAGAATGTAGGCAAACTAACAAGACTCGGGACTACAGCGATTCTAAGTAACTCGGCCAGCCCAGTGCCAGGGGCACGCCCGCTGCGGTTTGCTCGGTGGGCAGGCCATGAAGAGTAGGTTTGTACCGTAACTGGCACACCTGTAACACTGCAGAATAGATTAGAATTAGTGTAGCTCATTAGACTAGATTAACCTTGTCCACTGAATTGTCAGTTTTTATAAATTAGGTAGAAGCCTCATTTGATATTGTATTAACTAAAGACCCACTAATTAGTTAAGACGGTGGGTTATTTTGTATTACATTATTGTATAGTATTAATAAAGAATTATTTAAAAAAAAAACAGGGTAACGTACTGCCACTCCAGCATTGTCAGGGCGTACAGATCTTAATCGCCACTTGCTCCCAGCTGCACTTACGTAGAGAAACTTCAGTAGGTTTGACCAATCAACGTCTGCTCAGCGTCAGATCAATTCAGCTTGCGTTATCCACATTTTTAGGGCCAGAGTAGGTGACTCACTGATCATCTAGTTAAACTGTCTTTCACAACAACAGTCCACCCATTCAAGTATTATAGCATCTATTAGTTGTTTAGGGAATTCAATCTATAACTTGTTAAGCATAATTTATGTATGGTTTGAAAAAATAAATGTTGTTAGTACACTAAATTTTGCCAACATTCTCAATCAATTAAATAGTCCCACCAGAATTACCTTTCATTGTGGCGTCCCGTGCCAGGATCTCGGATTGATGGCATCGTCTGTGACCATCAGATCACGTTGCCTAGCTTAGTCATTCAGTTTGAGCGTATCTTGCGTAGAATTTTGAATTGATGGCACCTTCCGTGACCGTCAGATCGTAGACAGTGTTGCCCAGTGAAGTTTCTGTTCACCATGTTTAATGTGGAGCACTTGGTACAGCTGATTCGTGTTGCTGGCTGTTAAGCATAGTACTAATGCTTAATTATTCTATGTGTGTATTTTCATGTTGTGGTTGTGACTTATGTGTCACTTGATTGTTTGTTTCTGGTGGCGAACCGCGTTGTGCTCGTTTGTTAGGGTAGATTGAGATTTTCGTTTGTGAGCGTAGACAAGCGTGCTATTATTTGAATTCGTTGCCAGGAACTAGGAATCAGTAGCTCACGGGAGGGTAATTTAGAGTAGAATCTGAGTGGCATAGGAATGTGTAGTGTTTAAATTCGTTTGGGTCAGAATTAGAGTTCATGCTTACAAGATGCAAGGCACGTTTGCTACGGAGTAGCGGAAGTAATTCTGTTTTTTTAACCATGGATCCACGTCAGATTGTTAGCTATGACCAAGGATATATTAAACGGGATTCTCAGGTAAATGCAGTTGTAGACCGGGCAGAAATATCAAACGCAGAACGTGCGGAGTATGACGACATGTCTCAGTCAGGTGACGAAAGTGAACGGGAGTACGCAGCAGAACGAAATGTAGGCGCTTCTGTGAGACTGGTAGACCATAATCACGAACGAAACGTCCAGAATGATGGAATCTCGTTCATATAGTCCGGAGGGTGTTAGCGGTGAATCTCAGTTTGAGGGTCTCATGCAATTCATGCAAGAGGCAGAAAGGAAGAGGAAAGAGGCAGAGAAAAAGAGACGCGAGTAAGAGGAGGAAAGACACAAATTAGTCATAAGAGCTGTCACAGACGTTATCGATTGTGTCAAGAAAGAGATCACAGTAATACAAGAAGATGTAAAGACTGTCAAGGAAACGGCAGCAGAAATGCGTGAGGTTGCGTACCGGGCGAAGCGCGATTAGTAGCGCAACTAGCAAACATATTAGGAAGCTGCTGGGAAAGCAGAGAATTTTGCAAAGTCGTTTTAAACGTTGTCACTGCCACGCTGACAAACAGAAATTTTGCGAAATGAAAGCAGCTGTCAGAAGGACAATGAGAGATTCTTTTAACGAATTTGAAAGCAAAATTTTATCTGCAGATTCTAAAAATAACCCCAAAACATTTTGGTCGTATGTAAAATCTATGAACGCCACAAATAATTCAATACCTTCTCTTGCTGACACTGCGGGTAATGTAACTGATGATGATAAACCGAAGGCAGGAATTCTAAACCTAGCTTTCAAAAACTCGTTTACGGTAGAGGACTGCAGCACCATTCCCCCTTTCAATTATCGAACAAACGGAAGGATGACTGACATAGTGTTTAGTGGATCTGGGATTGTAAAACAGTTACATAGTTTAATTCTTAATTTCTTTGCGTGTTTTTGGCTCTTGCATTGTTTAATTCATAAATTTCGGGCGTATTATAGTATTTGAGAGTTGTAGCATCGCGTTTTAGTACCTGAATAGTGTAAATTCGCGTAGTCGTTTGTCTACTGTTTTGTTTTGAACGGCCAGTGTCGGTTGGTCGCAGTCAGTGTGCTCCCTGCCGCCGTTGGATAAGCAGCTGCAGCAGCAAGTCGTATACTCCTAGCTCACTCATTTGTTACATAGTTTAATTCTTAATTTCTTTGCGTGTTTTTGGTACTTGCATTGTTTAATTCATAAATTTCGGGCGTATTATAGTATTTGAGAGTTGTAGCATCGCGTTTTAGTACCTGAATAGTGTAAATTCGCGTAGTCGTTTGTCTACTGTTTTGTTTTGAACGGCCAGTGTCGGTTGGTCGCAGTCAGTGTGCTCCCTGCCGCCGTTGGATAAGCAGCTGAGCAGCAAGTCGTATACTCCTAGCTCACTCATTTGTTACATAGTTTAATTCTTAATTTCTTTGCGTGTTTTTGGCTCTTGCATTGTTTAATTCATAAATTTCGGGCGTATTATAGTATTTGAGAGTTGTAGCATCGCGTTTTAGTACCTGAATAGTGTAAATTCGCGTAGTCGTTTGTCTACTGTTTTGTTTTGAACGGCCAGTGTCGGTTGGTCGCAGTCAGTGTGCTCCCTGCCGCCGTTGGATAAGCAGCTGAGCAGCAAGTCGTATACTCCTAGCTCACTCATTTGTTACATAGTTTAATTCTTAATTTCTTTGCGTGTTTTTGGTTCTTGCATTGTTTAATTCATAAATTTCGGGCGTATTATAGTATTTGAGAGTGTAGCATCGTGTTTTAGTACCTGAATAGTGTAATTTCGCTTAGTCTCCTTCCGCCGCCGAACAGTGTCAGCAGTGCGCAAGTAGCAGCATTACTGCATTTACTAGGCAATCTTGTATTTTAATAACCGTTTAAATTTTGTCGATTTGTTTGCGCTCTCTGTAGATTAGTTCAGACGTTCTTTGCAAAACAGTTTTTAGCATGGATAGGGACTGCAACTGCTGTGTTCGGATGCAGGCTGAGTTGGCATCCCTTCGCTCCCAGCTTCAGGCAGTGTTGGCTTCGGTCACACAGCTTGAGGCTGTTGCCAATGGGCATCACTGTGGGGGTCGGGATGGGGGTTTGTCGGGGACGGCTAGCTCGTCCCACGCATCCCCTGATCGGACTACGACTGTGGTTGCCCGGGATACTGCCCGCATTGAGGCTGATCCCTCACCTGTGGTAGAGTGGGAGGTCGTTTCAAGGTGTGGCAGGGGGCGAAAGACATTCCGGAGGGCTGAACGGAAAGCCTCTCCAGTTTGTCTGACGAACCGGTTTCAGGCTCTGTCTCAGGCTGATACTGATCTTCGGCCTGACATGGCTGCTTGTCCTGTTCCAGAGGTTGCCCCTCAGTCTGCAAGATCCGGGCAGTCGCAGAGGGTGGGCTTACTGGTAGTTGGGAGCTCCAACGTCAGGCGCGTAATGGGGCCCCTTAGGGAAATGGCAGCAAGAGAGGGGAAGAAAACCAATGTGCACTCCGTGTGCATACCGGGGGGAGTCATTCCAGATGTGGAAAGGGTCCTTCCGGATGCCATGAAGGGTACAGGGTGCACCCATCTGCAGGTGGTCGCTCATGTCGGCACCAATGATGTGTGTCGCTATGGATCGGAGGAAATCCTCTCTGGCTTCCGGCGGCTATCTGACTTGGTGAAGACTGCCAGTCTCGCTAGCGGGATGAAAGCAGAGCTCACCATCTGCAGCATCGTCGACAGGACTGACTGCGGACCTTTGGTACAGAGCCGAGTGGAGGGTCTGAATCAGAGGCTGAGACGGTTCTGCGACCGTGTGGGCTGCAGATTCCTCGATTTGCGCCATAGGGTGGTGGGGTTTCGGGTTCCGCTGGATAGGTCAGGAGTCCACTACACGCAACAAGCGGCTACACGGGTAGCAGGGGTTGTGTGGCGTGGGCTGGGCGGTTTTTTAGGTTAGATGGCCTTGGGCAAGTACAGAAAGGGCAACAGCCTCAACGGGTGCGGGGCAAAGTCAGGACATGCGGGGACCAAGCAGCAATCGGTATTGCAATTGTCAACTGTCGAAGCTGCGTTGGTAAAGTACCGGAACTTCAAGCGCTCATAGAAAGCACCGAAGCTGAAATCGTTATAGGTACAGAAAGCTGGCTTAAGCCAGAGATAAATTCTGCCGAAATGTTTACAAAGGTACACACGGTGTTTAGAAAGGATAGATTGCATGCAACCGGTGGTGGAGTGTTCATCGCTGTTAGTAGTAGTTTATCCTGTAGTGAAGTAGAAGTGGATAGTTCCTGTGAATTATTATGGGTGGAGGTTACACTAAACAACCGAACTAGGTTAATAATTGGCTCCTTTTACCGACCTCCCGACTCAGCAGCATTAGTGGCAGAACAACTGAGAGAAAATTTGGAATACATTTCACATAAATTTTCTCAGCATGTTATAGTCTTAGGTGGAGATTTCAATTTACCAGATGTAGACTGGGACACTCAGATGTTTAGGACGGGTGGTAGGGACAGAGCATCGAGTGACATTATACTGAGTGCACTATCCGAAAATTACCTCGAGCAATTAAACAGAGAACCGACTCGTGGAGATAACATCTTGGACCTACTGATAACAAACAGACCCGAACTTTTCGAATCTGTATGTACAGAACAGGGAATCAGTGATCATAAGGCCGTTGCAGCATCCCTGAATATGGAAGTTAATAGGAATATAAAAAAAGGGAGGAAGGTTTATCTGATTAGCAAGAGTAATAGAAGGCAAATTTCAGACTACCTAACAGATCAAAACGAAAATTTCTGTTCCGACACTGACAATGTTGAGTGTTTATGGAAAAAGTTCAAGGCAATCGTAAAATGCGTTTTAGACAGGTACGTGCCGAGTAAAACTGTGAGGGACGGGAAAAACCCACCGTGGTACAACAACAAAGTTAGGAAACTACTGCGAAAGCAAAGAGAGCTCCACTCCAAGTTTAAACGCAGCAAAAACCTCTCAGACAAACAGAAGCTAAACGATGTCAAAGTTAGCGTAAGGAGGGCTATGCGTGAAGCGTTCAGTGAATTCGAAAGTAAAATTCTATGTACCGACTTGACAGAAAATCCTAGGAAGTTCTCGTCTTACGTTAAATCAGTAAGTGGCTCGAAACAGCATATCCAGACACTACGGGATGATGATGGCATTGAAACAGAGGATGACACGCGTAAAGCTGAAATACTAAACACCTTTTTCCAAAGCTGTTTCACAGAGGAAGACCGCACTGCAGTTCCTTCTCTAAATCCTCGCACAAACGCAAAAATGGCTGACATCGAAATAAGTGTCCAAGGAATAGAAAAGCAACTGGAAACACTCAATAGAGGAAAGTCCACTGGACCTGACGGGATACCAATTCGATTCTACACAGAGTACGCGAAAGAACTTGCCCCCCTTCTAACAGCCGTGTACCGCAAGTCTCTAGAGGAACGGAGGGTTCCAAATGATTGGAAAAGAGCACAGATAGTCCCAGTCTTCAAGAAGGGTCGTCGAGCAGATGCGCAAAACTATAGACCTATATCTCTTACGTCGATCTCTTGTAGAATTTTAGAACATGTTTTTTGCTCGCGTATCATGTCATTTCTGGAAACCCAGAATCTACTATGTAGGAATCAACATGGATTCCGGAAACAGCGATCGTGTGAGACCCAACTCGCCTTATTTGTTCATGAGACCCAGAAAATATTAGATACAGGCTCCCAGGTAGATGCTATTTTTCTTGACTTCCGGAAGGCGTTCGATACAGTTCCGCACTGTCGCCTGATAAACAAAGTAAGAGCCTACGGAATATCAGACCAGCTGTGTGGCTGGATTGAAGAGTTTTTAGCAAACAGAACACAGCATGTTGTTATCAATGGAGAGACGTCTACAGACGTTAAAGTAACCTCTGGCGTGCCACAGGGGAGTGTTATGGGACCATTGCTTTTCACAATATATATAAATGACTTAGTAGATAGTGTCGGAAGTTCCATGCGGCTTTTCGCGGATGATGCTGTAGTATACAGAGAAGTTGCTGCATTAGAAAATTGTAGCGAAATACAGGAAGATCTGCAGCGGATAGGCACTTGGTGCAGGGAGTGGCAATTGACCCTTAACATAGACAAATGTAATGTATTGCGAATACATAGAAAGAAGGATCCTTTATTGTATGATTATATGATAGCGGAACAAACACTGGTAGCAGTTACTTCTGTAAAATATCTGGGAGTATGCGTACGGAACGATTTGAAGTGGAATGATCATATAAAATTAATTGTTGGTAAGGCGGGTACCAGGTTGAGATTCATTGGGAGAGTGCTTAGAAAATGTAGTCCATCAACAAAGGAGGTGGCTTACAAAACACTCGTTCGACCTATACTTGAGTATTGCTCATCAGTGTGGGATCCGTACCAGGTCGGGTTGACGGAGGAGATAGAGAAGATCCAAAGAAGAGCGGCGCGTTTCGTCACTGGGTTATTTGGTAACCGTGATAGCGTTACGGAGATGTTTAATAAACTCAAGTGGCAGACTCTGCAAGAGAGGCGCTCTGCATCGCGGTGTAGCTTGCTCGCCAGGTTTCGAGAGGGTGCGTTTCTGGATGAGGTATCGAATATATTGCTTCCCCCTACTTATACTTCCCGAGGAGATCACGAATGTAAAATTAGAGAGATTAGAGCGCGCACGGAGGCTTTCAGACAGTCGTTCTTCCCGCGAACCATACGCGACTGGAACAGGAAAGGGAGGTAATGACAGTGGCACGTAAAGTGCCCTCCGCCACACACCGTTGGGTCGCTTGCGGAGTATCAATGTAGATGTAGATGTAGATGTAAGATCCTTAGACGCCAGGAAGGCATCTGGCCCAGACGGTATCCCCGTCTGCTACAAATATAGCGCCATTCTTATACATCATCTATCAGAGGTCATTGGAACAGCGGAGTGTTCCACGGGACTGGAAGAAGGCCCAAGTCATAGCAATTTACAAAAAGGGTAGAAAATCGGATGCACACAATTACCGGCCAATTTCACTGACATCGATTTGTTGTAGAATCATGGAACATATTTTGTGTCCAGACACAATGAACCTTCTAGAAGCTCATCTACAGAAACCAGCACGGTATTAGGAAACAGCGGTCATGGGAAACACCGATGGCCTTCTTTGTGCATGATACACAATAGGCTCTAGATACTGGCTCCCAGGTTGATGCCATATTTCTCGACTTTCGAAAGGCGTTCCACTCAGTTGCGCACTGTCGCTTGCTACAAAAAGTGCGCGCTTACGGTCTATCCGATGACAAATGCGGTTGGATAGAAAGATTTCTACAGTGTCCGAAAGAACAGACACTATATACGTATAAGTATATAGTTCTGGCAATGCCGGCCACGACCTTCTTCTTCTGTGCGGATGCACAAATACTACCCGAACTCTTACGGAACTTCGTAAGAATGTCTTCCATGAGTAATGAATGTGTTAGGTGGGACACCGCGAATGTAGTGTGTGGACATACGAGGTGAGAATGTGGGCCTCGCGGGAGGCGTGCGCGAGATAGTCCCTGCAGTCGCACTATCCTCTGTGCCGTCGGTGGCTCAGATGGATAGAGCGTCCGCCATATAAGCAGGAAATCCAGCGTTCGAGTCCTGGTCGGGGCACACATTTTCACCTGTCTCCGATGATATATATCAACGTCCGTCAGCAGCTGAAGGTATTAACAATTAAGTTTAATTTCGTTCTAGACGGCTGTAAGTCGTCATGGTGTTTGTTCTTTCGGCCATGTCCGAAAGAAAAGACAGCATATCCATATAAGCATACAAACTTTTCTTGACCATTCAGAATTTTCAAGTCTACAAGGAGGCAAACGACGCGCTACCTCCAAAGACCTGGATGGCACAGTACGATCACGTGCTACCAGAATCTTGGCCGCTGAAGTACAATCTCCAGTTTATCTGTGGTTTTCTAGAAAGGTCGATTGCAGAACATATGCGCGGATTTGCGGAGAGTTGTCGCTCAAATCAAGAACTTAAGGACGCGTTCCTTAGCACATACTGGTCGCAAGACACAGAGAAACAGATAAAATAGGAGCTCGTGTTAGGAAAGGAGTTAGAAGCATCAAGATTACGCTGTCCTGTCTTATTCTTCGAATTCCTGGTCAAGAAAACAGATTCTTGGATCAACCGCACACTCTCAAGGAAGCTGTAAGGCACTGCTACGTTAAATTACCTTTACTTGCCCAGCAACTGCTCATCGGTAGATGCAGCGATTCAATCGAAGCTTTCAAGAGTGCGCTGTTCGAACTCGATTGCGTGAATGATATTCACAACTCGCGGGAAAAAAGTGGAAATAATGGCCGTAACTGGCCAGATTCGTCAGAGAGGAATGACGATGAACGAAATGGAGCGAAACAGCAATCAAATCGAAACCAAAATTCAAACTTCAGTGGGAATTACCAGCCATGATACTAAAATAGAAGAATACGAGGAAATTATAATCATATAATCACAACAACAACAACTACCGACAAAGCGGAAACCGGAGAGAACAACAGAACTCGAACCAGGACCAACAGGATTTAACGGACCAGCAGCATAGCAATAGCAGTACAAAGAACGGTCAAGGGCAATGAAATGACCAACGTAGCGAATATGTGGAATCGAGGCCTCATAACACATCGCAAGGGTCACGCAGAGAAAATTCAAACAGGAATTTACACACAGCCGCTGTGGACGCAGTTCAAAACAGCGCCTTAGAAACTATGGGAACGGGCGATATTAACCTGTTAGAGTACGAAGATACAAGAGAACTGCTACGGGAAGAGAAGGAGATCATAACACAACGGGATATACACCCCATCATTCACATCACAGTCGGCAAGGTCAGTCTAACCGGGATTGCTGACAGTGGAAGCCAAGTGACTGCGAAATCGGATTAGGCATACAAGAAATGCACTGCGAATCATTCTTGGCCGGCACTCACGCTAAAGAGAGCCAAAATCACCGGCGCTCTGAGAGGGAAGCATACAGAAGTGCAGTTGCAAACCAGGTTGACGTTCAGCTGCCAAGGGCATACCTTAGAAACGAACTTTCTGGTCGTCCCTTATTTGGCATTTGAGATAATATTTGGCATGAATTTTCTAAATCAATAACAAGCCGTATTGGACGTAGGGTGAGGAGAACTGACTTTACATAAAGTTGGCGCCATGAAGATTTCCTTTGCCGACCACACAATACCCGCGCAAATCCTTGCCGAATGCCTCAATCTAAACTACGCAGAAAAAAGAGGGGAAAAAGTCAAGCGTGGCACCATGAGTGTAGCCGCAACACTCAAGATGTTGAGGGGAAAAGAAGAGCTACAAGGAATATGAAAGGAAAACGTGGATGTCTTTCTACCGGAAACTGGAGCAATCCGAAATTTCATGTATGCGTTTCGGGTGCTGGAACACACTATATTCTTCGTGAGTCCCTACCAAAACCCACACGCCTACAGACAGAAAATTTCCGCGAGATCAAGAGAGTGCTTGACGAAGATATCATTGAACCATCAAGCTCCACGTATAAGAACCCAATCATGGTGGTGGAGAGGGCTGGCGGCTGGAACCGTTTGGTGGTGGATTCGAGCCAAATAAGTACAGTCATTAAGCCAGAGACAGATCGTTCGGAAATGCTGAAGGAACTCCTGCAAAATTTCCATGGTGTTACAGTTTTTCATCTCTTGACTTGCAGTCCAGTTTCTGGCAAATTATGCTCCACGCAGACTGCAAGAATTAGTACGGCTAAATGTGTCTTCATCTGCCTTCATCAGAGGACTCGGTAGCATCTTAAAGGATTCCATTAAGCGAAAGGTCACCACCTACGTGGACAACCGCTTGATAGCGTAACCGACGTGGACAGAACACAACACGATCCTCAGAGACATTCAAAGAATGCGGCGTAACGGCCAACATCAGTGATGTCATTCACATTAACCTCAAAAGTAAAATTACTCGAACATATCATTACCGCGAAAGGAATCACACCAGACCTGGACAAAATACAGGAAATTATAAAATTTGCCACACCAACAACCAAGAAACAACTACGTGGCTTCTTTGGCATCGCAAATTTCTATAAACGATTCGTCAATGTGAAGGAATTACCGACACCGCCGCTATGCCAGCTCACAGGAGAAGAGACGCCGTGGGAATGGGACGACAAGGCGGAAGATGAATTCCAAGGTCTCATAATCGCGCTGATTAATGCGTCAACTCTTTCGCACCCTAACCTGGAGGAGGACTTTTTGCTCCTACTCTGGGATTGCTGAAGTGTTTTTCTAACGACATCAGCCGAGTCCTCAGAAAGTGTGAAAGAAGTTATTAGGTTATTGAATTATCTCTAGCAGTTGTTTTCGGCATTGAGAAATTTCGTTTTTTCTTGTATTGGAGAAAAACAAAAGTATACACCGCCCACAAAGCCTTGGAATTCCTACTCAGAGCGAAACTCCGAAACAAACGCCTAACGAGATGGGCACTCTGGCTCCAGGAGTATGACATTTCGATGACACACGTACCAGGGAAGGAGAACATCATTGCGGATGTGCCGTCATGTTCACCTGTGAGGCTAGAAACAAGTGAGGCTAAACTACAGGAACACGAATACTACAGCTTGTTCTATGTGAAGAAGGTTGCATTTGAGAATTATGTAACGTCGAGCCTTAAGGACGTCATCGAGGAGCAGGACAAGGATCCAGGTCTATTTGCTCTAAAACAGAGGGTGAAAGACAAAGGGGGAAAGAAACTGACGCAGTTTTACTTGGTACGAAAGAGCAGAAAGGGCATTCTGCTCTTTCGGAGAGAAGCAGAAAGAGCGCCCTGGCGCGTTTGTATTCCAGATGAAATGGTGAACAAGATCATATGGCACACGCACCTGAGCTACGCACATTTTGGACCCAGGAAGTGCTACTTAAAATTATGCACAATGTGCCATTTCAAGAATATGGACAGAAGAATCCGGAGGGTTTTGGCTGTCTGCAAAGCGTGTCAGAAGTCAAAGCACGTCATTGTGGCAACGCAAGCACGTCTATATCCCATCATCCCATCAACGTTGAAGCATTTTACAGCAACAAATTTAATGGGACCACTAGTGCGAACAAACTGAGGATACTGCTACATCCTTGTGGTAGCCGAGCTGGCATTCAAATATATCACTTTAACCCCGCTCAAGAAAGCAACTGCGCAGTCACTATGTAGAAGATTCTGCAAGGATTTCCTCACCAAAGTCAGCCATGTCGACAGGATCATCTCCGACAATGGACCTCAGTACCTGCCAGAGAAGTGGAAAGAGATGTTGCGGAAACAGAGAATCAAATCCATATTCGCTTTCATACGACATCCACAATCGTCGCCAGCAGAAAGAATGATGAAAAGTCTGGGAATACTCTGCCGTGTCTACTGCGCGAAACGACACGCCACATGGGATATATTCCTACGTGACTTCCAGGACGTGATGAACGAGTTGCCACACGGTGCCACAAAAATAGCACCAATAATAGTTCTCAACAACAGGTAACCCACAGATCTCATGCGTGAAGTTGTAAATATTCCCCCGCAAACTCGAGAACACCACCAACAATTTGATGACCTTGCGATCAGTAGACTGCGTGAGGCGGGAGAGAAACGGAAAGAGAGATGGGATAGAAAAGCACGCGAGAGAGAGTACCGAATTGGCCAAAAATTGCCCGTTTCAAGATTCCGTCTATCTAACAAACAGAAATAGTGGTCCCACAAATTCTATCGCATCTATTGAGGACCTGTCAGTGTCCGGAGAGTCGCTCACTTGAACTCTCAGGAGATAGGGACTAGAAATCAAGGAAATATCTTGGAATCCACCACGTGTGTCATGTCGAGCCATTGGTAGAATAATTGCACGCAGTACACTCATGCTCATAAACTAAGGATAAAGCTGAAACAACGCTCTAGTGGGCGGTTTGCGCGTTTAAATCACCTCGGGGTATGACCATGCGGTGCATTTGACCTTGCGGTCGTCACACGGTGGCGCTGGCAGCAGTCCACTTATGCAGAGGTGTGTTGGTGCATGTCAGAGTAAGAGGCGGCGAGTAAGTGTGCAGACGTTTTCAGACGTGCTAATCGTGGCTGTGTGTTGAAAATGGCTCAAAGAACACATATTGATGGCGTTATGAGGGGTAGAATACTAGGGGGACTGGACGCTGGTCAAACACAACAGGTCGTAGCACAGGCCCTCTGTGTGCCTCAAAGTGTGATCTCAAGATTATGACAACGATTCCAGCAGATAGGAAACGTGTCCAGGCGCTACAGTACGGGACGTCCACGGTGTACAACACCACAAGAAGACCGATATCTCACCATCAGCGCCCGCAGACGGCCACGGAGTACTGCAGGTAGCCTTGATCGGGACTTTACCGCAGCCACTGGAAGAGTTGTCTCCAGACACACAGTCTACAGACGACTGAACAGACATGGTTTATTCGCCCGAAGACCAGCAAGGTGCATTCCACTGACCCCTGATCACAGGAGAGCCCGTAAAGCCTGGTGTCAAGAACACAATACGAGGTCATTGGAGCTGTGGTCCCAGGTTATGTTCACGGACGAGTCCATGTATAGTCTGAACAGTGATTTTCGCCGAGTTTTCATCTGGCTTGAACCAGTAACCAGATACCAACAGCTTAATGTCCTTGAAAGGGACCTGTAGGGAGGTCGTGGTTTGCTGGTGTGGGTTGGGATTATGATTGGGGCACGTACACCCCTGCATGTCCTGGACAGAGGAACTGTAACAGGTCAGGTGTATCGGGACGTCATTTTGCATCAGTATGTCCGCCTTTTCAGGGATGCAGTGGGTCCTACCTTTTTCCTGGTGGATGATAATGCACGGCCCCACCGAGCTGCCATCGTGGATGAGTACCTTGAAACCGAAGATACCAGGAGAATGGACTGGCCTGGCCTGCCTGTTCTCTAGACTTAAATCCCATCGGGCTCGTCTGGGTTGGTCTTGGTCAACTTATCGCTGCAGGTCTTCAAACCTCTACAACACTTCAAGAGCTCCGACAGTCACTGGTGCAAGAATGGGAGGCTATAACCTAGCAGCTGCTCAACCACCTGATCCAGAGTATGTCACCTCTTTGTACGGCCTGTGTACGTGTGCATGGTGATCACATCCCATATGGATGTCGGGGTACATACGCAGGAAACAGTGGCGTTTTGTAGCACATTTGTTTCGGGACGGTTTTCTCAATTTATCACCAATACCGGGGACTTACAGATCTGTGTCGTGTGTGTTCCCTATGTGACTATGCTATTAGCGCCACTTTTGTGTAATGCCACGTTGTGTGGCAGCATATTCTGCAATTATCCTTAATTTAGGAGCATGAGTGTAGATATAAAGATCAGAGAAGGTGCAGTATGTAAATAGTCTCCATGGATGAACCTTTTAACGTAATTTAATGTTGATATTGTGTTGCTTAGCATAATTTTCCATTTGCTCTATTTCGTTGTTATTTTGTTTGGTTGTCATTTATATTAGTTTTTAGCATGGTGCTTGTTGAACGTTGTCAAATGAGTTGCATATTTGTGATATCTTTACGCCGCCATTCTCTGGCAGGTGGCAGATTGAATTAAAATTGCGTTGCAAGTTATATATCATCAACAATTGGCACTTTTTGTCGCATACCAATGGCTCTGAGCACTATGGGACTCAACTGCTGTGGTCATAAGTCCCCTAGAACTTAGAACTACTTAAACCTAACTAACCTAAGGACAACACACAACACCCAGCCATCACGAGGCAGAGAAAATCCCTGACCCCGTCGGGAATCGAACCCGGGAACCCGGGCGTGGGAAGCGAGAACACTACCGCACGACCACGAGATGCGGGCGTCGCATACCAAACTAGGCACGTTGCAGTACTGAGTACTCCAAACAGTTGAGTACTGCTATTATTTCTTTGGACCTCACAGGTGTCCGAATTCCGCTCCCAAGAGAGCAAGGAGATCTGTCGAAATCTGACCGCAACTGAGCACCGTACTGTGTCATAGCATTCTTTTAGAAGAGCCTTTACAGGTATCACCAGGACCAATGAAATTATTTCTGTTTAGTTTCCGTGGTTTCTTGTACACTGCCCAAGGGACGAATGTACGTCATTTTATGTTTTTCGTGGTGTCAAGACAGTAAATCGTTCCATAGAGCATGTGCGTCTCGATTTTCACATGTGTTCCGTATGGTGTAAGCGGTCCTCACTTTGGGCGCGAGTCGACGCTAAGACTCGGTGTGTTATAAGCCATCGCCTGTCACGCTGTATAGCCTGTCTCGTGGTGGAAATTTGCCAGCGCCATGTGAAATACTGTGTATGGTGAATTAGCACCGACAAGTGCAAGTAACAGTAGAGTTGCGAACCCCAGACCCAGAAATAAGAAGCAGAAACGAAATGATGGATCATGGTTGAGACATATTAGAAAAAAAAGAATATACGCAGTATGCTTGTGTTTCATTTCAGCAGCAGCGGTCCTGAGAGAGGAGACAGGAGGCATCCTTGCACTACGTAAAATTACGTTCACACAATCATAAAATGCCACTACAAAGATTTCAGGAAAATAACGCGCACCTGAATGAGTAGACGCACTTCCTGACTACTTCAGCGTCAGCAGACAACACAGCCGGACATCGAAAATTAAAATAGGAGTATACAAGGAATAAAAAGGATGAAATCTCGCTTTTGTAGTATTAGCGAAGGCATTTGGTAGTACAATACGTTAGTAATTAGTATGGGAGAACTCTGCACTTTTGGTGTATAGAGGTAGCAGCCAGCGTAAAATTAGGATGCATGACAGGTGTAGAACTAATCAAAAACTAACAAAAACATGTGCAAACACAAACAAAGACACCTCACACCACATAATTTATGTCCATACAACATTAACTGGACCTTGCAGTAATTAAATTTATTTTTTGATATTGTATCCTTAGCAATATTACAAAAAAAGGAAAAAATATATGTTAAAAAATCTTACACATCATTATTTTCTTTACTGTAAATTGATTATATCGATGTAATGACACTTACAAAGAATATGGCACTTGACCGCACTTAAGGATTGTGCGGACTCCAGAACCAACACAACACACTGGACAGCATGGCCCACGTCAGCCAGCAAGGGGCGAATGGAGTGGGCAGCCGTAATGAGACAGCTGTAGGAGCCCAGGTGTGGGGGACTACCCGCTCTGACGGAACCAGCCGATGCCAGCTGATGCGCCTACGTCACCCAGCCCCAGTGGAGGCGGCACGTCTCAAGCCAACGACGCCAACATTACGCTACCACGCGCCAGCAACAAACCCCTAATTGCCAACAACCTGCCAGGCAGCTAACCGAGGGACAAGTGAGTCCTTCGCACCACAGGCAATGCGCGAGCCAAGCCTAACCGTCTCAGTGGGGTGCCAAGAGTGACATGTAACGTCGACAAAAGGTGAGCTAATCCAATGTCTCACACCAGCAGGCGTGCATTAAGATGCAGAGGTGCACAGGAGGAGCAGGCCTGTCCAATGTCCCGCTAACACTGAACCGATTGCTATTCCACAGGATTGGTTGCACATCAAACGCAATGCTGTCATGCCTGTCCCTGATGGCTGACTGCAGCCTGACCGGGATGAGGCCAAGTGTCCAACTGCAGTCCAGAAGCTGCCAAAGATGCCGGTTGCTGCCAAGACACCAGACGCTGCCAGAGGCGAGAGGGAACACCAGAGACGTCTGCCGCCTTTTCTACCACCTTACGCATTCCTGACACTGATTATGTGCCTGTATTTGTTTTCATGTTGTATAGAATAATATAAAAATTTACACAACTTAGGTAATAAGACAAACCGATTACACATGCGATTTCCTTGTTCGTTGAAAATTTGAGAGTGTGTGTGTTTGATGATTGAGGCCAAATGATTGCTAAAACAGGGATAAATCAATGAGCAGAGAAGAGTTCATACTACAGGACATTGTGGAAAATGGTTCAAATGGCTCTGAGCACTTTGGGACTTAACATCTGAGGTCATCAGTCCCCTAGAACGTAGAACTATTTAAACGTAACTAACCTAAGGACATCACAAACATCCATGCCCGAGGCAGGATTCGAACCTGCGACCGTAGCGGGACATTGTAGATGATTAGGGACATTTGACATCTCTGACATCAGGGCATGCTGTGAATGGTGAATGGGTACATTTCTTTGCTGCAAGACCTTTTACCCATGTATCAAATGTTTAATGATAGTCTGTGATGTAGCAATGACCCCTGGGTCAAACATAATTCATACTACTCAAAGCAATGCTTACATGTACTCTTGCTGGATTCCAGCTTCATGTGAGTGAATGACCCCTGGAATGAATGAGGTCAAGCTAGAATGGGCAATCCTGATTGGCACAGTTATCTTTTTTGACATATACATCGGTTATCAGGATAAGATTCTCCTACTATTTTCAATGACTTCCTCTGGTTTGTGTCACACTAAACAATATCGAAGTGTGACATTACACATGCCGAAATCAGCAGCAGGTGGGGGGTAATGAGAGAGAACAAGTTACTCTCTCGCCTATTTTTCACATATGAAAAATTATTAAAGATTTTATTACAACCTGATGCACCCTGAGCGAGACTCTAGAAAGTTAACGGCCTGGGCAGACATTGATGGAGCCTAGTAGCTCATAGAAATGGCTTGTTTTAAGTTGAAAGCAATTGATGATGAGCCTATCCCCTAGTAAGTCTTGCCAGACAGACCCACAGCCATACAGAGCAGACAGGGCAGCCCCTCATCAAGTCAGGGCTCCAGCAGAACAATGCCCCAATACCTGCTGTGGCGCCAGCAGAAGCCTGGGATGGGGCAACGGTCTATAGGAACACGACTACACAGTGTAGTTGTAAACTGGGCATTGTGTGCAGAGCCACGTGTAACAAAAAGTTACAAGTTTTTGTGTTCGCCGATAGTGCAAATAGGCCAGTGAACCACTTCTCTCGACTGCCTCAGCTGTATAAGAAAACTCCAGCGTCAGAGAAATGTTTAGAGATAAAATCTGTGTTACAGCTCATAGCTAGAACTAACAAGCTCCAAAGCACAGAAGATTTAGATAACGATCTTTGAGACTGCATCCATTTGCTTGTTGCCTTGGGAAGTAACATGACTTCGAAATAAGATCATCTCTTCCGCCTATGCGAAAACTTAAAGCCAGTAATTGGCGGTTTCGTTTTTTTTGGAGACGGTTTCTTACCTCTTGCCCTGGCTCGAAATGAGTTTGTGCTGTCGTGTGGGGGGGGGAGATTTAGTGCCTTGTGATTGGCTCAAATCGGGGTGAAGGCAGTGCCATCCGTGCGCTTTGCGGGAAAACGGAATAATTTTTCTGGAGAGGTGCGAAGCACTCGGGAACAGAACTTTTCGTTTCGTAATCACTACTGGTCGAGGCTCTGGCCTGTGTGGTTGGTACTTGGGGCCTATCATGAACTAACTTTACTTGTGAATAGTTTAGAATGAAGAGCCTGTGGTGAAGTTATTTCTGTACCGACAGTGTGACTTCAAAAATCTCAGACTACTCGTTTGCCAAGAGCTCACTTATTCGATTTTGGTATCCTTGTGCGCTCTATCATATAAGTGAGTCAAATTGGTCCTTGGTACGATCAGCGAACGGGTGTGTCACACACTTAAATCTGCCGTGATTTTAGGGCTCTGGTAGAGAGTAAATTGCGATCCATCTCCTTGATCGCTAGACCGTGACATTTTTGCATTTCTTTCGTGGCTGCGATCCATTCACAAGTGCCACCACCACGTCTCACCTCCTCCGCCACACACATCTCGCCAGCTGCAAGTCACGTGGACGCACCAAGTGAACAGGATAACGCACTGCCGATCCGGGATTGTTAGGGCAGACAGACCTCAATTGCCACTTGCTCTCAGCTGCGCCTATGTAGAGAAACGTCAATAGGTTTGATCAATCAAAGTCTGCTCAGCGTCAGATGAGTTCAGCTTGTATTATCCACATATTTAGGCCAGAGTAGTTGACTCACAAATCACCTAGTTAAACTGTCTTTGCCAACAACAATCCACCCAGTGAAGTATTATAGCATCTGTTAGTTGTTTAGGGAATTCAATCCATAACTTGTATAACATAATTTATGTCTGGTTTGAAAAAAAATGTTGTTAGTACACTAAATTTAGCCAACATTCTCAATCAATTAAATAGTTCCACCAGAGGTACGTTTCAACACAGCTGAAATCGTTTCAAAAGTATCTGTCATGTGCTTCAGGTCACGTAGCCCCGTAGACAGAAAAGAAAATACACTCCTGGAAATTGAAATAAGAACACCGTGAATTCATTGTCCCAGGAAGGGGAAACTTTATTGACACATTCCTGGGGTCAGATACATCACATGATCACACTGACAC
This sequence comes from Schistocerca serialis cubense, assembly GCF_023864345.2. NCBI lineage: Eukaryota > Metazoa > Arthropoda > Insecta > Orthoptera > Acrididae > Schistocerca > Schistocerca serialis. The sequence continues at coordinate 221,632,418 of NC_064642.1, forward strand.
AACCACAGGCACATAGACACAGGCAACAGAGCATGCACAATGTCGGCACTAGTACAGTGTATATCCACCTTTCGCAGCAATGCAGGCTGCTATTCTCCCATGGAGACGATCGTAGAGATGCTGGATGTAGTCCTGTGGAACGGCTTGCCATGCCATTTCCACCTGGCGCCTCAGTTGGACCAGCGTTCGTGCTGGACGTGCAGACCGCGTGAGACGACGCTTCATCCAGTCCCGAACATGCTCAATGGGGGACAGATCCGGAGATCTTGCTGGCCAGGGTAGTCGACTTACACCTTCTAGAGCACGTTGGGTGGCACGGGATACATGCGGACGTGCATTGTCCTGTTGGAACAGCAAGTTCCCTTGCCGGTCTAGGAATGGTAGAACGATGGGTTCAATGACGGTTTGGATGTACCGTGCACTATTCAGTGTCCCCTCGACGATCACCAGTGGTGTACGGCCAGTGTAGGAGATCGCTCCCCACACCATGATGCCGGGTGTTGGCCCTGTGTGCCTCGGTCGTATGCGGTCCTGATTGTGGCGCTCACCTGCACGGCGCCAAACACGCATACGACCATCATTGGCACCAAGGCAGAAGCGACTCTCATCGCTGAAGACGACACGTCTCCATTCGTCCCTCCATTCACGCCTGTCGCGACACCACTGGAGGCGGGCTGCACGATGTTGGGGCGTGAGCGGAAGACGGCCTAACGGTGTGCGGGACCGTAGCCCAGCTTCATGGAGACGGTTGCGAATGGTCCTCGCCGATACCCCAGGAGCAACAGTGTCCCTAATTTGCTGGGAAGTGGCGGTGCGGTCCCCTACGGCACTGCGTAGGATCCTACGGTCTTGGCGTGCATCCGTGCGTCGCTGCGGTCCGGTCCCAGGTCGACGGGCACGTGCACCTTCCGCCGACCACTGGCGACAACATCGATGTACTGTGGAGACCTCAGGCCCCACGTGTTGAGCAATTCGGCGGTACGTCCACCCGGCCTCCCGCACGCCCACTATACGCCCTCGCTCAAAGTCCGTCAGCTGCACATACGGTTCACGTCCACGCTGTCGCGGCATGCTACCAGTGTTAAAGACTGCGATGGAGCTCCGTATGCCACGGCAAACTGGCTGACACTGACGGCGGCGGTGCACAAATGCTGCGCAGCTAGCGCCATTCGACGGCCAACACCGCGGTTCCTGGTGTGTCCGCTGTGCCGTGCGTGTGATCATTGCTTGTACAGCCCTCTCGCAGTGTCCGGAGCAAGTATGGTGGGTCTGACACACCGGTGTCAATGTGTTCTTTTTTCCATTTCCAGGAGTGTATTAAAAGTAAATCTTATGAACTGAATTCAGAACTATTACTTTGTGTGAACATATTGCAGAATTGTGTACACATGGTCTTGATGTGCGAAAAACACAAGGTGCAAAGCAAATGTTTCAAATGGCTCTGAGCACTATGGGACTTAACAGCTGAGGTCTGCAGTCCCCTAGAACCTAGTGCTACTTAAACCTAAATAACCTAAGGACATCACACACATCCATACCCGAGGCAGGATTCGAACCTGCGGCCGTAGCCGTCGCGCGGTTCCAGACTGTAGCGCCTAGAACCGCTCGGTCACAACGGCCGGCACAAGCTGCAGAGCCAATAAATGAAAAGTAGGAGTAAAAACTAATGTGCCAACACAGTCTTTGTCCGCCATCTTTAACAACTAGCAAACAAATGTTCTTTAGCCACCTACATCAAATTAGACACTTACCTCGTTTGTAGAGTAATCAAGGGGAAGCGCGTGAGTCCTCATCAGAATCTTCTATTTCGCGTCTCCTTCATATTAATTCCGAGAAGAATGTTATCCCCATGTTCCTTCAAACATTTGTTTCTCCCCGTAACTCAGGCCTGGGAAAGTGTAGTTCTCCAGCGATTATCCTCCAGTAGATGCTTGCCCCTCCTACACTATTCGCACTCTGTGGTCATTGCCACGCCGCAGCGTACGATGTGCTTGTTTATCTTCCGTCAAGAGGGGCAGTGTCTTCCTTCGACCGCTTCCCCAAAGCAGAGGCTTTCACACCACAAGAGGCATTCACTAAACGTATTCAAAGTTGCAAATAATGACAACAATCAGCTGTTGAATTGAATCACGACAATGAAAATTTATGCCGGACCTTGACTCGAACCCGGATTTTCCACTGATCGTTAGCTCAAAAATGGCTCTGAGCACTATGGGACTCAACATCTTAGGTCATAAGTCCCCGAGAACTTAGAACTACTTAAACCTAACCAACCTAAGGACATCACACACACCCATTCCCGAGGCAGGATTCGAACCTGCGACCGTAGCAGTCCCGCGGTTCCGGATTGCAGCGCCAGAACCGCACGGCCACCGCGGCCGGCTTATCGTTAGCCGCCGCCTTATTATTTGGCTACCCGTGCAAGACTCATGGCCAGAGGCAATCTTTCATATGTCGTCAACGACACGTCTACGAGCCGTACTCGTACATCCATTATGTATATTCCCGTACGAGTCAGACGTTGTACTTGAAAGTCGCTTGCCCGGTATCCGCAGAGAAATACGGTATTGCAGTGCCTGTGTTATTCAGATAACTATGCGGAGTTCTTTTGGAGATGCATGCATGTCCAAAGGAACTTTACATCACAATCTGAATAACACAGGCACTGCAATACTATATTGACAGGCATCAGCTGCTGTCAACGATTTACCCTACTTAGTTCTACTCTCCTTAACATCTGTCTGTCGCTCAGGTCGTCATTTTGGTTGATCCTGTGGCTGTTATTCTAGTTTATATTCTGATTAGTTCTGTGGCTATTTTGGTTTTTGAGACTGCCAAAAAAAAAGAACACTGGAAAAGGTCTTTCAATGATGAGCAAGTGATTAAGGGTTTTTTTTTTTTAACACATTTCCGATGAAAATTCCGAACGTTTAATATATAAGTCAAAAGAAAGGTAGCAATCTAGCTCGACATTTCTCTTCATGATGAGCGATGCGCTTTCGTGGATAGGATAAAAACTGAAATAGAAAAGTTACCTGGGCCATGAAGTATAGAGAAAAGTGATTAACTGCATGTATGCGATATGCTCAATATTCTGAAAAGATCAGAAACACTTCGATAACGGCAGACTCGCAAAAGAATGTGCATCATATATGGCAAAAGCATTCAGTTACGACGATGTCGCTAATGTTTAAGGATAACTGCTTTGTATCATAATGCTGTAAAAAGTTTACTTTTTGATACGGGTCGTAGCATGAAACTAAACAACTTAACTGCAAACTGTCGATCTAGAGTACTGATCAAACAGATCTCAATCGAAAACTATTTTTTGTTCACATGATATTACATTACTTTTCTGTGCACGAAGAATTATTTGCTTAAGTTCCATTGTTCTGAACAGCACGTTTGTGTATTTTTAACGTCGTTAGAAAGTATGTTTACAAAACTGGTGGTTTTTAAAAATGCTCTGCAATTTGTACTGGTGGTGTACCACCTATGATCAATAGCATAAATAGCTTTATTTGTTGACTGTGGGATAAGGAATAACTTATTTACCTTCACAATGCATCACTCATCAGGACATACTACGTGAGAAACATATTAGAACAGTGGGTGCAAAGGAAAAGATAACAAAATGTACGAACACAATACGCTGAGGAAATCCATCAGTTATATCGAAAGTTTAAGCAGTTTTTGGACAAAGGTGACGCAGTATATGGAGATTGAATAGCTCATTCCGAAATCGTTGGCTGCGTGCAGGAGAAGTTCAGTTCTTTCTTTTCCTTAGGAGTTGAGATTTTTTTTAATAAAAAGCTATAATCGGATAGTTTTGAGTTTGAACGCAAAGTGAAGGGTTCACTTTTCCTTATTACAATTGGCGTTTCTAACAAATGTTACAGATCACTTAAGTAATCTGACTTTACTTTTGCTAACAGGGAGTAGGTAGGGCTAGCAGTCCTGAAAGAGTGGACGGTCGTCGCTGCAAATGGTCGGCGTGGCTGTGGCGGCGGCGAGAACGCGACGGACGGGTCGAGGTGGAGGGGGAAACACTCGCTGGAGGGGCATGATTCGAAAACCACGCTTTGCCACGGCTGGTGTAACTTCCAACCACGTAATGTGTCAGCGATCACCAATGTTCTGCACTACTGCTGACAACCTCTTCATACTACCAATCTCTCTGTTACCCAGACTACGTTGTACGTCCACTTCCTCTCATATTCTTCATTGTGTGGGTGATATTACAACTTAACGCAAAACGTGCCCATTTATGTAACCGCACACTGTGATTTAAATGTATGCAATACCCAAAATCAAGATAAAAAATTGTCTCTTCTTCGAACTAAATAGCAGGATGATGATCGATGTATGTATCTAACTGTGTCATCTTAGCAAGAAATTAATTATCAACAATCTAAATGTTGTTTGGATCATATCAGACTTTCTAGTTCTATGAATACGAAACATACATCGTAAATATTTATAAATTTCAGCAGCATTAATAACAAATATTGAAAGTATAAGGCACTCGTAGAACGCAGTGTGATAATCGTAGCTCTTGGATGAAGATTTCTACAAACAACACTTGTCAACTGACTCTTCGAAGGCACGGACGCCATTAGGAGACTATCCGCTTCTCAGAAACTTAAATTGCCGTTTACTGAAATGTGATACACGAAATCTAAACACACATTCCCTCGTGTTTAAAGGAAAAGGAAGCAACTGACATGCATTACAAACCTATCACACAGTGTTAATTATTTCGCCATAAGTTGATGATGTTAATCTTGAAAAATAGGTAGTTGGTAATTTGTAGTTACGAGCTACTGATTAATACCCCACATTCTTAAAAAGTATATCTAATAAAATTTTCTAGCGGTCTTTGAAACTGATTCCAAATTTATTAAAACATTAGAAATACTTCGTCTAGCCAACTGTCGAAAATCATATCAAGGTAAACGCCATTGATTCGGGAGTTTTAGTAGGAAAAGTAAGAGAAGGAAAAGCAGTAGGTGAATATGGAATCGTGGTAAGGAATGAAAGAGGAAGCCGCCTGGAAGAGTTTTGCACAGAGTATAACTTAATCATAGCTAACACTTGGTTTAAGAATCATGAAAGAAGTCTGTATACGGGGATGAGGCCTAGATATACTGGAAAGTTTCAGATAGATAATATAATGGTAAGACAGAAATTTAGGAACCAGGTTTTCAAATTTAGGAAATTTGCAGCTGCACATGTGGACTCTGACCAAAATTTATTGGTTATGAACTGTAGATTTCAACTTAAGAAACTGCAAAAATGTGGGAATTTAAGGAGATGGGACCTGGATAAACTGAAAGAGCCAGAGGTTGTACAGAGTTTCAGGGAGAGCATAAGGGAACGATTGACAAGAACGGAGGAAAGAAATAGAGGAGGAGAAAAATGGGTAGCTCTGAAAGATGAAATAGTGAAGGTAGCAGAAGATGAAATAGGTAAAAAGACGAGGGCTATTATAAATCCTTAGGTAACAGAAGAAATATTGAATTTAGTTGATGAAAGGAGAAAATATAAAAACGCAGTAAACGAACCAGGTAAAGAGGAATAGAAGCATCTCAAAAATGAGATCGACAGGAAGTGCAAAATGGCTAAACAGGGATGGCTAAAGCACAAAAGTAAGAATGTAGAGGCATATATCACTAGGGGTAAGCTAGATACAGCCTACAGGAAAATTAAAGAGACCTTCGGAGAAAAGAGAACCACCTGTATGAATATCAAGAGCTCAGATGGAAAACCAGCTCCAAGCAAAGACGGGAAAGCGGGAAGGTGAAAGGAATGTATAGGGGATCTATACAAAGGCGATGCACTTGAGCGCAATATTATGCAGACACAAGAGAACGTAGATGAAGATGAAATGGGAGATATGACACTGCATGCAGGATTTGACAATGCACTGAAGTCGAAGCAAGGCCCAGGGATTAGATAACATTCCTGTAGAACTACTGATAGCCTTTGGTGAGAAAGATGTATGAGACAGGCGAAATACCCTCGGACTTCAAGAATATTATAATAATTCCAATCTCAAAGAAAGCAGATGTTGACAGGTGTGAAAATTACCGAACTATCAGTTTTATAAGACACGGCTACAAAATAATAACGTGAATGCTTTATCGACGAATGGAAAAACTGGTAGCTGTCCTTGGGGAAGATCAGTTTGGATTCCGTAGAAATGCTGCTACACGCGAGGCCACAATGAGCTTACAACTTATCTTAGAAGACAGATTAAGGAAAGGCAAACCTATCTTTCTAGCATTTGTAGACCTAGGAAAGCTTTTGACATTGTTGACTGGAATACTCTCTTTCCAATTCTGAAGGTGGTAGGGGTCAATATGAAAGACTGTTTACAATGTGTACAGAAACCAGATGGCTGTTCCAAGAGTCGAGGGGTATGAAAGGGAAGCAGTGGTTGGGAAGGGAGTGAGACAGGGTTGTAGCCTATCCCCAACGTTATTCAATCTGTATACTGAACAAGCAGTAAAGGAAAAAAAAGAAAAATTTGGAGTAGGAATTAAAATCCATGGTGAAGAAATAAAAACTTTGAGTTTTGCTGATGATACTGTTATACTGTCAGAGACAGCAAAGGACCCTGAAGAGTTGTTCAGCGGAATGGACAGTGGTGTCTTGAAAGGACGATATAAGATGAACATCAACGTAAATAAACAAGGTTAATGGAATGCAGTTGAATTAAATCAGTTGATGCTGAGGGAGTTATATTAGGAACTGAGACAATTGAAGTAGTAGATGAGTTTTGGTATTTGGGCAGCAAAATGACTGATAACTGTCGAAGTAGGGAGGATATAAAATATAGACTAGCAACGGCAAGAAAAGTGTTTCTAAAGAAGAGAGAAATCTATTAACATCGAGTATAGATTTAAGTGTCAGGAAGACTCTTCTAAAAGCATTAGTGTGGAGTGTCGCCATGTATGAATGGGCAACATGGACGGTAAATAATTTAGATAAGAAGGGAATAAAAGCCTTCGAAATGTGGTGCTGTAGAAGAACGCTGAAGATTAAATGGGTAGACCCCGTAACTAATGAGGGGAGGAATTTTTGGCACAAGTTGACTGGAAGAAGGGATCGGTTCGTAGGACTCGTTCTGAGGCATCAATGGATCACCAATTTAGTATTGGAGGGCAGCGTGGAGGGTAAAAATCGTAGAGGGGGACCTAGGGATCAGTACACTGAGTAGATTCAGAATGTTGTTGCTTGTAATAGTTACTCGAACATGAAGAAGCCTGCACAGGATAGAGTAGCATGAAGAGCCGCATCAAACCAGTCTCTGGACTGAAGACCACGAAAACAGCAACAACTTTTGTGTCAGAGATGCCATGCTAGTTTCAGAGTAGTATCATTAGCAATCAAATACTTGTAGACACGATGAGTTCTCAATGCGAGATTCTAGGGTTCACCTGTATGACTGACTACTTAACAATCGTAATTTAAATATTCGATGTCAAGTTGAAAACTCTTGGCCGTGCAGTAATGGAGATATTCAACTGACAACATACTGCCCAGTGTGCGATCCTCCACAAAAGCACAGAGAGATCAAAAATTTATATTTATTGGAAACTCTAACTGCATGTACACTAGTGTATTAAGCAATCCAGATTAACAGGAACTTGGTCCCTCATGCCTTGGGCAAAGTGAACTGCAGCGAAGAGATGCTGGAGGTCAGTGCTCCCATTGTGCCAATGATTGAGTCTCAAAATGAAGAGTACCACAACACGCACTGAGGATTTATGCCGCTTTTCGGCTACACACGATGAAGGTAGAAGATAAAGGTCTCGACGTATATCACGTCTTTTGTGTTTCATAAGTAAATATTTTCTTCAATTTAATAACACATGTAGCTGGTACACAGGGTGGTCCGTTGATAGTGACCGGGCCAAATATCTCGCGAAATAAGCATCAAACGAAAAAAACTACAAAGAACGAAACTCGTCTAGCTTGAAGGGGGAAACCAAATGGCGCTATGGTTGGCCCGCAAGATGGCACTGCCATAGGTCAAACGGATATCAACTGCGGTTTTTAAAATAGCAACCCCAATTTTTATTACATATTCGTGTAGTGCGTAAAGAACTATGAATGTTTTAGTTGGAACACTTTTTTCGCTTTGTGATATATGGTGCTGTAATAGTCACAAACGTATAAGTGCGTGGTATCACGTAACATTCCGCCAGTGCGGACGATATTTGCTTCGTGATACATTACCCGTGTTAAAATGGACCGTTTACCAATTGCGGAAAAGGTCGATATGGTGTTGATGTATGGCTATTGTGATCAAAATGCCCTACGGGTGTGTGCCACGTATGCTGCTCGGTATCTTGGACGAAATCATCCAAGTATCCGGGCCGTTCGCCGGATAGTTACGTTATTTAAGGAAACAGGAAGTGTTCAGCCACATGTGAAACGTCATGCACGACCTGCAACAAATGATGATGCCCAAGTAGGTGTTTTAGCTGCTGTCGCGGCTAATTCGCACATCAGTAGCAGACAAATTGTGCGAGAATAGGGAATCTGACAAACGTCGGTAACGAAAAATCGGCATAATATACACTACTGGGCAACAGAAAATCCACGACAGCTACGACTAATGGAACATCAGCGACCTTGGCGGTTAATGTATGGTGCGGAATTATGGGAGGAAGGATAATTGGCCCCCATTTTATCGATGGCAATCTAAATGGTGCAATGTATGCTGATTTCCTACGTAATGTTCTACCGATGTTACTGCAAGATGTTTCACTGCATGACACAATGGCGATATACTTCCAACATGATGGATGTCTGGCACATGGCTCGCGTGCGGTTGAATCGGTAATGAACAGCATATTTCATGACAGGTGGATTGGTCGTCGAAGCATCATACCATGGCCCGCGCGTTCACCGAATCTGACGTCCCCGGATTTCTCTCTGTGGGGAAAGTTGAAGGATATTTGCTATCGTGATCCACCGACAACGCCTGACAACATGCGTCAGCGCATTATCAAAGCACGTGCGAACATCACGGAAGGCGAACTACTCGCTGTTGAGAGGAATGTCGTTACACGTATCGCCGAATGCATCGAGGTTGATGGACCTCATTTTGAGCATTTATTGCATTAATATGCTATTTACAGGTAATCAAGCTGTAACAGCATGCGTTCTCAGAAATGATAAGTTCACAAAGGTACATGTATCACATTGGAATAACCGAAATAAAATGTTCAAACGTACCTACGTTCTGTATTATAATTTAAAAAACCCACCTGTTACCAACTGTTCGTCTATAACTGTGAGCCATATGTGTGTGACTATTACAGTGCCATTTATCACAAAGCGAAAAAAGTTGTGCAAACAAAACATTCATATTTCTTTACGTACTACACAAATATGTAATTAAAATGGGGGTTCCTATTAAGAAAACGCAGTTGATATTCGTTTGACCTATGGGAGCGCCATCTAGCGGGCCAACCGTAGCGCCATCTGGTTTCCCCCTTCAAGCTAGACAAGTTTCGTTCTTTGTAGTATTTTCGTTTGGCGCTTATTTCGTGAGATATTTGGCCCGGTTACGGTCGATGGACCACCCTGTATACGCAGTTCTTAAAGAGTTACAATGACGTCCTTTTTTCATTGGTTACAGGTCTTAAGAAATTTGTTTGTTTATTCCTTATTTTCCATTATATCAATTATAAAGCTCCGATTAGACCTCTGCGACAAGCTCTTTCCAAACTGATCTAATATGTTACTTTGCAATGTGACTTTGCAGAAGGAAGATGATTTTACATCCGCGCGTGGGAGAGCATTGTCGCTGTTTAGTGTCACTAGCGCGTAAGTTTCTCAAAACAGGGACTCACTCTACTTGTTATTCTATCTGTAAGATATTATTCTGTTTGTATCCTGTACCTTTCTCTGCGATACTGTCAGTTCCATAATTCCAAACTCCCATTTACTGCCACTGAGTGCCGCTGTTGCAAAGTAAACTTATTGACGTTATGGCGTTTTTTGATATTTCTGGCGCTGCGTTCATATTTTTTTCCTGTTTCCTTTATGTATGGCACTCATTACTCTTGGCAAAGTTTTATGGTTTCCATTTCCAGTTTTGTACGGTTCCCCTCTATGTGAGTACCCAAATTGCATTGCAAAAACATTACACATACGTGTGTGTTACAGCTACCATTCTGCATTCAGGCCACGTCTAAATACACCCACTAATTTTCTCTGTCCCTGTCTCTCTCTCTCTCTCTCACACACATACACACACACACACACACACACACACACACACATACACACTACGACAAGACGAAAAAGAGGAGAGTGTGGGCGTGAGAGAGAAGAGATATATACGTGTGTAAGATAAATCCCTTCCCTCAAAATTATTCTCTTCTTCATACCTCCTCTGTGTTAACACAGATTAGGTGTCACTGATCTCATTTGTACTAAGACTGCAGTACACGCGAGGTGCCTATTTGCTTCCACCGCCCAGAGTGGAATGCATAACTTCTAATAAAAGTTCACCAACCTGCAGTCTTCTATTGTGGTTGTCCCCCGCGCAGAAAACAGCATGTAGGTAATGAATTCGTAATGTTGAGGCTGTAAGAAACACTCAGCTTGGAACTGTTGTTTTAGAAGTGATTAATTTTCAGTTTGTTTCTACAGGATGTCACTCACTTTTTGTCAGCAGAACACGAGAAACTGCACAATTACATTCCTTTTTAGAGTCACAGATGATTTCTATTCTTCAACAAATTAATGGACTGCATATTTCCGTAATTAGCATCACACTATTCTCAACTAGATGGCTGTCTTCCGACACCGCCGAACCAGCTCTGAGCTTACACACTAGACATTGTTAACTAAATTTTAACTGCTACCACGGCGGACAACATGTCCGTAGACTGGCGAACGAGCACTGATCTTACAGCCGAACCACTTCGCCAGCCATCCAAGCTAGGAGCGATCCGAAGATCATCGAAGTGGATCGCCTGTCTTTTCGTTTTGGAGTAGTTTATTACTCTGCGGGTTATTAATACTTATGAAATAATGGAATTATAGCACGCTATGGAGAGATGCTTTAATTTGAAATTCAGGTAAATACGCAGTTTTGTTTGTCTACTATTAATAACAGAAGATGGCCATTTTGGCGTGCAACTTCCGAACGCAGCGGTCAATGGCGGAGAAGGACCACAATTTAGGTGATCTTTCTCACCATACCCGTACCGAACAAACCATCTGTCATCGGTACCTCACACCACATTACGTCATCTTGCCTCAGCTGCCTCCTGTACTGATCTAAAATAAGCTTCATGTGGCCGAATATGATGGCTGTGAAGCCAGAAATAATACAACACACAAAAAAGGGACAGAGAGAGAATGGAGGGGGACGGAAGCAGAGATTGTGCAAAAGGCGTAAGCTCACTTTCGCTAGCAGTTTTCAGTAAATAAATTTTAATAAGAAAGCTCAAGTCGTTGATACATGCATATGGTGATAAATAAGTTTTTTAGTGTGTTAGATGTAGCGTAATGCAGTATGTTCTTTCGTCATACGCGCATCATCTTTATCGACAAAGTGTACTTTATACTAATATATCACTCATTACAAGAAGACGAAACACAATTAGTGAACGAGTGTGTATCAGATGATCCGAAAGGTAACTGCGAACACACTGTATAAACTGTAACGAAAACCTCCAACTGTAATGAAAAGCTCCTAACGTCATTTGTAAGATTTCCTTCATAAGATAAACGTCTTCCTCATTTGAAGTGACAGGCGTATGCTTTTACGGTAGCCATCGTTACCTTGGTGTGGCCAGATTTCTTTGTTGTATTAGTCTGCAGTTGCTAATTTCAAGAAGCTGTATTTAACTCTCCAATCATCCTTCATTCATTTCAGTTTCTCTTCTCTTTCGAAAGCTGTAAAGGTTGACTTCTTCTCTAGTGGAACTATCATGAGATTTGCTGATGTCAGTACCACACGCATAAAGGGCCCAAAAACTTCCATACCAGATACAGAAAGAACAGTAATGAAAGAGACTTACAACTGACTCACAGAAAATGGTTTATCCTTTGATTTAGCAGACTAATATTACGCAGTTTCTTATGAGTTTTCAGTGTTAGGCCTTCAGACGATTTGAATTCAACTAGTTTACTACAGCTTAACTAAAGAACTGTTTTAAGATAAGGCTTGTCTTTTAAATTTCTGATTATGATTGCATTTTAAGTTACTGGCCTTCAGCCAAAGATTAAAGCTGTGTGTTTAAAAAGAAAAATAAATAAATTGAGGGGGGGGGGGGCTCTCGTAATGTTTGATCAAATAATAAAGTCGTATGTTCGAGTGTAACAGACAGCCATTTATTTTGGCCCCTTTCCACAATTTATACTATCCGTCCTGTCCTGCGGGATTATCAGGGCGTATCAAACGTCTTTCAGCAGCCTCTCTCTCTTTCTCTCATCATCCGACTTGTAGAAAACAAAAGTGTATCAGGCAAAACCCAGTCCCGCCAATAGGATTAATAGGAATGAGATTTAAAGAACAGGGCTCTAGCAACGCTGTAACTGCGTGCGATAAGGCCTAGAACAGGTAGCACGAACTCTGAGCTGTGGGGGAGCTGTCCTACGTGCCTAGTCTGCCTTCGGCGGTGGTCGTGTGCGAACATCCGCTGTGAGCTGCGGCTGTTTCGCTCGCTTGCGGCAAGTCTGAGCGCTTATTGCAGCTTTCCGGTGAGTTGCTTGTGTTTGCGTGAGTATCAGAATGTTCAAGTAATAAACCAACTAAACAGGGCAGGCACTCTGAAGTTCGCCTTCGAACGGAACTTTGTTAAACCTAGTTCTTACGAATTTGAATCTTTTCTTGATGAAACTGAGAAGATAGGTTGTGACAATTTTTTTGGTATCTGCTTTTCGGTCGTGAGAACTGTTGTGTATGTCAAACTAATATATTCCTATCTTTGTGATAAAATTGTCTAATTCTGTGGAGAAATCTTTAGACTGAAGCACACTGACGGAAACGTTAGTAATGTTAGTGTTACCAGTGCAGGTTTCGGTATAAGAACAGTAAGGTTTTTCGATTTACCATTTGATGTTCCAGGTGAACAAATTAATTCAGTAGTGTCGTCTTATTGGGAAATAATCAGCAATATTCTAGAAAAATGGTTGAAACCACGTAAATTTCCGGTGCTGAATCTACATCTACATCATACTCCACAAGTCACCTAATGGTGTGTGGCGGAGGGTACTTTTGGTACCACTTTTTGATACCTGCAACCCTGTTCCACTCATGAACATTGCGTGGCAAGAATGATTGTCGGTAAGCCTCTGTACTGGTTCTAATTTCTTGAATTTTCTCCTCGTGGTCAATACACGAGATGTATGTGGGGGAAGTAATATGTTGTCTGACTCTTCCTGAAAAGTGCTGTCTGGAAATTTCAACAGTAAATCTCTCCGCGATGGACAACGCGTCTCTCTTGTAACGTCTGCCAACGGAGTTCGTTTAGCTTCTCCGTAACCTTCTATCGCCAGCTAAAGGATCCCATGACGACACGCGCCACTCTTCACGGGTTCTTCTGTATATCCTTTATCTGTCCTACCTGAAAGGGGTCTAAGGTACATGAACAATACTGGCAAACAAGCGGCTTATAAGCCAATTCTTTCGTGGTTGAGTTACATTTCCTTAAAATCCTTCCGATGAATCTGAATCTGGTATCTCCTTTTGCCACTATGTTTTACATGGTCACTTCACTTAAGGTCGCTATGGATAGTTGTTGTTGTTGTGATCTTCAGTCCTGAGACTGGTTCGATGCAGCTCTCCATGCAACACTATCCTGTACAAGCCTCTTCATCTCCTAGTACCTACCGCAACCTACATCCTTCAAAATCTGCTTAGTGTATTCATCTCTTGGTCTCCCTCTACGATTTTTACCCTCCACACTGCCCTCCAATACTAAATTGGTGATCCCTTGATGCCTCAGAACATGTCCTACCAACCGATCCCTTCTTCTAGTCAAGTTGTGCCACAAACTTCTCTTCTCCCCAATCCTATTCAATACTTCCTCATTAGTTATGTGATCTACCCATCTAATCTTCAGCATTCTTCTGTAGCACCACATTTCAAAAGCTTCTATTTTCCTCTTGTCCAAACTATTTATCGTCCATGTTTCACTTCCATACATGGCCACACTCCATACAAATACTTACAGAAATAACTTCCTCACACTTAAATCTATATTCGATGCTAACAAATTTCTCTTCTTCAGAAACGCTTTCCTTGCCATTGCAAGTCTACGTTTTATATCCTCTCTACTTCGACCATCATCAGTTATTTTGCTCCCCAAACAGCAAAACTCCTTTACTACTTTAAGTGTCATTTCCTAATCTAATTCCCTCAGCATCACCCGACTTAATTCGACTACATTCCATTATCCTCGTTTTGCTTTTGTTGACGTTCATCTTATATCCTCCTTTCAAGACGCTATCCATTCCGTTCAACTGCTCTTCCAAGTCCTTTGCTGTCTCTGATAGAATTACAATGTCATCGGCGAACCTCAAAGTTCTTATTTCTTCTCCATGGATTTTAATACCTACTCCGAATTTTTCTTTTGTTTCCTTCACTGCTTGCGCAATATACAGATTGAATAACATCGGGGATAGACTACAGCCCTGTCTCACTCCCTTCCCAACCACTGCGTCCCTTCATGCCCTTCGACTCTTATAACTGCCATCTGGTTTCTGTACAAATTGTAAATAGCCTTTCGCTCCCTGTATTTTACCCCTGCCACCTTCAGAATTTGAAAGAGAGTATTCCAGTCAACATTGTCAAAAGCTTTGTCTAAGTCTACAAATGCTAGAAACGTAGGTTTGCCCTTCCTTAATCTAGCTTCTAAGATGAGTCGTAGGGTCAGTATTGCCTCACGTGTCCCCATATTTCTACGGAATCCAAACTGATCTTCCCCGAGGTCGGCTTCTACTAGTTTTTCCATACTTCTGTAATGAATTCGCGTTAGTATTTTGCAGCTGTGACTTATTAAACTGATAGTTCGGCAATTTTCACATCTGTCAACACCTGCTTTCTTTGGGATTGGAATTACTATATTCTTCTTGAAGTCTGAGGGTATTTCGCCTGTCTCATACATCTTCATCACCAGATGGTAGAGTTTTGTCAGGACTCGGTCTCCCAAGGCCGTCAGTAGTTCTAATGGAATGTTGACTACTCTCGGGGCCTTGTTTCGACTCAGGTCTTTCAGTGCTCTGTCAAACTCTTCACGCAGTATCATATCTCCCATCTCATCTTCATCTACATCCTCTTCCATTTCCATAATATTGTCCTCAAGAACATCGCCCTTGTATAGACCCTTTATATACTCCTTCCACCTTTCTGCTTTCCCGTCTTTGCTTAGAACTGGGTTTCCTTCTGAGCTCTTGATGTTCATGCATTTGGTTCTCTTATCTCCAAAGGTCTTTTTAATTTTTCTGTAGGCAGTATCTATCTTACCCCTAGTGAGATAAGGCTCTACATCCTTACATTTGTCCTCTAGCCATCCCTGCTTATCAATTTTGCACTTCCGGTCGATCTCATTTTTGAGACGTTTGTATTCCTTTTTGCCTGCTTCATTTACTGCATTTTTATATTTCCTCCTTTCATCAATTAAATTCAATACATCTTCTGTTACCCAAGGATTTCTACTAGCCCTCGTCTTTTTACCTACTTGATCCTCTGCTGCCTTCACTACTTCATCCCTCAAAGCTACCCATTCTTCTTCTACTGTATTTCTTTCCCCCATTCCTGTCAATTGTTACCTTATGCTCTCCCTGAAACTCTGTACAACCTCTGGTTCTTTCAGTTTATCCAGGTCCCATCTCCTTAAATTCCCACCTTTTTGCAGTTTCTTCAGTTTTAGTCTACAGGTCACAACCAATAGATTGTGGTCAGAGTCCACATCTGCCCCTGGAAATGTCTTACAATTTAAAACCTGGTTCCTAAATCTCTGTCTTACCATTAGATAATCTATCTGAAACCTGTCAGTATCTCCAGGCTTCTTCGCTGTATACAGCCTTCTTTTATGATTCTTGAACCAATAGTTACGCCTAGATATTTTACGGGAGACGCTCTCTCTAGCTGTTTATCATGAATGGTGTAGTTGTGGAGTAGTGGATTTCTTTTCCTATGCATACGCAATATGACACATTTATTTACGTTCAGGGTCAACTGCCAGTCTCCTCCATTCATCAGTTCTCTGCAGGTCGTTCCGCAAATTCTTACTGTCTTCTGGCGTTGCTACTTTGCTATAAACACTGTGTTACCTGCGAATATCCTTAAAGATCATCCGGAATTTTCTACTAGATCATTTATATAAATTCTGAACAGCAACGGTCCTATCATCCCGTGTGGTACTCCTATATTACGTTTACATGTGTCGATTTAGTTCCGTAAGTGCGACGTACAGAGTTCTATCTGCAAGGACGTCTTGAATCCTGTCGCAGGTCTGCCCGATAGATACTCTGTAAGCTCGTATTTTTTTCATTAAGTGGCAATGCGGGACGGTGTCAAATGCCTTACTGAAATCAAGGAACAAGGCATCAACATGAGCGCCGTTGTCAACTGCGAAGTGATTCCCTTGGAATATCAGAGCGAGCTGAGTTTCGCAGGAGCCCATGATGATTTTTATAGAGGAGATGTTCATTTTCCATGAACGTCATAATTCCTTAGCATAAACCATGTTCCATAATCCTACACAGATTGACGTCAACGATATAGGTCTATAGTTGTATGGATCTGTCTTACTGCCCTTCTCTAAAACGGGAATGCCCAGCGCTCTGTTCCATTCGTTAGGTACCCTTCGTTGCTCAAGTGATCTACGATAAATTACTGCTAGAAGGGGAGCAAGTTCTTTCGCCTAAACGTTATAGAATCTTATAGGTATCTCATCTGGTCCTGAAGCCTTTCCACTACTAAGCGATTGCAGCTGCTTTTCAGATCCGCTATCGGTTATCTCAATATCTGCCATTTCGACGTTCGCACGACGATTGAAAGCAGGGACAGTGTTACGATCTTCCTCAGATAAACAACTTCGGAAGGCCGATTTCAGTATTTTGGCCTTCTCTCTGTTATTTTCCGTTTCGCTGTCGGTGTGGTTGCTGAGAGAATGAATAGATGATTTTGACCCACTTACTGATTATATGTGCGATCAAAATCTCTTAGGCATTTTACTCAGGTCGGTTGACAACGTCTTACTTTCAAAATCATTGAACGCTTCTCTCATTGACCTCCTTACCTTCATTTTCGCTTCTTTAGCTTTTGTTTGTCACCTACGTTTTTACTTCTCTTGAATCTGAGATGATGTGCTCTTTATTTATGTAGCGCTTTTGTAACACAGCTATTAAACCCTGGCGAATCCATCCCATCCCTTAAAACCTTACTCGGAACATCCTTGTCTAGGGCATATTGAGCGATGCCTTTGAATTTTTTTTCCATTTTTCCTCCACATCTTCGTCCTCTTCACAGAATGTTTGATGCTGACTGCTGAGATATTCTGAAATTCGTATCCTGTCACCCTTACTGAGCAAATATATCCTCCAACCTTTCTTAACATTTCTTGTAGGACGCGTCGTCATAGATTCTGGTAGATTCTGTCACAGTCTTATGATCACTGATACTTTCCTCTACGTCAACTGATTTGATAAGGTATTGTCTGTTTGTTGCCAGGAGGTCTAAGACGTTACTGTCACGAGTTGGTTCTCTATCTGCTCAAGGTAATTTTCGGACAACACATCCAGAAGAATGTCACACAATTCCCTGTCTCGCAATCTATACCTGGCAAGTTGAAGTTACCCCCTATTACAACGGCAAGATCAGGAAAATTGCTAACGATATTTTGCAAGCTCTGTCTGAAGCGCTCTATAACTACAGATCCTGACCCAGGTGGTCGATAAAAGCATCCGATCACCAGTTTTTTACTGCAATAAATACGCCGCCAGCACTGGTGACTAACGTATCCTTACGATAAACATCCCAGTCTGAACTTAGTATTTCGTTGTCATTGAATTCTGACTTCAACCAGCTTCCTGTTCCCAATACTGTCTGTGCGTTATAAGCTTCAGTAAGCGATACTAATTCTGGGACCTTTTCTTGGACGCTCCTGCAGTTTACTAAAATCATATTAATCTTCTCTATCTGTAATCTGTGAGGACCAAGATTCCCTGAGATCGCTGTGGCTGATTTAACAAGCAAATCGTATTTGCTCTCAAGGGAGGAGTCCTCTAACCTAAAAAAGCCCCATGTGCACACCACATGTACTGCACTACCCTAGTAGCCGTTTCCTGCGTGTAATGCACGCCTGACTTATTAAGAGGAACCCAACAATTCAGCGCCGATAGCGGAGTTCGAGAAATTAGCATTTGATATGGTCGCAGAGCCGTATGAGTCTCTGATTTGGACAGTCCACTCTGTTCGAAACCAAAGGACCACGATGAACCCTGGGTACGATGCTACAAATAGACAGCTTAGCCAGCACCCCGCTTCCATTGCTAGTTGCCTTCACCGAATAAGCCAGCCGCCGAAAGGAGCCGAGGATGGCCTCAGAAAACTTCCCTAAGGCAATGAGGCCGATGACCTCGCTGTTTGGTCTCTTCCCCAAACAACCCAACCCAACCCCAACTACTCGCGGCAAAATCTGTTTGGTAATGGAAAATTTACAGTGCCTGTGACACCTATAAAAACTGGACGCATCTGTCATTAAAAGTTATGTTGTGATCAAGAGAACCATATCAAAAATTTTGGCTCTGAGGCGAAAACAGGATTACAAGCACGTGCAAGAACGCAGAGTGCTGTTTTTCGTGTAGAAACTTCTTTATTTCCTGTAATACGTGAAGAGAAAAGAGGATATAGAAAAATTATCACAGAAGTTAAAAGAACTGTTCTCACGGAACAGAACGACATTAAAAACATGGTCTATGGACATCTTACTGATCCAATGTCTGGCAGTGCAGTAAATTGCGAGGCACAAGAAGACTTCTTTTAAGATCTTCAAGGCAGCCTTAGCATTACTGCATCTCGGAGTCTTCTAGCAGAGAATGAGGATGATGATCGGGTAACCACAACTGCGCAGAGTTCCAGAAACAAATCGCCGGGCCTCACGGCCTTCCGGCAGTCTTACCAGGGCCTCCAGGCGCGAAATAAATCTAAATGCCACTCTCGTGTAACGAATTAACGATTTCTGGCAGAGAAATCTCAAAGCAGTTTCTAGAAGGAATTGTAGTGGTAATTTCTAAACACCCACACAGCGTGTCAATAAGAAAACTAACACCAACTACTCTCCTGAATAGTGACATGTATGATGCGCACATTTGCTTGAGGACTGGAAGTGATAATGCATGATGTAAGCGGCCCATATCAAACTAGAGCGAGTGTAGGCAGATTAGTTACCCATAATGTTCGAATATAAGGACATCATAGCGACGGCAGATGCTCTCAGACTTCAGTGCGCTATAATGACGCCTCATTTCGGGAAGGCTCACGGTAGGTTGAGCCACCGGTACCTTTTCAAAACAATGACCGCAATGGATTTTCTCCAATGTTTTGTCAACATCATTGGTAGAATTATGAAGAACAGCACGTCGAAAATCGTGATTAGTGTCCAGCTAACCAGGCAACTTGCGTACACGATTTCGGTGAGACAAGGCTGTCCTATGTCGGTGTCCTCGTCTTCGGTTGCTATTGGTGACTCTGCCAAGCATTCTGTAAAAACAACTACGACGGCTCTACATACACGGCCAAAAAAAAAAAAAAAAAAAATGCAAGGCATATGCAGATGATGGTGGTCTCGTGATGACATGTGAAAGTGACGTGGAGAAGGCACCGCAGGTCGTCGGAAAATAGGAACATGCAGCAGCTGCGAAGCTAGGCGAAACTAAATCACGCATCATGAACGTAGGGCATGGAATATCTTTGCAAAACACGTGAGAACTAAATGTAGTCACCCATATGCTAATGCTGGGTATAGACTGCAGGTGTAAAACAAAGCATACTTCAGCTGAAAACTTTAGGAAAATCCTTTCAAGGGTGCGTGTCAGCATCAAAGAATATGGCGTTAGAAGACTTGACGATAAGCAAAGGGCATCCTTTGAAAATACGCTCAAGGTCTTTAAAGTCAGCCATGTGGTACAAGTTTTACCCATTCCAAGTGAACAGCTACTAAAATTCTCTTAGATTTGGGTCATTGTGGTATTTGTGATAACATTTTCAAAGTCACGTTTCACACGTAAGTAGTAGGGAGCTTTTGGCACGCACGCAATTTTCATTTCAAATTAATATCAAATTGATATTCAATTCCATTAATTTGAGTAATTAATTAATCCCACCCCGATCACGCCAACCCCCACCCCACCCACGGGTGACGTCATGTGCTTCCCTCAGCCTGCACGTGGGTCCGAGCATCCTCTCCCTCCCACACACTCCCACTCGCCTCCCCAACCTACCCTACAGGCGGGAATTCCGAATTTTGGGGGGAATTTCATTGTCCCAGGGCTGTGCTGACGTTCCACCCCACCCCCGCCCGGGAACTGGGGGGAAATTAAATATGGCGAGGTGCTTTCTGGGATTCGATCCCTGTTCCTTTTGAACAGACAGCCAAAGTACACCCTTAAGACATGGAAACTGCCCAGCTGCAGTAAGGTTAGTGTATTTTACATATTTTTGTTGGGAAACTCAAGTAAAGATCGGTCTTAATCAAGAAATTAATTATACAGATTTGTCCTAATTTCACAACTATATGCATAGGGCTACACAAGGACTGCCTAAAATCGCAATAAAGCTCGAAAATTGACGATGCCATACAACTGGTGTTATTCTGCTGGGGAAAAAAATTCACAGTACCACTCAAAACTAGTGGCAAATGCACTTCTTCCGATATACTTTACCTCTGATTATAAAGTAGATGAGCCATGCGTGGCTCGTGTTCGTGTCATCTAATACTTAACATCCTATTTTTACCGTACTGCAACCTCGTTATGTTAATTTCAATTACTGGTGTCACTGAGTTGCTGCCTTGCCTGCCGGTGGGCAGGAGCAGCAGTGCTTATCTATATAAGCCCTGCCGTATTATCTTTGCTGCACTGCTATTACTTCCCTGTCGTCGTGTGTCGTCCAGTTAGTTGGAACGTGCCAGAGTTAGTTCGGAACTGAGTGTTTGAGTTGGCATGCGGCATAAGTTCAGTCGTGGCGTGGCAGCAGTGAGGTCCGGACCGCCATGACTCGCCCGACGGTTGCCGACACACGTGACTGGAGTGGGGACGACTTTGGTTGGTCGTCGGTCGGTCGTTTTGCCGGACGACGTGTGTTTGGCCGGCGGTCGTTTGTGGGTTGGCTGTGTGATTCGTCCCTGTTATTGTACAGTCACTGCCGTTAGCATTGTCTAGTTCTTTGTGCAAGTGTTCTTGAAACTGTGTGTTGTTTGTGTGGTTTTGAGTGACAAGTTATTTTAAATGGTGTCGGCGTACTGGCTCTGAGAGTAGATCGGTTGGCGTGGAGCAGCGAGGAATTCTCGGCGGGGCGTACTTTGGCCGGGGCCCGCTGGCGGTCTCTACGCGGTGTCGGAGAGTGTGGCGCTGTTCTCATTGCTAAGAGGTCCGTGGCTCACTGACCGTGGAGACGAAAGTTGAGTTTTGATGTAACCTACCAGCAAGTCTAGACTGTTCACCTTCTGTCGTTTGGAGTTCGTTGTCGATTGTTGGGATATTCCCGCGAGCAACAAAGTGGTTTTCAAGTAGGAAAATTCTAGCCACCCTCCGGTCGAGTTTCACTGTATTTGGTTATATGAAGTGCACCAGCGTATCTTCTGTCTTGTGGCCGTTAACGTTCCGGTTACCTGCCCCGAGCGTTGACGTAAATCTAAGGCAGTGTAGTTTCCTCATCGTGTTGTTGCTGTCCAGCACGGTGTGTAGTTTGACAGCTCCGAGTGTGATTCGTTGTGAGCGCCAATATCTTCTACGTTGTTCCGTTGAACTCCCTGTTGTGTCCTGGTCGGGTGAAGTGGAAGTTATCTCGTTGGTGGATCGGGTGACTGTCGGTCGGTTGGGTTGTCGTCGGATCGTGAATGGTTGGCCCGACTGCCTGTCTTCACCTAAGCGAGCGTTAGTGTTTGAATTACAGGCTGACCCTCGAACATCTGGGCACCCTTGTGTGAACTGCCTTATTTTTTTTTGTAATTTGTTCTTGTTATTTGTATTTGTATGGCCTCTAGCCGGTTTTGTGTTTTAAATTAGTTGTTTTTCTCTTAAGGCCTTCAGCCTAGTTTAAGGTGCTGTTTCACGTAAGCCTTTTGGCATTTTAAAAAGTTTTTTTAATTTTTACGTCTTCCAGCCGATTTGAATTTAACTTGTTTACTTTAACCTAACTAAAAAACAGTTTTAAGATAAGGCTTGCCTTTAAATTTCTGATTACGCTTGCGTTTTAAGTTATTGGCCTTCAGCCGTTTTTGAATTAAAGTGGCTTTCAGCCAGTAATTAAGTCCCAAAAAATAAGGCTGCGTGTTTAAAATAATTTTTTTAGGCTCTTTTAATGTTTGATCAAATAATAAAGTTGTATGTTCCATTGCAACTGACAGCCCCTTATTTTGGCCCCTTTCCACAATTTATTTTATCTGTCCTGTCGTGCGGCTTAGCAGGGCATTTCAGTAGACACAACTTGAATTATCAGTATTGTGTCTTTTTTCTGACATGTGAGCTAATGGTTTGAAAGATTGTATCCTTTAATGTTATTTCACGTGTCTGAAATGTTTTTAACACACATGTATGATAGTTTATTTACAGACACTAATTTGAACACGAGAGAAGCTCTCAGGTCGTGTAATTTGTCCAGCAAGCTGAAAGAAATATCACAGCGTAGATGTTTTTTCTTTGGAGTTTAAATTCTCGCTTTTGCTTTACTTCAATGGCGGTTTCAAAATAACGAAGACATTCTGAACTTATCGGTAGTTTTCGCAGCAAAATAGCTCATGTTTTTCTTCCCTGTTTTATGCAGCGTGGACATATATATTGGATGTATAGCCTGACTTCTGAATTTTGGTTGTATGTAATTGGCGGCAGTGCACTTCATTGGATACCGTAAAATAATGAGATGAGAATTGCATCCTGCAGTTGAACGTGAAAACTATACCAATTTTGCTCATAAAAAGTGGATTGCACCTATTTTCGTGGAAAGAATCTGTTTATTATCATCGCAATTTTGTTTTCTTTTGAAATAGATCCTTCTTTATGAGAGAAGTTGTAGTTAAATACAATAGTTACATCGACTGTTTTTTTTATTTTTTTTTTATTTTTATTTTTTTTTTTTTTCTGCCACAGAATGGTAGTCGCTTGTGGAGACTGTGTGGGGATGGTTCTGTGTGCGTGAGATCGCCGAAGCAGCTGCACCCAACCATTGGGGCAGCACTTAGGGCGGGACAGTGCCACTAAATTTTCCTTCTGTGTTAGTGAAGAACTGCAGAATTGAACATCAGGCTACATGTCCCACCCCAGGGCCGCAACTGGGGAAAACTGTGGTCTCCATTGAGTCCGGGGCTGTGGCCAGCGGAGGTAGCGGAGGTTCTCTGCCTGTTCTCCTAGCAACGGACGTTTGAAAAAGCGATCTGGAAAGTTCTCCAGAATGTTGTTGTTGTTGTTTCAGGACGGTCCAATCCTTTCGAGAAATACATTTAGTTGATTGCTAGATGCGACCGCATTATGCCTTTCGTCTGTCTGTAATTTCTGCAGACTGGAGAAAATATGTCAACGCCACCAGAAGGATCTCTTTGTGGACCACCAGCGACATGATATAACAGGCCCCTATCCCTACCTACGTTGAGGAGAGAGACAGAGGAAGGGAGGAGGGGAGGGTTGGTTAAGACTGCCTCAAAGTTGGTTAGTTCGTGAACGCCCACGAAGGTTAATGCACATTCAGCTACCGCTCCCTCAGAAGTCTTTCCGGACGACGATATTGCCCAGTATATGTATTGCATTATGACCCATTAGTTATGAATGCTGGTTTTCCCACGGCAAGTATGAAGTGTAATTAGAACAGTCATGCATTGTCCATCAGCTACGTAGTGTGTATTGGCTTTGGTTACCTGGACTGAAAGGTGATTGTCGAGCAACCATCTGAAGAGAAGTCTAGCGTCACACAGCCCTCATATCTATTTTTACAGCCTTCATCTCTATTCTTACAGGTATTAAACTCGTCTCTGTCCAACACCAGCATGTCGTCAGTTGAATACATTTTCTGCCAAAAAAAATAAAGATAGCACCTGACACTCCAGGCTTTATTCCCACCAGCTTGTATGTGAAGAGTAGAGTTTGAGTACGTCTGCCACTTGCTTTGAGTGGTATTGTGAAATTTTTTCCCAGCAGGATAACACCAATTGTATAACATCGTCCATT
The DNA here is from genome assembly GCF_023864345.2 of Schistocerca serialis cubense. NCBI lineage: Eukaryota > Metazoa > Arthropoda > Insecta > Orthoptera > Acrididae > Schistocerca > Schistocerca serialis. The sequence continues at coordinate 221,656,838 of NC_064642.1, forward strand.
TTTGAGCTATATTGCAATTTTAGGCAGCTCTTGTGTAGCCCTATGCATATATTTGTGTAATTAGGAGCGACCTTTACTTTAGTTACCCAACCAAAATAAATAAACTATAGTTTAAATTATATTAACCTACCTTCCTATCCCGCATCTGGGCGTTTTCCATCTGTTCGGGGATGCCCTTGGACTTTTGTCCAGAAGGACCAGGGTTCAAGTTCCGGAAAGAGCACCAATAGTTTTGATTTCCCGCCATTTCCAGGATGTGGGGTGCGGTGGGACGTCAGCTCAGCCCTGGGACAAAGAAATTCCCTGAAAATTCGAAATTCCCTCAAACATCCGAAATTTCCGCCAAAAACCGTTCTTGCCGTAAGAGTACGTGGGTGGGGGGAGGGAAGGGATGGGAAGGGAGCAGGAAACGGGGACCCACACGCAGGACGAGGAGAACACATGACGTCATCCCACGGGTTGGGGTGGAGATGGGTGTGGTCAGGAAAGGGATAAATAATTAATCAATTTAATTAATTCGCACATAAATTTGATATCAAAATTTTGCTAATGTCTCCATCTTTCCACTACTCATGTAGACTCTCTCAGCCTTAAACGAGGGACTCAGGTTCACTGACAATGGGAAATTGTCACAGGCTTTATTCCTGTGTTCCACGTACAGTCTGTGGAAGAAGACACCACCAGTCTCGCATCCCAACTACTAGACGAAATTACTACCACCGTCTTGAATCTATCCACAGATGTGCCGCACTTGCCCAATAGCTTTTATGATTTTGAGAATTTTTTACTAGAAATCAGTTATATCTAAAACAGAGTGTCATAGGCAAGGGGTAAGCACACCATTCTTGTTCTTCATCTGAGTGCATTTGGGTCTGGAAAGAAGGTTCATGTTAGTAAAAAATGTGTGTATTATAATATTGTGTATGTTTGCTATAACATTGTTGTAGATACGAGAGTCGTTGGAGCCCAAAAGGAGATCAGTGCACAAAGAAGCAGCGACGCAGTCCCTGGCTGTCGCAGAAACGAGAGGTTAGCGGCTCTGCAGAGTAGCTGTCCACCGCTCGAGCTCGTCGAAGACAAACGATAATAATGAGAACATTGTCAAAAGTCGAGGTGGTGTTTGTTTCCAGTGATGATTCCAAATGACCTCTATTTGAGAAGGACAGACAGTCCAAGTTGAGCTTAGTAGGAGTCAGTTCGTCAAAAGATGACATGTCACAGTCTGTCTAGACTCGGGTCTGATTTGTGGTCTGGCTAGGCCACACTTTCTGATGAGCAGATTTATGGGATTGTTGAGTCGAATGTTGTGAAGAAACTAATGTTAACTGTCGTGGCTGCAAGATTTTTTCTTCCGAGCCCATTTATGGCTACCTTGGTTCGAGTACATTCCACTGGTTGTATTCGCTCCTACGAATTGTTTAGTACCACGTAACATCAAAAATGCAGATAAAATACCTTGTCCCACATCCAAAATTTTTCACCGTTTGATATCTGTTGGCATGTTGTAATATACTGATATTACGGAATATGTAAATTTTATTACGGAGACTGGATTTAATACCAAATAAATGTAAGAATGTAATTATTTGTGAACGTATATAATTGACTGTAAATATAATATTAATACTGTAATACTGTAAACTGCTGGGTAATTTCCAATGGAACTTCGTTTGGATACAGGGTGAGTCAGGAGGAAAGGTACATGCTTTGAGTATTGATAGTATTAATGATTCTGAACAAAAAACTTCACATGGAGGTATGCCCTATTCAGAATGGTTTCCGAGACAGGAGATATTTAATATCACTTTTGTTCGTTCTTCTTGAATAACTCGAAAACCGCGCATTCCAGCGAAAACATGTCAAAGTACAAAATTAAACTATATTAAATATCCTACAAAAAAGGTAGTATTAATTTTTTCTCTAGAACTAATGGTTGGTGAGAAGTGAGCGCGAGAATGTTGAAAAACTCGCTCGACGCAAATGCGCTGTAGCTTATGTAGCTTTTGTAGGCTAATTTGAGGTATTTTCCCAACTTGATAGATCACAAGTGTCCCGTATCAAACTGTTCGTTTCCACCTGCTTCCTCAATATGCTACCTCAAATAGGCCTACAAAAACTACATAAGCTACAGCGCATGAGCGTCGAGCGAGTTTTTCAATATTTTCGCGCTGTCTTCGCACAAACCATTAGTTCTAGAGGGAAAAAAATGAGTAGAACCTTTTTGGTAGGATATTTAATATAGTTTAATTTTGTACTGCGACACGTTTTCGCTGGAGGGTACGAAATGCTAGTTATTCAAGAAAAATGTACAAAAGTGATATTAAATGTGTTCTATCTCGGAAACCATCCGGAGCAGGGTATACGTCCATATGATTTTTTTTTTGTTCGCACCTCAAAGCAGATACCTTTCCTTCTGACTCACCCTGTATATCAATGGTACCGACGAAATTGCAGTAGCTTTGCGATTGTTTATCTTTGCGTGTGGAGAGTATCTGCCGCGCTGTCAGCAGAGAGAAGACGCAGCAATTGGGCGCTCCTGCAGACGCGGTGTGCAGTTATGATCACCCCATTGTAGGAGCATATACTTTGTTAACTAGCGAGTATTGTGAGCACGGTCGGAATGGATAGGCGGAGGATGCGGAAATTCTAACTATAGTCTGCTCCATAAATATCTGTGGGTCTGGAGACGAATGGTGGTTCTCAACCACCACCACCAGCAGCAGCAGCGGCAACTCACCACTGTCGTCGTCTACGTTCTTCATCGTCCGCACAGCTACAACCTCTTAGGACTGTTATATGACAGAGTATAGCTAATATCGCACCCTTGGCATTTCTGTAACAAACTTTAATAACTAACTCTCTTGAATAATAACCTGCAATATTCAAAACCCCTAGGGCACCTTCGTTGTCATAGTCCTCAGACATGATTACCAATAAAGGTCCCTTTCCTTTCCATGCAGTCACCGAGTGTCACAAAAATATGAAAACAGATTATCTATTTACTGCCTATTTTCCTTGCTAATGACCAGTTTCAGTCTAAATTCTGCTGCCTAAGTAACTGTTCGCTCTTGAATTGTATAACAAAGGCTCAACTAATTCGTAGTTTTGAGTGTTAACTTCACTCACTTACAGTAACGTTCAATTTCACTGGAAAATTAATAACGAAAGATACAGTACAAATTAAGAGACCGCAATTTCATTTATTCTGTATTTGGCTTAGCGAGTGACTTCTGCTAGCTTCGTACGTACTTTGTTGTTCTTACGTTAAAAGTAAATCAGTTGCTCATTTACTTAGGTAAATTCAATTTAGTCTTTCAATAATTAAAAGTAAATTGCTTGCTTTTTTTCAAATTTTGCATTACGTTAAGATGATCTTACTGAAAGTAATTTTCCGTTACAGTCAGCCACTTATTTAACCAGCAACTTCAATTAAATTGGCTTTCAAAATGTAGTATTTCAGAATAAGTAAATACAAACTCAATGCTTTCTGATTCGATTATTTTCTCGTGAACTGGTGTGTTAAGGAAAATCGTGACAACTTTCTGTCGCCACGACTGTGATTATTTACTTAACTTTCGCTGCCATTACCTTTCTTAGGTTTTTTGATACTCATTGCCCTATTGGGCTGGTGACCGTTTAATTATGCTTTTTTTCTTGTTAATCAGTATTTTTTGTATTAAATATTACGTGGTACCCTCTTCCCCCTGTGTGGTTCGTGAACGATTGCACTAAATTCCAGACATCTCAAAATTATTATCAGTATTTAGATTAGGTTCAGAATAGAGTTTTCCTTCAGAAAGGTCTGTTGAACACTTTCCTCCAACTAACCGGTATTATTATCTTTCGGTAATGATTACCTTACTCATTGTAAAATTTCATTAGGCATGCGCAATCATAGTCACTGATATCGCAATCCGATAGGCCAATTAGGAAGGGGGATGTTTCAACTGGCAAGAGAGGTCTTTGCTGATTAATATTATTTTGTGGCAAGTAATAACGATAAATGGTTTACGTGTAACGTGGAAGTCTTGTTGGGTTTATTTGTGGAAGACACGAGACAGCGAGGTCATCGGTCTCATCGGATTAGGGAAGGGTGGGGGAAGGAAGTCGGCCGTGCCCAGTCGAAGGAACCGTCCCGGCATTTGCCTGAAGCGATTTAGGGAAATCGCGGAAAAGTGAATCAGGCTGGCCGGACGCGGGATTGAACCGTCGTCCCCCCGAATGCGAGCGCAACGTGCTACCCACTGCGCCATCTCGCTCGGTCACGCTGTAGTAGCCAAGTCTTTGTTTTGGTGGAAGTCGTTGGAGTAATTGATTATATCGAAAATTATTCGAGTTTTGTCCGTGTTGTACGACTAGATGTCTGAAAGCACTCCGAGAGGTAACTGTGTTGCTTCTCTCATTTTTTGGTGAACTGGGTGATTTTGTGGTGCCACGAGGAAGGTATTGACTCCAGTGCACGTTGTCGATTTATACATTTATAGGCGCTAGAGGATCGCGACCGGAAACGTTCGACTTGTTAATACTGGCTCTGCCCATAAGCATTTGAGCTGATCATGATCTTAACCGTTGTCTAAAGTAAAACCCGGTAAAGAGGACCCATCCAGCAAACAGCACGTAGCAAAACGGAGACTACATTGCCTATTCAAGATGAGTGGCCCATTTCCATTTAAGGCACTGTAGTCGGTCGCGAATAGCCAGCGTCTGAAGAAGCGAATTTTGTTAAATTGCATAATATTCAGGAACAAAGGAAGCGATGGTCCGTAGGATCTTTGTTTCCTTTTTTTGTGTTCACTTACAGTTAGTGGGGGGAATTACTTACTTTCTTACTGGCACTCGCACACAAGTTACGTTTAACTGTGCTGAAACAGCTGAAGTTGAAATAAGGAACGCAACCTGCTTTGCGGAAGAGAAAAATAGAATAAATAACTTGTGTTAATTGTTAATTTGAGTATATAGTAACATTTCTGGTCTCTGATCGAAGTATTTTTGCACTGCGTGCTAGGAAGACTTAACTTGTTAAGAGAAACAGACATTTGCAAATTTCACTTTTGTCTTAGGGAGCTTAAGTCACCATTATGGAAGAGTTAATTTTGTTAACGACGGAGAAAATATGTAAGGAAAGTAAGTGACTAGAATTGGTTAATGCCTACTAAAGAGTACTCATATTATAGGTAAAGCAGGGCTCCTTACAGGAAAAGAACTGAAATGAGTCTTCATTGAAATATGAGTTTTGTTTAGAATGAAAACATTTGCTCGGATGATTCTTTTTCGCAGTTACTGAAAGTGATCGCAGAAAATGAGAGGCTGCATAAGTAAAGAAAATATTTCCACACGATCAGTGTCACTGTATTGTAAAAAAAGAGAAATCAGTTTCTCTCATACCAATATTAAGGTAAAAACAATTCGCATTAAATTAAATCGCCAATACTCTGTAGCAGCTGAAAATTGTATCAGACTAAATTCTCAAAGGTAAAATTTATTTTCCATTACTGAATATGTTGCTATAAACAAAGAGAGCAGTTTTCACATATTTCGTTAGAAAGAGATTTTTCTAAGTATTTCTTCGCCTATAAAGTTGTTGCCTTTTGATGTTGTTCGAGCTGGGTCCATTCGTTAATTGTAACATTAGTCTTTAGTAGGAGCTTTGATAATTAAGTTGTTGACATACGTCGCTTAAGCCAGCGCTGCACAGTGTGTTTACATGTTCTTTTTCTTTCTTTTTTTTAAGCTAAATTTTTTTCCTTTGAAGTAACAGTATACATGTATTCATTAAAAGAGAGTAGGATTGAGTAGTACGGTTTTATTTACCTTACAACGTTAACTCTGAAACAGTAAGGACTCTCAACAATCCCGGAATGTAACCTGAAAAGTCAGTCATAACGGTTAACAACACATTCTTTCACAATCACTGTATGTATTTCGGGCGTGCTGAACGGTAGATGTACCAAAGCAGTAGCGCAACGGTTGACTAAAAACTGTATGACGAATATTCATGACGACTCACTCTAAGCAATAGTTTAAAAGTAAACATAACTCTGGATTACACTCCGCCACTAAGTCATTTTAAAAAAAAAAAAACAATACGTAAATTTAAAAATTATACCAAATTAAGCAAAAGGGATAATTAACATGAAATCTAATGTCAATTAAATTGAGCGAAGCAGTATGCTTCGAAACGATTACGAAATTAGGGATACCTTTAAACGGAAGAACTTTTTGAATCTCAGGATGTATAAATTACACCTCTCCCCTCATGTTTCTCCCTGTCTTCAACTTAACAGACCAGAAAATAGAATACAGGAGTAATTGCATTGATATTACTGATGAGAAGAAAACTAATGCTCTTATTAGTGAACAGCTAGATTCATCCTTTTAATCATCTCAATAGCAGCATAAATTTTTTTCCACAGTGTGTTAATTTAATCAACATTCAATTCTCTGCTTCTGAAGTGTCCCTCCGTAACCAAGGTGTGAGGTATAAACTTCCACTTGTACTAAGTGATACGAATACCAGACGCATTATTGCTGATATAAGAGTTGCAGCAAAAAGAGCTAAACTTAACAAACACGATACCTATAGTATTGCTCTTAAATCAAAGGAAAGAAATTGAAGCACTCGATAAAGCAGTCAATGACAAACTTACCATATACCAATTGATAAAGCGAAAGCAGATAAAGGAGATACACCAGTTGTAATCACTGAAGGTATCTATAACGCGAAAGTTACATTTTTCCCAGAAAATATCAAAAAAGGAAATAAGGATCCACTTTCAAAATTCCAAGAAAAGATTAGGAAACCAACTGATGAAAATGGAAACTTATTTTCACGAAACGAAAACCAACAAATAAAAATAATGAATCCACAGATGCCAAAACTTTGGGCCCAGATAAAGCTTCATAAACATGGTTGGCCCACCCATCCAATAATGAACAACACTGGTTGTCCCTGATACAATCTCAATAGAAAACTGAATGAAGATTTAAAAGCGTGCTATATTTTCGAACAGAGTTTCTCCATTAAAAACAGTTATGAAACGGCAGCAAATATATACAGGGTGTCCCATTTATCTTGACCACCCTAAATAGCATTTTGTCCAGATGCTAATTACAAAATGTTTCAAGCAAATGTTCTTTAGAATTCAGGAGGTCATAAATCAGCATGATAGCCTTCGTTGTAGCTTTGTTTTTTTACAAAGATATGGACAGCGGTATGACTTTTTTAAATGGCACCCTGTATTTTTTATTCGGTAATTCATTTCCTCTCCTAAAGACCTATTCAAAAATGTATCACATTGTACCATTCACTGAAACACAATTTTATTAATTACTTAACACAACATTGTCGTTGACGCTCCCAGCGCTTATTGCAGGTACTCGGGGTAATGGAACTCATCCACGTGCTGACGTTGACAGAGGACAAATGTAAACGTAATTAGAATGCACACGCATCATTCCGTCAACCACCGTCAGTTGAAGAGTTGTGTGAGTAGAACGTGCACTAGCTCAGAGAAGGTAGAAATGCTACTCATCTATAGGGAATGTAAGATAGCAAAACAATAATTTCGATACTGTTTTCTTATGTACGGGTACATTTAGTGCAGTAGTTTAGTCATTTTAAATACTATTGTGTAAAGTAGGCATACAGTAAAGGCTGGTATTCCAACAAACTGCATCGACATAACATTTCTTTTGTTGTTGATGTGGTTGAAGGGAGGGGAAATGCTACTCAGGCAGCAGAACTCACAGAGAGCGATATCCTGACAAGAACCCACCTTCCCGGCTGATGTTTTCTTGTCTTGTTGCGACGCTTCAGGAAACGGGAAGTTTCAGCCCAATTCAACGCAATCGTCGTAGCACTCGCACAGACGAAGCTTCCGAAGTTACTGTTCTCGCTTCCGTTGCTAGGAGTCCACATGTGAGCACAAGGCACCTTGAACACGAGATTGTCATTCCTAAAACCAGTGTACATCGTATTCTTACACGTCAATGGTTACATCCTTACCGTGTACACCTACATCAAGAATTGCTTGGGAATGATTTCGAGAATCGTGTATAGTTCCGTCATTGAGCACAGCAGCAAATCTTCTACAAGCCGAACTTCTTCACCAATGTTCTATTTTCGATGAATGTTCCTTCTCAAACAATGGACAGGTAAATACAAGGAACATGCATTATTGGTCCAGCGACAACCCAAGATGGCTTAGACAGGTGGAACATCAGCGTCAATGGAGAGTTAACGTCTGGTGTGGGATGCTGGGTACTGCAAGTATTGGCCCTTATTTCATCCATGGTATTCTTAACGGGACAGTGTATGCCAACTTCTTCAGACGAATTCTTCATCCTCTTCTGGATGAAGTGCCGCTAAGAACCAGGATGCTTATGTGGTGTCAACACGATGGATGTCCAGCACATAATACGTAGGGTGCACGTCGTGTTCTGAACCGAAGGTATCCTGTCAGACGGATTGGTCGAGGAGGAACAGTTACTTGGCCTGCTAGGTCTCCTGATTTAAACCTCTGGACTTTTTTCTTTGGGTGTGCATTAAGGACGTCGTCTATTGCGATATTCCAAAACTCCAGAGGACGTGCAGGAACGTATCGCGCTTGCTTGTAATTTTCTTCAGCAGGGAACACTGGAAACAGTAAATAATTCTTTCATTCAACGAGTGCACCAGTGTATCGGTGTCGAGGTCACCACTTTGAGCACCTTTGAACGTTCTACTCCTGGGCAGTGGCACAGGAGAGTCAAAGTAAATTTTGTGTTATATTTTTACTTGGTTTTCATTTGTTTTCTGCCAACTCCAGCATGTGGACGAGTTTGTGATTTCGGGCTCAAACTCGATGTTATGTTATGCAATTAACAACGTTATGTTTCAGTGAATGGTACACTGTGATACATTTTTGAATAGGTCTTTATAAGAGGAAAATAATTACCAAATAAATAATGCAGCGTGCCATTTAAAAAATTCATACCGCTGTTCATATCTTTGTGAAAGTCAATCTACAACGACAGCAATCTTGCTAAAGAAGATTTGCTTGAAACATTTTCTAATTTACTTATGGACAAACAGTTATTTGTGGTGGTCAAGATAAATGGGACACGCTGTATATGTTTCGTTCCTTCCAGATGCACGCTTTGCTTCGGTTGATATAAAAAAAACCTGTATAGAAAAATTCCTGTGGCTGAAACTGTTAATATCATCAGAGAAAATTTAGTAAATCACAATCTGCTTAATTCTGGTGAAATATCTTAGATCATTGAGCTTCTGGAGACATCATTGGAATTTAATTACTTTTCTTTTAATACCTTAATATTTTTACAGAAAGATGGCCTAGCTATGGGGAACTCCTTGGCTGGTACCACTGCCGACGTCTTTGTGAAACACAGTGCGAGACGAGGTACTGGCAGAAGTAAAGCTGTGAGTACTGGGTGTGAGTCGTGCTTCGGTAGCTCAGTTGGTAGAGCACTTGCCCGCGAAAGGCAAAGGTCCCGAGTTCGAGTCTCGGTCGGGCACACAGTTTTAATCTGCCAGGAAGTCTCACAGTGAATGTTTTTTTTTTGAGATAGTCCACATAGTTTTGGAAGTCATCTATGATGAATGTTATGTGAATGACTCCCTTATTTGGAGGCTCTGAGGAATAACTTAACGATCGTACCGATACATTGAATAATATGCATTAAAACCTTGTTTTTACTATTTAACATAAACAACAATAGATTATAAATTTTCTGTATTTAACAATTTAGAATAATGGAATGCAATATACTTTTTCCATATATAGAAAGCCTACCACTATTAATGCAATTATACATGCCAAGTAATGTCATCCAAATAAATATAAAACTGCTTTTTTCTGTTCAATTTTGAATAGAATGAATAAGCAACCTCTCTCACCAGATCAAAACAAAGAGAAATTTCTGCTCTCAAACAAACTGTAACAGCTAATGGTTATGACACTAAAATGGTTGACATTGTTTTTCAGAAGATACAGTTGCAACAACAACGGGCAAATACTGAAAAGTGTTTCTCGCAAATGGTCTATTTTGGAACTGTGTCTCATAGCATAAGCAGTTTATTTCCAAATACTGACATAACCCCTACAACAAACATACTTGCAGATAAACGGAAGTACACTCTCGGAAATTCAAGATATCGATTCACAAGATCTGGGCTATATAAATTAACACGCAAGGATTGCCATAAGGTATATGTTGGGTAGGCTGGTAGAAGTTTTCAGAGATGGTTAAAAGAGCAGATGGAGGGTACAGCCCGCAGAAAATCTGCATTTGGACGACTTCTGACGATCACTAACCATTTAGAATGTGATACAGAATACGATATGCAAATCCTACATACTGTCCAAAAATCCTTCCCGTTAGATACTTTCGAAGTACTTGAGATTTTTGTCGACCGAAGAAACGACCCATCCCTTCTCGTTAACGAACACACAGAACTTCAGGATAAAGCATATTCTGAACTTTTTCGTAGTATTATTTGAACCTAAGAACGTTGCTTTCCCTCTTTCAATTTGCGACTTGTGCCACATGTTCTTTCTTACCTTGATTTTACGAAAATTAATGATTGTGGCTCTTTTTATTCACGTCTCACGTGTATGTCAGCGCCACTTCATATTTCACATACAATGCATTGTATAGTGTATCTTTGGACCATCTAAGTTAAAATGTACTGGCACATAGCTATCTTTTTAATGTTTTATATTTCCATTCCTGTAAATTAATAGAATGACATTAATTTATCCTAATGCTATTAAGAGAAGTGTAACCATTTATCATCATATTGCCAACGAGACCATGTCGTATTTGTATTCAAGTATCTAGAAGCCCATGCCATGAATACGCCCACACAGAGCTGCCACTCTGTCACTGTGGCACACTGACAATAGCAGCTGCTCTCGTGGTTGATGTGGCTCGACATTTGGTTTCAATAATGACGCTGGAGAATGCTAAGTAACTTTCCTACAGCGCTTATTTACGAGCCGTCGGCACGAACGTCTTTGATAATTTCTACCTGAATCGATACCTTGATCGTAGTCGGCGTCTCCAGACGTACTTCTTTGATTTTTCGAATGCCACGTCGGCCGTTGAGTTACCATGACCACGGAGTCTTTTTCAGTGCACACTGCTATGATATCACGCGGCCATCTTAACCTTCCCGTTGTCTAGGCAACTAAGCACTGCTTAGTAAACATACAACGGCGCGTACGTATTTTAGTGCTTCTATCTTATAATGTAATTTTACCTCTCATTACCTCTTTACGTAATACCTGTGTGCATATAGTTATCACTCTCGTTTATCTGTATCGACAAAACATTAGTAAGAACAATGTATTTTGTCTTTCACGCCACTGTCGATAGAATACACTGCTTCTTTTGTTGGTTTGTAAATTTGTTTATTTTATTTTAACGTAAATGACTACTTGACTTATGATTGATAATGTTTTAACATCTTATGTAATCGTACGTGAGCTAAGAGAACTTACTGAAGAAATTTCATACTGCTCTTGTGAAGCGTTTGCTATTGGTTGGTGATGTAAGACACATCCCGCGCGCGAGCTGCACACTATTTAATCGGTGGCTCCACAGATATCATTCAGTGTACTCTCGTGGTATCACAAGACAACTGAGGAGCCACCAACACCAGCCATAGGGTAATCACTATAACCCTTTTCTATTTTTTTAACGGCATATACTGTCTGTAGTTTTTACTATAGATTTTCTGTATCTTATTTTAAAGCCATTTGTAATAATACTGTTTGTAACTTTGCTGTTCCTACCCTTGCAGGACCAATACATTCTAAAGATGGCTTTCGCATAAGCCGAAATCGGTAAATAAACAAATATTATTGCGATATTGACCGTTCGCTCTTACAGACTACTGTGGCCACCGTGGAGACATGCCGGATTCGAACCCTCTAACTGCTCGTCCATGATCGTAAGCATTCAGGTGATGCGTTGCTGAAACGATATCGTACCACACAGAATGTCGTTCTAATCGATTCCATACCAAGCTTCGTCAAACACCGCACTGCATTAACTGCAGAGTGCCTACACCACATTCATAAGCAGTCTTCGCTGCAATTAGCACATGCCGCGCTCTACCTTTCCTTTTACTGTCATTGCTAGGTTTCTCTGTAGCAATTGCTAGTTGTTTCTTTGCATGTGTCAGTTGTTCACCAGCAACTGTCAACCAGTATATTAATGCTAGAGCAGCTGTAGTTCGCACTAATTCTCATAGGACCAGGTATCACCGAGATGGGTTGTTCTAAATGGAGACACGTCTCCAACCAAACATGTGAAGGAACGTAGCCTCTGTGAATTGCTGGATCACGCAGATGCTCTGGAAGTAGGGCATCTGTACGTCTGTGTGTGTGTGTGTGTGTGTGTGTGTGTGTGTGTGTGTGTGTGTGTGTGTGTGTGGAATTGGCGGCGACAAGATGCTCCCCGTGTTCGACACACGTGACGTGAAATGTACCATCTCGAGTCTACGAGGAGATTCGTCGTTTCCCGGAAGCGGCTTACGAGGCACGCATGTAGCCGAGGAGCTGCAGACGCGGTAATTTGTCGGCTCCCGTCACCAGACACACCTTGTCACCTGTTTCCCCAAGAGGGGAAAGGAAAGCCACAACGGAGCATAAGGCGTGACGTAGTCTGCCTGTACTCCACTGGAATTCCTTCAGTCTTGCTGTCTGCTAGAAGGAACATTTATGCTTCAGGCAAACAACTTCTCTGTAGACTCTGTTATCAGAAATATCAGCGTATTGTTTTTTCCTGCTGTTGGAAACAAGTTCACATTTAGATTAAGCTCACCCATTACTGATATTTTAGAACCGTGACTGTAAACTGAATGTAAATTAATTATACAAAACTGCAACCAATCCCCTTTTTGAATTCTTTTTATTTTATTCCATGAACCGATTTTCAAACCTCTTCAGGTTCACCTTCAGAGGGTTTCGGGAAGTTACATCAGTATTGGTAGCATAAGACAAAAAGATGGAACACGCTTCAATGTATCGCCAAGACTATTGTTCATCTGTCGATATGGATGTAAATTTAGTTTTTTACTTACTGCGACAGCACGGGTGGCTTTTTTCGGTTAGTGTCCATCAGTCTGCCTCCATTTTGATGCCCAGTTGTCAAATCACTACACACAATTCCACGCAAACTATGTTAATTTACACTCTGACAGCGAGACTTTTCCAGCATCCAACATGTGCTTTACAACTGTTGCTTGTAAGAAAGATCTTTACAAAAAAGATATTACATAGGCCTACTTTGCACAGAGATGTAATTTGTTCTTTTTTACATGTATGAAAGTCGATAAAAGGGCACATATTTAATCAGACTGGCGATAACATGAGAGCACAAAATAAATAAATAACTGAATAAATTCTACAAGAACAAATTTCAGGTGATCTGATACCTTATTTCTATTTGTATATTAACGTATAATATAGACAGTTTAATGCAGATATTTTAATCATGATTGGCGGTAAGATGAATGCCCAGGAATCAATGATAAAGAGGTCATACAAACAGCTGAAGTCCATTATAAACAGTATAACTGTTGTACATGTACCTTTAGCTAAAATAAACGGAATCTACTCTTGCTAATATCCCAGATCATGTTAACGCAACAACAGAAATAATTCAACAGTTGATTTGAATGTTTGTTATTAATTTAAAATTTTAAATATAAATGTCCTAGTCGTAGAGACAGCTGTATCTCATTGCAAATACAGTAACTCTTTATCATTGATTCCTGGGCATTCATGTTAACACCAATCATGATTAAAATATTTGGTATAAACTGCCTGTGTTGTACGTTAATATACAAATAGAAACAGGATATCAGATCACCTGAAGTTTGTTCTTGTAGTAATTTATTTATTTTATTTTGTTCTCTTATGTTATCGCCAGTCTGCTTAAATATTTGCCATTATATCAAGTTTAATACACGTAAAAAAGAACAAATTACACCACTGTGCAAAGTAGGCCTATGTAATATCTTTTTATCAAGATCTTTGTTACAAGCAGCAGCTGGATGCTGGAAAAGTCTCGCTGTCAGAGTGTAAAATAATACAGTATGTGTGGAAGTGTGTGTAGTGTTATAACAACTTGACATCAAAATGGAGGATGGCAGATGGACACTAACCGAAAAAAGCCGCCCATACTGTCGCAGTAAGTAAAAATCTGAATTTACATCCGTATCGACAGATAAGCAACAATCAAGGCGATACATTAAAGCGTGTTCTATCTTTTTGTCATTAAGCTAGCACCCAGCTTTATGCTAGCAATAATAATGTAACTTCCAGAAACCAACTGAAGATGAACCTGAAGGGGTTCCAAAACCGGTTCATGTAACAAAATATAATTATCCAAAAAAGTGACTGGTTGCAGTTATATATAACTTATTTAAGTTCACCTTTGTTTCATAAAAAGACAAATTTTGTTCATTTTTTTTTCTTCACATGGAAATAAGACTTAGAGGAGAAAAAACCTAGACGCTCTCAAAATCTTTGACCATCTCCAATATGCGTTCGATAGTGTAGTGTGTTGGAAGATGTTTTACATCCTCAGAAAAATAGGTCTAATTTGTATGATAGTACAGTTAATATATAGTGTGTTCATTTTACCGAGAACAGTGAAATATCTCGAAAACTATATATCGGATCAAAAAAAGTCATATTTGCACTTTGTTTGTCTCGGAGGGGACATATAAAAATACCGCACTCGACCGCCACCCCTTCCACCCAGTGCATGGGTGGCGGGGACTAACTTTGAAATCTTCAAAGGGAACTCTCGTTTTTTATTGCACTCCACGAATCTACGGCAAAATCAACGGATGTTTTATCTTACGCATTTGCTTCGTTTCGCCACAGAAAGGGCTGTAATTGGAGGAACAGAAATGGGTATACAATCGTAATTTACAACATGCTACTCAATGGCCCTTGAATATTCAATGGCACGTAGGGCCCCAGCTCCATGCTGCGAGGGTAGGACATGTCAGTATTTCATAACATCTAATTGGACACCCTATTCGCAATGTTGTATTCCTCCGACATATCGAAAGGGGACTACGCGACGCACCACCGTGGCCGTGTAGCGAACTACAACGTATCAAAACAGACAGTACACTGTGACCAGAGATGACGTATCGTCCAAACGTAGAACAGATAATGGCTGTAAACATCATAACATCTGAGCAGAGTTTATGGCCGGCACACCTACCTATCATTTTGAGGACAGATGTGCAAGTGGACTATCAATGTGGCGACCATAGAAGAAAACACTGAAATGATCCTAATTTACAGAGAATGTAAGAGAAATGTTGAGGCTGCTGTTGCCTTGTATGCCGAACGCTTTCCAGAGAAAGCTCGCTCTCGTTCGTGTTTTTCCAAGGTTATGAACGCCTTTATGTCTGATGGCAGGAAACAGACCGGCAAAAGGAAACGAGGCAAACGCATTTCACAAGAGGTCAAAAAGGACCTACAAAAATCTGAGATAAATCATTCAGACATTTCTGACAGAAAGATATTTAAGCAGAAAGTTGACAGATGGGGTGTTAAGTCAGATAAAGAAGCTCCGAAGAAAGCAGCAACAAAGTGGACAGAGGAAAGGAATAGTGCCCATGCAGAAAAAATGAGAACAATGAACAAAAAAAGTGAAAAGAATCGAGAAGCATTGTATGATCCAACAGGGTCTAATCGCACATAATAATAATAGTAATAATTATACTATACAAAATTCAGGCGGAATATCACAAAATTTGTGAGACGATTCTACATGTGAAAATAAACCGAAAAAGTCTTATGAACTTGCGTAATCACACATCCATGAGTGATTATAAAGACATGTATGAAAATTGCTTACCGAAATGCTGTGTAGGCGCAGTGTAGCACAGAATAATAGTGGTGACAGGTGAATGATTCATCGTTACCGTGGCTCTTGACACACCAGACGTTTGGCCTCCCGTGGTTACACAAGCACCCACCATACGCCACCAACAATTTGGCGATGTAACGCAGTCACAGCTACACAGAACCCTGGTCTGACGACGACTGAGACTTGTAAAGCACTGAGAACATTGCTCTGGTGGCGTTAGTGGTGAAGTACAACAGCGCCACTTCCAAGCGTGGCTGCCACCTGCATTTACGTACAAGCACTTTTTTCTCGCGGTGTTTCCATATTTTTGTTCACCCCTGCATGTAACAGGCACAAAACAGAATGAGACTTTCGCTCTGCAGCGCAGTCTGCGCTGATATGAAACTTCCTGGCAGATTAAAACTGTGTGCCGGACCGATACTCAAACTCGGGACCTTTGCCTTTGGCGAGCAAGTGCTCTACCGCCTGAACTACCCAGCAAGACTCACGCCCTGTCCTCACAGCATTACTTCCCCCAGTACCTCGTCTCCTACTTTCCAAACTTCACAGAAACTCTCCTAGGCTGTGCCTAAGCCACGTCTCCGCAATATCCTTTCTTCCAGGAATGCTAGTTCTGCAAGGTTCGTAGGAGAGCTTCTATGAAGTTTGGAAAGTAGGAGACGAGGTACTGGGGGAAGTAATGGTGTGAAGACAGAGCGTGAGTCTTGCTTGGGTAGTTCAGATAGTAGAACACTTGCCCATGAAAGGCAAAGGTCCCGGGTTCGAGTGTCGGTCCGGCACACAGTTTTAATCATCCAGGAACTTTCAGGCACAGAACAGTTTTGCATCACCTGATAAATTGCAGTTTTTCTGTATACGTATTTCTTTTTCAACAATCTTTTGAACACAGGTTATCCTCGTTTGCAGACCAAGTAAAGGAATGTTTTTATTTTCAGTGTAGTTAAACATAGCGAGCTGTCTTCATTTGTGTTTGGGACAATACGGCTTGTCGACCAGATCAGTTAACAAACCTCGAGGGGACATTTCAGGCTTACACTGTTCGCACTATCACGTTAAGGCATGAATAGTTGTCAATTAACGTACGTTAAAGCGACCTCTTTCAATTATTAAGCCGGTGTTGTGAGAAAGGAAGCACTGAAAATTGCCCACATTGTCATCACTTGTTTCAAATACATTAACTGATAACTACCTAGAAATTACGGCTCTGAGGTACCCCGATAGAATGCAAAACAACAGGGCACTGCCTTTTTGGAGTCGGTTGCAAGTGTTGTGTCGACACAGACTCTATGCTCCTTCCTCCAAAGGATCAGTTTAGTTCAAAAAATGGCTCTGAGCACTATGGGACTCAACTGCTGAGGTCATTAGTCCCCTAGAACTTAGAACTAGTTAAACCTAACTAACCTAAGGACATCACAAACATCCATGCCCGAGGCAGGATTCGAACCTGCGACCGTGGCGGTCTTGCGGTTCCAGACTGCAGCGCCTTTAACCGCACGGCCACTTAGGCCGGCAATCAGTTTAGTTCCTGACCCCCAACACCGAGTAGTGAGTGAAAAGTAACACCCGGAACGGATCCTGGATCGATTTTATGAAGATTATTGCGCGGCTAGAGTGCATGCTTACAGTAATTATTCCGTCATTCACTATGCTAATGGACAGAAAAACGCTAATATTGTTACGAAGTTACTTCCTCCATGCACTGACCAATGGCTTGCGGCGTGAAACGTAGATTCGCCTGGCCTGTTCAAGTTTTTCATGTTCATTCTGTTTTATATCGCTCCTTTCTGCTACCCTTAGATATTTAAAAGATGTAACATTCTCTAGATGATCATCACTAGTCTTGTGGTACTTTCTATTTCTTACCGCTGTTATCTTCCAATTATCTGTATAAAATTCTCAGTCTTTGTAACAAGTGGAAAGCACGTACAATTTTTTTATGAATATATTAGGATTATTCAACGAGGAGACTCTCCTGAGAAAACCACAGTTGTCATCTACATCTACAGCTGTATAGATATTCCTCAAAATACCTTGCGGTGTGTGGCGGCCTACTGTTAGTCATTCCATTTTCTGCTCCATTTGCAAATGGACCGAGGTAAAAACGAATGTCTATATTCCTCCCTACGAGCCCTGATTTTTCTTACTCTGTGTTCGCGGTCATTACGCGAGATCTTTGTTGATGTTAATAGGATTGTTCTGCAGCCTGTTGCAAATGCCGGTTCTCTAAATTTTTTCACTAATGTTACGTGAAAAGAAAATCTTGTTCCATCCAGGAATACCGATTTGAGTTCATGGAGCATTTTCGTACCACTCGCATGTTCGTAGAACCTAACGGTAACAGATGAAGTCGTTGTAATGCTTCAATGTCTCCCTTATAAATGAGCTAGTTAGATCCCAAACACTCGAAATGTACTCAAGAATGTTTCGCCCACGTGATCTAAACGCGATCCTCTTTGTAGATGAGATACGCTTTTCTAGAATTCTCCTAATAAACCAAACTCGACCACTCACCTTCCATACAATCGACATCAGGTTATCGGAATGAGATCTTGACTCTGCAGCGGTGTGAGCGCTGTTATGAAACTTCCTGGCAGATTAAAACAGTCTGCGGGACCGAGACTCGAACTCAGGGCCTTTACCTTTCGCGGACGAGTGCTCTACCATCTGAGCTACCAAAATTGATACATAACTTGCCCGCAAAGGTCCCTAGTTCGAGTCTCGATGCGGCACACAGATTTAATCTGCCAGGAAGCGACATTAGGTTAACATTATATTTCTTATCGCTTTGTACTTTACACCTAGCTATTTAATCGACATAACTGTGAAAATCGGCACACAACTTACATTATATTCCTACGTTACAGGTTTTTTACAGCTCATATGCAATGACTTGCGTTTTCCACATGTGCAGAAAATTACCATTCACCACACAAACATATAATCTGCCCAACTATCCTGTCTTCCTTCAGTGCTCCGTACACTACAGCATCGTCACCAGAGAGTCGCACATCGCTGCTCGTCCTGTCCGTGAGATAGTTTAAGTATGTAGAGAACAAGTGCGGTCCTATTGCGCTTCCCTGAGGCACTCCTGACTATACCTTTGCGCCCAGAGGAACCTACTGGGTTCCGTTACTTTGAAATTCCTCGAGACAGTCACATACCTGGGAACCTTCGTTAACAGTATGCAGTATGGCACTGTGTCTGAGAATATCCTGTCCGACAAAGTTTTTTGGGTTGAGTATAAGGGCCTCTCTCTGATATTTTCGTATCTGTTAAATATTTGCAGTCCAGTATAGCGTGCTGGGTTGTATTCACTAACCAACATTTACACGATTTGTAGATTTATAGAAAACTTTTGAAGATCGTAACCGGAGTACATTCTTTGGAATTCTGAACGTAGCAGGGAAAAAACATAGAGGCTAAAACGTCATTTATGATCTGTACAGATACGAAGCGGCAGTTGCAAGGGTTCAAGAGCATTAAATGGGGGTGGGGGCAGTGTTTAAGAAGGGAGTATGGTATTGTTGACCCTAACCCGTATTTTGTTCAGTCTGGACATGAGGCAAGCAATAAAGATAGCCAAGGAATAATTTAGAGATAATTAAATTCCAAGGGTAAGAAATATAAACATTGAGGTTCGCAGATGAGAGAACACAAAGGATTTGGGTTGTACAATAACACAAACGTATGGAAGAACTTGGAGAAGCAGCTGATACACAAAACATCGTTTGATGAAAACAGTTTATTAAACGAATATGAACAAAAGCTAAAGAGAGGTTAATGCAATGTAGTCGAAATTAAATCAGGCACCTTCTAAGGTAAGCTGTAGGATCAGTATCGCTTACATCTTCCCAAATTTTTCCGGAATCCAAACTGATGATATC
This sequence comes from Schistocerca serialis cubense, assembly GCF_023864345.2. NCBI lineage: Eukaryota > Metazoa > Arthropoda > Insecta > Orthoptera > Acrididae > Schistocerca > Schistocerca serialis. The sequence continues at coordinate 221,676,628 of NC_064642.1, forward strand.
CGTCTGTAATTTCTACACAGCCGCATGAGAGTTTCTCAGATGCACCAAAGAATTAGAGATAGGCGAACGCAACCGTAAGGACGAGGTGAAGTACACCGAGGCAGCAGATAGCGGGTGCCGTGACGTCAGCTCACACGTGGCGTCAGCCCACACGCGACGCAGAACCTGGGTGACAGGCGCCTGGCGTGATGTGACGTGTGATATTACACGGGTAGTGCGGCGAACGGCTGCTGTCTCCGGTGACACTCCCTGCAGCAATATAATGAAACGCTGGGGGAACTGCGCTCCTCAGGGGATTCACAAGCCCGAGATATTTGTCACAGTGCGGAGGCGCTGGGCGTGATGCGTTCCACAGTTCAAAACTACAGGGACGCTGTGGAAGCTTGAAAAATTCTGGAATCAGTACGTCCACATATTTACTACCTAGCATGAACAAGAAGTTAACCTGTTCGTATTTCAAAGTATTTAAAAACTATAGCGCAAAGAAGAATCAGGCGATGCTGAAGGCATTAGAGTAGGGAATGAGACACTAAAAGAAGTAGATGAGTTTCCATATTTGGGCAGCAAAATAACTAATAAATGCATCAGTTGAGAAGATGTAGGACGCAGACTGGCTATAACACGAAACGAATTTGCTAACATGAAGTGTAGATTTCATTGTCAGGAAGTTTTTCCTGCTGGTATTTTTCTGGTGCGTAAACCTATACGGAAGTGAAAAGTGGACAATAGACCGTTCATAAAGAATAAAATTGGTTTAGGAATGTGGTGCCACAGAAAAGTGCTGCAGATTAGATGGGCAGATCGAGTAACAAATGAAGAGGTACTGAATGGAACTGAAGAAATAAATGTACGAATTTATTTGATTACATTAAGGGATCAGTTGATAGGACCCATCCTCAGGCATTACAAAGTTGTTAGTTTGGTAATGGAAGTTTGTAACTGAAAAGAGAAATGCCTCCTATCTAAAGAGGTAAACCCAACGAAAATCATTTCAATATACGAATATGTGTCTGTTGCAATACCCATAAAGGTAATTTTCTGTAAATATATGTATCTGTGTAGAACATACCTTTGAAGGTTAACAGATATAACGACCGTAGAAAGACAATTTCCTGATAAGACAATAACGCAGAATTATGATGGACAGGTTTAAACGAGTCAAAATATGGTATTATTTGACACAAAGCTAAACATTTACTTGAATTAATATTATGTTAACATGTGCAGTAATTACAGAGTTATATTTCCTGCGAGACTGAAGTTGGTGTGTTGTCATGCGCTGTTCCCTCATTTGTCATCGAAGTGTAAACGTGAGATTTCACTGAAGAGATTACAACACAGCGTAATGGAAAATCTGTTGGCGAAGACCTAGATAATGCGACAACTATGGATTTCACTTTGTACTGCTGCAAAACGAGTACACCAAAACTGCTGTAGCATGTAAAATTATTTTCCTAGTCAAGTGTGTAAACTTTTCCATTCCGCAGTAAATGTCTTTGTGAGACAAGGTACATGGCAACAGAAAAACAATAAGCAATGTACTAATGATTAATGATCTGTGCGAAACACGAAGATGTTAACTTGATTAAAAACCAAAATAAATCTTATGAATAGAGCAAATATAATAATTTCGATTGTTTTCCCGTTAGCTTTGAAGTGCAACTATTCACTTTTTTTTAATAAGATTCGTAATTTGGATTATGAGTGGCGATATATAGTTCATTAAGCTACCTGCTTTACTCTTAATAATTGCTAGCCAGTTATACCTGTAGGCCTCTTTATGACCGCCCAGGTAAATGAGTTTGCACATAGAACCATGCCCGTGGAGGACTTTGGTGAAAAAACCACCCAACGCAACTGCTCAGCGTTAAGTGTCCGTCGAAGTTATAATTACGTAATTAATTAATGTCCTTTACTTCTAGGCTCTCGTTTGAAGGGAGCATTCTTGTGGCAGGTCGGAGAAGAGAATCTTAACATAGTTTCAGTTAACTGTAGGAGCGTCTATAGAAATATTTCAGAACTATTCTTGTGTATGAACGGTAACAATGCCCACAAAGTACTAGGGACAGGAACCTGACTGAAACCAGATCTTAACTGCAATGAAAATCTTAATTGCTATTGGAAACTAAGTCAGTTAAAAAATACGATAATTTCTAGTGAGGTTAGTACAGATTCTGAATGCATCATAATTTGATTGACGATAAGTAACAAAGAAGGATCAAACATGGTCATCAGATTTAAAGATTCCCCTGCCTCAGTTGTTGTAGGGACGAAACACTTGACGGAAACACTGAAAAATATTTCCGAAAAAGTTTCCTGGTCGGGTCCTAGCGTTATATGAAGATTTCAACTCACCAGCTGTAGTCTGAATGTCCCAAGTGATTAGGGCGGGTGTAAGAGGCAAAGAATCGTATGGAATTGTCAATGTCAATTAAATTCACCAACAGCCATGTAACTTAAAATGTTATTTTATTTCATTTTGAAGGCTACTAGTTTCAGCATATCACCATTCCATCTTCAGCTGCTACCAGGTCTTCGAATGAAGCACTAATGTAATGATTTTATTCACAACGTCCAGAGATTTAAGGCTCTATATGACATTTGCGTTTATTTGGATAGACGCACATGGGGCCTGAAGATGGCATAGTGCAATACTGAAACTGGTAGCCTTCCTAACAATATAAAATAACATCTTAAGTTCCACAACTGTTGGTGAATTTTATTGACATTGACAAATACTTAAGTAGCCGATGTCCCTGACTATGACCAACAGAGATCATATCAAATTACCTTACTGCAAATTACCTTGCACCTTAAATTAGAGAATCGACTTGTTAATCTCCTGGTGACAAAGAGACACAAACTTTTCAATTCTCCTAGCTTCCACAGCAGTGGAGATACATGGTTTAGGGTTTTAAAGCCCTGGTGTGTGAGCTGCCCTGACTGACAGGCGTTTGGTGGATGCAGAATTAGCATGCCTTCCATGTGGAGTGGGGAAGACATGAATAGTGAGGGGGGCAGGAGGATGAGGTGGGCCGAGAGAGGGAATACAGGGTATGGACAGAGAGAGAGAGAGAGAGAGAGAGAGAGAGAGAGAGAGAGAGAGAGAGAGATAGAGAATTGGACAGTGAGATGGACACAGAGAGTGGAGAGGAGGATACGGACAGAGATGGGAGGATGCATATAGTGTGGGTAGTATTGGCATGCTTTCCAAAGGCTACAGGTGCCGATAAACACAGTTAAACAGAATGGAAGGGGAAAAAGGACTGTGACAGAGGGGAGATTGGACAGAAAAAGATGGGAGTAGAAGATGCATAGAAAAGGAAGAAGAGCTGACAGATAGAGAGAAGTGGAGGTGAGGTTGAGAGGGGGGGGGGGCGGGAAGAGTTGAACACGCAGAATTGGGAGATAATGGGGTGAGACGGACATAGAGCGTGGGGACGAGGAGGGGATCGATGTAGAGGTGGACAGGGGAAATGGACTGAAAGAGGGCTGAGGAGGAGATGAACAGACGTAGGGGAGGATGAAAAGCACAGAGTGAGTGGGGAGGAGGATAGGAGGATAGGTGGAGGCAATGCAGGAGTCAGCTGGAACCTGTTGAGGTACAATGGGCAGGTAGGAAAGGGAGGAGGACATGGACAGAGAGGGGAGAAAGTGGATATGGACAGAGAGATAGCGGTAGATATGCTCAGAGAACACAGATGGAGGAGATGGACAGAGGGAGATTGGAGGATAACATAAAGAGACAAAGAGAGAGGAACAGAAATAATGGACACATAGTGGTGAGAGGATGAGGGGGACAGAGAGGAGGAGGAAGAGCTTCACACACACAGGGAGGGGAGGGGATACGTGCTACAAGTCGAAAGCATGGGGAAAAGGCTAGTAAATATTTAGAAATATGTAAATGTGTCTATATTTATATACAATGCCTGCAAATAAACCGTTTGATCTATTTGAGCTACATTCGGTACACATTCCACTTTCTTTCTGGGACTCAGAACTGTGCAGGTTAGAGCATCTTAGCACACAGGAGTGGAGACATGGGTTCAAAGGATTTAAAGGGTTTCCAACCCTTAATAATTCAGATACCCTGCAAGAGAGGTATGTTGTGTGGATGCTGTCAGCATGCACTACAGGGGATACACATACAATTGAGCATGGCTGGAGAGAGAAAGCCGAGAGGAGGAGATTCATGGGTGGGGAGGATGAGTTAGGTAGAAAGATGGAGTAAGAAGATGTAGACAGAGAGCTGCAAGTAGGAGATTCACATAGAGGGAGAGGCAGTAAGGGATAGACAGAGTTGGGAGGAGGAGCTGGACAGATAGAGGTGGGAGAAACAGATGGGCAGAGAGAGAGAGTGGGGGTGAGGTTTAAATGAAGAAGCAAGGGGGTGGGGAGGAAGAACTGGACAGAGAAAAGGGGGAGGTGGAAGTGAGCTGATAGAGAGTGGTTAGGAGGCGTTTGACAGAGAGAGGTGAGTGGGAGTTGGGCTGAATAACTAGGGAGGAGGAGGTTTGAAGATAGTTCGGGGAGGAGGGGAAACAGAGAGTTGACAGATTGGTGAGGAGCTAATGGACTGTGAGGGGAGAAGAAGAGGCCAGAGATGGGAGGTGAACAAAGAGAAAAGATGAGGAGGAGTTGGATAGAGAGAGAAGGGTAGATGTACAGTCCTGGACAAAACGAGCGAGACCCCACACCTTTTCGTAATGCTGATCCGCACAGCTTTAAAGTGTGCTACACAGCATAGCAGGCAAGGCGACGAAGTGCTACCAACATACTATGCACATTCGTGAAGTTGAAAAACTATCCGAACTTCGTCAAAATGTTTTCAATCATACGTAAGACTGTGTTAATGCTGATCAGTGTGTTAAACACACCACGTAAATATAAGGTATAAATGAAAAAAGAATCGCTAATTAGTATGAGCTGTACTAATAAAAATGAATTTCAGCTTATAGCGATAAAGTAACTGTTTTAGTAAGACAAAGTACTCTGGATCGTTAAGAATTATCAAAATATTATGCGCATTAGGCCGCGAAACGGTCTGTGTGGACGTTCAGACCACTCGTACTGGATTACCGTTGCTGACCTACCATGAAAGTGTGCAAATTTAGCAATGCGTGAAGATTCATACGGAATTGAGTTAAAAATCATTCACTGCCACACTTGAGTCTATTCAATTACTGACAGAAGAGGAAAAGTAGGCAGTAACAAGTATCAAATTCTACAAGAGTTTCATATTGACACCCACAGGGCGCCGGTACAGAATAAAGGTGGCAATGAAACGTATTGAAGGTGCGGGAATTTCTTAAAATTGCTTTACTGATAGTCTATCTGCCTCCATCGAGACTAGAACCTAAAACATACCAGACCTTCCTTGCAGTAGCAAACACCTTTCACTACGATAGCAAACAACCCTCTCTTATGACCCCAGACATAAATAAGTCGGCAATTTTGCAATGAAAATGGAAAAATGATCTGTAGTTTCTGTTACATAGAGCTTTCTGGACTAAAAAGCATGCATTTTCTACCTTTATGTAACCGCTTATGTGACAGTCATTCGGGATGTTTATCAAAGTAACAAAATACTGTTACTAGCGAGTAAATTTAGTAGGATAATTCTGCACTACCCCAGGAAATAAATGGCGACATAGCTACCAAACGCATTCTACAATGTTTCGAATTCTCCATTAGACTCGCCACAGCCAGATAACGTTCATTAGCCGAAGTGTTTCTCAAGCTAGCTAGCAATGGGAAAGCTCGCACATCTAAAACGTGGTGGCATTAGTACTGGGATCTGAATTACCACGTGTATAGGCAAATGGATTTTATTTGCATTCCTGTAAACGTGATTTGCATCGAAAGCGTAGCTACGATTAACATGCTGATGTAACGACTGTAAGTAGAACATTTCGAATAAAGACTAGGGAGAATCATTTATGCGGCCATCATCTTCAGTAACTGTTGTAGCTACTTTCGTTGTTAAAATCTAGTCACCTAAATCGGTAAAAATGGAACCGTACTAGTCTCACTTTCCTGACTGTCTATCTGCCTACCCAAACCTTCAAATCCGTTTACCTCGAGTACGGGTAGACAAAATTAGCGGAAATTTATCTCACTTCCTGCTGTATATCCTTTGGTGGTGTAAGAAAAGTGAGCTTGCATGTCAACGCAATCTAAAGATACGGCCGTTTATGTAAAGAAAATTTACGCGAGAGGTCAAAAAATGGGTGGAGCAGAGTTATCCTATTAAATTTACTCGCTAATAACAGTATTTTGTTATTTCGATAAACATACCGAATGATTCTCACATAAGCGGTTACATAAAGGTAGAAAATTCATGTTTTTGAGTCTAGAAAGTTCTATGTAACAGAAACTGCAGATTATTTTGCCATTTTCATTGCAAAATTGACCACTTATTCATGTCTGGGGTAATAATAGAGGGCTGTTTGCCCGGGCTGTCTGCTAGCGTAGCGAAAGGTGTTTGCTACTGCAAGGGAGGTCTGGTTTGTTTTCGGTTCTAATCTCGATGGAGGCAGATAGACTAACAGTAAAGCAATTTTAAGAAATTCTCGCATCCGCAATACGTTTCATTGCTACCTTTATTCTGTACCGGTGTCCTGTGGATGTCAATATGAAACTCTTGTAGAATTTGATACTTGTTACTGCCTACTATTCCACTTCTGTCAATAACTGAATTGACTTAAGTGTGCACTGAATGATTTTTAACTGAATTCCGTATAACTTCACGCACTGCTAAATTTGCACACTTTCATGGTAGGTCAGCAACGGTAATCCGGCATGATTGATCTGAACGTTGACACAGACGCGGTCGAATGTGCATAATATTTTGATATTCGTTACGATCTGGAGTTCTTTGTCTTACTAAACAGTTATGTTCTCCCTGAAACTCTGTGCAACCTCTAGTTTAGTCAGTTAATCCAGGTCCCATCTCCTTAAATTCCCACCTACGTGCAGTTTCTTAAAATTTAATCTACAGTTAATAACTAGTAGATTGTGGTCAGAGTCCACATCTGCCATTGGAAATGTCTTACAATTTTAAACCTGGTTCCTAAATCTCTGTCTTACCCTTATATAATGTATTTGACACCTTCTAGTATCTCCAGGATTCTTCCATGTATACAACCTTCTTTTATGAAAATGGTTCAAATGGCTCTGAGCACTATGGGACTTAACATCTGTGGTCATCAGTCCCCTAGAACTTAGAACTACTTAAACCTAACTAACCTAAGGACATCACACACATCCATGCCCGAGGCAGGATTCGAACCTGCGACCGTAGCAGTCACGCGGTTCCGGACTGCGCGCCTAGAACCGCTAGACCGCCGCGGCCGGCTTCTTTTATGATTCTTGAAGCAAGTGTTAGCTATGATTAAATTATGTTCTGCGCAAAATTCTAGCAGGCGGCTTCCTCTTTCATTTCTTGCCGTGAATTCGTATTCACCTACTACGTTTCCTTCTCTCCCTTTCCCTACTATCGAATTCCAGTCAACCAAGACTATTAAATTTTCGTCTCCTTAGTATCTGAATAATTTCTTTTATCTCATCATACATTTCATCAGTTTCTTCGTCATCTAAAGAGCTAGTTGGCATATAAACTTGTACTACTGTAGTAGGCGTAGGCTTCGTGTCTATCTTGGCCTCAATAATGCGCTCACTATGCTGTTTGTAGTAGCTTATCCGCACTCACATTTTTTTATTCATTATTAAACCTACTGCTGCATTACCCCTATTTGATTTTGTATTTATAACCCTATATTCTCCTGACCAAAAGTCTTGTTGCTCCTGCCACCGAACTTCACTAATTCCCACTATATCTAACTGCAACCTATCCATTTCCCTTTTTAAATTTTCTAACCTACCTGTCCGATTAAGGGATCTGACATTCCACCCTCCGATCCGTAGAACGCGAGTTTTCTTTCTCCTGATAACGACGTCCTCTTGAGTAGTCCCCGCCCGGAGATCCGAATGGGGGACTATTTTACCTCCGGAATATTTTACCCAAGAGGACGCCATCATCATTTAATGGTACAGTAAAGCTGCGTGCCCTTGGGAAAAATTACGCCTGTAGTTTCCCCTTGCTTTCAGCCGTTCTCAGTACCAGCACAGCAAGGCCGTTTTGGTTAGTGTTACAAGGCCAGATCAGTCAAAAATCCAGACTGTCGCCCCTGCAACTACTGAAAAGGCCGCTGCCCCTCTTCAGGAACCACACGTTTGTCTGGCCTCTCAACAGATACTCCTCCGTTGTGGTTGCACATATGGTGCGGCTATCTGTATCGCTGAGGCACGCAAGCCTCGCCACCAACGGTAAGGTCCATGGTTGATGGTAGGAGGGGGGGGGGAGAAGGGGAGAACAATTAGAAATAGTACGGTGAGGTCAAGATGGAGACAGAAAGACGGAGGAGCAGATGAGCAGAGAGAGGGTTGGGTAATGGATAGAGAGAGGGCGAAGTAAAGATGAATGGAACAAGTAGGGAGGAACAAATAAACTGAGAGAGGGAGAGAGGAAGATAGACAGTAGTGGGAAGAGAGAGATGGAAACAGATAGAATTGAGCGAGAAATGGCCAGAGCGATGGGCCACAGGTGAAAGATAGTAGGAATGAGTCCTCACAATGAAAATGTCATCTCCGGCGCTGATATTATGAGCATGAGTGGATAAAGTACGAGAGTATTATACAATGCTCTTTAGACAGGTATCTGCTGAGCAGAGTTTTGAAGGATGGAAAAGAGACTCCATGGTTCAACAGCAGTGTTAGAAAACTGCCACAAAAGCGGGACAGCTACATTACATACATAACCGTACCGGTAGCAAAAGCCATCCAGAAAAGAGAGAGAGAGAGAGAGAGAGAGATAGATAGAGAACCTAAACAGCGTAACGACATCCATGCTTAGAGCTTTCAACGAATTCAAAAGTGAAATTCTATCTACCGACTTGACAGAAATTGATAAGATGTTTTTGACCGATGTTAAAGCAGTAAGCAGATAGAAGCCATCTGTCAAGACACTCTGTGACCATAACGGCAACGAAACGGAGGATGACACAGAGAAGGTCAAAATACTCACAGTCTTTTCCCAAGATAACTTTTTAGTTCCTGTTTACATCGTCACAGGAACATCCGTTTGACACACATCGAAATACCCTGAAGCACCAGGAAAACTGGTATAGGCACGCGTATTCAAATACAGATATATGTAAACAGGCAGAATACGGCGCTGCGGTCAAGAACGTCTATATAAGACAGAAAGTGTCTGACGCAGTTGTTAGATCGGTTACTGCTGCTAAAATGGCAGGTTATCAAGATTTAAGTGATTTTGAACGTTGTGTTATAATCGGCCCGCGATCGCTGACACATATCTCCGAGGTAGCATGTAGTGGGGATTTTCCCATAGACCCATTTCAAGAGTGTACCGTGATTATCAGGAATCCGGTGAAACATCAAACTCTGACGTCGATGCGGCCAGAAATAGGACCTGCAAGAATGGGACCAACGACGACTGAAGAAAGTGGTTCAACGAGATAAGTGCAACCTGTGGTGTCACCGCCAGACACCACACTTGCTAGGTGGTAGCCTTTAAATCGGCCGCGGTCCATTAGTATACGTCGGACCCGCGTGTCGCCACTGTCAGTGATTGCAGACCGAGCGCCGCCACACGGCAGGTCTAGAGAGACTTCCTAGCACTCGCCCCAGTTGTACAGCCGACTTTGCTAGGAAAGGTTCACTGACATATACGCTCTCATTTGCCGAGACGATAGTTAGCATAGCCTTCAGCTACGTCATTTGCTACGACCTAGCAAGGCGCCATTATCAATAGATATTTAACTTGTGATGCCTGTACCGTGAGACCAATGTTCACCAATTATGGATTAAAGTTAAGTATTACATCAACTACGTACTTTATTTGCTACTATTAATTCCCTTAACTGTTCCAGACCTCACGCCAATCTGCGTGAGCTTAAAAGCGTGCATTTCGGCCTCCTCTAGCAACACGGTGTTGGCTCTTCTGCCAACACTTCACAGCCCTTCCGCAAATTGCAGCAAATATCAATACTGGGACACGAACAAATGCTAGCGAACGAACCATTCAACCAAACATCATCAATCTGCGCTGTAGGAGCTGAAAGTCCACTCGTGTACCCTTGACGATTTCTTTATACAAGCTTTACGCCTCGCCTTGGTCCGTCAACACCGATGTTGGACTGTTGATGGTTGAAAACATGTTGCCTCGTCGTACGAGTCGTTTTTTCAAATTGCATCGAGCGAATGGACGTGTGCAGGTGTGGAGATAACCTCCTGAATCCATGGACCCTGCACGTCAGCAGGGGACTTTCAAGGTGGCGGAGGCTCTGTAATGGTGTGCGACGTGTGCAGTTGGAGTGGTATGGGTCCCCTGGTACGCCTAGATACGACTCTGACAGGTGACATGTACGTAAACATCGTGTCTGATCACCTGCATCCATTCATGTCCATTGTGCGTTCGGACACGCTTGTGCAATTCCAACAGGACAATGCGACCCCACGTATTCAGAATTGCTACAGAGCGGCTCCTGGAACACTATTCTGAGTTTATATGCTCCCTCTGGCCACCTAACTCCCCAGACATGTACGTTTTTGAGCATAACTGGGGTGCCTTGCAACGTGCGGTTCAGAAGAGATCTCCACCCCGTCGAACTCTTACGGATTTATGGACAGCCCTGCAGGATTCATAGTGTCAATTTGGTCCAGCACTACTTCAAACATGGGTCGAGTCCATGCCATATCGTGTTGCGGCGCTTTGCGTGCTCGCGGAAGCCCTACACGATATTAGGCAGGTGTACCAGTTTCTTTGGCTCTTCAGTGTAGAAGACTATGTAGCAGGAAAGCAACTAAAGTCACTGAACAGAGGACAGACCATGGGACCTATCCTAGTATCATGTCGTTCTACACAGAATATGCGAAATAGTTTCCTCCTCTTCTAACACCAATGTACTGTAATCGTTCGAGAAGCGAGGCGTCCCTAAGGATTGGAAAAAAGACCGCAACTCATTTTCGTTATCAAAGATGATAGTCGATCAGAATCACTGCTGCATGACTGAACTGAAGAGTTCTAGCAAACAGAACACAGCATGTCATCCTCAAAGGAAAGATATATTCACATATAGGGATAACGTCAGATGTACACCAAGGGAGATTTATGCGACCATTTCTTTCCACAATATATGTAAATGACCTAGTGGATAACTGCGAAAGTTCCATATGGCATTTCGCTGATGATGCTGTTGTATGGACAAAAGAAGCAATGTTAGGAAATTGTAACGAAATGCAGGAAGACTGTTAGTGAATCGACACTTGCAGCAGGGAGTGGCAATTGATCCTCAACAACAGCAGATGTAACGTTTTGCGTTTAAATAGGTAGAAAAACCCACCATTCTATGACTACGTGATTGTAAAACTATCACTCGAAACAATCACATCCGTAAGATATCTAGATCGATTTAAACTGCAACGACCATATAAAAGTTATTGCAGATGAGGCAGATGCTAGACTCAGACTCACTGGAAGGATCTTCAGGAAATGCAGTCAACCCACAAAATACTCGCTCAACCAGTAACTGAAAATTTCTCGTGAGCTCGGGATCCATACCGGGTGTGACTGATAGGAGAAATCGAGGAGCTCGAAACAAGAGCAGCGTTTCTCGTAACAAGTTCATTTAGTGAGGCCGAAATTATCGTCGAGATGGTCAGTCAATTCCAGTGGGAGACGCTGCAAAGGAGGCATCCTTCGTCATGGCGTGGTGTGCTGTTCAATGATCCGCGAACGTATGTTTCTAGAACAGCTAACCAAATATTGCTTCCTCCTGCTTTTTTTTTCACTAACATCTCTGTGTGATAGAATAACACTTGTACTTTATGTTCTCCATCATTTGTTAGCTGCATTCAAATCTCTGTGTTCCCTTAGAATTTCGCTGTTATTCTGTTGCTTCATATGTCTGTCGAAAAGACCATCAAGGTAAAAAGTAGCAACCTATGTTTGCACGAACCATTAGCGAGTGGAACAGGAAAAGAGGGAAGTCACAGTGGTATACCGGGCATCTCCCGACACACACCATATGGTGGCTTGCGGAATATGTATGTAGATGTAGATGTAGTTGTCAGAGTGCCATAATCGAAGGGCTCTTCGTATATGCCTTTCGTAATGGTACATTTGACATTGTGAAATGATTTTCGCAATGGCATTTGGGCCATTGATGTGCTGCTGCTTTCTTAGATGTATGTCGGAGGACAGAAACACCCTCAATCGTGGACTGTACAGCAACTTCCGGAGTACTTGCTCTTGTAGGATGTTGTCTACAAGAAGCTTGTAACGCACTACATAGAAACCTGAGCGTAAACAGGACGACACTGTCGTCAGAGACATTAATTACAGCAAAAAAGCTAAAAATATTTGAGCGTGTGAAAGGTATCATAGTGTGGAAGCATGTAAGAACATTTTATTGTAGAACATTATTTTATTTCCACATAATAATTACGTTTTAGAGTACTGTCCAAATGATACTTTTCTATACGTCATATTAAACCGTTTCTTCAGGCATGCGTTGCAAGCTCTTTATGTCAATTACAGCATAAGAGTCATCATGAGGTGCTAGGCTTCAAGTCGCAGGCTTAGATCCACATGCAGTTTTATTACATTTGAGTTCCATTACGCGATGTGTTATTCGCAGTAGGTCATAACATAACATCAAAAATGCAACGTCTGCTCGGAAATGCAAGTATCAGTTACAACCAGAAATATACACCTTCCAACATTTGCTTGATTCAGATCTGTTGAATATGCAAGCTGTTATTACTTACTAATCCCAGAGAGGAAGGAACTATTGTAATGACTATACATAAAAGGCAATGTCCAGATTGACTGCCGGCCGTGGTGGCCTAGCGGTTCTAGGCGCTTCAGTCCGGAACCGCGCAACTGCTAGTGTCACAGGCTCGAATCCTGCCTTGGGCATGGATGTGTGTAATGTCCTTAGGTTAGTTAGATTTAAGTAGTTCTGAGTTCTAGGGGACTGATGACCTCAGATGTTGCTCAGAGCCATTTGAAGCTTTTGAACTGGCTGATTGACTGGCTGATTGACTGACTCGTCATCGCCTAGCCCAAACCACTAAACATAGGAACTTGATGCAAGGAGGGGGTGTGGATCTTATAGTGTAGGCATCTTTCAAGAATGGATTGTCCAAAATTCCACTCCTAAGGGACCGTAATATGAGATGAAACGCTTTTCGAAAGTATGTCGCTATTAAAGGAATTTTGTTGCTGGAACTACGGAAATTGGCATTTGGTTTGTCAGTCAGAAAATAAAATACACGTGTTTCAGCATTATTGGATACTGAGGGCTTATTGGACCAAACTACTGAGGTCATCGGTCAGCATTATCAGACATTCAACCACTAAAGTAAACTAAACATAACTAAACTCCGCCCGAGCAGGCCTTGGAGGGCCTAACAGTACCGACCGTCCGCCGTGTCATCCTCAGACAATAGGCGCCAATGGATACAGAGAAGAAGGGTCATGTGGTCAGCACACCGCTCTCCTGGGCGTGTCAGCTTACGAGATCGGAGCCGCTACTTCTCAATCAAGTAGCTCCTCAGATTTCCTCACAAGGGCTGAGTGCACCCCGCTTGCCAACAGCGCTCGGCAGACCCGATGGTCACCCACCCAAGCGCTAGTTCAGCCCGCGGAACCGGTGTTACCACTGCGGAAAGGCCGTTGGCAGAAATTCAACCACTAAGGTGGGAAAACAGTGGGTGAAAATAAATAATCACTAAAGAACTACTAAACGATTTCTAAGACTGCATCTATGACAATTGGTATTTGACTTCTCGGTATAACAGGGAATGAACATTTTTAAGAAAATACTTCGTTACGTTAAAAAAAATTTAAGCTAAATTTATGAAAAGTGGTATTTTGCTTCTCGGTTAGATATAATGAAGTATCTGTTATGGGATGAAACTTGCTGTGTAAATATCACCACAAGAAATCAAAAGGTGTGATTAACAAAACTGTCGACTCCAGGTACCAGATTCGCTTTTTCGTTAAAGGTACATTCCGGAGAGGTCATGCTTATGTGCCCTTAATTATCGTGAAAAGTTTAGAAGCTGTTGCAGTTTGTAAACAACATAAAAATTCGATTAATTAATAACAAAAAGAATATCTCTGCATGCCATACGATCTACGAGAGCGAAGCGGCGGTCGCTAAGCTATCCGTAATAAGTGTGCAGAGGGTCCAATAACGATATCCGAACTGCTGATACCTCCGGCAGACCAGGTATTTAATCCTCGTAATCAGCCAATGGCTCTTCCCAGTGACGTTGTTGCTGCGATCTCTACAGTCCGTGTGAGAGTACAGATGAGCCTTCCACATAACCCTGTGAATGTCAAAATGATCTTCATCAGTTGGAGTGTCTCATATCGTCTTACGAACGCTCCCAAGTAAACCAAGCGCTAATGAGTGCGCGGCCGGTTGCACAAGATAGGAAACAAGGAATGAATCGGGAAGTAATCAATGAATAATACCTTCTGTGACAGATTCAGAACCTTTTGATGAGGAACAAACCATTGCTGTATCCACAATTTGCATTTCAATTTTATTTCGAAGCACGTAAAAATTCAGCCATGAATTAAAGGTTCCACGTGATAACAGAGAGGATACAAACTTTATATAATAAATCCCAACAAAGAACGGAACCGAAATCTGTTAACAGATTTTGGCTGCCAACATTCTGAGATGAATTAAAAGTTCGTTCAATGTGTCGGCCGCCATCAAATGGTTCAAATGGCTCTGAGCACTATGGGACTCAACTGCTGTGGTCATAAGTCCCCTAGAACTTAGAACTACTTAAACCTAACTAACCTAAGGACATCACACACATCCATGTCCGAGGCAGGATTCGAACCCGCGACCGTAGCGGTCCTGCGGTTCCAGACTATAGCGCCTTTAACCGCTCGGCCACTCCGGCCGCCTCGGCCGCCATCAAAGACATTCAAGTTTAAATGGGGCGTCTTCTTGGCCGTGAGATGCTCACGATTAGAAAAAGACTGGTGTTCCACCGGCTGAGGCTGCGCCAGGTTAGATAACATCTGGGGCAAAGCTTTTAATGAAAATTATATGGCGCAACAGATTGCTGTATCTCACAAAAGATAACAAACAACTTGTTCATCTAACTATGAAATGTAAGAGTTATCAATATTGTTCTCTGTTTACTACGAAATTATCTACTGACAGACATGCATAACAAAATATTACAGGATCAGTTGTTAACATGAGTCAATACAAATCTACCACGTGAACACTGCGGCAAGGATTGGATAATTCAGGTGAAAGGGAGACGACAGTGATCTGTAAATGATCTATGGAGAGGCAAATTCGTGGTAATCGCACTGTGCTTGCCTGTGTGTGCCAGAAGATTGAAAGAACTGCACATGCAGCTGGCATTTCAGACTGATTCTATATGAGGATGCAAATACCAGTGAAAATATTTGATTCCAAAATGTGGCTAGATATAATAACAGCGTGCCAGTAGATGCACACTGATCATCTCCAGAGCATGGGAGTTACTCTGCTATTCGTTTAGGTTAGTCAATGAGGAGGCGTCTTATAACTTTTTAGGTCATAGGTCATTCAACCTGCAAAAGTAGTGACACGGAGTCGGTCCTGTGTTTCACGTACGGAAAAGAACTGCTGTTCACAAAGCGGTTCCGCTGCTCTGCTTCTCACAGCACATCAAGATCTGTATCGATCTCGGACCACCCCTCACATAGCTTTCCCGAATGGTGCGTTCAAAAGTAATTTCCTTTGAAGCCTGTTTAGCTCTGGTGGCCCTAATTGTAATCACTGCGACTCTCTCCTGAGTGCAAGTGTTCCGCAGGCCACGTTAATTGTCTCTCGGAATGCGGTCCTAGACCCATGTCATGCACAGAGCAACGAGCAGCAACGTAGGACGTGTGTTGTAGTGACATGGCCTGAGACCAGTTTCCGGCCCGCATCCACGATACATGCTAGAAGACGTAGTTCTTCATCTGCGTGGCGAGTGTATGTGCTGTCCCTTCTGAATACAGCAGCATCTGTATAGGTCAGACTGTTCGCACAGTTGCAGAGCGTTGCACCGAAAGCAAGCGACATATTAAAACAGGGAACTCGACAAGCCGGCAGTAGCTGAGCATTGCCTGAAACGCGGACACAAAGTACTTTTAGAAAACACGAGAGTCTCGGCTCATGCCTCAACACGCTGGGATTCCGTTACAAAAGAATCTGCTGAGGTGAGAATGAAGAGAATGAAGAGACCGTGTGTACACACAGTAGGTGTGGGGGCGGGCTTTGGATGTCGAAAGGAAGCAACGGCGGATGCTTGATACTTGTAGGGTGGCGGGAGCAGTAGTTCCAAATGTGGCGTATGTCCCTCGCGCCACCTCACATCATTCGGTCTAGCTGCGGGCCGGAGCTTCTATGAGCTAACCAATCACCTTCCGCGCACGCGTCTCTTCGGCTCTCTTTGATTGGTGCCAGAGGCCGCATTTGTGGCTGTATAAGCACCTGTAGCCTAAGGATTGCCAGCACGGTAGCTGCCGGCACCGTAGCTCAGTCCACGGTCAGAGGGTTAGCTGCCGTCTGTAACAAGAAAACTGCGTTAAAAAAAAAGAAAGAAAAGCATGTTCGGTCAGAGGGTTAGGCGCCCTCTTTAATAAATAAAAAGAACTGAGTTCACGGAACGACGATGAATTTGAACAGGCGTCATGGGACGTCCGCCCCGAACAAATAGAACGAACAATTACGGACAAAAAGAGATCAAGGGAAATAAGGGGTAGCGTCATTGATTCACAATCAAAACATCTTCGGTACCGGGTGCGAATCCCACCACTTTCTTAAATTTTGATTAATAATCAGCATTGGCGGCCGAAGACTTCCGGCCAACGGTCTTGTCAAAGAGGGCGGAGGAGCGGACAGAGGTTTAGGGCACTCTCTTGTCCTAGGTGTGGGGAAATGCCCCAGAGGCGGAAGATTCAGCAAAGATCAACGGCATGAGGATGCAGAAGGCAATGGAAACCATTGCATTAAAGACACATAACGTGTATCCACAGGACATGTGGCCTGTAAATGAAGAAGAGTCATGATGATCTCTTCATTGACAAGAGATTCCGGAATATTCGCACATTCATATCTCCGGGAGGGGACTGCCGAGGGGGAGGTTACCATTTGAAAAAAAATTGAGTAACCAACTGAAGGATAACGTTCTACGGGGGCGTGGAATGTCAGAAGCTGGAACGTGGTTGGGAAACTAGAAAATCTGAAAATAGAAATGCGAAGTCTCAATCTAGGTATAGTGGGGATCAGTGAAGTGAAGTGAGAAAAAGACAAGGATTTTTGATCTGATGAGTGGGGAGTAATATCAACAGCAGCAGAAAACGGTATAACGGGAGTAGGATACGTTGTGAATAGGATGGTAGGACAGCCAGTGTGTTACTGTGAACAGTTGAGTTATAGGGTTGTTCTTATCAGAATTGACAGCAAACCGACAACGATAGTTCAGGTATACATGCCGACATCGCTAGCAGAATATGAAGAGATAGAGAAAATGTATGAGGATATTGGAAGGGTAATACAGTATTTAAAGGTGCATGAAAATCTAGTAATCATGGGGGACTGGAATGCAGTGGTAGGGGAAGGGGCACAGGAAGAAGTTATAGGAGAACATGGACTTGGGACAAGGAATGAGAGAGGAGATTAGTTGAGTTCTGTAACAAGTTTCAGCAAGTAATAGCGAATACTCTGTTCAAGGATTACAAGAGGAGGAGGTATGCTTGGAAAAAGTTGGGTGATGTTGGAAGATTTCAGTTAGATTACATCTTGTGAGACAGAGATTCCGAAATCAGATACTGGATTGTAAGGTGTACTCAGGAGCAGATATAGACTCAGATCACAATATAGCAGTGATGAAGAGTAGGCTGAAGTTTAATTGATTAGTCAGGAAGAATGAATGCGCAAGGAAGTGGGATACGGAAGTACTAAGGATGACGGCATACGGTTGAAGATCTCTACAACAATAGATACAGCAATAAGGA
This sequence comes from Schistocerca serialis cubense, assembly GCF_023864345.2. Classification (NCBI taxonomy): domain Eukaryota; kingdom Metazoa; phylum Arthropoda; class Insecta; order Orthoptera; family Acrididae; genus Schistocerca; species Schistocerca serialis. Next base: position 221,694,740 of record NC_064642.1, read on the forward strand.
ATAGCTCAGTAGGCAGTAGAGTTGAAGAGGAATAGACATCTCTAAAAAGGGCCATCACGGTATTTGGGAAGGATAACATAGGTACAAAGAAGGTATCTGCGAAGAAATCATGGGTTACAGATGAAATACTTCAATTCATCTACGAAAGGAGGAAGTAAAAACTGTTCCGGGAAACTCAGGAATACAGAACTACAAGTCGCTGAGGAATGAAATAAATAGGAAGTGCAGGAAGCTAAGACGAAATTGCTGCAGTAAAAATGTGAAGACTCCGAAAAAGAAATGATTGTCGGAAGGACAGACTCATCATACCGGAAAGTTCGAAAAGGGTTCAAATGGCTCTAAGCACTGTGGGACTTAACATCTGAGGTCATCAGTTCCCTAGACTTAGAACTACTTAAACCTAACTAGCCTATGATCATCGTACACATCCATACAGGAAAATTAAAATAACTTTCGGTGACATTAAAAGCAAGGGTGATAACATCAAGAGTGCAACGGGAATTTCACTGTTAAATGCAGAGGAGAGAGCGAATAGTTGGAAAGAATACACTGATGGCCTCTATGAGGAGCAACATTTGTCTGATGTGACTGAAGAAGAAACGGGAGTCGATTTAGAAGATACGGGATCCAGTACTAGAATCAGTGTTTAAAAGAGATTTGGAGAACTTATGATCAAATAAGGTGGAAGGGATAGATAACATTCGATCAGAATTTCTAAAATCATTGGGGGAAGTGCTCAGAACGAGTCTGGCAACGTAACACCTGAATTTCGGAGAGGCATCATCCACACAGTTCCGAAGACGGAAAGAGCTGACAAGTGCGAGAATTGTCGCACAGCCAGCTTAACAGCTCCTGCATCCAAGTTTCTGACAAGAATAACATACAGAAGAATGGAAAAGAAAATTGAGAATGCGCTAGATGACGATCAGTTTGGCTTTAGGAAAGGTAAAAACGGTGTAAGACAAGGATGTAGACGTCCTCCCCTACAGTTCAGTCCGTACATCGAGGAGGCAATGACGGAAATAAAAGGAAGTTTCGGGAGTGGGATTAAAATTCAACGTGAAAGGATATCAATGATGCGATTCGCTGATGACATTGCTATCCTGAGTGAAAATGAAGAAAAATTACGTGTTCTGGTGAACGGAATGAGTAGTCAAAAGAGTACAGAGTATTGATTGAGACAAAAATCTAGGAAAGACTAAGGTAATGTGGAGTAGTAGAAATGTGAACAGCGAGAAACTTAATATCAGGATTAATGGTCACGAAGTAGATGAAATTAAGGAATTCTGCTACCTTGGCAGTAAAATAACCAATGACGGACGGAGCAAGGAGGATATCAAAAGCAGACTAGCAATGGTGAAAAGGGTAATCATGTCCAGGAGAGGTCTACCAATATCAAATATTTCCTTAATTTGAGTAAGAAATTTCTGAGAATGTACGTCTGGAGTACAACATTGTGTGGTAGTGAAACATGGACTGTGGGAAAACCGGAACAGAAGAGAATCGAAGCATCTGAGATGTGGTGCTACAGACGAACGTTGAAAATTAGGTGGAGTGATAGGGTAAAGAATGAGGAGGTTCTGGGCAGAATCGGAGAGGAAAGGAATATGTGGAAAACACTGAAAAGGAGAAGGGACAGGATGATAGGACATTTGTTAAGACATGAGGGAACAACTTCCATGGTAGTAGAGGGAGCTGTAGAGGGCAAACACTGTGCGAGGGCAGAGTCTGGAATACATCTAGCAAATAATTGAGGACGTAGGTTGTAAGTGCTACTCTGAGATGAAGAGGTTAGCACTGGAGAGGAATTCGTGGCGGGCCGCATCAAACCACTCAGAAGACTGATGGAAAATAGAAAAAAAGCGGAAAACCCTGCCAATGAGTGGTTTCCCTCCTGACGGCTAAAGCTCGAGAATATTATTCGAATTGTCGCGGCTTGAAATTTTATTCAACAAAGCATTAAGAAAAAATAGTAGGGAAGCGTGTGTCAGTTGCCACCGCTAACAATAGTGATGTCGGCGACCAGTACCTGCTTTTAGCGGTCATTGCGGCTTGCGGAGGTGTAGTTTCTGACGCAGGGTCACTGGCCTCCACCGCCTAGCTTAGTTTGTCACGCATTCAACTGAGCTATAAACAGAATTACATGCACAATCTGCACCAATAAGAAGGAGGAATATAGAGGCAACTAGCTTACTTCTGTCGGTTACTGACGTTATTCCCTACGATCGTTGACTATACGCTTTACACTCTGGTGACCAAACCTGAGCATAACTCGGGCCACAACGCTTTGTTCAAAAGACCACACCCGAGTAGATACTGGGCATGATTTTGCCCAAGCGCGTGGCAGATGATACTCGAAAACTGAACTCATTTTGTATGAAAACAATATGCTGGCGTCTCACTACCTGACCCTTGACAGACGGTACATTCTCTGCCAATGTCTAGAATTATTTATAATGAAACAGTAGTGAATGTAAGAGTTGCTGTTGCGGCTTGCTGAGGCAACGTGTGCCCGTATTGTCGTCAGTGTCGTCTGCGTATTCGGTAGCTTTTGCAGCTTTTTGTAACTCTGCTACAAATAAGCATGGTCTGCTGACTGAGAAGGAAATTTATGAGGGAGAAATATATTTGCGGTAACAGTATGAAGGAGACTCATATTCAGGTAAGCTGCAGTCTGCTACAATTTTTCGTCGCTAATGCAGTTCCTACAGATACTGCTGCTGTCTTTACAATTTAGCTATGTTTTATTTCTCTGAATCTCGTCTTTTTAACAGATCGATCTTATGATGAAGCAGCGTCCTGTGTCGGGTTTAAAGCTTTACTTAAAGAAGAAGGCAAGAAAAGTTACTGGAAAAACAAGCAGGAAAGAAACAAATAAGTGCTGATCTGATTGCAACGCACCTCTGTGCATGCCAGCATACTTTACACTTTTCCTTACAAAAACCAAATACATTGGAAATTTCTCAGTAACCGATATACTATTTTTTTGTCAAAGAATAGTCATATTGAATTTTATCCATATTTCGCAGCTTCAGACGTGACTGTATTCAATACATTGAAAGTATGAATTAACAAACGCCTTCGGTCACAGCTTTTCGTGTTTCATTAAGTACACGATGCATTTCGGACCCTGTGGGTCCATCATCAGGTGTGATTTGTCTTAATAAATACTTTATTTTTTCTCTTGAATGAGGTGAATCACATCTTCCTGGCATGAAAAGTTTGTTGTTAGATTATGAATATCGTAAGTCAAACGCGGAAAACATGATCGAAATAGTGGAAAAGATGAAAAGTGTAAACCTACCATATAATCCCAGAAAAGCGTTTTTAGTGTTTTATCACCATCATACATTCTTTTCCACATCGTTTTCGTACACATCCCTTCGTTCAAGAGGCACATTTGCATACACATATTTGTAAACACTTCACAGATGATTTTGTACATCGTGTGATCAAAGAAGATTTTATTCGTAGTGCTAAAGATATAATTATTAAACAATTTGCAAATGCAGGAAACAACTTTACAATAGGTCTTTAAAATAACAGAAATAACTGTGGCTTTCGAAATCTGTTTGTCTGTTTAGCACAGATTCTGTTGGTTTTTTTTTATTTTGTGGAAGTATATCTATAGTTCTAACAGATTTAGGATCTTACCATTGGCTTCATTACGTAATCCTATCAAATTGTTTTGTAGACTGTTGATGACGTGTTTCGTGTATAATATATGTTGTCCAATGACTGATTTTTCGAAGTGGTTGAGCCTGAAAGCATTTATGTGTTCTTGGAAATGGGTTTTGAAGTTTCTGCCTGTTTTCCCTACATAGTAGGCAGATAAACTGGGGCATGATGCATTTACACTCAACTGTTGTTGTATGTTTGCGTTTTTTTATGTTAGGGTCGAGTCAGTTTCCTAACTTAGTATTTGTTGAGAATTCGACAATTTCATTTGTTTTTTTTTTTTAGAAGGTTAGCTATTTTTTGTGATATTCGACCCAGGTATGATATACTGCCAAATATTTACTGTTCTTTCACAGTGCGGCCATTCGTTGTCCTACTTTTGTGCATTTCTCTATTTGTGAATTGTTTTGGCTCAATAGCCATTGCGTATGGCAATGCTCTTTATTGTATCTATCTCATTACTGAGGTTGTTGTCTTCTAAATTAAGGGAATGTAATCCGTGTGGCAGGGACCTAAATGCAGCATGTTTCTGTAAGGTCGGATGGCATGATGAGTTGTCCAGTGTTATGTCTGTGTATGTGCGTTTTCTGTGTATGCTGAACTTTTTATTGGTGGTTCGTGATTTGAAGATCCCGAAAATTTATGCTTTTGTCGTCCTTATGTTCTATTGTGAATTTTATGTTTTTGTGACGAGAATTGAATACTGCTTGTAGTTCTTTAGTTTCATCTGTTGTTCCGTCAAATAGCAGGAAGGTATAATCAACATTTGTCCAATAATATATTATTTTACTTTTGATTCTTACTTTCCCGATTATTGTGAGAAAAAGTCTGCTAGAAAACTTGATATGCTACTGCCCATTGCAAGACCCTCATTCTATAGGTATACTTACCAATTAGACGTAAAGTAATTGTGAGACAATATTAACTGCAACCTGTCCTTGCCTTCTGATATATCTGCAATTGACAGATTGTTATATTTTACTACCTTTTCAAAGATTATGTCTGTTGTTTCGTCAGTTGACATACACAGACAACCCACATTCGCAGACAACACTAGACAACTCATCATACCATCCCTCCTCACAGAAACACGCTGCATTTACGTCAATGCTACATGGAGTACACTCTCTTGATTTAGAAGAAAACACCCTCAGTGATGAGATAGATACAATAAAGAGCAGTGCCATAATCAACGACTATACGGGTAAAACAATAACAATCAGACAAATACACAAAACTGGGACAACAAATGGCAACACTGTGAAAGAAGAGAAAATATTCACCAGTACCCCATACCTGGTTCCCATATCTCAAAAAAATTGCTCACCTTTGAAAAAAACCGTCAACAGCTGCGTTCTCAACTAATAGTAATTTAGGAAACTTACTCGTCCCTAATGTAAAATCAAATGCGTTAACATACAACAACAGATGAGCGTACAAAGTACCAAAGCCCAGCTGTGTAAGTTATTCATCTAGTGTGACTTGTCCATAGTTAATCATTTTTATTCGTCCTGTCACTTTGTACTGTTGTGTACCAACGGATTCTGTATTCGTTTGCACATCTGTGACCTTTATTTCTTAACGCTTTCATGGTCCCTCGTATTTTTTGCGCAAATGGCTCTAACTATTAATTAAGTTGTAGTGCCTGTTCGTCAGTTGTCTTAGTTAAATAATCCTGGACTTAATTATCCTGCCCTATGCTCCTTATAATCTACATTTAGCTTATCAGCTTTTTATCGATCTTTATGAGTCGTCCAACTCTCTCTCTCTCCCAGATGATAGATCAATTTAGATGTTGTATTAAGTAATCGCACATCTACAAGTCTCTGAGTACTAAGGGACTTAACATCTGAGGTCATCAGTCTACATAAACCTAACTAACCTAAGGACATCACACACACCCATGCCTGAGACAGGATTCGAACCTGCGACCGTAGCGGTCGCGCGGTTCCAGACTGAAGCGCCTAGGACCGCTCGGCCACAAGGGCCGGCAAAGAATAATTCGATTTCCAAAGTTAAATCTTCCGATTTGTTACGTGATTTAGAAAAATTTAAGTAACGTCCATAACCTATACATTTTCTTCTATAAAAGGATTATCGAGCACTGCGTTGGATATTTGACAGACTCAGCAAGATGGGACAAATTGCGAGGTAGCTGGTTATTAGCTTTCAGTTTTGAAGTCTGCAATATTCGAGGCAAAGAGAACATTGCCGCAAATAACCTTAGAAGGATACTTGAGCAAGGAGGAGTGGAAGAGCAGCACCGAATATCCAAAAATATAACATACTGTATCGCCGCAATTATTTTAAGCTACTACAGATTACTCTGATATTTGTGCCGTTAAAGGAAGGTCGGGAGAGGGCGAGGTAGTGAAGCCCTGTTACCTCAAGTTTGTCTTTTTATGCCGTAGTGTTTAGTAGGACGAAAAGCCTAAACCTGTGGTCCCTCACGAATTAGTGCCACTTGTATTCGCCTGCTTTCACGAGTCTTAAGTAAATGGACATTTACGTGTCCTTAATACTAGAACTAAAATAATGGAACGCTACATATAGCATAATATGGACTCAGGTATTGAGAACCGAATTGCAATCGGTAAAACTTCTGCCGAGAGTAAACCTATGCAGAGTTCGAAAGTGGGATTTCCAGCAGTTAAAGTAGTAGAAAATACCGTTGATAAAATTGTATATTAATTTGGTAGGACATCTTTCAACATCCAGGAATGATAATTGCGACATTTTCTTTTGTGTAGACAGTTTTTCTCGTTTTAATCCAACGAGGGTGGCAACTAAAAGTCTTCATTTATGATCACAGATAGTGGTACCTGATATACTCTAACATATTTAAAAAATTTTGTTGCGACTCAGTATGTGTATATGTCGTCGTACAACAACAACATACTGTGCAAATCCATCATATTCAGAAGGTTAATAGAATGTATGCTCTGCTTCAATAACGTGCCATAGTAAATGTCAGTGTTCTTGGGACCACAAACATCTGTGTTTCCTGTTTGACAACATCGGACATGAAAGTTAACCAGCCATATCTACGGAGTTCATTAAGTTTTCAGTTGAGACACCTTTGAGAAATCTATGGTCAGTAGATGACCTGTTGTCAGGGATAGTCTCTCCTAAGAAATCGCAGGCTTATTGGAGTAAAGGAAAAGTGTCATTAAAGAAGTTGATATTCTTGAGAAGCAGTGGCGCGACCTAGTACGGCACCCTCACAAAGTAGGGGATTAAGTGTTGGTGAAAGCTTCTGGACAACCACTACAAGTGTTGACCAGTTTACAAATAAATATTAGTACGGAGATAGTAGGACTCTTAACCCTTTTAACATTGCAGTTCTTTGATCCGGAGCGAAAATACACTCTAAACGGTTGTGTGGACAATGAGGGGAAGGTCTCAGGCACAACCAACTGATTCGTCTTATATTTAGCAGGTCGCTTGTGTATAACCTAAAATGAGAGACTAAGATATTTTGGCTCAAGCCCTCTGCCCCAGCTCCCTTCTCTTTTCAAGTTTTTGAGAAAACTACATGACATGCAAGAGGCAATCCTGACAACTGCTATGTTAAACTGAGTTTGTATTGCAGAGGTGGACAGAAAGTGTAATAGACCTCTTACAGGCAATTAGTGTAAGTACTTATTTTAAGCATTTATCTTAAGCCTTTCCGTTAAGCTATTTAGTGTTGTTGGTTAATTGAGCGACACATGTGGTTTAATTGGATGTGAACGTTTATTATACCATGTTTGTTATTTTAGGAAAAATGTTTTAAGCTGTGTTGCTGACATGGATGTTAAAGTTTTATCTCTGAGCTGTGAGTGTAGCCTAGATAGCATGCCAAGATGTTTCTAGGGATTGGCGCTGTGAGCTTATACACTGATCAAAATCTAATGAAACCTATTTTTTAGATGAGCGGAGACATCACTGTGTGTAATATCTTAGTGGCAGCTCAGAAAGGAACGTGTATATCGGCTACCTATAAGCTATGGAGCGAGGGCTGTTGCTTGGTGTTTTTGCCGCCATAAGCAAGAACTGAAAAATTACTCCCCCTCTTTGTTACTACCATCAGTCTCCAAATACCCCCACCCTCCCCACCACCACTACCAACATACAACGTCCAACAATGCACATCTCCTACTACGCTTTTAATCATTAAATTAAGATGACTAGACAACACCATCTTCTGGGGACAATACTCAATGCAACTTACTCAGGACAAATGAACTGCAGAGCCAAAAACGAAGAGAGGGACCGAGGAAGGTATGGCAGCAAGTCGCAATGTTGATCACAAGCCGGCGCATGAGCCCAGCTCCAGCGTTCAAATCGAGGTCATGTTTGTTTACGTTACATTTTGAGGAGCAGCTGTTTTAGTCTTCATGCACGTGGAGGCCATGTGTTTACTTTCGTCAGAGTGAGTAAAGACTTATTAAGTAACTGTATCATACGTTTTTGGAAACACTTCGGTGTTTTAATTTTTACTATTATTCATTTTTCTCCTTATTTGCTTAATTCTTTTCGCTGTTCGCTTTGGAATTCATTTTTTCCACTCTTCGCCACCACTAAATTATTGTCACCCTAGGTGGCCACCTACTCTTGCTAATGATAGAAACGGTACTATATGGAGCTAAGTTCATGTCCAAGAAGTGAAGGTGCTCAGTGTTTTTGGAGTAAACTGTCTATAGTTATTTGTTGCCGTTTCGTATTATCTAAATTTTCATTCCCTTAAATTTCAAAGTGCATTTTTTTAATTAATAAACATTAAGTAGTCATTCGGCACTTATTTACCCAGTTATCGTTCCCGATCCTGTGTAACAAGGTCAACAGTAAAGACTCCTTCTAACCGTATTTCCGAAAGGCGTTGGACACCGAACCAAATCGTCCATTTCTGGTCAAGACATGATCATCGTATTCTCCCAAGCATTTGTATCGCCCGAGGAATAGTTGACTAATAACACCAGCACGTTGTACTCGACAACGATGGTTCCACAGAAACGGAAGTAACAGCGGGTGTGCGCAATGACAGCGTAACCGTATCTCTAATGTTTCCAGTAAGTATAAGTGATTTACCGATATCAGCAACATCCGACTGTTCGCTGGCGATGCTGTTGTCTGCAGGAGAATATCGTCAGCGGACGATCGTAACAAACAGCAGAGGTGCTTGAACAAAATTTCCACTTGTTATGAAGAATGTCAGGTCTATTTAAATGGGCATAAACCTAAACTAACGTTAATAATAAAGAGAATGAAGAAATAAAGTTTATCTTCCACTCCTTCTCATCAGAAACACATATAACAAAGAGTCCTCCTCATGGCATGCAAAAATAACACATTACAATACATTAATCAAATGCCCTGTGTGCATCCGGAACATTGTCTATCTCCAACCATGGCCCGGTCGAGAGGCTAGAAATCAAAGAAAGGAAGACATTATGAAAAATCCTTGATTCCAGATTGCACGACAACAAACTAATTCTCACCAACATGAAATTCTTTACCAGACCACCTACGAACTTTCACACACAATAAGGAAAAGCGATTTTTATCGACATATCCTCAGAATGAACCAAAACAGACTGACAAAAAATTTTAAACTTATTCATTGCGAATATTTTAAAACCCGTGACTGTAAATTGCATGTAAATACGTAAAACTGCAACCTGTCACGTTGTTTCAATATTTATTTATTATTTCATGAACCGGTTTTCGAACATTTTCGTGTTCATCTTCAGACGGTTTTTTGGAAGTAACATCATTATTTATAGGACAATGCTGGGTGCTGGCTCTGTGATAAGAGGATGGAACATGCTTTAATGTATTGCCGTGGGTATTGTTTATCTGTCAATATGGATGTCAAATTTTTAGGTTTGTACTTACGGCGACAGTATGAGAGGCTTTGTTTGTTAGTGTCCATCTGTTTGCTTCCTCTCTGATGGTCAGTTGGTACATCACTTCACACTCTTTTACTCGTTCTATATGCATTCACACTGTGAAAGCAAAACTTTTGCAGCGCCCAGCATGTGCTATAAAAACTTTGCTTGTTACAAAGATTTCGACAAAAAGATATGGCATAGGCTTACTTCGCTCAGGGACGTTATCTGTTATTGTTTGCATGTCTTATAGTCGATAGATGGGAAAATACCTCAATCAGATTAGCCATAACATGAAAGCTCAAAATAAAATAAATTAATTAATTAATTAATTACTGCAAGAACAAACTTCAACTTACCTGATGCCTTATTTCTACTCATATATTAACGTACAACACAATCAATTTATGGGCAAATACTTTAATCACAACTAGCATTAACGTGAATGCCCAGGAATAAAGTAATACAAAGTTATAATATTTGCAATGAGATGCAGCTGTTTGTATCACTAAGAGCTTTACATTTAAATTTAAAATTGTAACAAAACTTCAAATGAATTGCTGACTTACTTCTGTTCTTATATTAACATGATCTACACTCCTGGAAATTGAAATAAGAACACCGTGAATTCATTGTCCCAGGAAGGGGAAACCTTATTGACACATTCCTGGGGTCAGATACATCACATGATCACACTGACAGAACCACAGGCACATAGACACAGGCAACAGAGCATGCACAATGTCGGCACTAGTACAGTGTATATCCACCTTTCGCAGCAATGCAGGCTGCTATTCTCCCATGGAGACGATCGTAGAGATGCTGGATGTAGTCCTGTGGAACGGCTTGCCATGCCATTTCCACCTGGCGCCTCAGTTGGACCAGCGTTCGTGCTGGACGTGCAGACCGCGTGAGACGACGCTTCATCCAGTCCCAAACATGCTCAATGGGGGACAGATCCGGAGATCTTGCTGGCCAGGGTAGTTGACTTACACCTTCTAGAGCACGTTGGGTGGCACGGGATACATGCGGACGTGCATTGTCCTGTTGGAAGAGCAAGTTCCCTTGCCGGTCTAGGAATGGTAGAACGATGGGTTCGATGACGGTTTGGATGTACCGTGCACTATTCAGTGTCCCCTCGACGATCACCAGTGGTGTACGGCCAGTGTAGGAGATCGCTCCCCACACCATGATGCCGGGTGTTGGCCCTGTGTGCCTCGGTCGTATGCAGTCCTGATTGTGGCGCTCACCTGCACGGCGCCAAACACGCATACGACCATCATTGGCACCAAGGCAGAAGCGACTCTCATCGCTGAAGACGACACGTCTCCATTCGTCCCTCCATTCACGCCTGTCGCGACACCACTGGAGGCGGGCTGCACGATGTTGGGGCGTGAGCGGAAGACGGCCTAACGGTGTGCGGGACCGTAGCCCAGCTTCATGGAGACGGTTGCGAATGGTCCTCGCCGATACCCCAGGAGCAACAGTGTCCCTAATTTGCTGGGAAGTGGCGGTGCGGTCCCCTACGGCACTGCGTAGGATCCTACGGTCTTGGCGTGCATCCGTGCATCGCTGCGGTCCGGTCCCAGGTCGACGGGCACGTGCACCTTCCGCCGACCACTGGCGACAACATCGATGTACTGTGGAGACCTCACGCCCCACGTGTTGAGGAATTCGGCGGTACGTCCACCCGGCCTCCCGCATGCTCACTATACGCCCTCGCTCAAAGTCCGTCAACTGCACATACGGTTCACGTCCACGCTGTCACGGCATGCTACCAGTGTTAAAGACTGCGATGGAGCTCCGTATGCCACGGCAAACTGGCTGACACTGACGGCGGCGGTGCACAAATGCTGCGCAGCTAGCGCCATTCGACGGCCAACACCGCGGTTCCTGGTGTGTCCGCTGTGCCGTGCGTGTGATCATTGCTTGTACAGCCCTCTCGCAGTGTCCGGAGCAAGTATGGTGGGTCTGACACACCGGTGTCAATGTGTTCTTTTTTCCATTTCCAGGAGTGTAGAATATTAGTAAGGATAACTAAAGCTGTTTGTATGACCATGAACTTTAATATTAAAACCAAGAACAAAAGTTTTAAAACAAGAACAAAGCTCGTTGTCATGTAAACTGCTGCAGTTCACTACAAATAGAGTAACTTTTATACATATTGCGTCTAACTGAAATAAAAAGAACCTACCTTTACTAATATTCCTGATCACGTTAATGTAAGATCAGAAATAAGTTAATGGTTCACTTGAAAATGGAAGCAGACAAATGGACAGTAACGGAAAGAAGCAGCCAATACTGCAGCAGTACGTTCAAATGGTTCAAATGGCTCTGAGCACTATGGGACTTAACTTCTGTGGTCATCAGTCCCCTAGAACTTAAAACTACTTAAACCTAACTAACCTAAGGACATCACACACATCCATGACCGAGGCAGGATTCGAACCTGCGACCGTAGAAGCAGCAGTAAGTAAAAAACTAAAAATTTGACATCAATAGCGACAGTTAACAAGACCTACGGCATTACATTAAAGCAGGTTCCATCTTCCTGTCACTGTGTCGGCACCCAACATTATGCCAGAAGCAGTGCTGTTACGTTCAGAAAACCATCTGAAGATGAACGTAAAAAGATTCGAAAACCGGTTCATGAAATAATAAATAAATTTGAAAAAAAGGTGACTGGTTGCAGGTTTAAGTATTTACACAATTTTTTTTTTTAATACTTTCACAACAGAAAAAGAACCTGGCAAATGGGTTTAAGGAAATGGAGAAAGACTTACGAAAACTCCAGACCACAGAAAATAAGCTCATACACTGATGAGCCACAACGTTATGGCCGCTGCTAAAAAGCATGTCTGTCCGTCTTTCCAACGAAATACGTCACTCAATTTGGGTATCAGGGATCAGATAGTTTATTGGGAGGTTTGTGCAGATATGTGCTATTAGGTGTCCACGCACAGGTCATGTAATTCGCGTAAATAATGGGCCGCTGGTTGGCGTACGCAGTGATGGCGCCCGATAGCAGTCGGTATGGCTTCCATAGGATTTACATCAGGCGAATTTGGTCGCGGAGATATCAACGTGAGTTCACTTTAATGCTCCTCAAACCACTGTAGTACGGTTCTGGCTCCGAGACACGTACAGTTATGCTCCTGAAAGGTGACATCGCCGTAGGGGAAAATATCAAGCGTGAAGGGATGCAGGTGGTCCGCAGCTGTCAGTGTGTCTTCGATTACTCCGAAACACTTGTATGTGCTATTTCGGCAGAGATGCCGAAGATCACCATTTGTCCTACGTTAGAGAGGAGATAAGTCTCCGGAGCCCACGTTCTGTGAAGAATCATGAACTGTCGACTATTTATTGTCTAGTGGCAGTTTCACCCTCCATCTACCTCTTTCCGTAGATGTTCACGATAGTAGCACTTGAACATCCGAAAAGCTTCGCAGTTTTTGGGATACTCGTTCACAGGCTCTGTGTATTAATAATGTGCCCAGTGACAAAGTCGCTTATTTCAATGGATTTCCCCATTTACATCCCATATCTTCGCCAGGGTGATCCACCATCCACGTCACCTCCGCTTACATACTTTTGTTATCGCGTCGCGTACACGCAGTACCACCACGCGGCATCCAACGTAGAGGGTGGCGGAGGCCAGAGGTCATAAAGGTTTGGTTCACAAGTGTAGATATAACTGATCAAAAAATTTTGGCTCATCAGTGTAAATAAACCTGAAAGAGAGAAAGAGACAAGAAAAGAGGTTAGATACGAAAACCAAATGAACAATACAAATCTCTGCATAAGAAAGGAAACGAAAATCGAAAAGAAAGACACAAAACTGGTCTAATAGTAAGGCATGGAACACTAAAAATTTATTGATTTTACATAGCCCTATACGATGAACCGAAAGAAGAAGACAAAGAAAGAAAGTAAGTTCACCGGGCAAAAAAAATTGGTCGCCCCTAGAGGAGTCATTACAAGCATCTTTTAATACCGTGCAGACTTGCTTAAGAAGTGAGTCCACAAGGTTGTGAAAGTACGTCGAATCCAGGTTAAGCTGCTCGCAATGTTCTCTCGCTAACCGGTGGGGATACACCTTCATTTACTGTATGCAGCAATTCCTCCTGGGTTTGGAAACGATTTTGATTCCTAAGCCGTGATATGCGTCACCGATCCTTCTCTGTCAGGATCTTTCTTCCGACCACAACTCTGACGTACGGTTTCGTGGCCACGTGTGTTACACCACTGCTTGTAGATACTGTCCACTGCAAAACACCAACAAATATAGCAAAGTTGCACACCATACGGCCGTGGGCACGGCGAAACACGTTTGCCCATTTTTGGCAGTTTGTCGCTTTCTCACTTTTAACGATGTTTTCGTACCATGTCCGCTTGAAGCATATCGTCTCACTGATCGCTACTTCCTTATGCTCATGTGGAGACAGCACGCGCTGCTGGGCACATGAGTCGATCGCCGTGCCATCTGTAAATACTTAACGATCGATACGTGCGTGCCCACTGGTTTGCCTAATTTTTTGTCGATTGAGCTATTTTGGGGTAGTAGTAAGACAAAGAGCCAACGGCCTTGCCACAGTGGTAGCACTGGTTCCCGTCAGAAGTTAAGCGCTGTCGGGCAGGGCTAGCACTTGGATGGATGACCATCCGGTCTGCCAAGCGCTGTTGGCAAGCGGGGTGCACTCTGCCTTTGGAAGGAAAACTGAGGAGCTACTTGATTGAGAAGTAGCGGCTACGGTCTCGTAAACTGACATGCGGCCGGGAGAGCGGTGTGCTGACCACATGCCGCTCCATGTCCGCATCCAGTGACGCCTGTGGTCTGAGGATGATGTGGCGTCTTCATGGCCTGTTCAGACAAGAAATAAGATGGTACAATCGCGTGAATTATGTTTGGAATATTTAGATTTGTTAGAACGGTTGTGAGAAACAGCGGGACACGTGTAAATGAATCGCAAACAGGAAGGTAATGCAACCAATCCTGTAATACTGTTCCAAAGTATGCAGTCCCTATCAAGTAGGAACGAGTCCAGACACCCCATGCTAAGATCATAACATGGCGTTATGGCCTGTATGTTGGAAAATTTAGAGAGCCTGTATTCAACGATGACTGTGCGTCTATTACGCTGCCATCATCATATACCTCGCACCACATAAAGTACATCAGAAAAAGATAAGGGAAATTAGGTCCCTTCCAGAATTCTTAGACAGTCATTTTCCTGTCGCTCAGTGCGTGAAAGGAATAAAAAATAAAAGTGATTAGTCACTTCATTGAAAAGAGACTAGAAAGTGGATTGACAGTTCACTTAACATTTGTTAATCTGCAGAATTTGTATGATAGATCTCACTAAATGAGTTGTGGTTAGCAAGTCAAAATTTTGCTGTCGGTAATAAGTATGTCAAGGCAATAAAAAACCTGTATGAGGGTTGTTAAAGTCGGTAGCAAAATGCCCCATGAATTCTCCTTAAATATGCATCAAGACGAGGGTACTTATTAGCACCAACTTTATTTAAGATATACTTGGAAGTCTTACAATACTGGGGGAGGAAGTCTCCTGAAACGGGAATCCCTTCAGGACACGAAATGCCGTACATTTTGCTTTTCACCGATGACCAGATGGTGGGAGACACAGATGACTGCCGGCCGGGGGGACCGAGCGGTTCTAGGCGCTACATCTGGCACCGCGCGACCACTACGGTCGCAGGTTCGAATCCTGCCTCGGGCATGGATGTGTGTGATGTCCTTAGGTTAGTTAGGTTTAAGTAGTTCTAAGTTCTAGGGGACTAATGACCTTAGAAGTTAAGTCCCATAGTGCTCAGAGCCATTTGAACCATTTGATCAGACGACTCCAGTTACATGTTCAGGAAACTGCACGGCCTGACAGTAAACACAAAAAGTCAGAATGCATGGAATGGATGAAGATGACCAAGATGATTTGGATGGATGACTGTGCAAACTTCAAGCCGTCTATACACATAAATATTTGGCCGACGCGTTTAAAATCGGTGGAACAAGCACACAAGATATTGTGAATAAAATTGGTCAAGGAAAAAGAGTGATTGGCCTACTTACTACTTGATATTGAGTGACAAATTCAGTTGCACAAGGTCTCGCCACATACGGCAACAGAATATAGTAGGTAACCAAAAACGAAAAAAATAAACTGTTGTTCCTTGGGATGGATTTTAGGCGAAGAAGTTGCCGAAACTCCAGACTAGAATACATCCAGATCCACAAAATACGGGAAATTGTAGGAGAAGAAGACGCTATTCTCGATGCCTAGAAATTAAAATATTAACTTGTTATGGCCACCTCCAACGAATGGACTTAACCAATGGCCAAAAATAATCTATGAATGGGCGTCAGCTGAATGAAGAGACGTGGAGAATCACCTAGAAGAGGAATGCAAGATGTTAAAGATGCGATTAAATGAAGGAGGCGTCAGGAAGAAAATTGGATGGATAGGAAGCTACGCAGGTTGAGCAACGGGTAGCGACGACTGTAGTCACGGGAAAACGTTTTAGTATTAGGGGAAGCAAAAACTACCTTCCGCCACGTACTAGACAGTGTTCTGTAGCGTATAGAAATAGATATCGGCAAGTAGGATTCCGCCATTTACTTACAAGTAGAGGTTATGACGATAGTTTTCCGTAAGCAGTGCTGCAAAGCTTAAGAGTATTGAAAGAGCGACATATCGAAACTTCCAAAAGCTGTTGTACTGGGTATCTGTGGACTATCAATTTCAGTCAAGTAACCACCTTGACGCAACCGACGTATTAAGAATACTGAATAAGAAATAGCACATGTCAAACTAACTAAAGCGGATCACTGCATTCAGTGGGTTAAAAAAATGTCACACATACTTACAGTAACTAGTAATTGATCAAAACTAGAACTAAACTTCCTATAATCATATGTTCGGAAACCAGCATCTGTTGAAGTATGGGCCATTCTGTTCTCACATTTCCATCTGTCACTTACGCAGAAGTAGACACTGCAGGCAATGCTGCATGTGTTTATCACGCTGCCTGACACACGCTATAGCCCTACTTCTCAGTGAATCACACGCCAAAGGTAACGATGCATGATACCTCGAACTAACACAACCACACCTTGCATGCACTGTCGCAGATAGCAAGCCGCTACTGCCCTTACTACCCGTCCTACTGTCGCAGAGGTTTTTTTCCCTTGGCGCTGGCCTTGGCACTTTTTTTCCTCTGCTCTTACAACCGCTACCCTTCGATCGTTTTCGACCACTTCTATCTCCTGATGGACCATGTTAATGAGTAATCTTACCCAGACGCATGGATAACATCACAGCCTGCATCCTGTGACGCCTGATTCAAAACTAACATGCATACGGAGGTGACAGTAGAACTTTTGTGTTGGTCACCACGTTGGTGCGGGCGTGGAGGGGCCCCATCCTTTGTTGTGCGCGCTCTTTCAGATGCATCAGGCTTCATTCGGATTGCGTTCTATGTATTGGTCACAAGCTCCTGTAACGTCTGGACTTTGTCGGTGGGTTGGGTATGAATGCCCACGAATCAATAGGTGTTGCTTCCCAGACACATCATTATATGAAATTTTCTTCTATTTTTGACCTATACTACCTCCTGTAAGAGCTGAGACGTAGCGGCTCCTATCGATTTCTCTTCCGGATGATTTCCTCTGCTTGGATTCCCGTCAGGTCATCGGTGGCACATCAGCTGCGCCGGGCAGGTCGATCGAATCTTCGCGGCGAGCGAGTCTCGTTCGGACAGCAAAGGGAGAACGTTGGGCCTCTGAGCTGAAGCGGTCCGGATGACGGTTGGCCGATTTTGTGGGAGTGAGCAAAGCCTCTGTCCAGCGAGAGGCTGATGGCTACTGGTTTCCATCCAAAGTGCGTTGCCACCCCTCCCCCCCCCCTCCAAATAGTGTTGCTGTCAGTCAAAATGACGTCTTGGTAAAAAGCTGTCAGTTTGCGATTCATCTGCAACCTTTTCGCTTGCCTTTGATTTGTGATTTAATCGGGAACGACCGTTGGTTGGTCGGCCGGTATTCTCGGCGGACGACATGTTTTGCATCTCTTGGACGCTTCTGAGCTCTTTGAGCCCCTAATTAATTCCAGTTCGTCGCTGTTGCTGCACAATGACTGCTTTCATTACTGCTTTAGTTGCTTGTGGTACTGTTTTTTGGTGAATCTGTGAAGGGTTCCTACTATATTAGTCCTACTGGGATAGACAGTAGGGTGTAGATAAAATACTGATACATCGGTATTTTTAACAAAAGTTATCGATATATACATATACAGGCAAACTGCTTTCTCTGACTATCGATATTGGAATGGCAATATAAAGTGCCGATATTTTTATTTTACATTACATTTTTTTGTAATTTTTGTTAAGTATTTGAAACTATTGTTTTGAAATTGAGATAGAACATAATTTTACTTCCACTGTGCGACGGAGCGTTACTAGTTTTGCGCTCTCATCACTTCGAGTTTTCATCTTTGACTGTGTGAAGCAAGTACTGGTTGCACGAAGAAGAATGCAGAGTGCATAGGTGGGTTAATATAATTAGATGATTTCCGAAATGAGGAAGTAGGACACCAAACAGTTTTTTACGGAACTAGCGTGCCACTTCACACTTCAGAAACACTTGCTTAAAATGATGAACAAAAATCTAAATGACAAGATTTGTCTTCCTGATGGCCGCAGACGTGTGAAGAAAAATGCTGATGTAATTGGCATTCGACGCTATCAACATAACAACAATTTTGACACTGCAACTGCTACGTCGCTGGCGTTTGCAGAAATTTCGAAAACAAAGTGTTCCAGACAGATCCAGTATGTGACGAAACAGAACGACACCCCCATCGGACACTTTTATTGTGCCACTTAGATGCAGTTACCATTGTTAGCAAAGTGGTTATCGCTAAAGGTGAACGTGGAACGTTTCCTTTCAGTTATAGCTCTAAGAGGTTTTAGCAGGATTTTACTGGAACGAATAAATAATAATAAATCAATAATATAAAGTTCTGAAACCGGCGGTGTATTTACATTGTGTAGTCAATGTTTCTCTTGGCCAGTACGTCGATATAAATATCAATATATCGGTTTCAATATATTTTCACAAAATGAACAGTTTTTTTAATCCGGGCAGTTATTGCACCGAGTTGTTAAACTGTATTTTTTGTTCGTGTTTTATAATTACGTTTGTCCCAAAGGGGACGTCCGTTTGCCCTAACTTCACAGGGAGATGGCTGTCATGTAGTTGACACTGTGGACCATTGATGAGTGCCCTATATTGGTAATGTGCAGTATTGGCAGCTAGTAAAAATTTCCAATCAGCAGTCAATCTCATCGTTGTCCGAATACTGGATTTGTGGAGGCAGTTTGTCGGTATCATCTTGGATTAATCTTCTGTTTAAATATTACCCTTTAGTTTAAATTTTTTGTTAGTAAATATGTTCTGTCGTAAACCCAAGCACCGGAACGAAGACGAGTAATGCAAGGCCAGAGAAGGCGTTGAAACGACGTCAACCAATGGTGTGCGGAATAGGACCGCACCAAGACAGAGGCGCCCCCAAACCGAAGTGAATTTTAGCGCCGCTCCTGCCAGCTTCGGCCGCTTAGATCTGCTCAGTATACATAGTGGACAGGATTCGCCGAACAGTTTAAGTGACGTGTGTCAACTTCCAGGAGCATTGTATATAGCAAGAACTGTACTGTTTGCATGTCGCCTCTCGCTTGCGACACCTTTGTAAATACAAGTGATGTGTTGTCAAGCTGCTTTATAGATGTAAAACTACTAATGTTATTTGCTTCAATTGTTGTATAGCATTCCGAGAACGCAGCATGCCTTAGACACCCCCTATACGAGACGAGTGGGCAAGAATCAATGAAAACGAAATATATATTCAGAGTTCTGGGGAAAAATAATATTTTGATTCCAGTTGTCTATGATATTTTCTTCGGCTTGTTGTAATCATACTGAAGCGTTTGTCTTTTTTTTCCTTTTTTTTAAGGTGACTAATCAGCAGCAGGCTCAAATGGTTAATTATTCTTCTGTTGTACGTGGTTACTGTCAAAGTTGATCTAAAACTAATATCAGGTTGATAGTTTCGCAGTCTGGTCTAGTTAGCCATATTGTACGGTGACTCAGCTCTTGGTTGTCTGACCGGCCTACAAATCGTTCCGGTGTGCCCCACCATACAGCTGACTTGACGGGAGATGTGTATGGTTCTGGGCGGAGGCCGGTACTACGACCTCACTGGGACCGTTACTCCGTGCCTACGTGTGGTTGCGGGTCGTCGGTCGCTTAAGTTCTTATGCTTATTGCGACACTCTGTGCTGAAGATCTTCTTAATTTTCCGTTCCTAGTTAAATTTGTTCTTCCCTGCGTACCACTCACGGAATCAAGTCTCAACATTGTGCAAATAGGAAGCTTTGAAGCCACCAGACAGTTAGAAAATTTCAAAAAAGTGTTTTCATTAACTAAAGGGAATATTTCTATGTCTTCTGGGACTTTGTATTGATCTTGACCTTGTAGCAATACTTAAAAACTTCTAGGCAACTTCAAAGTCTTCTAGAGCTTGGTGATTATTGATTTTCATCTCGTAAATTTTATTAAGACAGAATTTTAAAGTAAATTCTAAGCCTTCTGCCACTCATGCCGCTAGTGACGTTGAACTTTTTGTAATGGCATTTTTTTCTTTTTTAAGGGATGGATATCAAAGCAAATTTTAAGAGATTCTCGCGATGCGTGATTATTGGTTTTCACTTCATTTCAAAGCAAAGGGAAATTTTAAATGTTTTCAAGAAATTAAGCCAAACCGCAAGTGTTGTTAAACCTGCGGCTGGCCATTTCATGACTTCCTGCCGCCACCAATGAACGAACATTTTAGGAACATATGTCACTTTTTCCAACACTATTTAGCAGGTACTCACGTACACTAATAAGCCAAAACATTATGGCCACGCTGATGGCATTGCAGGCACGTGAAGATATGAGCTGGAGATGAGTAATTTCATTAAGATAAGCGACTTTGACAAAGGACTAATAATTATCACGGAGAGAATGCGAACGAGGACCTCGAAAATGTCGTAGCTGATGGACTATTCACGTGCTACTGTCGTGAGTCTCTACGGAACGAGGCTGGAGGACAGCGAAACTACCACTCGGCGCTGAATGGTTGTACGTCCATTACTCTTCACAGAACGTGGGCTTTGGAGGCTTGTCTGCTCTGTAAAGTAGGGTTGATGGTGCTCTGTGGCATCTCCACCGAAAAAGCACAATGCTGGTGCCCGCTCAAGTATTTCGCAGCACGCCGTTTGTGGCACTTTGTTGAACATGCAGCTGAACAGCAGATCACCCCTAAGTGTTCCATATTGACTCTACGTCATCGTCAACTACGATTACAGTAGGCACGGGACCTTCGGGATTAGACCGTCGATCGACGGAAACGTGTCGGCTGTGGGGTAACGGGCGAGTTGCGGCGCCCTGGAAACATTCTAATTCCAGAGTTGGCGGCCACCGCCCGGGCCGCGCAGCAGGGCCGAGCTCGTTAGCAAACACTTGGTGCCAAACCCTAGCCGGACGAGAGGGGTAGCCCTGGCGCATGGTCCAGCCGCGTGGCTGGGAATTCCACTGTGACGAGAACGGTGCTTTGTGTCGATGAAGGAGATGTCTATGCCGGCAGTGCCAAAGATGGCGTACTTTGTGAAATCTTAATGGCAGACATTTCATAGTTCGTATAGAAATTAGTAGCAGCCAGATGAATCATGATACTTCAGAAAGAAATATGTACATTACTATTACTTGCACGACGATTCTGATGTTGTAATCAGATTTTCAATATCTTTATCAGTTTAAAGTCTAGTACCTGACGGTAAATTATACGAGTAACACCCAGCAACGAATTTCCAAAATATAGACGCTTCATTCGATTTTGTCGATCGCCGTGTCTTTAGAAAGCTATTAGTGTAAACCTATGGGATGGTATGAATCACAGGCATGTAATTTAGATAATACATGAGTTATTGAGTTCAAATTGGCTTATTATTATACATCGCGTCAGGCCATAAGTACTCCACAGTTACACGAAGAAACGGTAGCAGCATGCTTATAAATATATTTATTAATCTATATCTTTGTTTGTATCCGATATATACACTATTCTTCAAGAAACCGGTTAGATATTTACTGTGTTTTAGAAAGCACAGAGACATTAGGCTACCGCCCACCACTTGTTCTATTCCTTTGATACATATTTACTTAATTTGTTTATGTATCTAATAATATGTGTTAGATGGTGTTTATGGTCCAGCCGTAGGAATATTTACTTAATTTCAAGTATTTAAATGTAAATCCAGTATTTCTTATGTGCTTAATTATGTTTGTGAGTGGACGTTGGTTTGGAGACAGGGTGGGAGCGCTCTAGCCAGTCACAACGATCATTACAAAAAGGACACGCGTAGAGACCGTACGGAAATGGGAAGGAGCATCGTTTTCGGAGACGACAAGGCAGTTCAGTAGTTAGGAACGGTGCGACGCGAGGGGAGTCGCAAAGGGACTTGCAAAGTGGAGCGGTTTGCGCGTGGTCGCGAGAAATAGGAATACTTCGGAGTGCCAACTGTGCACTTGTGAGATTTCCGTGGCGTCTACAGTGAAGACGTAGTTTGCGTTTACAAGTGAATATTTCGCGAGCTATGTTGTTGTTCACAACTAATTACGTGAAGTAAGAATCTATTGTTTCCCTGTTATTCAACTTATATTTTATTTAACTGCTGGACCATCGACACCAATAAGTGTTTTGCAGAAATATACGGCATCCTCAAAAGTACTTCTGTGACCGAGCTCATCATTTAAAGTCGTTAAGATACTACCTACCGATTTTTTTAAATTGCAGTCGTTCAGTTATAATTTTATATGTTACATTCATATTTCGCATTTGCCGAGTGATAGGAACCTTCGACCATTCGATTCAAGTGTATATTCATATTATATACTGTAGACTGAGCAGTATTTGGCCTGTAATGCGGCAGCTACGTATCCCAGCCCCTAGACAACGAAACCAGACAAAACTTTTAATATTGCAACTCTGAGTCGGAGGGTACGTAACTGAGGGCCATCACGCCATCATTCCAACCTTTTAGAAAGCCCGCACGGCTTCTCTGGCGAATCACATTTTTGATGCACAAACGCTGCCATCTGGGTGAACGGCAGCTCGAAATGTGCAGCGCATTACGCACGCAGGCTGGAGGGAGAAGCGTTATGGATTTGAGACATTCTCGTGCACAGGTATGGGACCTGTGGTAGTTATCGAAGATATGGTAACAGCTGCGAACCACCTGCATCTCTGCAGGCTCCATCTCTTCCCCGATGGCTATGTCGTCTTTCAGCACCATAATTCTCCGAGTCTCCGAGCCAGAACGGTTCTCCAGTGGTTTGAGGAGCATCATAATGAACTCACGTTGATGTCGTGGCGACCAAATTCGCCTGATGTAAATCCATGGAACTCATCGGCGTCGCTAATGGGAGCGATTACAGCATACGCAATTAAACTGCCCCTTATTTACGTGAATTATATGACATGTGCGTAAACATCTAACGCCACATACCTTCATAAACATTCCGACAAACTTTCGGATCCCTGATATGCAGGATCAGTGACGTATGTCATTCGAAAGACGGACAAAGAAAATATTAAGCAGGTGGTCATAATTTTTTTTTTCTCATCAATGTATTCCATTACACTAGATAAAAGGAAGATTTTTAAGGTGGCAGAATAAACGAAGGCCAATTTTGCACCTTACATAAGAGTTTTATACACCATAATGGCAACGTGATTCTGACACCTAACTTACTTCGGCGGTAATGAGCAGATTTGCCTATAAGTATGTAATGCAAAGGGGTTGTCACAGCAATCGATGGTAGCAAAAGGGACGACACTCAATCAACAGTATTAACACATCACTCCTATATAATGCATGTCAATGAGCAGAAGGGAAACAAGCAGCGAGGGGAAACGTCTTCTGTGGAAGCAGGCATGGACAGAAGCAGAGGCCGCACCATGGGAGGCACCAAGAGACCGATTAGGGGGCGTCCTGCAGCGGGAGTCAGCGACTGGACTAGTGATGCATACTGTAGAGCAAGCAACGGGCCAGCAGAATTACGACATAAAGAAGCTTTAGAAAACTGCGTTTCGGAATTCCAAATAGATACAAACAAAACCAGTGCCACAGTTGATCATGTGAACACACATGTGATGTACACATGTAACTTTTAGGTATAAGGAGTTGGCACAAAACGTCCGATAGGCGGAAACGAACTAGGAAGGAGTAAAGTGCCGAGATTCTGATGCTGTTTAATGGTAGGGCCCTTGCGATTGACAGAGAGAGTTGCCACAAAATAAGAGGAATGCTCCTATTGGTCGAAAAAAGCCATGACGTGGGGAACGAAATAAGCCATGTGGAGAGACAGTTTGGTTACGAGAAAGACAAGAGCGAAATTTTCGGAGACTCTTATCTGAATGGCATCAAATGCAGAACAAGGCGCATAACACTCTGTACGATGCAGAGGAGAAATGTATGTGAACACTGCGTTCACTGTGGCTGCCATTAAGCTAGATATTAGTTGTAGCTTCTTTGATCTCCAGCTTTGGAGAAACAAACCAGCTAGTTAGTTAATTGTTCTTGTGAGGACTGAGAGAGCAATTTAATATGCATGCTGCTCCAGCCATGCTCGTGCATATCGCCATATTCCAAGACTAGGGATGAGTACATGTTTTCTTGCATAATGAGAAACATAGGGAGAGTTTCTGCTGGAAAAAAGAGCAAAGGCTTAATTAGTTTTTACAGGAATTTCAGAGGACGAGAGCAGCCAAGCAGACGACAGCTCACGGCAGCTAAGGTAAGTACTGCGAGCAGAGTCGTGAACTTGTTGGTTCACCAGGTTGTTTCCACTGTAAACTCGAGCGACCTTGGGCAATCGTTTGCTCAACTTGTCGCAAAACTAACGTTCCTCCGTAGACTTGATTGACATCCTGAATAGAACCGGAATCAGATGATTTACTGTAGTAATGGCCAACGTCATGACGTAGTTGTAAGAATAATTAATAAAGAAACTTCTTATTAAAAATTTACCTTTGTTGTGTTTAGGATTAATGCATTTTCTGACGACGAGATGCGTTCGTTTGAGAACTGTCGTAACATTGTCGCATTGTAAACTATGTAAATGCGTGAACCTCTGCGATAAGATTGCAGCATTAAACCAAAAAATCTTACAGCTTACACAGTTGTCCTCAAAACCTTACACATTCATTGGCATAAGCACATAAGTATCATCAGTTCCAGCATCTAAGTGAAATTGTTAAAATTACATGCCATAGATATACACCGAACTATTATGAGAACCTGTCACTTATGGCACAATTTGACAGTTCACAGTCCACTGGATAATACCTCACGTATGCTGTAAGGAATATTTATTAGCAAAAGTACATAAGTATAATCAGTTGCAGCATCTAAGTGAAACAGTTAAAATTACATGCTTTAAGATGTACACTGCATTAGCATGACAACCTGTCACTTAACTGCACATCTTGACAGTTAACAGTGTACTATGTGTCGTAAGCTGTATCACAAGCACTGAAGATGGAAAAAGCTGATGTTTATTTTCATATGAGTGCAGGCTTATTGCTTACAAGCTAGGATAATGGATCGTAAATTCATCAGAGCAGTTGGAAGAATATATGTTTTGACACACACATGTGCGTGTTCCTACGAATCTTCCTTTAATCTGTTGTACTTTTTTGTGTTTGGTGTTTATCTGTTATACTTCTTATGTATTATTTGTTTGTTTCTTTAAATGTGGGTAGAGGTATATCCAAATGCGGATAGGAAGTGTGAGGGTCAACCGAACACCTTTTTGATGTGCCTGTAGTAATAAACTGACGGCTACATATCTCAAGACGTAATTAAGATTCCGTCATTGACTCTTCCACACATCTACTTCCTCACCAAACTGTTGACTGACAGTAATTATCACTACAGCAGCCACTATAATGTTTTGTGTTTGTAATCTGTTATACTTCTTATGTATTATTTGTTTCTTTTTTTAAATGTGGGTGGAGGTATACCCACATGTGGAGTGGATCATATGAATCAGCTGCAAGGAGAGAACTCTGCTGCAAAATATTTGAATGAATACATTTCCTCTCGTTGGAAAGTTTCTTTATTAAGTGGAGTTTGCTAGAAGAGATGTGACATGCGTAGCTACACGGTGAAAGACCCCCTGGACATGGTAAAGTTAAAATGTATTTTAAAAAAATGAAACAGCGATAGTAACTGAAGCAAAGAATGACCATAAGCGTCAGCAAAGATATTAATTATGATTGTGTGGTAAGCCGCAGACAAATGAACAAAAAACGGCACTACATCCCTTTGTCCATGATTTTGTTTCACTCTCTCTCTATGTAGAAGGGCGGTTAAGATGTACTGCTCGTAGTATGATGGGCTACGAGTGTTACAGGTATGTATTGTATGGGAATCTGAATAAGAGAAGACTTAACAACAGCATTAAGTATTTTTACTGAAGTGAAGTGGAGCTAAGTTGGGAGGATTTTTCTTCACTTTTTGAGACTCACTGGTGTCCTTGGAGTCGGCTGCCTGCATCTTAAATTGGAATGTAAGAGAGGAAGTCCGAATAGCACATTCAGAACATTTACTAATAATGTAATTGTATTATTCTTTAATTTTTTCCATTGATATATTCTTTATTTATTACAATCAACTGCAGACCATGAAAGGAATTCAGGACATCGGTTGTAAGTAGGGTTAGTTAACTATTGTTATAGTAAGAAATTTCTATGACATTGTTATCAGTCATAAAAATTAATTCTCTGTATTTTCTGTTTGCATGAATAACAATGGGGAGTAAATGAAGCAAAAACGCCAAAATAGAGGAGAAAATTTTGGAAAGAAATAAGAATGGACCTTGGTTCCGTAAAATTTTCCATAGTAAGCTGTTTTGTTTGGCGCAGCAACGGTAGGACAGCTACACAAGGTGCTTGCGTGGTTACATTTGGTAGTGCCTCTTTTGATGTAGATAGAAACCTTTTCCTCGTTATTCCGTTCCTTGTATTTTATGGTGGAAAATTTACACGAATTTTTCAGTGATACACATTGTCTGTGAAACAGAAAGAATAGCAACACAATAGTTTGCATGTCATAATGGATGTAAAACAGGCTTTGGCATTGCATAAATTACAATTATCAAGTGTGATAATTGCCACATGAAATTTTTATTTTTGCATATTCATACAACATGGCAGAAAAATATATGTCCGTTATTGATAGCAACAGCGAAAACACAATCAGCCAAGATGGCGTAGAATAGTGCGATCGAACAACTGAAGTTCAGATGCAATGCATGCCTACTGCAGAAGTTTAGGTAGGCCAGAGATGAGTGTCGCAGGTGCGACAAATGATAGCGATGCTCCACAGCAGAATAACATTGACTGCACAATGTTTCAAACTGATGAGACAATGTCACGCATCTCCCCGAGTGACATACCGCTCATGAATGACACATTGGAGAGCGATACAAATATGAATCTTGACAACACGTTACGAACATCACTTCGTAACACAAACATTAAATTGGAAAGCACAGCAGACAGCTACCCCAGTAGTACAACTGACGTGCTGCTATGACAGTTTTTATCTAACATAAACACTAAATTAGATAGTATCAACAACAATATCAGTGGTATGAAACAAGATATTAACACCAACTGACAATTTAACACAAGATATTAACACAGTAAAACAGCAACAAAGCACTGTCACACAAAATTTAAATATAATGAAACAAGAACAAAAACCCCTATTCAATAATTTGCGAAACACGGTCTCACAGAAATTCAATGGCCTAGTCAAAACTTTTTGCACTGAAATCGACGAAAAATTGAATGATATGGGAAAACAAGTAAAGCATGAAGTTCTTACTGAATTTAAGAGTAAGATTACAGAGTTAGTACAGAATGTAGATTCCTTTAACGAGCATCATGATCTAATAGAGCTACAGATAAAGAAAATCCATGATGCGTACACAAATATTGAAGACACAAAACCAGTTGTGTTTGACAGTAAAAAGGTAACCACTGTCGTTAACAAACTAAACAAAGAATATGAAGATGCACCTCTAGCTGTAGAAGAGCTTACTTCAAGGGCAGCTATATTAGAAATTCACTCAGGGTGTACTAAGAAGGAGAGAGAGAGGTTCATTGAAAATCTAAGTGATATAATTAGTCAGACTGAAGCAGGTACGTTAGATAAGAGTAATATAAATGCAGAGTAACCGGCAACCGATTGCAAGTTATACACAGATGTTTAGAAAAGGCTATTCAGAAAAAAGAAAATGAAACAGTGAACAAGGTAAAAATTTATCTACAAGCCGCAGAAGATAAGATCTGAAATCTCTTAGAAAAAAATATTACCAGACCTCGAAATATGCAAGTAAATAATACACTGGCAACAGTGAACAAATCACAAGCTGTCGGCACTTATCTACAAGTTGTAACGAGTCCTGCAGTAGGTGCCAGTGACAGTAGTAGAATGAACCTGAGCAATTACCAACCGGAATTACAGGCAACTACAATAACATAAACACGACACAAAATGCTACGTGTCTATCAACTATTTTTGCAGACGAAGGTTTGCTGAGACGTCGGCAGTATCACACATTCACTACCGAAGGTAAAGGAATTAACCCAATAGTATTTATCAGTGCTTTTCGTCATGTATTTCCAAGCAGATGGACGGAAGCACAGAAAATCAGATTTGTTGTGGGACATACGCTAGGTGACTTTTTTTTATGGGCAACTGAATTGGCCAAACGTTGCAGCACTTATATTCAATTTGAAAGAGGTTTCCTCGACAAATTACTGGTCTGAGGTGAGGTTTTCAACCCTGCACCATTCAATGGCAACTACTGTAGTCACACGGGTACCTTAAATAATACTTGAAGAAGACATCTTACTGGACGAACCCAATATCACAGGTAGACGTGTTAAAAATTTTGAAAAGTCGTCTACCATCGCACATTAGAGGAAAATTAGTCACAACGCCAGAGCACGACACAGAATACTTTCTGCCAGTGCTTGATTCTATCGACATAATCCATGAGGGAAGACCTCTACCGAATAGAGCAACAGAAAATCAGTCAGTGGAGCATGATCTAAACACACAGCTAGGATGGTACACACAACAGCAAAGTTACATACCGACAGGTAACGAGTACGATAACGGGAACGGAAAAAACGAACGATTTAAAAGAAATTTTCAAAACAACAGCACTAATTTCACTACATGGTCGAAATACAATCCACCATCACAAGACAATATGCTGAATATAAACAGACCCGCAACAGTGGCGACACGCTGCAACACTTCCACGCCTTACGCTGCACCGCAGTCGACATTTGGGCAGCAAAATAACGGCACAGCAAACAGCAACACAAATTGGCGGAATACCAATATTGTGAAACTGAAATTACTCCAGGTAGAGAATTAAGTCATACTACGCCGTTGTTAAACACCAACCGGTCGTGGTTAACCCCCCCCCCCCTTCAGGCTATTGACTTCTCTGAGAGTGAGGGCAAAGCAAAACCACAAAAATGTTCCATAAGATTTTACAAACAGGGTGACATCAAGGATGATCTGTATCAACATGAGTTAGATACAACGAATAATATCCAGGAAGAACAAGTACAAGCAATCAATAAGGTGAAAATACTGACACACAGCTAATTTTAGATACAGGTTCAACTACCAACCTGTCAAATCTATTTTCCTGTGAACTGAAGAAGACAGGTAATTTCCAACATTTTCTGTCCAACATTGAAAGGTGCAGTAAGATCAAAGTGATTAGATATCAGGCACTTATTCCATTAGAAACTGAAAATTTTACAGTGACGTTCAATTTTCATATAACCTACAAACTTATGGTTAATCGCCTTATTAGGATACGTTCGCTTAGAAAATACAAAACACAGATTGAAATATATAATGGTAAATGCCACTTTTATGTAAAAGATCTGATGTCTCTATTGATTTACTCAAAACACCTGACGAAAGTATCAATAACGAACCAGTATGATACGAGATAGTACAATATTCCTTTGCAGCTGTGTATTTCACAAACAAATTTGATACTGAACAAGAATCAAACACTGAGGCTAGTTACGAAATGGTAGAGCAGAAACTAAGTGAATCAAAGATACTAAATGATATACAACAACAAGAACTTTCAAACTTTTTATTTAAGTACGCAAATGTTTTCAGCAAGGAGACTGGGGTAATCAAAGACTATGAATATAAATTAGAAGTTTATCCACACCAAACATTTTGTGTAGTGTCATATCCTATTCCACGGGCAAAACGAGAGACAGTAAGGGTGGAGATCAGTCGTATGATTAAATGGGGAATTATTCTGCCTTCATTTTTACGCTATTGTAGTCGTATATAGTAAGTAAACAAGATGGACCTGTAAGATTAGTTCTCGATGCCAGAGGTATCAATAAGATTCTAGTGATAGTATGCATAAGACCAGACAACTTAGACGAACAGTTTTTAAAGTTTTACAATACAAAATACTTCATTATACTCAATCTCAAGTGTCCTACTGGCAAACAAAGCTCCACGAAGAAAGTAGAAAACATACAGCATTTGTTTGTGGTAGTAGAAGTTACAAATTCCGTGTTTTACTTTTTGGTCTGAACATTAGCGCAGGCGTGTTTACAACTGCACTGGACAAGGTCTTAGGACCAGAGTTGCTTAGCAAAGTCACTGTTTATGTAAACGACATGCTAATAGCCACACCCACTTGGTTGGAACATATCAGGGTAATTGAACAGGTACTTCATCGAGTTGCAGATTATGGAGTAACAACCAATTTTGAAAAAGTCTCGTTCTGGTTAGGAGCAAGTCAAATTTTTAGCATATGTTGTGTCAGAACCAGGTATATTACCTGAAAACTTAATGCCATACGCAGTTGTCCAGCTCCAAGGAACAAAAAATAATTATAAGCTTTTTTAGAGTAGCATCCATTTTTCGAAGATTCTTACCACAGCAACCGATGAACAGTGATGCATTACTCAACTTGTTACGAAAACAATAGGCCTAGGTTATGTGATGACAAGTGTCAGGATGACTTTTGTAACATTAAGCAGGTGTCAGTCAATGCAAACAATCTTAGCCACCCTGGCATGTCCAAGGATTTTTGTTTGTGCATCTCAGGGGCTGGTGCCATACTTGTTCCAGATGCGAGAAGAAGAAGGTAAAGAATTACCCAAGGTCATTAGAGTTGCTGGTCGAACATTATCAGAAGCGGAAAGGTCCTACTCAGTGTCGGAAAGTTTAGCTGTAATATGGCCATTTCAAAAGTTTGAATATTTTTTGTCTGGTAAGAATACCAAAGTTTACTGTGGCCATCAGTCACTGTCATTTCTTTTCAAACGTAAAACATTGCATCGTAGATTAGCTGCGTGGTGTCTATATTTATAAGAATTCAGTTTCGAGATCATTTATAATAAAGAAATTAGGAATGTTACTGCAGATGCCTTGTCTAGGTTACCACAAGGTTTAGAGGAATTTAGTGAGTTAACAGAGAAGGATACAAAAATAAAAACATCATTAATCCAAGGTACAACACAACAGTCTGATTACAATAAGTTTTGTAAGCCAAGGGAAATCATACAACAGCAAGATCGTAGATGGAGTAAAATCATGCAAAGCCTTAAGCAAGATGAAGGTGGAAAGGTAAGTAAACGGTATCAGAATTACAGGGTCGTTTTGTTACATAGAAAACATGAAAAAAATAATCAGTGGTGTGTTTGTACTCCTGAAGATTATATCGACGAATTTATAAGACACTCTCATAAAGTATAGGGACATTATGGAGTAGGCAAAGCACTGAAAAAATTGCAACACTTCGCTCTTTTAGAAATTTGCGAATGCGTGTCTTACAGGTATTAAGAAGTGTCCAGTATGTCAAAAAACAAAAGAGTCCAGTGTGTTGAAATATACTGAGCTACACCCAGTAGATACAAGATACCCTCCAGATATAGTATTCTTGCACATAGCGGGTCCATATCCAAAAAGTAAAGAAGGGTGAGATATGTAGTAGCACCATACGATATTATTCCGAAACATATCAAAGCGTATGCCATCAAGAATGCAACAGCCACAAATTCAGAAAATACACGCTTCTTATAGTGACCATTTTCGCAGCAGATGTATATAAATTTCAGTTCTTTCAAAGAAAATGCCTTTCTTGCGTGCTGAACATAATTTTTATTTATTTACGCACACAGACGCGTTTCGCCTTTTTTAAAAGGCATCTTCAGTGAGTGTCCTGAAATATTACATGATTTGTCCATTTTTACACATACGTTAGAGTTTCCCATGTAGGTTATAGGTTTAAAACAAATTCCTTAACGTTTTTTTATGAAATGAAAGATACTTACAGGTAACTTCTAATTCATTGCATGTAAGCAAACTGCTTTTTCTCAGCTGGCGAACAGGTGGACATCATACAGTTCACTTTCAGTTCACTGTTCACGTTATACATCACTCTAACTGCCATCTTTTTAATACAGAGTATCATTTGTTTTTCTAAGTATTACCAATATCCTCAGTTTTCTACATTCAATTGTTTTGTGAATGTGTGTGTTCTTGTGTGTGTGTGTGTGTGTGTGTGTGTGTGTGTGTGTGTGTGTGTGTGTATGTATGTATGTATGTATGTATGTGTGTATGTGTATCAGAGAGGGAAAGAGATTTTTTTAATGAAATAAAAATTATTTATTTTATTCTTTTAGTATTTTTTATTCATTTATTTATTCTTAAAAATAATAATAATTATTATTATTATTATATATTCCTGTGTGTACTTGTGAGATGAATCAGATGTGTAATCATTTGTTGGGATTTATAACTGTTATACGATCAATCAGTGTAAACAGTGAGTGGTTAGTCATATTTACTTGGTCATTTCAGCCTTTGTTTTGCATATATGATAATTTTTCTGTAATGTTAGGAGATGTCTTTAATTATTTATTCTAATTATTTTCATATGATTTTCTCATCTAGTACGTTTGTGGTTACTTTCTCTCAAATGTTCTGCAAAAGTTGAGTGGCTCGTTTCATTTTTCCATGCTCAGAGGTGTTCTTTGTACTGGGTGTCAAATGTTCTGCTGGTTTGTCCTATATATCTTGCATCACATGTGTTGTACTATAGTTGGTATATTCTTGCTTTTTAGTAGATATCTGTGTTTTTTGTTATTTTTGGAATGTGTCTTTGGAGTGAATTGTTTGTTTTGAATGCTGTGTTTATCTCTTGTCTTTTGACAAAAGTTGTTACTTTACGCATGAGTTTCTGCTTGTATGACATTGTGTACCATCTTGAATCTTCTTTCTTGTTTACCTGTATTCTTTGTGTCGTTATTGTTCTGTCATGTTTTGTGCCTGATTGTGTAGTGTTCTGTTGTACTGTTGTTTCTGGGTGTTTATTTACTGTGTTCACGGAATGTATTCGTTTTTTAAATTTTTGTTTCATTTGCTGCTATTTGTGTGAAGATGTCTAGTTCTTTCTGGTAATTTTCTGTGCAGAGTGGTACTGCGTTGAGTCTGCAAAGCATGTATCTGAGTGGTGATTGTTTCTGTGAATGTGGGTGATTAGATATAACCATTAAAAAAGAAAACAATCAGCATAGCTGATAAACCTACAACAACTGACACAATTTTATATCAGACCTTTAATCACCCACACTCACAGAAACAATCAGCACTCAGATACATGCTAGTGGACTAAACACAGCAGCACTCAGTACAGAAAATTACCAGAAAGAACTAGACATCATCAAACAAATTGCTAAAAACAATGGGTACAATAGGGATCTAGACACCAAATTAAACAAAAACATTAAAGACGAGTACAGTCAGTGAACGCAGTACATAAACACCCACAAACAATAGTTCAAAAAACAACTAAACAAACAGGAACAAACAGTGGCAGAACAATAACGACACAAAGAATACAGGAAAACAAGAAAGGAGATTCAAGATGGTACACAATGACATACAAGCACAGACTCACACATAAAATAACAAACATTTTCAAAAGACAAGGAATAAACATAGCATTCAAAACAGACAATTAACTCCAAAGGCACATTCCAAAAATAACAAAAAACACAGATATCTACCAAAAAGCAGCAATATACCAACTCCAGTGCAACACATGTGATGGAAGGTATATAGGACAAACCAGCAGAACATTTGAGACCCAGTACAAGGGACATATCAGATCATGGAAATATGAAACAAGCCACTCAACTTTTGCAGAACATTTGAGAGAAAATAGCCACAAACCTACTACAAGAGAAAATGATGTGAAAATAATTAGAAAAAATGATTAGAGACATCTCCTAACATTACAGAAAAATTATCATATATACAAAACAAAAGCAGAAAAAAAGCAAGTACTAAACGACCAAGTAAATATGACTAACAACTCACAATTTACAGTGGTTGATCATATAATAACTAGAAATCCCAACAAATGGTTACAGGTCTAATTCCTTTCATAGGTATATACAGGAAAATATTATACTAATTATTGTTACTTTGAAGAATAAATGAATAAAGAATAGTAGTAAAAATAAAATAAATAATTTTTATTTTATTAGAAAATCTCTTTCCCTCTCTAATAACACACACACACAGACACACACACACACATACACACACACACACATATTTTCACAAAACAGTTGAACGCAGAAAACTGAGAATGTTGGTAAGACTTAGAAAGAGTAACCTATACTAGTGCATGAAGAAACAACATGATAGTACACGAATGATTAGTCAGTGCACATCATTTCCATGAAACAGAAGTTGCTTAGCAACTGTTCCATGATTTTACGAGCAACATCTCCTCATAAATCCTTGAGCCAGTATATGAGTAAGTCTTTTCTTCCCTCCCAAACAAAGGAGGTGGCGCCAAGCGTAGTTAGTTCCGAAATGCGTAATGTTTTAATCTCAGCCGCGCGGGGTAGCCGCGTGGTCTTAGGCTACTTGTCACGGTCAGCGTGGCTCGGCCCGTTGTAGGTTCGAGTCCTCCCTCGGGCATGGGTGTATGTGTTGTCCTTAGCGTGACTTAATTAAAATTAGATTAAGTAGTGCGTAAGCTTAGGGACCTATGACCTCAGCAGTTTGGTCCCATAAGACCATTTTGGGTATTTTTCTCCCTCGTCTACCTAACTAAGAAATGAGCTCCAGCAAGTGATAAAACCCTATCTATAAAATTAAGTATAAATGTATCACATGCTTATAATGTATTATAATAATGTGTTTTGTAATTAATTTGCTTGTGTGATGTGAACGAATGTAAGTTAAAAACCAACAAACAACTGTAGCAACAGAACTCAGTAAATAAAAAATTTATGGCGTTTTAAAACTTAAGAAATTTATGTTCATAATATAAGCGATGGATGGAATGTCAGCCATAGGTATAACCTATCGTGTTATGTATATTGTTGTAACTCAATACTTGTATGAATTTTCGTTGGAAACCAAACTCCATGTGAAGAAATGAACTTTAAAGACAAGCAATTTATACAGTGTTTTGGGCAGATATATATTACTTTCAACAAGTAGACGGTCAAGTGTCGTGACATTAAATTACGCGTGCAACGAAATAATTTTTGGGTACAGTGTCTCACAACGCCTGGTATGTCAATAAGTGAACTACAGTTGTTCGAGACAGTACTCAAGCCGACGACGAATGCTGTTAGCCAGGGTTTTCCCCGATGAAAATGAGAGTACGTGTGACGTCTCCTGGCAATACATATGTAAAATCTGTATAATATATGAACAAAACCATTTATCTGTGTCCTTATACTACATTTCTGTATGAACAGTTATCGATTATGTGGATTCTGCATAAAAGAAGTAATCATTTTACATTTTTATGTTCGTATAATATTATGTATGTCAATTTTGCAAATAACGTCTGCGGAAACCGACGCAGACAATGATAAAAGATATTTATTAGCATATTAAATTGCTTATAAATAGTGGAGGCTTCGACATTACTGTCTCTGTCTTCTCGCAGCCGTGAATGTTGTAAGAGCCTGTGACGCTCTCTTGAACACTTCGTTCGCTTTCGTCTGTTTTTTAATCGAGAAAGATGCCATTTGGCACTGATGTATTAAAAAATGTGTGTGCTTTGAATTTTATGTTAATTCTGAATAGAGAAATTGTTAAAAATACTTGTAATAATTTGTAGCTCGCTTTCCTAGTATTTCTTTCAGTTTCCCGCTGACTATGCAGATTTTATTATGTCATTTTATGATGGGCATGGGCAACTGTTAGTACAATATTAGTGACGTAAATAATTTACGTAAATCAGAGAGTGAAAACTTTACTTGTGTGACATCAAAAGCTGCTGTGCTGAAATCTGGTCAGGCTAATAATATTAAAATCATTTTCATTTTTGGTTTCACGCTCTCATGTTAGCCGTGGCAATCAATAGTGTTCAAATATTAAAATATACAGTGGAGCTTTTATGCTGGACAACATTGCATACTGCAACTTCTGTGCGTGTAATAAAAGTAATTTTCTGTTTATTTCAGAGACTAAAGTAGAGAAAGACTTGTTTAGTTTTGTAATCAGGTACAGTTATGATACAGTGTTTCATTTCTAATAAGCCAGGTCAGAGTTATGAGAACATTGTTTTGCAAATTAACAATCATACATTCAGAGCAAGAAATCCTTTAGCGTTGTGTTTATCCCTACGTAATAGGTCAGAGCCCACGAAGTTTAATTTTCAACTACAGAAATCAATAGTGAGTACTGCATTTTATCTTTTGTATTTGCTACGATAATCAACATTTGGTTTGAAATTTCCTGGCAGATTAAAACTGTGTGCCCGACCGAGACTCGAACTCGGGATCTTTGCTTTTCGCGGGCAAGTGCTCTACCAACTGAGCTACCGAAGCACGACTCACGCCCGGTACCCAGAGCTTTACTTCTGCCAGTACCTCGTCTGATACCTTTCAAACTTTACAGAACCTCTCCTGCGAACCTTGCAGAACTAGCACTCCTGAAAGAAAGGATATTGCGGAGACATGGCTTAGCCACAGCCTGGGGGATGTTTCCAGAATGAGATTTTCACTCTGCAGCGGAGTGTGCGCTGATATGAAACTTCCTGGCAGATTAAAACTGTGTGCCCGACCGAGACTCGAACTCCGTACCTTTGCCTTTCGCGGGCAAGTGGTCTGCGAACTGAGCTACCGAAGCACGACTCACGCCCGGTACTCACAGCTTTACTTCTGCCAGTACCTCGTCTCCTACCTTCCAAACTTTCCCGAGTTCGAGTCTCGGTCGGGCACACAGTTTTAATCTGCCAGGAAGTTTCATATCAGCGCACACTCCGCTGCAGAGTGAAAATCTCATTCTGGAAACATCCCCCAGGCTGCGGCTAAGCCATGTCTCCGCAATATCCTTTCTTTCAGGAGTGCTAGTTCTGCAAGGTTCGCAGGAGAGCTTCTGTAAAGTTTGGAAGGTAGGAGACGAGGTACTGGCAGAAGTAAAGCTGTGAGTACCGGGCGTGAGTCTTGCTTCGGTAGCTCAGTTGGTAGAGCACTTGCCCGCGGAAGGCAAAGGTCCCGAGTTCGAGTCTCGGTCGGGCACACAGTTTTAATCTGCCAGGAAGTTTCATATCAGCGCAACTCCGCTGCAGAGTGAAAATCTCATTCTGGAAACATTTGGTTTACTTAAAATGCTATGCAATATAAACTGTATTATTGCCAAAGATCATAATAGTTCAGCTCATGATTCTATTACTGCCAAGCAAATGAATAATATTATTTTACATTCAGACAAACTGTATATAAAATCAAAGTGCACAGGTGTACGTAACACACGACGTGTATTGACTCCCGAGCCGTAAGAATGGAGATCTCCTGCAACAGCGTCGGATTATGAACAATAAGCTCACACCCACTGCACCCAGAATGAAGACAAATCCAACGGCAATTCTTTAATATGTAATACTCAACTGGTAGTGTCACACTCAATGTGAAATCAGTACTAAAGAAACAAGTGCACCCAAGTGCGACGGTAGCAGCTAGCATGTTGACTGTTGGCGACTCGTGCTTAGCCGCCAAACCTACTGCTCAGCAAGCGCTAGTCCCGGCAACGAGGCCGAAGCCGAGTGAACATTTTTATCAGTGCCCTAAATTTAAAATATGTAATGAACTATCACGTTATGTACATTATGTTTCAGTTTCTTGCAGCACCTTAAGATACATAGGGTAAGCTGACATGTCCATTCTATTAAATAAAAGAGAAGCCGACAAATAAATGGCATCGACCCCTATCGTCGAATGAAAATTTAAATATATACATGCAAAAACACTGTACTACTGTATACCATGTCAACGTACAGTGTGGTGGCCATTATGTAGGTACATAATGAAAGACCCCTCCCCTCGGAAATGGTAAAGTTGAAATGAAGAACGATACTGACGGAATCAAAGAACGACAGTAAGTGCCGGCAAAGACATTATTTATGAATGCGCAGTAAGGCGCAGATATATGAACAAAAAACATAATTCCCTTTTCTTTGTACATAATTTTGTTTCACTCTCTCTTTGGTATGTAGCAGGATGGTTAAAATGTATTGCTCGAAGTATGATGTGCTACGAGTTTTATGTATTATATGTGAGTCTTAATAAGAGTAGAGTTCACAACAGTATTAAGTGTTTTATATTGAAGTGGAGTCATGTTGGGAGTATTTTTTTCATTTTTTGAGACACACTGGTGTCCTTGGAGTCGGCTGCCTGCATCTTCAATTGAAATATAAGAGAGGAAGTCCGAACAGCACACTTTTGTACACGCAGTACATTTACTAATAATGTAATTGTACTATAGTTTTCCCCATTTACATTTTTTATTTATTATAGTACAGACATCTCGTGCTATATTTAGTCAATAATGTGTTGTTGTGGCCAAGATGTATGCAGAGTCGTTACGTGTCTAAGTCAGCATAGTATACTCCTCATATCAGAGTTTAAATCATAGAGCGTGGGGAGAAGGTATCTATTCAGGTCATACGTGGTAGCTTCTGTCGGAGCTACTGCAGATCACGTTAAGTCATTTCCTTGCAAAGTTTCACGAAACTGTCTCAACCCCAAGCTGGAAACGGGCGTGATGACTACTCAGACATTCAGAGAGAGAGAGAGAGAGAGAGAGAGAGAGAGGAGAATTAGGGCAGATTTATACTGACGCTCTTCTTTAAATCTAGTGAAGAATGATTCTCGATACACCTGTATCGTGATGATAATGTTTGGTTTGTGGGGCGCTCAACTGCGCGGTCATTTTTCACATTCCAATCCAACCACTGTCATGGATACACCTGGCAGCGTTTGGAGTCTGTCGTGTCACCTACCAACAAGTAGTGGCACTGTGTTTACAGTAGTTATTTGCCTGTGTTGGTCATAGCACCCCACGCGCCGGTAATAACTCTCTCTCCTCCATTACGAATTGCACTAGCAGTAAGTACCATTAAAACAGTGCTGTAGTTGGTAGAAGCCGGAGTGCACACTCTGGCGAGTGATTTAAAGCATTCCACAGGGCGACAAGTGGATTGCTTAAGTTGTTACCGGGATTTTCACGGATTTCTGCTCGCGAGTACCAGCATGTGAAGCGGCCGAACACTCGCGTGATGGCGCTGTAATCACCGATAGAGCTCTGCCGTCGGTAATTCGTTTTCTCGCCAGCCAGAGCAGTTACACGAGCGGCCTGGAACAATGGCTGTGACGAGTAATGTTCGGCCAACACTGAACTCAAATAGTGTGTCAGGTGATTACTGCGAGCACTGCAAGGTCAAAGCAGAGCGCCGCACCAGAATATAATATCGCAGAGAGCTGCAGCCATACGAATTGCTAAATGGACGCGATAAACGGATAACAGACCTGATAATGCTGGCTAGCACCTATGTCTTACGGGACATCTGTTAGTAAGAGCGTTCGCATGTATTGGCTAATCTCGTAATGTACTGCATTCTGCGTGTGACGTCATTGCAGTGTCTACTTCAATATCAGTTCCTGCTAGCAAATTACTGGTGTGTGGCGGAGGGTGCCTCTGTACCACTATCAATTCTTCGTTCACTGTTCCACTTGCTAATTGTGTATGGTAAAAATTTTTTGATTGTAAGCCTCCATGGTTTCTTGCAGCTCTTCACGCTAATCAATTCGGAGCAAGTTTCTTCATCTCTGCTTCATTGCTGCAACCTGTATTCACTACAAGATTCAAGCTTTAGTCTCAGTCTAGAATTTGTATCCACGATACTACCATTCATTACCAGAGTGTGTCTTGTCAACCATTCGCTTTTCTCTCAAGCTCTGTCGTAAATTTCTTTGTGTCCAATCAGTGCCTCCTCTACCCACCAGATTTTCAACATTTCTCTCTAGCAGCATATTTCAAAATGATCTTAACTTACCTGTTTGTGGTCCACCAACCACATACATACAAGGGTACACTCCAGACCACAGGCGCTGAAACCTTGGGTGCTCTGGTGCTAGCCCCTCCAAATTTTGTTGGGGTGCTTAGCAACAAAAAAAAAAAATGGAGAAGGAAAATAAAACAGAATATATAAAAAACAGAAAATTCGGGGGAAATCTTTAAAGCGATCAATTACACCATTTTGATGTCGCGCTATCACATTGTTTCATGTAAGCACGGCCTCCAGAAGCACCTGAGAAGCGCACATTTTTACTGTCACACCGAAACGTCACGAAAGTTCTGAACGTTCCGCCGAATGGGCAACAGCCGGTAGAGATGTAAACCGCTTGCTGTGCGTCGACAGATATTCATTCACTCAGTACCGTTCATTGTAGAGCAGTAACTTTTAGTTTACCTTTTGCAATTATTTACAATTACAATTTATTTTGTTTATTTATTTGTTGTAGTTGGTTTTTGTAATGGGCAGATCCATTGTTCGCTCGTGAATGAAGAAAAGTGATTCAGCTATGAAATGTGCGTATATTGCTTCATGTGGCTGCGGTACAATAGCTATATCGAATGAAAGAAAGAAAACTGATCAAGTCGGTGTGGCTTTTCTTTCGAAAAACAGTGGAAAACCAAATAAAGTGGATATTATACGACAAAAAGTCTGGAAAAGTGTTTTGTTCTGTAGGTAAGGAAAGGTGTTCCCCTAGTAGCGTTTTGCGAAGAAAACTATACCACACGAAGATGTAACAAAAGCATTCGTTGAAGTCGGGTTTCCCTTTGGAACACAACGTTAGAAACGTTTGCCTGTCATGAAAAATGCTTTCCAATATGATTTGATGTTGCAGGAAAAGTGCTAATGATAAAGGTGTGGATGTGCAGTGTTTGTTGTCTAAGGGTAGGGAGGGAGAACTGAAGTCTGCCAGAGTAGTTTTGTTCAGAACGTTATCCTCGCTGCGTTACCTTATGGTGCAGGGTTTTAGATTGTTGGAATTAGTTCATAACTTCGAATTTTCCTCTTCGGTTCGGAGTAAAGAGATCAGATGGCTTTCGCACGACGTACCAAACGAATCAGGTTCTCTTACGGCTAATGAAGTCTTATACAATTTGATAAGGTTTGTATAACACTCCCAATACTATTCAATAAATGTGGATAAAACTAAAGATACGTCAACACGTGCAGGTTTCTATTTGTTTTCGATGTGTCAGTGGTGACAATTTTCAAATGAATGAGCTATGCCTGAGTTTCTATAATACTGAATGTACTACATCTAAAGTGTTGTTGACAATGCCAATGGATATTCTCACTCGTTTTCCACTATATATAAAGTCACGCAAAGGTATTGCTAATGTCGGAGCGGTAAATATGACCACCACTTCTGGGTTGAAAGCAAGCTTCAGATAAATTGAGCCACGGTGTTCTGCACGTTCTCTTTTTGGTCCATTATTCGAATCTTGAGATGCAAGAGGCAATGGAAAACAAGACAATGATTAGAGATTATCTTTCAAATGTCAAAGAAATGACGAGTTTTGCACACGATCCCTCAAGCGATGCAATATTTCAAGCCAAGGTTCTAGCGTTATTCATCGTATAGCTCTCCGATCTTTTTCCTCTATAATTGGTGTTACAGAGAATGTTCGTTGAAAGCTATTTTCCAGAATTACGAAGAGTTAAATTTGTTCTTCGTGGGAATCTATCTTGAAAAATTGGGTTCCGTTGCTAAAACTAAAGCTTTCTTAAGTTTTCTGTGCTCTTTTGAATTTATCTTTGCCACTACAGTTCTTATTAAAATTTTAGAGCTACCCGAAACTTTGAATGCTTTCCTGCAAAATTCCTCTCTACATTTCGAAAAAGCTATGGACGATATTAATAATGTCCGATATGCTTTAATGTTACCTCAGACTGATAAAAGTTTCGACAAAGTGTGGAGTTCTTGCTTGGAATGTTCCAGAAAAACTGATGTCGAACATCTGAAGCATACAAAAAAGTACTCGAGAACTTGATGTTGTCGCCGTTCTGCCCCATATTTTTGCCAGCCCACGTTAATATTACAGGAGAATTTATTTCCAGAGTTTACATATTGTAATTCAGTGTTTCGAGGATGGATTTTCTAAAGCTGCTATGACT
Source organism: Schistocerca serialis cubense (assembly GCF_023864345.2). NCBI lineage: Eukaryota > Metazoa > Arthropoda > Insecta > Orthoptera > Acrididae > Schistocerca > Schistocerca serialis. The sequence goes on from NC_064642.1 coordinate 221,736,986, forward strand.
CACATCGAAGAAATAGAATATTTGTTTCTTTCCTCAACAAGACCGCAGTTACGTAACAGAACTTTATAAGGATGACTTAGATGAAGAAAAATCAACTTTGCACAGGAATATGACGCAAGGCGCGTGTAAAATTAAAAAAAAATATATTTCATTGGAATCACGGAAGACAAATTGCGCTTGTTTTCTCTCAAATATTAGTGTCGGCTAATTGGTTCCAGAGGCGATGAAACTGATAAAGATTACATCAACTATACGAGTTTCTACGTGTGCAGCAGATTGTCCCTTCTCCGCCTTCAGAAGATTAAGACGTAGTTAGACAAACCATGATGCGAGAGAAATTGAACAACAACACCTACATGAATTTCTATAAACAGGAAACAAAAATTCTGAAACCTGATACTGACTTCACATCAAACAAACCACTTTTCGTAGAAGCACTTTCTTTAAGAGTAACGATTAGGAATCACACGAAGATTGAAAAATGAAAGACTTCTATGCGGTTTGTGTATTAGTTTTCATATTAATTAATTAGTGAGGAAAAAGAAGAGAGTTTGTCTTGGCTTTCGTTAACTGCTCAGTGCTCAGACTGAATTACATCGAGGATATACTTCAACCGTCTCTCACTTCTTTCTGAACTACTGCTTCCTTTTCATGTCCTTCCAATCTCGCACTTGCACACTGTTTTTTGTTACCTTCAAAATCTCAACGAGCCTGCGTGTGAGTCTTAAAACCTCTGATTTTCTCATGGTATGTCTTTTTTGGAACGTACAGTTTCGTAGTTCCAACAGTAAATCTAACCGTGATGCGCAACGCCATTTTGTAGCGCCTACCAGCGATGTTTCATGAGCATCTCCGTGACGTATTCGCCTTTTCGGAACGAATCTGGGGCGAAGCTTTATAAGAAAGTAAAAGAACTGTAGGCTATTGTTATCATGAATAATTTCTTTTAAAAGTTCCCAACATGAGGTCTGAAATTAGCCACTAATTATCGTAACTTCAAGCCGTTCCTGTGCGATGTATATGCTGTGGAACAGACCCAGAAAATTTCTCCATATTAGTGGAAGAACGGTAATTGAACCTGCTTTTTGATGTTTCACAGCAAAAGCGGTGATAAACAGAGAAAATATAAGTCAGCTTTTGAGAGTATCTCTGTTACGTTGTTTAATATTCTGGATATGATAGGCACGCACATCAAGGAAATGTAGATTTCTAGTTTTACATATTTACATATCCATTATTGATAAGTCTACCCTGTTGACATCGGAGACTGCCATGAACTGTATGGTAGAGTGTTGTCACTGAGAACACCAATAATTTTTACCTGAGTATATCATTTATTGTTCCTTCCGTTGTTGCGTCTCTATCTGGCTTCATTAGGCTACTTGCATTACCAACAAAGAACACTTTTCCTGGCGCGTCAGTGAAAACGTAAAATAAGTAATTGGCCTTGAAGACTGTGTAAGGAATGTAATAGTTTGATCGCCAATTAGCTGCATTAGCATATAATCTTTATGGTCTCAATTTATCCACTGTAATAATAGTTAACCTCTGTGGCCGTGGATTGAATTACTTCAAGACATACTGCAACCATCCTGTTTTTATATAGCTCTTTTTATTATCATAGCGCGTTTATGGTTTTCATCCATCGGCCGTTGGAAGTTGGTGTACAATTTAATTTTGTAATTTATAGCTTCTTTTCTTTGTACTTATGTGCATAATATACAGAGTTTTAGCTTAATTTATTCAGTGAAGCACATGCTATGTGGTAACTCATGAATTTATTTAGTCAGTCACATACATTAAATTTACGATCACTAAAATGGTGGATGGTATTTTCACTAGAAAGGCCATTCTGTGATCAAAGCTGTGGCTGATACAAAATCTCATATTTACAGTTATGCAGAACTAGTTTTAGGTAAACTGCTTTTTCCCAATATTTTTTTAGAAAGAAAATTAATAATGAAATTTGTCGATACTAATATCTGTTCTAATACCGTAACAACCTGCCTTTGGAAGAGAGTACATCACAAAATAGCGTTAGTATTGCTGAACCAAGTAACAGAACGGAACGGTGAGTATGATTTACGATTTCATCTGCGAGTAAGAGTTTGATAAAACTTCTGCATCAGCTTCAGCCGCATCTGTACTGACAGCAATAGGCAAACATCACATTGATTCAACCAAGGTTAGCATACTGAATAATATATTTACCAATGCGGCAACGCAGATTACATTTCATCCGAATGGTCAAGAAATGGAAGGGGAAGCAAGTAAAGAGATTTCGTGTACCAACCATTTGTTTTTCTTTTAAGATTTTACTGCCTGTCCCTGCGGTCTCTACTGGCACGATACTTAACGGGATTGTAGAATACCCCAGATGCCTATAATGGAGTACGTCATAAGCGAATGAATACGAGCAAAGTGGACCAATTTTCGCGTTCGGCAATAACTTATAACAGATTATTTTCTAATGGCAAATACGTGGAAGTTGGAAAGGTAAACATGAGGTACTGGCCGACCTAAAGTTGTGGAAGTCGGTCTAACGCTTGCCCATGAAAGGCAAAAGTCCTGGGTTCGAGTCCCGATCTGGCATACAGTATTAATCTGTCAGGAAGCTTAACAGAGTGGTATTTAGTTTTGTACAATATCCTGAACACGGGATTTCCACCAAAGCTTACCATCCGTGTAAGTAACAAGGAATTAGAATTGTTCAGACTCGCACATTACATACCTATTCTATGTAATCAAAATATAAGTTTTAATTGAATTGCGTTTTTGCAGATGTAAAAGCTGAACATTACTTTGACGTAGCCACTATTTATTTTCTACACGTCATGAGATAAACGCATATACACTGAAACGTCCTCTTAGAAAATTATGAATGACAGTGCTGGAAAAACCCTTACGTTATTTGATACAGAAACATCTGAGAAAAACTGAACGTACTCAGACAGTTCTCTCTTTACTTATTCTGATCATCACTAAACTGACACACAGTATTTTTTAGCGCAACGCAATCTGACTTTCAATAATTCCTACAAAAGAATGCTCCTGACTAACAATAATCTATATCTTTCATTAATCACTTACCTCACAAAAATCTTCGTTACTGGAACTACTGCAAAACAGGGAGCGCCAATACTGCCACTAAATAAAAGATTCTAACTACTGATAGGCATAGTTAGCAAATGAAAGATTTTGATACAGAACAAACAATGTATTTACCTTAGTAGTGTTCATAAGTCATTCTTTAGATATATATATATATATATATATATATCAGTTCAAGAGATCCAGTCTTGCAAATTTCATTTTTCTGACAGACGAACGCACAGATCGTCCGCTCTCAAAACTCTAGCATCTCTCTCCCCACACCCACCACTGCTGGCGGCTCAACTCCAACTTCACAACGCTATGCACTGTTCACATCCAACTGCCCAACACTACACAAGCCAATATTCCAACAATGAGTCCTACCAGCCACAGACTGCACACAGCGCGGTCAGCGATTTTCATACAGAGTGCTACGTGGCGTCACCAACGTGAAAATCCAAACAGCCTACTTACATAGCCCCCATGATCTCGACAAAAATTTTACAAATTATTTTGGGCTGTGTCTAATACTGATTTGATAAAATTTCTCATAATTACAATAACAAAGATATCCAATGCACGCAGTTTTTGATACAATGTTTGTCAAAAGCAAAAAAATTGTCCTCACAGTCCATAAAGGCAGTCCTGATCATTCATCACAGTAGTAAATGCAGTTTTCTTTGCACAAAGTCTGAGCAGTAACAGAAAATACACAGGTAAGTAGTGGATTTCCACGCAGTCCGGACGAAGTAGTACTGTCCTTCCAACGGAAAGACAGTGCTGACTCTTGACATGCAGACAGGTAATGGGCCACAACAGAGCAAACCCACAGCAGAGTTAGTCGAAGTTTTGGAGAATGTTGGTAGGTAGGTCATCACAAAGCAGACCCACAGAATGACTTGTAGATATGATGGTATTAGAGGGCCAACAAAGGTGCAGACCCACTGTAGTCCTTGTAGAGATTATGGTATTGGTGGGCCACCAAAGTGCAGACACACTGTAGTCCTTGTAGAGATTGGCAGCAGCCGTCCGTTGCGACTGTGCGGGTGCCCAATCACCATCGAAGAGTCTTACGGATAATATAGCAAGTTCATGAAACACCAACTGTGCACAAACTTTTTTGAATGTCCTTAGAACCGGCAGTGCTGTTAACCAGTCCCTTGTTTCAAATGGTTCAAATAGCTCTGAGCACTATGGGACTTAACATCTGAGGTCATCAGTCCCCTAGAACTTAGAACTACCTAAACCTAACTAACCTAAGGACATCACATACATCCATGCCCGTGGCAGGATTCGAATCTGAGACCTTATCAGTCGTGCGGTTCCGGACTGAAGCGCCTAGAACCGCTCGGCCACCGCGGCAGGCTTAACCAGTCCCTTGCTGAATTATCAACAAACATGCGAGCACTAACAGTTCCCTTTTCTTAAAGTCTTACATATTGTGCATAGACTATGACCAACAGAAACATGTGCAGTAAAATGAAACTAAATTTGAAGAACTAGTGTCTATACAATTACAAATTTACGGCACAAGAATACTTTTATAATGATACAGAAAACATCATTAAAGAACAGAATGATACTGATAACATTTGTAGTAATACAGGCTATACAAAAGAATATAAATGAACATATACATCAGTGTTACAGGAATTATGACATAAGTAAATTAATATAATATTGAGAATAGCTTTCGAAACATTAACTCCACACATGAGCATTAAAACAGAACAGAATAAATAATCTCTATACATCTTTACAAGGTAACTAACATATTATTAAAATCTTTCATTTGCTAACTGTGCCTATCAGTAGTTAGTGCCTTCATTAGTTAGAATCTTTTATATAACTGGCAGTATTGGCGGTCACTGTATCGCAGTAGTTCGAGTAACGAAGATTTTTGTGGGGTAAGTGATTAATAGTTAGAATCTTTTATTTAGCTGAAGCGAAACTTCAACTACTTTCTCTGATAATGAACTGATTTCCTCCGTGTGTCTTTCTGAACCAAGTTTTAGAATATCTACTGTGTTCTTTAAGTTTTCCTGAGTTTTTGCAAGTTGCGAAACCGAATCGGTAGATGCAACTGAGTCAATTTTAGCCAGCAAGATGTTGTGATTTTCATAAACAATGGTTTGCAGTTGTTTTATGGCTGCTTCGTGATTCTGTAATACAATTTGATGCCGTGAAAAAAATAGGTTGGAAATGCTCACAAATTTGTGTTTCTATGTCATTACAGAGTTTTTTACATTTCGATTCGATTTTAAGTAACTCAGCAGTTAAACCTTCACGTGTTTGTTGAAGTGTTTCTTTAATTTGTTTTCGATTTTGTTCCATTTGTTGCTGTGATTGTTTTTGATTTTGTTCTATTTGTTTCTGATTTTGTTTCACTTGTTGCAATAATAATGTATTAGTGTCTGGAATCTGTTCCTCTATGCTTTTCGGCAGTGCATTGGCACCGGCTACATTCGCATTTTCAAAAGCAGAAAATGTGTCTTGACTTAACTGAGAAAAAGGTGGGAGGCAAATCCTGAATCTACAGTATTTGCAAGATTGTGTCCTGCCGTTTCGGGTTCCTCGGGCGAGATGTTGCAGACCGATCGATCGACAATACTACCCTGTTCATTAACTGTTTCACTGTCTACACCATTATTTATTGCTGGTCCATTTCCCTATGCATAGTTACCAAATCACTATTCTTAATATTTGTTATTTCATTACACGGTGGTGTTAACACACTACACTCATCTTCACTGTCATTTCTCAATTTACTTATCAGCCTAGTGTTATGTTGTTCACACGCCATAGTTGTCACAATATTTCACACGATAACACAGAAAAGCATATTTGAAGAGAAAAATAAGAAAACACATAAAATAACACTGAAAATAATATCCAATTTATTGGAGGGCGCGGCTGCGAAATACTTGGTGCAGATCTAACCTACATGCATGGCACGACTATTTTACAGTACAGCAATGAAAAACTATAACGACAAAGGAAATTCTCTTTACAGCTACGCACTAGCAATAAACAGTAACTACACTAATTACTGAAACTACAGGAAAAGAATCAGAAGACTCCAGTGAGGTATCCTCGGCTAAGGGTCCATATACGAAGCGTTCCCTTAGAAAATTATGAATGACAGTGCTGGAAAAACCCTTACGTTATTTGATACAGAAACAGTTGAGTAAAACTGAACGTACTCAGACAGTTCTCTCTTTACTTATTCTGATCATCACTAAACTGACACACAATATTTTTTTAGCGCAACGCAATCTGACTTTCAATAATTCCTACAAAAGAATGGCCCTCACTATCAATAATCTATACCTTTCATTAATCACTTACCTCACAAAAATATTCGTTACTCGAACTACTGCAATACAGCGAGCGCCAATACTGCCAGCTGAATAGAAGATCCTTACTACTGGAGGCACTAACTACTGATAGGCATAGTTAGCAAATTAAAAATTTTGATAGAGAACAAACAATGTATTTACCTTAATAGTGTGCAAAAGTCATTATATATTTGTCAGTTCATGACATCCAGTCTTACAATTTAATTTTTTTATTTTTATTTTTTTTATTTTTTTTTTTGGACACACGTCCAGATCGTCCGCTCTCAAAACTCTGGCATCTCTCTCCCCACATCCACCACAGCTGGCAGCTGGCGGCTCACCAACGGCTGAACGCTATGCGCTGTCCACATCGAATTGCCCAACGCTACACAAGCGAATATTCCGACAATGCAATGAGTCCAACCAACCACAGCACAGCGCAGTCAGCGATTTTCATACAGAGCGCTTGTGGCGTCACCAACATAAAAACCTAAACAGCCTACTTACGACGTATATATACAAACAGACAAAAGAATTGTAGGAAATACCATAGCATTGGTCCCAGCACTAAAACCCTTACTTAACTGTGCCCCAATCATACGCCTGTGCATAGCTGTCCTTATTACTGTGGATAATGAACTTTTGCGGTCTGTTCAAGTATGAGAGGAAACAGTTGGGAGCTCGTCCTCTGCGGAGGCACGGTTCAGCCACAGCCTGGAGAACGTTTCCAGAATAGAAGTTGTGAGTACAGGTCTTATTTGGATTGCTCAATCGGTATAGCACTTGCCCGTGACTTACAAAAGCCCTGAGTTCGTATCTCGGTGTAGCATACACTTTTTGTCCGCCAGGAAGTTCCCACACTTATATTTTGTGATCAACACAATCAAACGTCTTAGTTAAATCAAAGAAGGAGACTTTCTGCAGCTTTTCGTTGAATTCGTCCAAAGCCTCACAGAGAAAAGAGAATATAACTTTTTCAGTTGTTAATCCACTTTTACAAACATTCTCTGCGTTCCAAATTATGTGAACTGAAGTGATTAATTACACTTACATATTCAGGCTTTTCTATAACTTCTGCAAACACCTATGCCTTAGATACAGGTCCAAAGTTGTTTGAGGTTTACAATTGAAAGACAAAAAGTCTTGGGTTCGAGTCCCTATAACGCGAGCACTATTAATCTGTTAGGAAATTTGATACAGTTGTACTTAGTTTTTTATAATATCCTGAACTGACCATTTCTGAATGAAATATTACATATGTGGCTAAATACTTAGCTAACGCACTGAGCAAAGTGTTTTAGTATCCTGTTACCTACCCCATCGTACCCAAGTAAGCGGTTTATCCACAGCAATGTAATTATTGACTAAACCTCTCAATTTCCAGAAGCACTTAGGTACACTTCAGAAGCAGCCTCGGAAAGCTATTTTCTAAGACCGTTATATTATCCCGCATAGAAACTAAATTTTTATTTGATTCACTTTCTATATTCAAAAATTGATTATTAAATACTGACTTATCAGTAACAAAGACATTGTTACTGCATACTGACATTACATCCTCGACCTTGTGCTACAGGGCAGACGCTTCCTTCACGAAAGACGATATGGTTGAAATTTTATCCTCAGGTTTAGCCATTTTATTTCCGCACCACGTCCTTTTTGCCTTCCTAACGAAATTTTTAATACCATGGTCCTGTGTGACTGGGACTTTGCACCTGTTCCATTAGTCAACCACCCAGGTCGCCTGTTAGTACCAGTATCTTGTTTTAGATGTTCCAGTAGAAAGAAGTTTACAAAGAGCATGAGAAATGTGTTGAGGAAAGCGTTATATCTGTCGTATATGTATTGAAACCATAGATATACGGACTTTTTGCTCATTAATGAGGTTAAAAATGCCTCTTACAGCACTGGAATAAGATTTCTAAATGGTTTTGATAGTATTTAAATTTGTACAACATTTGAATGTTTCTTATATATATTTAAACTCGTGCTTGTAAGTGTCCAGTAATATCAAAGTCAACATCAGTTAACAATTCAATAACTTAATCTTTAATATGTCTTACATTTTGATGACATATGGTAATCTCTTGATTGCCTAGGTACCTTACCTTTTTTGAAGGTGGTTCCTTCATTACAGAGGCCTCCCTTTAGCAGGGATACCTATCGCTGACTTGAACCTAAGAAAGGCGCAGCTCCAATACCAATTACCACAGGAACTTTTCCGTGACTGATCCCACGACCTGTCACTACACTATCAACTATAATCTTTGCTTACCTCCCCTTCCCATTTCCATTTACATCTGTCGATAACTCTACATCCAAGGTAACATACTGCGTCCTGCCTACCAAGACATTTTAAATTGAGTCAGAAATTTCGCTACACACCTCATAAGATTATACTCTCGATCTTAACGGTAGAAGAGGGTCAAAGTCATTTCGGAAGTCAACAAATATCTCTCCTCCTGACTGGCTTGATCAAAATCTTTCATTACATTCTGAGAGAAAAATGAGAGATGGGTTTCACATTATCGATGTTTTCAGAAACCAATATGACTAAAATAATGTATAACTGATGTATGCACAGAAAATAATATAAATTAACAATGAAATCAGAGTAAATCTGATGAATGTTTACTTTTCGGACAGTTGACCACAATGGCTGAATGATGAGGGAAGAGTAAAAATGTCGTATTGTGCTTTTGGTAAATTATAAACGGGATATCTGAAAAGGTACGTTACAACCTTAATACGTTATAGCATATAAACTAATTAAGATATTCACTCCATGTCTCGCTTACGTGGCACATTATCTTTTAAAGTCTTTATGTTATTCAATGAACTGCAACGTGTGCGCCTTTGGTGACACGAACAACATCTAGTCTGTAGTCAAGCTCTGTCAAAACTCGCCACAAACATGTTCGCACCAACGGCACTGGCAGATACGATTCGGTTGTTCAAATAATTCAGGTCTGACAGACACTCGATAAATTCTGTCCTTGACACACACCTCAGAAAGGTGTCCAATGGAGTAATGTCAGCCGACGTAGGAGGCCAGCGAATTGAACCACCAACCAATCTTGCTATCTGGAAACATCTGGTCTAGAACATCTCACACGGTATGAGCCCAATGTGGCTGTGCACCATCTTGCGTGAAAACGACTGTGTCTTCACGGTCAGTCTGCTGTGGTAACGCATACAGCTGCAGCATATCAAGATAACTGTTAGAATTAACTGCTTTGTTTGAAAAAAATTTTCCCAGCACGCAGTCAACCATCACTTTAGGGCTGTCACGTGCCTCCTCCATCACTGTATGCGGACTGTATGCCTCTCATATTCAAAAATTGTGTTTGTTTACCTTCCACAGGTGCAATGGTGCTTCGTCAGAAAATGCTACGTTGTTTAGAAAATTTACATCCTCTTCTAAAAGGCGAAAAACTTCCACAGCGAACTGGATACATTATGGTTTGCTGTCTGGTTTCAATAAGTGAACAGTTGCCATCGGTATGGATATATCTGTAAGCTTTTCCGAAGGATCCGGTGCATGATCGCCCTAGGGATTTATGACTCCTGTGATGCCCTCCGAACTGGTGAACATTGAAAAGCCATCCGTATCCGTTCTGTATCGGCTTCAGTAGTTCCAGGTTGTCTAGTATGAGCAACGCTTCATATCTGCATAATATTCCTGTGCCACAGGCCTATCGATGTTCGTCCGGATGGATGCTTCAATGCTTCCTACACCGTGTTTGGAATTTCCTTGAATCTCCGTGTAGGATTTGGTATGAATAAACCTTTCCAAACACTGAGCCTGTCCCTGAACCGTTGTCGCTATGCTTCTTCGATCACGATGACCTCAAACACACAAAAACAAAACTTTTTGAGTTTGTCTGTCCGTAAGCCAAACATGGTGTGACTGTCTTAGTAAGGGTGTTGTAACACACTGGAATTGTAGCGTACTTCCTGAGACACATTCTCAGGTATTAGAAAACAATTTTCCGATATTTAGAACTTACGTATTGTCAGATTTTAGAAAGAGAGACATGGACTTTTAACGTGAGAAAGCATCTCTAAACTGAGTGACGCACATTAGAAAATGTTAGGAGGGTGAGAAAAACGGAGAGATCCTTTATGGAACGACAGGAGTAGAAGACGAAATTGTGAAAATAGTAAAACAGCTGGTGGGACACCTAGTAAAGAATGTGAGTGGTAGGTCGACTAACGAAATTCTTTGCAGGGTTCCAGGAGATAACAGATAAACGAAACAACGAAGGAACCAGACATATTTGGAAAACACGCAAAATAGAAATGGATAAAGAGTGTAATGCATGTACAAATTTACACTTTATCCACCTGTGCCGCTCAAACGATTTCTTATTATGATGAAGATTCTAACAGAAGTATCTAACAATGGTGTACTTTATCAAGAAATGTGTATTGTTCCTGATCTATATTAACGACATAGGAGAAGCAGTCTTATTGTTTGCAGTTAATGCTGTTATTTACCGCCTTGTAAAGTCATCAGATGATCAAAACGACTTGCAAAATGATTTAGATAAGATATCTGTATGGTGCGAAATGTGACAATTGACCATGAGCAAGGAAAAGTGTGGAGTTATTCACATGAGTACTAAAAGAAATCAGCTAAATTTCGATTACGCCATAGGTCACAGATATCTGAAGGCTGTAAATGCACCTAAATACTTAGGGATTACAATTACAAATAACCTAAATTGGAACGACCACATTAATAATATTGTGGGTAGAGCAAAACCAAAGACTGCGATTCATTGGCAGAACACTTAGAAGGTGCAACAGGTCTACTAAAGAGACTGCTTACACCACGCTTGTCCGCCCTATTCTGGAGTACTGCTGTGGGGTGTGGGATCCGCATCAGGTGGGACGCACGGTTGACATCGAAAAAGTACAAAGAAGGGCAGCTTGTGTTGTATTATCGCGAAATAGGGGAGATAGTGTCATAGACATGATACGTGAATTGGAGTGGCAATCATTAAAACAAAGGCGTTTTCCGTTGCGACGGGATCTTCTCATGAAATTTCAATCACCAGTTTTCTCCACCGATTGCAATAAGATTCTGTTGGCACCCACCTACATAGGGAGAAACGATCATCACGATAAAGTAAGAGATATCAGGGCTCGCACAGAAAAACTTAAGTGCTCGTTTTTCGCACATGCCGTTCGAGAGTGGAACGGTAGAGAGACAGTTTGAAGGTGGTTCACTGAACCCTCTGCCAGGCACTTTATTGTAAACAGCAGAGTAATCACGTAGATTTAGCTGTAGAAAATAGTTTACGACTTACAATATTGCCTTTCTGTTCCACTACCGGCTACTGGCTCCAATAAATAAGGCGGACCAGTTGAGGCGTAACCACAAGCGCGGCAGCGAAGACGGAGAACACAAGACCAGAGAAGGCGGTGAAACGACGTCGGCCAGTAGAGCGCTGATTAGGACCGCACTACGACAGGAGAGATACTTGCAAGAAGTGAATATAAACGCCGCTCCTGCCAGTCTCGGACGGACATTCGTGGACAGCATTTGCGGAGTATTAGCACGGCCTTGCAGAGAGTGCTACGATATAAGATTGTAGTGATCCACATCCATTGCTTGTTTAAACATTGTTTATAACAAGAACTCGGAAATATGTTGTATGTCGCCCATCGCTTGCGACACCTTGGTACATTCAAGTTAAGTATTGTCAACCTGCTCTTTTGAAATATACTACTGGCCTTTAAAATTCCTAGACCATGAAGATGACGTGCTACAGACGCGAAATTTAACCGACAGGAAGAAGATGCTGTCATATGCAAATATAAGCTTTTCAGACCATTCACATAGGGTTGGCGCCGGTGGGGACACCTGCAACGTGCTGACAAGAGGAAAGTTTCCAACCGAAACAGCAGTTGACTGGCGTTGCCTGGTGAAACGTTGTTGTGATGCCTCGTGTAAGGAGGAGAAACGCGTACCATCACGTTTCAGACTTTGATAAAGGTCAGATCCAATGACTGTTAGCAGAATATGGAATCGGTGGCTTCAGGACCGTAATATGCAACGCCATGCAGGATCCCAACGGCCTTGTATCACTAGCAGTCGAGATGACAGGCATCTTATCCGCATGGCTGTAACGGATCGTGCAGCCACGTCTCGATCCCTGAGTCAACAGATGGGGACGTTTGCAAGACAACAACCATCTGCACGAACAGTTCGACGACGTTTGCAGCAGCATGGACTATCATCTCGGAGACCATGGCTGCGGTTATCCTTGACGCTGCATCACAGACAGGAGGGCATGCGATGGTGTACTCAACGACGAACCTGGGTGCACGAATGGCAAAGCGTAATTTTTTCGGATGAATCCAGGTTCAGTTTACAGCATCATGATGGTCGCATCCGTGTTTGGCGACATAGCGGTGAACGCACATTGGAAGCTTGTATTCGTCATCGCCATACTGGCGTATCACCCGGCGTGATGGTATGGGGTGCCATTGGTTACACATCTCGGTCACCTCTTGTTCGCATTGGCGGCACTTTGAACAGTGGACGTTACATTTCAGATGTGTTACGCCCCGTGGCTCTACCCTTCATTCGATCCCTGCGAAACTCTATATTTCAGCAGGATAATGCACGACCGCATGTTGTAGGTCCTGTACGGGTCTTTCTGGATACGGAAAATGTTCGACTGTTACCCTGGGCCGAAAATTTCAACAGATCTCTCACCAATTGGAAACGTCTGGTCAATGGTGGCCGAGCAACTGCCTCGTCACAATACGCCAGTCACTACTCCTGATGAACTGTGGTATCGTGTTGAAGCTGCATGGGCTGCTGTACCTGTACACGTCATCCAAGCTCTGTTTGACTCAATGCCCAGGCGTATCAAGGCCGTTATTACGGCCAGAGATGGTTGTTCTGCGTACTGATTTCTCAGGATCAATGCACCCAAATTGCGTGAAAATGCAATCACATGTCAGATTTAGTATATTATATTTGTCCAATGAATACCCGTTTATCATCTGCATTTCTTCTTTGTGTAGCAATTTTAATGGCCAGCAGTGTACAACTACTAATGTTATTTGCTTGAATTGTTGCATAACATTCCGAGAACGCAGCTTCCCCTAGGCAATCTGTACGAGACGAGTGGGCAAGACCTCACAATTGGTGACGAGAATCCAAACGAACTACTTGCCACCGGCCACGAACTTCCCGTTTATATCGTGCTGGCGCTTAATTTTTTCTTGTCTTTACTTTGCAGGGGTGGTTATTGTTTTAATAGTTTCCTGTTGTTTTCGCAAATCAGTGTTTTTATGAGACTAAGTCGCGGCTGAAATTAAAGAAATGCAAGATAGCGGAGTTATTGCGCCCATATCAGAAGGTCACTGGGCAGGACCACTGGGTTTGCTCCCCAAACCTTCAGGTCGCATTCGCCACTGTGTTGACTTTAAGTCTACAATTAACCCACAAACTGTCATTGATACTTATCCATCGCCACGCCCAGAAGATCACATACACAAATTAGGCCCTTGACGCTATTTTTCCAAAACTGATTTGCGCGACGCATATCTTCAAATAACGGTCGATGAAGAATTTCAAAGAGTGTGCGTAGTAAATACTTACTTGGGTTTGTTTAAATATTTACGTTTGTCTTTTCGCAGTGCTTCCGCACCCGCCGTTTTCCAACGGTGTTTGGAACAACTGACAGTACAAGAGTCAAACTGTTCAAACTATTTGGACGATATTGTCCTAGCACGTCGTACGCCTGAAGAATATATTGCGAATTTACGTCCTTTGTTTCGTGTGTTATATGATGCAGGGCTCAAGTGTATACTGGACAAGTGTGGTTTTTTTTTTTTTTTTTTTAACCTGAGTTTCAGTGTTCTGGTCACGTCGTCAACAGTCGAGGTGTATATCCTCTTCAGTCACATGCTGTACAAATCGCGGCTTCATTGTATCGCTTGGCTCTGAGCACTATGGGACTTAACATCCGTGGTCATCAGTCCCCTAGAACTTAGAACTACCTAAACCCAACCAACCTAAGGACATCACACACATCCATGTCTGAGGCAGGATTCGAACCTGCGACCGTAGCAGTCGCGCGGTTCCGGACTGCGCGCCTAGAACCGCTAGACCACCGCGGTCGGCTGCATCGCTTGCATCTCAAGACTGTCCCCTGTGTTTGGACAGATAAGTGGCAAGCAGCTTTAAAAAAATTTAAAGATGCATTGCTCATTGGTCGATGCTTAGTTCATTTTGATCCTAACAAGCCAGTTGTATTGCTTCCTCTTACGAAATCGGTGAAGTGCTCCACACAGAATTGGTGATGAAGACAGGCATATCGATTTCGCATCAAAAGTGTTGCCCAAACCTCAGTGTAACTATTCAAATGTTCAAATGTGTGTGAAGTCCAAATGGGACGAAACTGCTGAGTTCATCGGTCCCTAGGCTTACACACTTAATTTAACTTAAAGTAACTTACTCTATGTACAGCACAAACATACACCCGTGTCCGAGGGTGGACTCGAACCTCCGACCGGGGGTGCCTTGGGAACCGTGAAAAGGCGCCATAGACCACGCGACTACCCCGCGCGGCTCAATGTAACTATTCACAAATTGAAAAAGTCGGTTTGACTATTGTTTATGGTGTCACCTAATTTCACCACTCTTTCAATGGCAGAAAATTCTACTTTGCAGTACTTGTTTCATCCGACGAAACCGGTTCCTGTACGATCTGTCCAACAATAGCAAAGATGGGATTTGTTGCTGTCTCAATACCAGTACGAGATTGTGTATCATCCGACAGCTCAACGTGGCAATGCGACATACTTTCACGTCTTCCGATTGGCCCTGACAAAGATTTTGACGCTTCTGATGCATCTTGTTGTCACATCGATGCTCAGGATTCTGAATTGCTTCTGTTTTTCCCGCTGAACTATAAGAAAATTGCACAGATCACGGAAGCTGATTCAGATTTGAACGTTTTCCTATAATACATTCGCACATTTTGGCCTCACTCAGTGAACAGAATAAAAAACTCACGTGTGTAGATCCCTAAATCCTTGCAAAAATAAGTGTTACAATTACTTCACCAAGGTCATTGGGGAACTGTTCGTACGAAACAGTTAACGCGTCGATACTGTACTTTGGAGGCTGTGGACGCCCACATAGTATGACGTCACAGTGTCACATATGTGCGGAAAATCAGATCGCGCCACCACAAAAATTCTCTGAGGCTGTGGACGTCCACATAGGATGACGTCAGAGTGTCACATATGTGCGGAAAATCAGATCGCGCCACCACAAAAATTCTCTGCTTGGCCTAAGTCGCAATCACCATGGCAACGTGTGCACATCGACTTTGCGGGACCGTTTTGGAATACTCAGTGATTGATTGTGGTTGACTCACATACACAAAACAAGTTTCCTTTTGCTGTGCCAGTGAACTCGACAACGTCACGTAGCACAATGCAGGAGTCGTCATCGATTTTTTACGTAGAAGGTTTACCTGAAGTAACAGCGTCAGACAACGGGCTTCAGTTCATGTCACATGAATTTGAAACATTCCGTGAACGAAATAGCATACAGCGCCTAACTAGAGAACCGTTTCATCCAAATTCAAACGGCGAAGCGGAACGTTTTGAGAAAACTTTCAAGCATCAGATGGCCAAACTTCGCCCGGCACACACCTGGGATCAAGGACTGTAACGTTTCTCGCCTCGTGAAGAACCAACGCCATCGGAATTGCTTCACGGCCGCCGCCATCGGGCACTGCTCCAGCGGCTCCACCCTCCGCAGCATCCGGCGCCGATGGAAGGCCGCAAGTATCGCTTCGAGCCGCATGATATTGTCTTTTACAGGGTTACTAGCGGCAGCAGTCTGTAGACGTGAGGCGAGAACGTCCGTCGACTAGGCACTTGCATGTTTCTTCTATCAGGTCCCGATGGCTTGCAGCGCCACCATCAAAATCAACTTCGTCACTGTGATGTACAAGATGATCTTTCAGCCTCTTTTCCCCGCAAATTCACGGGTGCAGAGGACAGAAAGCGCGGCTACAGCAGCCGGCAGAGTGTGTCATCACGACACCGCGAAACGACCACATGGCGCCTTCCCTCCTCTGTCTCCTCTTGTCCTACCGATGGAGCTGGACCCACCAACACGGCAGCAGTCACCGTCTTCTTCATCTGATTCACGGCAGCTGGAGATGGACGCGTACCCTTCTTTTCGGAGTATTGGCACGGCCTAGCAGAGCGTGCCACGAGAACAACTGGTAGTGATCCATACCCATTGCTTCTTTGAACATAGTGTATAGTGTAAGTAGGCTGTTTAGGTTTTTATGTTGGTAACGCCACCTAGCACTCTATATGAAAATCACTGACTGTGCTGTGTGAAGTCTGTGGCTGCTTTGCATTGTTGGAATATTTACATTGTAGTGTTGGGCAATTGGATGTGAACAGCGCGTAGCGCTGCGCAGTTGGAGGTGAGTCGCCAGCAGTGGTGGATGTGGGGAGAGAGATGGCAGAATTTTAAGAGCGGGCGATCTGGACATGTGTCCCCCAGAAAGAGTAAATTTGTAATACTGGATATCATGAACTGATATATATATATATATATATATATATATATATATATATATATATATATAATTTTTTAACACTATTAAGGTAAATACATTGTTTGTTCTCTATCAAAATCTTTAATTTGCTAACTATGCCTATCAGTAGTTAGTGACTTCAGTAGTTAGAGCCTTTTATTTAGCTGGCAGTATTAGTGCTCGCTGTATTGCAGTAGTTCGAGTAATGAAGATTTTTGTGAGGTAAGTGATTCATGAAAGGTATAGGTTATTGTTAGTTAGGGCCATTCTTTTGTAGGGATTATTGAAAGTCAGATTGCGTTGCGCTAAAAATATTGTGTGTCAGTTTAGTGATGATCAGAATAAGTAAAGAGAGTAATGTCTGAGTACGTTCACTTTTGTTCAGCTGTTTGAAAATCAAATAACGTAGAGGTTTATCAGCTCAGTAATTCATTAATTTTTCTAAGGGGACGATTCAATAGCAAGAACTCAGATTTACGTTGTATGCCACCTAGAATCTTCTGATTTTTTTTGTAGTTTGTGTAATTAGTGTAGCATTTGTTTATTGCTAGCTCGTAATTATAGAGAGAACTTCCGTTGTAATTGTAGTTTTTCATTTTTGTACACTAAAACAGTTGTGGCATGCATGCAGATTTGCACCAAGTATTTCGAAGCTGCGCTTGCAATTAACGAGATATTATTTTCAATGCTATGTTAATGTGTTTTTTATTTTGCTCTTCAAATTGTGCTTTTCTGTGTT
This sequence comes from Schistocerca serialis cubense, assembly GCF_023864345.2. Classification (NCBI taxonomy): domain Eukaryota; kingdom Metazoa; phylum Arthropoda; class Insecta; order Orthoptera; family Acrididae; genus Schistocerca; species Schistocerca serialis. The sequence continues at coordinate 221,754,751 of NC_064642.1, forward strand.
ATCGTGTGAAATATTGTGACAATAATGGCGTGTGAAAAACTTAATAATAGGCTCCAAAGTAAACTGAGAAATGACGGTGAAGATGAAACCAGTGTGTTAGCGCCACTGTGTAATGAATTAACTAATGTTCAAAGTAGTGATTTGGTAACTGTGCAAAGGGAAATGGAGCAGGCTGCAAATAATGGCGTAGACAGTGAAACAATTAGTGAACAGGGAAGCATTATCGATCGATCGGTCGGCAACAGCTCGTCTCAGGAATCCGAAATGACAGGACACACTCTTGCAAATACTGTAGATTCAGGTTTTGCGTCCTCACCGTTTTCTCAAATAAGTCAAGACACATTTTCTGCTTTTCAAAATGCGAATATTGCCAGTTCAAATACGCTGCCGAATAGCACTGAGGAACATGTTTCAGACACCAGTGCATTGTTATTACAGTTAATGCAACAAATGGGCAAAGGCTACGAAAGTTAGACACAACGCTTGAACAAAATCAGGAACAAATGGGACAAAAGCTTCAAACGTTAGACACAATGGAACAAAATCAGAGACAAACTCAGCAACAGTTAGACACTATGGAACAAAAGAAGAGTCAAACACAGCAACAGCTTCAAAAGTTAGACTCAAAGGAACAAACGCTTGAACAAACACGCGAAGGTTTAACTGCTGAGTTACTTAAAATCGAATCGAAATGTCAAAAAGTATGTAATGACGTAAAAACGCAAATTTGTGAGCATTTTCAACCCATTTTTTCGCGTCATGAAAATGCTTTACGTAATCACGAAGCAGCCATAAAAGAACTGCAAACTATTGTTCATGAAAATCACGACACCCTGCAAGCTAAAATTGACTCAGTTGCATCTACCGATTCGGTTACGCAACTTGCAAAAAGTCAGGAAAACTTAAAGGACACAGTAGATACTCTTTCAACACAAATGGACGCTCTGAAACTTGGTTCAGAAAAACACACTGAGGAAATAAGTTCATTATTCACTACCTTATCTACAAAGGTAGATGATGATCTGAATGACACAAGACCGGTAGCCTTCACTGACACAGAAGAGTGTGAACAAATTAGAAAATTCCAACAAAATCAAAATCAAATCAATACACAGTACAAAAGAGAAAAAAGGAGTGAAAATTTCATACTTGAAACATCCCCCAGGCTGTGGCTAAGCCATGTCTCCGCAATATCCTTTCTTCCACGAGTGCTAGTTCTGCAAGGTTCGTAGGAGAGCTTCTGCGAAGTTTGGAAGGTAGGAGACGAGGTACTAGCCGAATTAAAGCTGTGAGGAGGGGGCGTCAGTTGTGCTTGGGTAGCTCAGTCGGTAGAGCACTTGCCCGCGAAAGGCAAAGGTCCCGAGTTCGAGCCTCGGTCCGGTACGCAGTTTTAATCTGCCAGGAAGTTTCAAAGAAAGTTTTGTTTGCAAAATACTGCAGTAAAACAAACCCTGTCCTTTCCTTTTGTATTATTCCGCTATGTGTTTGTGTACCCTTGTGTATTTGTGTTCTTCCTGCTTTTTGTGTGCCGGCCGAAGTGGCCATGCGGTTCTAGGCGCTCCAATCTGGAAGCGTGAGACCTCTACGGTCGCTGGTTCGAAGCCTGCCTCGGGCATGGATGTGTGTGATGTCCTTAGGTCAGTTAGGTTTAACTAGTTTTAAGTTGTAAGGGACTAATGGCCTCATAAGTTGAGTCCCATAGTGCTCAGAGCCATTTGAACCATTTTGCTTTTTGTTTGTTTATGTGATAAGAGTTATGTTGTAGAATTTTTCTAATAATATGTTATTTTCCTTGTAAAGATGTTTAGACATTATTAATTCTGTTCTGTTTCAATGCTCATGTGTGAAATTAATGCTTCGAAAACTATTCTCTTTATTTTATTTATTTACTTACCTCATAATTCCTGTAACACTGATGTACATGTTTATTTCTATTCTTTTGTAAAGCCCATATTACTACAAGTGTTATCTTTATTATTATGTTCTTTAATGATGTATTTTGTACATTTGTAATTGTATTCTCATGTTGTAAACTTGTAATCGTATAGACACCAGTTCTTCAAATTAAGTTTCATTTCACTGCACACGTTGCCGTTGGTAATAGTATAAGCACAATAGATAAGAAGTTGAGACTGTTAGTGATTGCATTTCTGGTTTGCATTATTGGAATGTTTACCATTGTAGTGTTGGGCAGTTGGATGTGAACAGCGCGTAGTGCCGCGCAGTTGGAGGTGAGTCGCCAGCAGTCGTGGATATGGGGGGAGAGATGGCAGAATTTTAAGAGCGGACGATCTGAACATGTGTCCCCCAGAAAGAGTAAATTTATAATACTGGATATCATGAACACTATTAAGATAAATACGTTGTTTGTTCTCTATCAAAATCTTTAATTTGCTAACTATGCCTATCAGTAGTTAGTGACTTCAGTAGAGAGTCTTTTATGTAGCTGGCAGTATTTGTGCACGCTGTATTCCAGTAGTTCGAGTAATGAAGATTTTTGTGAGGTAAGTGATTCGTATAAGGTATAGATTATTGTTAGTCAGGGCCATTCTTTTGTAGGGATTATTGAAAATCAGATTGCGTTGCGCTAAAAATATTGTGTGTCAGTTTAGTGGTGATCAGAATAAGTAAAGAGAGTAATGTCTGAGTACGTTCAGTTTTTTTCAGCTGTTTGAAAATCAAATAACGTGGAGGTTTATCATCACAGTAATTCATTAAATTTTCTAAGGGGACGTTTCAATAGCAAGAACTCGGATTTACGTTGTATGCCACCCATCGCTTGCGACACTTTGGCACATTCAAGTTAAGTACTGCCAACCTGCTTTATTGAAATAAAACTACTAATGTTATTTGCTTGAATTGTAGTATAGCATTCCGAGAACGCAGCTTCCTTTAGGTATCCTATACGAGACGATTGGGCAACTTCATTTACTCTGAAAGAACGAGGTTAAACGTCCTTCTTGAACTAACGCCCAAATGGTTTTCAACAGTTTTCCGCCATAATAGCAAGGCACTTGAGGAAAACACTAGCAGAGGAATCAAAATGTAGAGTTTTGAGCAAAAAGTTTGAAGAGAAATATCACGCAGCACAATCACCACCTACGATTATCTTGAATGCGGATGGCCACAAAATGTCTCAGACGTAGACACTGCTAGCCATTAAAATTCCAACACAATGAAGACAGCACAAAACACACACAAAATGGTATTCTCGGAGATGGAAGTTGTTTTACTTCCGGCCAATCAAAAAAAACAGGTAAGGTAAGAGTAACGTCATCGGCATTCTGTATGCAAGGAAAGATTAGTCAGCGGGTGAGATGATAGTGGCATTCCTCGCATAAGAACGAAGAATGGCTACCAGCTGTGCAGGAATTCTTCTGCAGTAGGATTGCGGATTATTGAGACTGCAACTTGACATTTTGCAGCAGGCCGCTGTGGCAGATCGGTTCTAGGCTCTTCAGTCCGGATCCACGCTGCTGGTACGGTCGCAGGTTAGAATCCTGCCTGGGGCATAGATGTGTGTGATGCCCTTAGGTTAGCTAGGTTTAGACAGTTCTAAGTCTAGGGAACTGATGACCTCAGATGTTAAGTCCCATAGTGCTTAGAGCCATTTGAAACATTCGACAATCCGTGATTTTGCTCTCTACTTTAGCTGTAATTTACCATCGGAGTCGACGGGTTCAGAACTGCCATACTCAGCTCAACGCACGCAGTCAACGGCGCCATGCGGCTACCGCCCAGAGTGACAGAACTATTTTTCGATTTTTGGTGTATAATCTTACAGCCACGTCACTCACTTTGCGTCAGGCAGTGGGTTTACTTGGAGCAAGACGAGTATCCATACGGACAGTACGATGACGTCTCGAGCAATACAGACTGTCAACATGACGGTCACTATACCAGATTCCTTTGTTGTGTTAGCAGACAGAAGCGCGTCTACGAAAACACTAGTCACGTAGCCTCATCAGACGTGCCACTCTTCTACATACGGCATCACGATGGATATATCCGCGTGTGCAGAACGGACGTTCCCAAATTATACAGGGTGATCCATTGATAGTGACCGGGCCACATAGCTCGTGAAACAAGCATCAAACGAAAAAACTACAAGAAACGAAACTAGTCTAGCTTGAAGGAGGAAACCAGATGGCGCTTTGGTTGGCCCGCTAGATGGCGCTGCCATAGGTCAAACGGATATCGACAGCAATTTTTTAAATAGGAACCCCCCCCCCCCCATTTTTAATACATATTCGTGTAGTAATTTAAGAAATATGAATGTTTTAGTTGGACCATTTTTACGCTTTGTGACAGATGGCGATGTAATAGTAACAAACGTATAAGTACGTGGTATCACGTAACATTCCGCCAGTGTGGTCGGTATTGGCTTCGAGATACACTACCCGTGCTAAAATGGACCATTTACCAATTGCGGAAAAGTTCGATATCGTGTTGATGTATGGCTATTGTGATCAAAATGCCCAACGGGCGTGAGCTATGTATGCTGCTCGGTATCCTGGACGACATCATCCAAGTGTCCGGACCGTTCGCCGGATAGTAACGGTATTTAAGGAAACAGGATGTGTTCAGCCATATGTGAAACGTCAACCACGACCTGCAACAAATGATGATGCCAAAGTAGGTGTTTTAGCTGCTGTCGCGGCTTATCCGCACATCAGTAGCAGACAAATTGCACTAGAATAGGGAATCTCAAAAACGTCGGTGTTGAGAATGCTATATCAACATTGATTGCACCCGTACCACATTTCTATCCACCAGTAATTGCATGGGGACGACTCTGAACGTCGTGTACAGTTCTGCCACTGGCTACAAGAGAAATTACGGGACGATGACAGATTTTTTGCACGCGTTCTATTCAGCGTCGAAGCGTCATTCACCAACAGCGGTAACGTAAACCGGCATAATATGCACTACTGGGCAACGGAAAATCCACGATGACTGCGAAAAGTAGAACATCAGCGACATTGGCGGGTTAATGCATGGTGCGGCATTATGGGAGGAAGGATAATTGGCCCCCATTTTATCGAAGGCAATCTAAATGGTGCAATGTATGCTGATTTCCTACGTAATGTTCTACCTATGTTACTACAAGATATTTCACTGCATGAACATGATGGATTTCCGGCACACAGCTCGGGTGCGTTTGAAGCGTTATTGAATAGCATATTTCATGACAGATGGACTGGTCGTCGAAGCACCATACTATGGCCCGCACGTTCACCAGGTCTGACGTCCCCGGATATCCTACTGTGGGGAAAGTTGAAGGATATTTGCTATCGTGATCCACCGACAACGCCTGACAACATGCGTCAGCGCATTGTCAATGCAACGGAAGGCGAACCACTCGCTGTTGAGAGGAATGTCGTTATACGTATGCGTTTGACCTATGGCAGCGCCATCTAGCGGGCCAATCATAGCCATCACCCGATTAACGAAATCTTCCGCCAAACGTATATTCACCGATTCCTTAATAACTGAATCCCAGAAGGTTCTCGTCGAGGCCAAGGTTTTCATGGCACAGTAATCCATGGAATGTCCTATGAAGATAAAATGCTCAGATATGGCCGACTTACTAGGCTCCGAAAGGCGTATGTGGCAGTCATGTTCAATGCACTTTTCAGTCACTGTGCGTGTTGTTTGACCAATGTAGGCTTTGATGGGAGATTGGAAGCAATCTCTATGTGCAGATGAAATCGCATCCAGTTGATGGCAACTAAAACGAATCCTATCCTTCACTAGTGGTAGGCATCCATTACGTCTCTTGAACCTCATAGTGGCGATATTGACAAAATTTTATTAGACCCCTAAATTTTAACTTCCCAAGTCCGCTTTCGGACAGAGAGTCCGCTTGTAGTATCACCATTACGCATGTTCTCGAGCGTCATAGATGTAGCAATAATCGAACACGTTGGGAAAGACGACTGAGGTCGCTTTTAGCATGCGCCTTCGCATATATTTTTGGTATAAAGTTAGTGATGTGGACAAGTAAAAACCAGTGTAGCACGCTCACCTGAAGATGGTTGAATGGTTGTCAACCAAAATATCTCGACAAAAAGTCGAAATTATCCGGCTGCAATAAAAACTTCAGACTTCCTAATCTTTGTTTTTGGTCACTCAAAATATCCTTATTTACTCCCATTCTCAGTGTTGCAACTTTAATGGCCAACAGTGTAAATACATACTGCTTCTCAGCGCTCACCATCTACACCGAGCACCCCATCCATCCTCGCCTTCTCGCCGGCATTCACGACTTTACTTGCTCTCCCTGCGCCCTGCTGGCTGCGGCTGGCGAGGCGCTGGTGATCCCTTTAGGTGGATAAGGCTGGGCTCTGGCTCTGCTGGGCTACCTGCCCGCTTTGTCAGTGCCGCCCCCCGACTCATGGCGTCCTGCTAAGCTCTGCCCATTCCCTCCACTGCCGCATTAGCACACTGAGTCTCCCAGAGCCGTGGCAAATACCCCGCGGGCTACACGCCTGTAGGTACTTCATCTAGCCACACAAGACTATGCCACATAAGAGCTACATATTAAAGTGTTTTCTGTGGCACACAGTCGAATTCGCAGTGTAGATTTCTAAAGAGTCTGATGTTGACAGCGCCATTTGGATATACTTGCTTTATAGAGTGCTGACCTTCCATGGACTGGCCACAAGGCATCACACCAGCCTTTATTACAGCATAGTCTATCTGAGTGACAAATGGAGAGTGCACTAAGTAAATTAAGACAATACTTTCAGTGTCAGAGTAGGGTAATTCAGAAAGTTTCCTTTCATTTGATATGCATCTCGAGTTGATAAAATACACTGCCGGGAAAAAATTTGTGCAACCGTTTCGAATTTACAATTCCCTCAAGATTTATTGCTGCAACAGTTCAAATGGAGTACATGAAAGGAATAGGTTTACAGAACAATAGCACAAGCGGTTCTGAGGCACCAGGTTTCGACCCACGCTGAAACTCCCGTGTTAGTACGTGGTGTAGCCTCCACTGGTTGCAATGCTGGCGCTGTTCTGGCATCCAGTCGACTGTACTGGGATACGTTATGCCACGCCTGATCCACATGTTCACGTAGTTCTATAAGACTTGTCGGTTGACGAGTTGCACGAGTCACTTCTAATCCCCTCATATCCCGCACATACTCGACTGGACACAGGTCCGAAGATAGTGCTGGCGGCGAGCATTATCCTGTTGGAATAACACATCACCTTCCTGTTGCAAGAACGGTAAAAGCACGGGTCTAAAAACATTCTGCACAGACCAAGCGTTGGTTAGCGTCGCTTCCAGAAACATTAAAGGTGAACGAGAGGTGTAGTGTATCGTATCCCACCCTATAAGGCTTGAGGTGAGGCCAGTGTATCTTAGACGTATGCACTCTACGAGAGAGTGCTCACCAGGTCTACATTACATAAACAAACGACCGTCACTTGCGTGCAGGCAGAATCTGCTTTCATCGCTGAAAACGACGGCGCGCCTCTTCTATGCGACCGTCTGACGGCGCCAGTCGAGCCGTGTCCATCGGTGGTGTGGCGTGAGTGGGAGACCACCAACACATTTTCGTGCCTATAGTCCCAATGCTAACAAGCAGTTCGCCACATACTGTGTTGACACTTCTGGGTTCACAGCTCTCTTATCTGGGCTGTGGTAGCTGTGCGATCTGCCACTACCGGCCTTACACTACAACTGTGCTGGCGGGCGTCTGTACGGCTTGGACGTCCAGAGCCGCGTCTACAAGTGTGACAATGTTCACGAGACCACTGATACCAGCATCGTCGCACAATGGACGCAGCACGTCCAACTTTTGTGACAGTTTTCCGGAAGGACTGTCCCGCCACGTGGAAGGCCACAATTTGGCCCCTTTAAAACCCGCTCACTTGACTGTAGGAAGCACGAGTCCTTTCCGTGGCATGGTTCCCTGCTTGCTTCACATGTTCACGCCACACTGAGCCTTCTGGCTGTGAGCATTCCCTACTGAAGGGTAGCTATGCCACTAGGTTATCTGTTGGCAGACAACGTTCAAACCATACCCGCACAGCTACTGTCCTCTAGGTGGCATATGCAGTCATCGCCTCAAAATCTACCTTGTCTCTCGTGGTGTTTTGATTTTCTTCCGACAGTGTACTTATTTCAAAAGCCGTCATAATTAATCTTTAATTATCACTATCAAACTAAGTTTCCCCGACGATTTTAGGGACCGTCGATTTGCCTAACCCGCGGACTATGGGCTCATGGGAGCGGACGAATTTCCTTGCTCTTAATTTGAATAATTCTACGCTAACGCAAGATGGCGAGTACTGACGCTAACCAGCCGTTGGCTTCAAATTCAGGATACGGCTACTTGCCGCGGAAAGACACGAGAGTGCTCCCAACCCCGGGGCCGTTGCTTGCGACCGTTGCACAGGGGAGCTAACGGCAAACGCAGCGTTGGTTAGGTTGACTATACGTCACTCTTCATATCGGTGGAAGCTTACTGTGTCAGTCACAAAAATGTCGAGAGCCCCCATGATTGCCTAGCTGCGAGAAGTTGATCGTGATAAACGGAGGTGAGCAGTTACGACGCTTGTGATTTCGGGACCAGGCGCCATCTTAGCGTCGGCGAGTACGCTTCGTGCACCGTTCGCCGCCATGGGTCATTCCGTTCGTGAGGTTTCAGGTAGTCAAATTGATCTCCGAATTCCCAAAAAAATGTTCAAATGTGTTGAAATCTTATGGGACTTAAATGCTAAGGTCATCAGTCCCTAAGCTGACACACTATTTAACCTAAATTATCTTAAGGACAAACACACACACACACCCATGCCCGAGGGAGGACTCGAACCTCCGAATTCCCATTCAGTAGATCGCGGAGTAATGGTCATGTGATGTTAATGGAATCTTTCTGTTTAGATCACTGCCTGTCTTCACATTATCTACTAAAAATAGTAACAGACTTTTTTGTTACAGGTACAAACAGATATACAAGTGTATTAAATAAGAAATATAAGTATGAAAGATGACTGGGTGTTGTGTGACGTCCTTAGGTTAGTTAGGTTTAAGTAGTTCTAAATTCTAGGGGACTGATGACCATAGATGTTAAGTCCCATAGTGCTCAGAGCCATTTTTTAAGTATGAAAGATTCAAAATTACCTTATGGAGACAACTTAAAGAGATCATACCATTGAGAAAGTAGTGAGTACAAAGCTTTAAAGCCATTTTTGGATGTGAATAAATGCAACATGAGGCGATATTCATGACGCGACCCCTGTATTCTCAGTTTAACATTAATTGCAGATAACTTAATGTTGCGGCTACAGCTCCGCACAGGTAAGCTCGCTAACGCCGGACAGTGTAAGCGAACAGATTCTATGCGGAGACCTGATCAGTTGTATTACCTTAACCAATGTTTGTTTTCCAATCAATAAAATTGTATAAAATGCGTATTAAGTCATACCTCTCATTCCAACAAAATGGCAGACACAAGGAGCAGTATAAATAATTATAAATGGTTATTATTAAAAACAGTCTAAAATTATTAAAAACACAAGTTCATGTGTCATAATACACTAATTTCGCTTAGGAAATGGAAATGCCGTGTGGCTAGGGTCTCCCGTCGCGTAGACCGTTCATCTGCTGCAAGTCTTTCGAGTTGACGCCACTTCGGCGACTTGGGTGTCGATGGAGATGAAATGACAACACAACATCCTATCCCTGAGCGGAGAAAATCTCCGACCCTGCCGGGAATCGAAACCGGGTCGTTAGGTATGATTTCCGTCACGCTGACCACTCAGATATCAGGGGTGGACTCTTACGAAAGGAAATAAGTCGAACATTATGGAACTGTGATGCAAGGAAAAAAGGAAGAACTGCAATTTTTTTCGTCTCTCTATTGTAACTAAACACAAGAAATATTGAAAAACCATTGTCTTTTACTAGGAACCTGTTCGTGAATTGTACTATTCGGTCTCTACGACGATGGGCGTATATTTATAGATCCACGAAAACGTCCAAAATTTTTCCTCTCGACTCAGTCGAAAGTCGACGGTGATTAATTTCCCTCAAATGGCAGCTCGACAACTGTTGTTACTAGTGTAATTAAGCTCTCTAATTCTAACTTTCAACTCCCTTCACGTCCAATCAATATAAAAATTATCATAACATCCATATTTGATTTTCTGAACACCTGATAGACTGTAATCATCTGACCTTGCATCCATGGTATGGTGCAAACATAGTCCATGCATTTTTCGTACGAAGCCTTAGGCATCAGCCAATTTCAGAACAGGGGACCTTCATACGAAAAGGAAATATGAGCAAAGGTCACACTAAGTTTACCCGTTTGCCTTTCCATCTTTTTTGAAATTTTTTTACCCAACTCACGAATAGCCGTTTTGCAAATCCATTAGCCATAACAACTGGTACTATAGTGTCAATTTATCTATTGACAGTTTCCATGTTATAAGATATCGGTGTAGCGTAAGCATATCTGAATGCTGATGGATGACAAGAGTCAGCTGATATAACCTCGTCTATTGTTGTGGGCTTGCAGTAAGTGTCTATGTTCAAAGTAGACTCCGACCTAGATATTTGCAAGTTCAAATAAATTTAGTAAACATTGCGTTTCAAATTCTGCGGTGAATTGAATTTTTTCATGCATACTAATAAATACATGCTCTATGTCCTGGATTTCACCAACTTTCCCTAAATAACAAATGAAAATGTCATCAACGCACCTGCGATGCAGAAGGACTCTTTTACACAGTTCTCTATGGGTACTGAAAAATTTGTTCACCAAATCGTTTACAAAAACCTTAGAAAGCATTCTGGATTGGCTGCAGCCCACGGTGAGTCTGTAATTTAGAAAAAAAAGGTTTTTTGACAAAACATTAGTTCTTAAAGAAAGAGACAGTCTCGTAAGTTCAATTAATTCCAACAGTATAAGGGTATTCGACTTTCCTAAAATCCTGCAATTTTTTATGATGGCACGTAAAGTCACTTTGACTCGAACGTCAGTATTTAAATTTGTAATGTCAAAAGAGGCAAAAACTGCCTTTCCTGAAAGTTATACTTTTTCAAAATTTGGATCGTTTCCTAGCTATTCTGAACAATGCCGAAAGGTAAAAACTTGTTTTATTTTGGCCTAGAAGAAATAACAAAAATAATTAAGACAATTTATTAACACCCAGACAAATCAGATGACGCTCTTTGTGCACCTTCATTTGTGAACCCTACTTAGGCATTTTTGAGTACTTCATTATCAGGCGTTAGTTTTTTAATTTTGAATCTAGCAAAACGTCAGACCTATTGATGTATGCTTTTATGTCACCGGTAAAAACTAATAATGGCGTATGACTTCTCACTCCTAGCAGACAAAGTTGGGATAAGAAAGAAGAGCGGATTACACCAAACACCATTTGCTAAGGTGCTGGCCAGATGCTTCACTTCAAGCGCAGCTCTGATGTAACAGTTTTCTACATCTGGATCTTCATACATACTCTGCAAGCCATCATATGGTGGTTGGAGGAGGATACCGTGTACCACAACTAGCCATTTGCTTTTCTGTTACACTCGCAAACAGGGCGAGGTAGAAACGACTCTCTATATGCCTCCGTACGAGCCCTAATCCCTCTAACCTTATCGCCGTGGTCCTTACGCGAAATGTTCGTTGGCCACAGTAGAATCGTTCTGCAGTCAGCCTCAATTGCCGGTTCTCTAAATTTTCTAAAGTGTTCTCCTCGAAAAGAACGTCGCCTTTCGTCCAGTAATTCCCGTTTGAATTCCCTGAGCATCTCCGTAATACCTACGCGAAGGTACCGATAACGAATCTAGCAACCCACCTCTGAATTACTTCGATGTTTTCCTTTAATCCGACCCGGTGCGGTTCCAAAACACTCGAACAGTACTCAACAGTGGATACCACTAGCGTTCTATATGCAGTCTCCATCACATCGAAGTCGGCCATTCGCCTTCCCCAGTAAAATCCTAATATGCACGTTCCGTTTCATACTGCTTTGCAGCTTTACTCGTACGTATTTAATCGAGTGCGTCAGGCAGCACACTAATAATGCTGTACTCAGACATTATTGGTTTGTTTCTCCTATTCATCTGCATTAACCTACATTTTTCTTCATTTGGAGCTAGCTGTCGTTCGTCACACCAACTAGATACTTCGTCTAAGTCATTTGTATCTTCCTAAAGTCACTCAACAACGACACCTTCCCATACACCACTCCATCATCAGCGAACAGCCGGAGACTGTTACTTACTTTGTCCGCCAGATCATTTACGTAAATGGAAAATAAGATCGGTCCTATCACACTTTCTTGAGGAACTCCTGACGATACCCTTAGCTCTAACGAACAATCGCCGTCATGAACAACATACTAGGCTCTGTTACTTAAGAACTCTTCGAGCCACTCACATATATAGGAACCTATTCTGTATGGTAGTACTTTCTTTCGTAGAATCCGTCTGTTACCCTTCATCCATAGTTCGCAGGATATAATGTGACAAAAGGATAGCTGGTCTCGCACAAGCCATATTTGCAAAATCCACTCTGATTTGTGGACATCAGATTTTCCCTAACAAGGAAATTTATTGTTTTCAAACTGAGAATAGGGTCAAGGATTCTGCAACAGACCGTGTTAAGGATATCGGCCAGCAACTCTGCCGGCTTTTTCACTTCTTATACACCGTAGGCGCTGCGCTTATTTTTTATTTTTTTCCCTTTCTCTTGGGACTTTGTGCTGGCAAAGAGATTTTCGATAGATGCGAGTTAAGAAAGGGGCCAATGATGTACACTTCGTAAAACATAACTGGGATTCCATCAAGACCTGGCGACTTATTTGAACTCTTTCAGTTGTTTCTTTGCACCAAGGCTAGTTATTACTTTGTCCCCCACATGAGAGTCTGTGCGATGGTCAAACGACACTATCTTTGTACGAATCTCCTGGGTGAGCGATATCTAAAATGCAAAATTTGTAACTTCAGATTTTCTTTTTCTATCCTCCATTGCACATGATGCTGACGACGAATGGCTGGACAGCAGCTGTACACCAACATAGCGAGTTTATGTAAGACCAGAGATCTCTCGGGTTCTCGGCAAAATCTATTGCTGTAGTTATTGTAAGCATAACACATCGATATTTTTGTAGACGCACGAATTTCTATCAACTTTCGCCTATCAGCATGGTGGGTCCTTTCTGTCCTTAATCCACTTCCTAGTCATCACCCAATTCAGGTACATGGCATACTCGACTGATTGTTAATTGCTATAGCTATTTCGTTATTATTAGTCACGTTTGGGACCTATTCAAACATGACATGTACAACAGACAGAATGTTCAATTGTTCCCATATTACTTTCATTCTCTCAGCATGGGCTCCGTCACAGTCGTCAGATCAGATTCTCCTGATTTTCTTGATCTACATGCCAGACAACTGTGCTTTATTTTGATATTTTTCTTCAAAGGTTGTTCGTCTCGGCTACAGTAACTTGCAGTAACTTGTCAAATCACCGTGATTATGCTCAATTATAGATCACTTTCAGGAATTTAGTGGCGCAGTTCTAGCTATAAACCAGACAGTGAAAGGTGAGACAATCGCATCCTCCTGCCCTCTATCCCACCTTAACACTAAAGAACCATGAACAAATAATACGATTCCAAATTGCAAAAGAGTAAATGATATCTACCGACCATTTTTGTCAGCCTGCTGGATGCAGGCTGCACATGAGCAGGAAAAACACAGCGTTTTAGTGTTGCCAAACTTTGAACAATTTGATTTCTCTAGCCCAGCAAAATACTTTGAAGACATGGTACGCAGAAAGCAGTAATTATCAAACCCATACAGTCTGGCAGACTTAATTCGCATTTGTTTGACAAAGTTACCTACACATTTGACACATGCAATTTTGGCCGTCAGATGTAAAGGTAGTTTAGAAGAATTTAAAACGTTACTTCTTGAATTGGAATTTGACAGTGACAACGATTTAACGAAAAGACACAATAACAATTACTATCACACGACTGATGCTTTTGAACTGTATGGAAACAAAAATTACGGGAGACGATAATATCACTCAACACTGATTACTATTCTGACCTGTGAAGCACTCTTTTAGCTTGTGGTACATCATTGAACGTATTGTGACTTGTCTTTGTGCTAGAGTATATTTTCTCGTTTATACTGATGAATGACATTGTTTTTCCAAGATTTATAGACAGCTACATGCATGCAAAAAATTAACCTCTGCTGACTGCTGTGAATCTAATCTACCCTTCTGGTGTCTAACAGGTAACCTTTTAATCTTTGCATATGTATGAGATGAAGTTATCACAACATTATCCATTGGTCTAGGTGTTTGGTAAATTTTAAACTTTTGAGATGTGAAGATGAAATTCATTATTCGCAGGTGTGACATGGACAGACAATATGGATGAAATAATCATTATGATTTTTTTTAATATATATATACACGTTTTTAAAATATATATATACACGTGTGTGTGTGTGAAGTAACATAATCACAAGCATTGATTTAAATTAAGGAATTTTCAGGTTGAATTAGCCTCTTACCCTTATGATGTTTATTTAATTTCTTTATAACGAATATTCCCTGTATAATTTGTTGGTACAGGATGCAGCGTCATTAGTATAATAATTATGTTAAGTGTAGTACTGTAAGAAGCTCTCACACGACATGAAAGATGTATGAAAGTCATGAAAAGTGTGTAAGGACGAAACAAAGAGAACAGTTTAAGAAAGGAAGTGGTGCAAGATATGCTTGCACAAAGACATGGCTACAAAGGTGAGTATGAGATGAGAAATAATTATGTAGTCTCAATATCAGATGAAATATGATTAGATAGGCCAGAGAAGATAAATGGTTATGTAGTACAATAAAGCTAAATAATATGACATTGAAAATGTGTAAAATATACGACCGAAAGGTACAAAAAGAAAGTAAACAGTTGTGTTTTTAGGAAGTTTGATGACATTATGGGCAAAAGGATTAAGAGGTACATAAACTAAGGGTTGGAATATATCTAGATAGCTTGCTAATTACTAACGACATTAGATATTGTCATAGATTGACATTTCACTGACTGCATGAAGTATTCTTTAATGGGAACCTGGGTACTCCCTACTAAATATTTTTTCTAACTATATATTTGTGTTCTTCATATCTGTGTTTGTGACTAATACCCTCATGCGTTTAATTTTGTGTGTGATCACCTTCTTTATCTGTCTCTCCCTATCTTACTCCCTATTTTTTGTGTTTTTCACTAATGTCCACGCAGAAATATTTATTTGAATAGATTTAGAATTTTCTGAAGGTCATTCTGTACATATAATAATTGTTTCGTATCATCTCTATTACTGTACACTATTTCACGTGATTAACATATCGAATTTTTCTGTCATTTATTACTGCAAAACCATGATATAATTTCTTTCTTACTTTTCTGTACACAGAGAAATTTGTTGTTACCATAACACTAAATGTGCGTTCAGATTCAAAGAAGTACAATCTTATTACCCCTGTCTTAATATTGGTAACTGTGTGTTGTAAATATAACAAATTGTAGATGATTGACGATTCAACATACATGATCGAAACTTGCCAGGGTAGAAGAAATATGCCTACCCATTACATACTGAAAAATTCTCTGCCAAATGTTTACATACATCGCAGATATAAGCTGCAACTAACTTTTATAAGGAATCTTCGATACTAGAAGACAGGTTTGGAGTTATCAATGTATCTACAGTCTGCTTCAAGCAGATATTACTACATTTTACTGATTGTGCTTGTTAGGGCACAGAATGTTATAGTGTCACTGAGACTGCTTCCTCATAACTTCTCACAACACTGACACTATTTGCAATGAGCTAAAGAAAGTTTGGTCATTCATAAGAAGGATAATCTTCTACCTACTTTCGTCATGCATAGCTTTGTTTCATATAGAAACACTAGTCTACTTCTAGTGTGCTAGAAAAACAATGTCGATCACCAATACTACATCAGTACAAAATGTGACATTAAACTTGCAAAATAGTCCTGTACAGAACGTTCTCATAGACATTATGAAACATTATAACCTGGCGCTGATGAATTCTGTTAATTGCTTCACTAATACATTCTTGACTTTTGTGTAAATGTTTTACTTACAGTTCTTTAGCTCACATTCTTGTAAAGCCATTCTTTTCTTTGCATTTGTAAAGTATTTTGTATGTTTCGTCATCATCCCATTCCTATCTGAAATGACCTTCATACAAAATTCTGCTCTGGAAGGTGGACGATATGTAAGGTGGACATGTCATTTTCAGTTTTGTATGATATCTGTGTTGCATATCAGAGACAGAGAGAGAGAGAGAGCAAGTTATATTCCTGCTAATAATCTTTGGTCTTCTTGTAGTACAGTCTTTGCCACTGTGCAGTCTCATACATTCTTAGTTGAAGTGTGGTAGCTGATGGATGTATTCAGCAGTGCTGTGTTGACCTATTATTGTAACTAACGAATGGAAAAAAGAAAGGATGTATATGATGTATATATTGAAAGGCAGAAGGAAAATAAATTTTGAATAATGTTATTTTTGGAAGACTGCAGCACTGTGTACCTAATTCGTAGAAATGATTACTGGCAGCTAGTTAACTTTCTTAACTTACTCAGAGTTGTGAGAAAGACCACTCAGTTTTCGAGAAACATGCATTAACATATTAACTGATTAAGCTGATCGAATTTTATATAAATTACATGTTGACACTGCACCATTTAAAATCATTGTTCACTTTGTTAAGCATAGTATTTTTCAGAAAAGTGTTGTGAGTGAAGATCACTCGAAGTTTTACTCTGTCTTTGTGAATAGATACTTCATTCTAAAATCTTTGTCTTGGAACTGCATTTAAGAGGAATAATGACTCTCCCCACCCCAGTGTTTATCATTATTCATTACCACATTGAACAGTGTGGTACGCAACAGTTTGAATATTATTTGGAGCATTTATTTAGAAATGGAAATTTAGCTTAGCTGCCGTTTGCTTGCTGTTGTGCTTTCGAGAAGTCTCAAAGAATGTTGTCAAAACTCTAGGGAAGTGGAAATTTTGGTTAGGGCTAGATAATTGTTTGACTTCAATTGCGCGTTATATTTAGAGACAAGTTGTATTCAGATTAGTTACAGTTCAGTTCAAATCAAGATTGGTTTAATCAAAGGTCAGCATACGAGTGTAAGGTGGATAGCAGTTTGTGGGTACATGGTTTTGGTAATATGTCGACTTTTTGTAAAGTGGGGCAATTTTCATCCACAAACAAATATAGTGGGGAGGTTACACATGATGATCTTTCTGCCAAATTAATTCGTTTGTTCTTTTTGTAAGATGTGGTCAGACGATATTTGACGTCTCGAAAAAAAAAAAAAAAAAGAAGGAAAGGAAATCCGCTGCGCTAACTTTTCTGATGTTGTACGTCTTTTACAAGAAACTCATTTAACATTTTGTGTTCAACTTGAGAAATTTTTGTGTTGTGTGACTATTATTCATCACCGTATTACATAAACTGACGGCGTAATAGTACAGGGTCTGTGTGGATTTCACTCCTTTCTGAGTATTTTGCGTGCACCACAAGAACACTTTTTCATTTTCTGGGGATTGTAGCAATTTTATCCCTCAAAGAAATAGTATTTCATCACGTTTGGCACAATAGAAAACTCTATGAAAATTCATCATAGCACAAGACAGCAGGCATTGTTCAAAATAACCATTCCTTACAGTATGAGACAATCCACTTTGAGCAATTAGCTGACACCAATAGTATACATGGGACAGAAGGAAGTTCCGCGGATCCACAATTATTAAACAATTTAGCGAACAATAATGAAACAGAACAAACGATAGCTAATGAACACGTTAATTCTGAAGATGAGTCGGTCGGCGGTAAGCCTCCACAGTGTAGTGAAAGCTTACAAAATTCGCCACAGTCATACGAAATTTTACGACAACTAAAAACAGACATATCAGAATCAGGTTTTGTGTCAATGTATTTTTAACGAACACAACACTCATCACCATCAGTGAATAATTATGCACAAACACACAGTGCGCATCGGACGTATTATGTAGAATCAGTTCGTCAGATGTGCAAAAACAAGCCAAAATGCATAAGGAAATCGACAACACATAAGACGATATGAGTAAGAAAATTGACAAAACACAAGATGAAGTGAGTAAGAAAATCAACAAGTCACAGGAAGAAATTAGTTAATCACTTAGGGATGAAATTAAACTAACCTTCAAGCAACAATAAGCAGTTTTGCAAATATATTTTCTGACCTTGTAACAGAACATGAAAACTTGAAACAAATTTGCTTAATGACAAGCTCGATTGCTAGCTGAAATCAACAACATAATTCCAAGTGCGACAGTTACATGGATAAAAGAACAGAACAAACATCTTAACACAATGGTAAAAGAAATTTCACATTCGATTCTGAAGAACATAAAGAACAGTTAGGCACAACAAAAGAAGAAGTTGATAATCTGACATCGAGAATGACAAACTTGTCAACCAGCGTAGACAGAGAGTCAAAATATGCAATGCTAGTACAGTTTTCAGACACAGCAGAATATGTTACTAACAAATTTAGAGACAAAAAGGCGAAAATTAATCGGGAAGATAAGCGCTAAAAGAACACCATATATGAAAAACTCGAGCGTCTTGAAAGAAAGCTTAACAGCAACGATCAGAAGGATGAATTTGATGACGTACATTCATAGTCAGTAAACGTGGGTGATTACAAATTATGCCGTGTAGGTGATTTCCCGCAAGAACAATACCACACACACCCCGATACGACAAAGAATTGCCGATGAGGTGCAATGGAGATCAATCTGCTTTGCATAGACAGTGACTTCGAAATCCAACACTTTTCGACAGTATGTAAATTCGAAGTTTTCACGAATTATACTAACGAAAATCACTCCCAGGCTTAGACTGATCGGTTTCTATATTCTTTATACCAAATTATCCACTTGGACCCAAATTAGAACTTCCGTATTGTTGTTTGCAAATTGAACCTGCGATAAGAATGCGATCAATTGTTACAGGTAGTGAATGGGTAAATGATCTCTACCGAGCTTTTTTGTCAGCCTACTTATCGCATACCACACAAGATCAGGTTAAACAAAGCATTATAAAGTTACGACATTTTGAACGGAGTTCTCTAGAACAACAAAATACTTTGAAGACATGGTACACAGAAATCAGTACTTATCAAACCCAGAGCTAACTCGCATTTGTTTCACAAAGTTACCTACACATTTAAGACATGTAATTTAGGCCAGAAACTGTAAAGATGACTTACAAGCATTTCAAACATAGCGAGATCTTTAAAACTAACCTGCCTTACCGTAGTCTTACAGAACTTTACATGTTTATAAAACAACATTTTCCATTAGTCTCGGTGTTTGGGACATTATAAATTTTTTGGAAGTGAAGATGAAATTCCTCACTCATGAGGTGTGACATGGACAGACAACATGCAAGAATTATGAGGAATAAAAACGATAATTTTACTTTTTTTACCTTTCAGATTTATTCTTTCTGCCATTAGATAGGATGTGATTCCTTTATATATGTAATTACTTCGTATGTAAATACAAGTAGACAATTACTCTGCAATGCCACATATTATAGAGGGTGAGTCACTAACTATTACCACCTAGAATAACTCTGAAAGTGTAATAGGAGCTGAAAAGTTTGTGGAATAAAAGTTACATGGGACAATGGGGGCCGTAATACGACGTTGGGGTTTTGTTGCTAGGTGGGGCCGCTTCAGAGATATGGTCAACTTTTTCTAATTGGATGCTATAGTTAGGTACGTATTTTCTGATAGCGGCTGTCGAAACGAATTCAGTGATGTGTAACAGTGAGGTCTTTGAAGGTCAACGAAGGTCAAAAAGGTGTCATTAACGTCCACATACAGGTCTTCAAAGTGATGGCCATTGATGGCAATAATTAGTGACACACCCTGTGTAATGTGTGGAATCGCGGAGTAACTGTCTTCTGGTATTTACATGTAAGGTAACATAATAATATGCATTGTCTTACCTTAGGGAATTTTCAGGTTGAATTTACCTCTTAAACTTACGCCTTCTATTGAGTTTCTTCATAATGAATATTCCCTGTATAAATTGATACTGTAGGATGCAGCGCCATTAATATAGGAATAATGGTTAGTGTACACTGTATGGAGCTCTCATAAGTCGTATCCTTATGTATCGCTTTCTGCCTTACACTCTATAATTTCGTATTTTTCGCTGAAGTTCACGCAAACATATTTATTTATATAGATTTAGAATATTATGGACGTCTTCTGCACTTATAACAATTGTTTCTTATGGTGTCAATTACTGTACACCGTTTCACTTGACTAATGTGTCGAATATTCCTGTTATTCATTACTGTAAAATTATAATACCATTTTTTTCTTACTTTTTGAGGACAGAGAAATCAGTTGTTACGGTTTGTAAGTGCAACAAATTGTAACTGATTGTCCATTCACCACGAATGGTTGAAACTTTGCCAGGGCAGAATCTACTCACAATGCACTGAAAAATTCTCTACGTATGTTGGCACACTTGGCCGATATAAGCTGCAACTGACTACGGTCTGCTTCAAGTGATGCTACTACATTTTATGGATTGTAATGTGTGTGTTGTCAGGTGAGAACTGTGCTTGGTCTCATTCAGTCTGCTTCCACATAACTTCTTACAACAGCGACATTATTTGTAACGAGCTACAGAAAGTTTCGTCATTTATGATAACGACAATCTTCTATCAAATTACTACTGCCATATGTGACTGACCCTGAGAAATGTAGACCTTGTGTCATTTACGCATTCTAATCTACTTCCTCTGTGCCAGAAAAACAATGTCGCTCACCAGTACTACTTCAATACAAAATGTGACATATAAACTTTCAAAATAGTCCTGTGCAGAACGTTCTCACGGACATCATCAAGCACGATAACCTGGCGGTGGTGAATTCTATTGATTACTTCAATTATACATTCTTGAATTTTATATATGTTTTGTACTTGTAGTTATTTAGCTGACATTCTTGTAAAGCTATTTTTGCTCTATGTATTTGTAACATATTTTGTATGTTTCTATACATAAAGTTTAGTGTTTTGTCCCCATACCGTTCCTATCTGAAATGACCCTCATACCAAATTCTGTCAGAGAAGGTGGACGATATGTAAGGTTTAAATGCTATTTTCACTTTTTTATGTTATCTGCGTTGAATGTCAGAGAGAGAGAGAGAGAGAGAGTAAGTTAAAATATTGTCAATAATCTTTGGTCTTGTTGTGGCACAGTCTTTCCCACTACATAGTCTGAGACATCCTTGGGTAAGTGTGGAAGGTGATGGATGCATTCAGCAGTATAGCTGTGTTGACTTGTGACTGTATCTGTTGGGGAAAAAAAACTTTTGTATAGAACGGCGAGGATTAATATGATGGAAAATATTGAAAGGCGAAAGGAATATAAATTTTGAATAACGTTATTTTTGGAAGGCTGTAGCACTGCGCACATAATTTATAGAAACGATTACTAGCAACTAGTTAACTTCATTAACATACTCAGAGCTGACAGAAAGACCGGACCACTTCCTGAAACATGTATTAACGTATTAACTGAATAAGCTGTTCGGTTTTTATAGAAATTCTCTGTTAACAGTGCAGCCTTTTTAAGTTGTTAGTCACTTTATTAAGTATAGAATTGTTCAGACAAATGTTTCGTGTGTGTGCGTGTGTGTGTGTGTGTGTGTGTGTGTGTGTGTGTGTGCGCGCGCGCATGTGTGTACCTAGAGATCAAGTGAATTTCTACTCGGTCTTTTTGAATACGAGTACATACTTCATTCTAAAACGTTTGTCTGGAAATATTAATTCAGAGAAGTAGACACTCTCCCCACCCCACTGTTTATCATTTCGCAATACCACATTGCACAATGTGTTACGCAACAGGTTGAACATAGTTTGGAAATCTTATTTAGAAATAGAAAACTAGCTTAGCTGCTGCTTGTTTGCTATTTGCTGTCGTGCTTTCGAGAAATCTGCAAGAATGTTGTCAAGGCGCGAGATAAGTGGAAATTTTTCTTAGTGCCAGATAACTATTTTGCTTCAACTGCGCATTGTATATAGAGAGAAGTTGTATTCAAATCAGTTACAGTTGAATTGAAATTAGGTTTTCTTTAATCAGAGGTTACCATGCGAATGTAAGTTGTATAACAGCATGTGCATACATATTTTTGGTTGTACTTTGACTTTTTATGGAGGAGGAGGAGGTAAAGCAGGGCTGAATTTCACACAGAAACTAAAGTAGTGGGGAGGTTGCGCGACTAGTGAAATGGAGTTTAAGGTAAATCTGCAATCTGATTGTAATTGAGAAGAGTAAGCTTCGACCCCAGTGGAAAATGGCTCAATGATTCTTGTGACGACTGTTTAGACGGTCAACGTTTGAATGGAGAATGACACAATGATTCTTGTGACGACTGCTCAGTCGGTCAATGTTTGATGCATAAACGGTTTGCACATAGTCACTTTACAACCAGGAGGTCTGTCAGCATTGGAGTTTGCCTCTTAGTTGTTATACACCACAGTGACGTCAGAAAAACAATGAAGCGCCACCTTAACACAAAACACTAAATTTTGTAGTGGTCGGGAAGTGGTCACTACCAGCTAATTACCGTTACCTACCAGTTGTTGTTAGGTATTCCGTGAAGGTTACAACAGAACTGTGCGCTGACATTTCCGAGGCAACTGAGAGGGCTGTGTTACCCCACACAGTAGTATCCACGACGAACAACTGTACCAGAACCCCAGGTCTTGTAACACAGGTTCGAGTCATAAGTATCTCCAGAGTTTTAGAATACGACTGTTCGAAAATTAAAAGAGAGATACGTATCAGAGTGTACAGCATCACTCTAATTTGTAACTCACTTTGTAGGTGCTGAATATGGGCAACGTTTACGACGAATCACACGTGAGTACAAGTAATTGAAGTAGCTGGCACAATTTGGCTGGTAAGGAAGGAATGCAGCCAGCTTCGGATTTATGTACGTAGGTGCTGACTAGGTTGATTGATAATACCGAGCAGATGCTTTATCAACATGTTCTGACATTCCTGCCCCCCTAGTGAAAGTACGCCACAATGAGTATTAAAAACTTAAATCTGTAGAGGTGATCTATCCACTGGCACGTGTCATTTTTCCGTACTGGCGGTTCTCATCCAGTCATCTTTTGACGATCAGGAGGTATTTACGAATAATCATGTACATCACAAAACCACCAGAAGTTACTTAACTCTCTCCGTTTGGTTTAGTAATTTGGTGTAGCGTTTTCATCATTGCATATCTCGTCGTCTATCATTCCCTATGGATTAGGCGCGCTTCTGAACAATTTTATCTCCGCTTTCGCCTCATTTTCAATAGTAATAAAATGAAAGAAAAATGGAGATTCAGATGTAACTATTCATCTCACGCTTAATGCTGGGCCGATCGGGCATAAAAAAAGGCACTTTAACGATTTATTCCATAGTTTACGGAACGTTGAGTTTTAAAATACGTTGGTGTGGAACACGTCATTCGATAATCTGTCTTATGCAGTCTATGTTATAAAGAAAAGGACTTAAAAAGGCGAAAGAATTGATATTTTTCAATTGTTCTATACATTATATGCAGCGGGGCGGGATCCGTCGCCTATATTCTCTCTATCATTCATCAATAGTCCTACCTCATGCCTACCACTAATAGGCCGCGTAACCTGAGTTGAAAGTCTGTTCCTGAAAGTTCATTTTTAAAAAATCGGGCGTTCAGAGGATGCAGTATACTTGCAGAAAGCATTTAAAATTAGTTTGAATCTACTTTTATTCATATGGAAACACATGAAATGGTTATAAAGTCCGTATTTACTACGGCAATACTCAATCATTCAAAGTTCACTGTCTGTAGCCAGAATTTTTGCAAGTCCGACCCGACTATTTTTCACGTTCTAACAGCCACAGACCTACAACTATTCGCCAGTTAAACGTTTGGCCGTTTCACTGGTTTTCATAGTAAGAAGTGCTCGCTAAAGTATGCTGTACAGAGCACGAAACATGCCCGTGGAACTGTTGCCATGACTAAAAAAGTTCACGAACTTATAACTGTCAAACTATTTAATTTAGAAACACCACATTTTCATTAAAATGTTCGTATCTCCAGTCGCTTCAGTCACAATGTATTCGAACCGCAATTAACTCACTATCTCTTCATTTCTCAGAGTATTTTTACGGTGCTATCTACCATGGTGTTATCCGTAGGCCGGTTAGCAAGCGATTATCACGAACTGTTGTACTCACTGCCCAATCCACAATGTTCGCGCGTTAACAGCTTAATTCTGATTGGCTGTAGATGTAAACGACCAATCAGAATGTTTCTTCCAGATTATTCTCGCAGCAAAATTTGCCTTATCCAATCAATAATCTGATAGTAATTAACGTCATTAAAACTTCAGTTTCTAATGTATTGCTTAATCAAAATAAGAGAAGTGCAAAACATTCTCCAAATTAATAAATAAACTTATTCCGCCTCTAACTTTCATTCTGGCTGCTTTTACACATAAGCAAGCTCACACCGACATACGTCATCTGAATCGTGGTTGCACCATAACTTTCCCACAGTTCGTTTGTACAAGGTTTTACATAAAATGACATATTAAGTTTTAAAATATGTTCCACGTACACTTCCTCAATCATTCTCATGCATTCATACAGCAAAATTATAAGCAAATAATAATTTTGAGCGATTTTTGTATAACGTAATGTGAAGTAACTAAAGTTTTGAAAAGAAAATTATAATTAATTGAGTTTATGCACGGATAACTTTGTAATGGCTTCAAATGATAATGAAGGTCAATTTGTTATCGTTCCTAACTGGGTTTTAAAACCTAAGCGTCGGTTTTAGGACTTTTCATTATCTCCGGAACTATAATAAATAAAAATGTGAAATTTTGACATCATCATCCTGTTAGTAACAAAAGGCTGTGTACCAAGTTTGAACAAAATCAAATAATAACTAATATGGATTATTTAGATTGGTAGTGGGTATGAATTTTCGTAGCAGCTGAATGTCACTCTCTGCAGTTATCACGGGAGGCAGCGCAGTGAGCAAAGGGGAAAGAAATTTAGCCATCCTGCAGCCACCGTCCCAAACGGCTGCGTTACTTACTGCTACGAATGTCATCCCGTAATAACTTGCTACGTTACACGAAGACGTGGGCAGGGACACACCTGGTTGGAGCGAAGTACCAGTGACGTCGTTTCCTGGACCGACGGAGTGTTTCATTCGTCTGAGGTCTGATGGATGTCGTAGTATGTAGAAGCGAGCAGGTACCGATGAATGTCGGAATCATGTAGATCCACACGGTCAGTAAGGAGGTGGTGGGTCCGTCCCTGTACCATGGACGGATGTCAGATGATTTTACCCGCTATCGAGGGTTCAGCCTGTTTCGCAGCCCGACAGTTAACTTATTGGCAATGGGTTCATCTTTCAAGACAACAATGTACCATCACAGAGCTCCTACCCGCTAAATGCCTAGCATCAGAAGGCAAGAACCAACCGAATGGAACGACCTTCGGTACCTGCCAACATGAATGTGCGAGATCAGCCAAACCTACAGAGTGTGATCACACGATACCTCTCCTTCACCTTGTAGGCAGCATGCCGAAGGGAATTCAAGCAACTACATTGTGTGAGATGTAGCAACACAGTGCTTGATGTTACTCACTAGTAGATTTTGATTTCACAAATGCACAAAAATGTGAACTTTCGAAGGGACTGCCGTTAATTTAGAGAATGTTTTCTTCTTATTTATGGTTTACTGTTATATGAGTCTCATTCTTGTATGCCTTGCAGCACCAGAATCTAAACCCTCGCGCGTTAGAAGGGAATCAGGTAGTGCAAATACTCAACAGTTTTTATGGCGTGCTCCACTATTATCTGTACAAGCGAAAATGCGAGAATAGGACATTGACACAAATAAATAATTTCCGTAAACGTACGTCCGAAAAGCAGTGCTTTCGCCGATAAGATCTATGCACATGTGCAGTCAAGTCATTATTACAGCACTGTTGAAAGGGTACATTACTGCCCGACATTGAAATTAGGTACAACATTCCTCGTTATTCTTGTCAGTACAACATATTTTTTCTAATAATAACTCAATTTCAATTAATACAGTGAAGCCGGATGCCAGTGTGGGAAAGAATGACAATTTATTTATTTAATTGATCACATGTGCACTCCCACAAAAATAAATCCCTACATCCAGTTTGGTGAGATCTGTGAAATGAATGAATGTATGGTCGTCTGCTAACTGCAGATAGTGAATGTGAATATATGATCATCTTTGAGACGATCATTTGGTCACCTTTGGTGGAACCAAAGAGATGAAATTTACCAGAGCTGTGAGCGCCTGAAATGTGGCTGACCAATGGGTAGCATGGTCTTCCCCCACCTCGATGGAGGTGCGAGATGACCTGAAGAACGGCCATGTTTCAGCACTCTGCCGCTGGACCTAGTGTTGGTAAGACCTGTCTTAGGTGTGCTCCGTAAGGACAAAAGAGTGGAGACACGGTATGCATATGAAATACTTAAGAGTAGTTTGGAATAATAATTTCTCTATTTCAGGAACTTTTGTGGGGAGAATTAAATGTCAGGCAGGTAATATTAAGGGGATCGTAGTAATCCTCGGAAGTGACCAACGGTCACAATGAAACCACGTGTAGCAATTAGTTGAAATACTTCCGAGTGCTTAAGTTAAGCTGAATTACTAGCGTGTGTACTATAGGTTGGAAATCTTTAAGAAATTGCGTGTGCAGGACTTGAAATTAGAGACGAGTACTTCCACGTGGTGAGTACTGTGTGAATCTCAATCTGTGTATGAGACAAAGGATAAAGAGAAGTACTCCTCCATGGTATCAGTTTAGGACTAGGGTGTGATGAATATGTTCTTAATATTACTTTGCGTGTTATGTTTCCGTGTGACGCTTGATTCAAACTATAATACTCTGAGAGAGAAGCAAGGTGAGTCAGCCGTCTATCCAGCAACACCACTTGGCTTGCATTGCACAGGAAGTGGGGCAGTGTCGTGTGGAACTGGGATAAATACTAATTGAAGTTGGAAAGCTGAAAGTGATGTGATTATAATGTTGTGACTATTCCTTGTGTTGTATTCCATGTTGCAGTGTGGTGTATGTCATGTAATTTAAGTATAAGTGGTTTGCATGGGAGAGTAGCAAGGTAGCTACAGAGGTAGTGGGTTAGTCACGTTCCTTTTGTAGCGCTCGGTCTGGAGGAAGGTTTCTTGATGATGGTTGTGAGAGTCAAAGTGTGAGATATAGCAAAACATCCACCATCCTATCCAGAAAGTGCGCTGTAGCATTAAAAAATTACGGGACCATAAGATAGAGAATCACCAATGTAAAGCCATGCCCACTGGGCGGAATTTCTCATGTGTTATTGTTGTAGGTTATAGAATTTGTGTATTTAGGTTATAGAATTTATCGGAATAAATAAGATAGTGAAAAGAAAAAGATTGGTGGCCTTTTCCTTCGAATTGTATGTTGTCATGTTATCCAAAATTTATAATGTGTGCGCCATTCGTATTCAGTGCGATGGCCACGTGTTGATAAAAGCCGTTAAATAAGAAAGAAAATGTGGTATTGCCAGTGTGTAGTGAACAGTCAGTGTTGTGTAAATTACTTATAGTCAGATGTGAGTTTCCGTTGTGTAATAGTCAAACAGGAGAATAACTTGTAACTTAATTGTGAGTACTAGAGTTCATGTTACTCGATAAATAATCCCTCCACACTAATAACAAGTGTAAAAATCATCTAATCTCCCAGTTTCTTTCTTGGAAGTAGATAATGTATATAACTACTGTGCAAATACCATAATTCAAAGTTTTATGTAAAATTGTCGTGTCTGTTTCTCTGCTTTTTTTTAGTAGAAAATCAACTTGTTTTGAATATTTACTCTCATTTGAGTGTTTCACACTTCATTTGTAATTCATTGACAGTGGCAACTAACTCTTGTGAGAGTACTCTTCTCTAGAACCATTGATGTCGAAAATAATTGTGTGAGGCTTAATTATAATAACTATAATAAACCGCCCCTATAACCGTGTGTATTTGTAAACCTGGGGTACAAATCCATGTAGTTCTGAGAAAAACACATATCGAATGATGAAGAAAGTCCATAGAAGATCGTCCAATCGTCACTATTGCTCGAATCATCAAAATTAGATTGAATGTCGAAGAACAGAAATTAAAAAACAATAAGATTAGTGTGAGATTTCTGAAAGTCGAATGTGTGGAAAATGAGAATATCAACAACTCGAGGGCGACTAGTTAGTAAAAATTGTGTACGAAAATGAACTAATGAATGTATGATTCTAAACAAGTAAAGTAGTTGAGATTTCCCAATTGATTTATGAGAATAGAGGAGACGACATTTGAGTTATAGATAACAGAAGAATGCAACTCAATAAATCAAGGGAAGTTATTATTGATTACCAAGTCATATTTCCGTGCAGACAAAGTATTTGTAATCGCTTTATGTGTCTTCATCAAATATGGCGTAAAATCGATAGCGTGAGGAAATTGAAAGTTCTAGTCTCGCCTTGATATTGCTCACATATTGCTCTGAATAAAAGTGTACTTTTAGAATTGCTTTCTGATTCTAGCCCGTCCTTTGTAGAACAACATGAATAATTGTTTTAAGTTATACTAGCATAACATCAATGAAGGCGCCACTCCATTGTAGCAAAATCAGCGAAGGCTGATACTGCAGCATCACTTGCCGTCTTCATAGATAACAAAACTGACAACTAAAGTGAACAAAGGAAACTGTGTCAGGTATAGAAGGGTAGTAACAACCAATACAAAGATTAAATACTTCCTTTGGATATGATTAAATCATTTTAGAATCATTCTCATAGGCAAAATCATGAACATTTATTATATTTACTTAGAAGTGTTAGAGCAGTGGGTAATGTTAAAGAGATCACCACACGCACGTTTTTATTTAACATATTACTATTAAAACAACGTTTGATCCTGCTTGCACTAGGCTGCTAATGGAGAACTAATTAATTGTTGAGTCTGGTGTCTTACAGATGAATGGATTGTTGATCCTGCTGATGTATTGTCTCCGCTTCAGACCTTACGACAGTTATATTAGCGGTTAGTTCAGACCATTTATATTGACAAGTCCTGCCTCTTAGCTGACCGTACCATAGCAATGGAGCCTCTAACCGTGTGCCCAAGTGACACGAACGCTGTATACCTCTTACTTCCCTCTTATCCTGATAACTGACTCAGTAACACACAAAATTAGCAATGAAGGTCACTTGAAATTGAAACAGATTGAGCTAGGCACTGTATTTATTGCACTTTAAGTTCATAGAAACATTCTTATATTGTATAAAGTTCATTCATGGTGCACTGGCATTCACACATCTCCACTCGAGTTATCCAGTCCTTTTCTGATTTAGTTCAATCGCGGAAAAATATTATATGTTCTTTTATTTCATACGAAACTAGTGTGAAGCAATGGTTGTTAACCTTCACATCTAGTTTCTGCACTCCCATGAGTGACTCTGCACAACACGCTCGTCTGCGACTCATTCTGCAGACTCGTCAGACCAGCTTTCGTGCGCTGAATTGGCAGATGCAAAACCGCTCCTGAACTCATATGACTAGGCATCCTTGCACTGCCCCATTGGTCCTAGCCCAACAGAGATGAGCAAATGTGTAACTGCACATCTTTAAAACGTGTTTTGTAATTTGGGGATGAATGTTTCTAATTTGAAGACTTCGTTTTATCAGTATGAAAGAAAACAAATGGGGGTTACGTCCCCCCTAAGTATTCGCACATGTGAGCTGGAACCTATATCTTTGTAAGAAAAAATTTTAGTCAAGTTGACAATTGACGCCTGCATTAGGCAAAGGCGAGGGAACATTGAAATTATTTTATCTTTCTTTATTTGTCATGTTTTGTAACTTGATAATGTCTAACAACTTTTATTTCACTGAGTACCTGTGGGGTTGTATAGATCGCCCGTAATGTACACTGGATACCTCAGCAGTATTTTGATAAACTAACTGTGATGTGTGGTATTATTGTGCATGTGGTAAAGTTCAGTAAGATTACAATAAAATTAGTTACTTGTAATTAATGTAATGTGAAATTAATTTAATCAATGCTTTTCCCGAATAATGATCATTAGTTTGTTGAAGAAAGCTCTATTTGGCAATGTGTAGCAACGTTTTCTCTCAAGCAGTGTAAATGTCACTAAAGTCATTCACAAAAGTAATCATTTATAACCAAAAAACAAGCTAAATGTATGATAAGTAATCTGAACCAAACAAGATAGTAATTTTTAGTAATTTCAATGCTATTGTTTAAAAGACTCCTTGCTAGTTGCCGATCGTTTATCAAAATTAATGCTACTGCTATGTAGAGGTGGGGAACACTAGTTTTCTAGCAAAATGTACAGTCTTGTCACAATACCACACATACACATTAGTAATGCATTTTCCTGTTGAGGTATTTCATCAAAGTTGTTACGAAATTACCAGGCTTCATACACCAGAAGACAAGAATATATGTCATGTAAGATGCTATTTGTACTCATAGAAGTTCGATGTGTTCACCGTCTAAATGGAATTTATTAGGTCAGAGTGCCACTAGTACACAATTATTATTGCAGTTATAGCCAACAACATTTTAGTTTGTATAGAAAATCAATTTAAAACTGCTACAGCAATATTTCGCTAAGATGGCGGCCAACATAAGACAATCACTTATCGATTGTGCTTCAGGCTGTATTTTACTCATAATAAATAATATATATTAAATCTTTTCTCTCCTTCACTATATGCATTAAAATTCGAAAATATTTCTCAATGTTTCATGAAATATTGATATTTACTATTTACGAAGAAACTGCATTGTAGAACAGTAGAGCTAATCGCTGTGCTTAACATGTATATAGCAAAAGAATTACAATGAAGTAAAACTGCAGACAAATTTCATTTCAGTAACACATAAACTCTTATTTTCAAATGTCAGTTAGCAGTATAACAATACTTTAGTACAGTTGTTTACAGACTTCTGTGTTACAAAATGTCAATCACACATCCCATCAGTACAACAGTTGTAACAAGGAGGAGGATTTTTCTACAGAAGCCATAGACAACAAAAGACTGAGGTTTTCGTTATATTTTTACATGGGTATTGTCTGAGATATAATTTTTTACAAAACATTAATTTCTGATGTTGACAATAATTATTTGTTATTAACAATGAAATCCGTTTTATCAGTATCACAGGAATACTATCAAAGTTCAGTCACTACCACACACAAAGTTATTGGGAATATTATTTTGAATAAAATACAGGCATGGATATTACATAACATAATATCATATGTTACTGTTTTCATAAATATTATGTCTAGCAAAAAAAAAATTGACTGGGGACATATTGACCCTAGTGGTACTCAGGTAAAGAACTATGACTAAATTTAAAAATGTTCTAAGTATACGGCTAAAAGGATATAATTCTATTTAACTATCCCAGACAGAGATATTCATATCTTTTAGAACTAACAGCTTTGAAAAAGATAGGATTTTCCCATGTGCTTGTGGAGTCATATAGACCCCAGTTACACTAGGAAGCTTATAATAGAAACATTAAATATGGGTACAAAAATAGCCAGAAATAAAGTTTTCACTGTTGCAGTTGTTCTGTATGACAATTGTTCAATATAATATTCAACATTCAATTCTCCTAAAAATTACATTGATGATAGTCAGTGCCAAAATCGGGAATAAATTTCAATGTGTTGTAAACATAATAATGAACAAAAATTCATTAAAGACAATGAACTCAGACAGAGAGTCATATTTCGAAAACAACCATTTTGATATATATATATATATATATATATATATATATATATATATATATATATATATATATAAAGTAACCTGTACAATTGGGTCAATATGATCCCATAAGCACACACACACACACATACACACACACACACACACACACACACACACACACACACATATATATATATATATATATATATATATATATATATGTATATGTATATTACCCTATAAGTGCATTGTAATATATATATGTATGTTACTGTAAAAGTAAGACGATTCATAACTCCTAGAATTATCTGGTGAAATTGAACTTTCACAGAGAGGGTTTAGTAAATTTTATGATGTATCCATAACAACCATTAAACACGCATTCATTAGAAAAATCAGCTTAGTAGTTTATTGAAATTGTTTGTATTTGTTATAAATTTATGCATTTTAAATATTTTTGCATTCCAATGTGATTGTAAAGAGCAATACTCCATATTAGTAGAAAATGTTGTAAAGAATGTTACCTTGTGAATAATAATTTTTGTAACAAAGCTAACTATTGTGGCATTTATTGTAATTTAATAACCTGTACAACCAACTCTTTCACAGCTGAAGTCCTCCAAACAAGAAATTTTAACAGTCAACAAGATAGAAATCCAATTGAGATAGCAATAAAATAATTAAAGAAGCACAAACATTTGCAAGGTGCTATAGAAATGGCTGAGGGCCCAATTAAATTTCAAAATTTTAGAACATATTACCATTATGTTTTAAAGGCTGAAGGCCAAAATGTTTAAGCTCGAAAAACAAATTTAAAAATTAATTTTGCAAAATTTTTAACAAAATAAAAACAAATAAGCACGAGCCTTAAAGTTAAAGTAGGTTACAACAGCAACCCAACCAGGGGACATCCACGGACTGACCAACAATTAACGTAGTGAGGTGACAGTACGTTGAAAACAGGGTGTAAAATACATGATGGCGGGAACACGGGCCACGCACGGCTCACTGGTGTCTCGTTGTTAACTGTTGTCAAATCCTCTGTTTTTGCTGCTTCCTTACATGCTGCAGACACACTTTCTACCTCTGTTCCTTCTGTTTCAGTACTCTTGATTCGCTGGCGTCAATTCGTTGACAGTCATTTTCAGTTTCCTTTGAGTCAGTGGAAGTTGTGTTTAACGTTGTTTCCTAGACTTTTTCAGTGTTTACATTTTTTATAAAATCACATGGAACAACTGAGGTCACAAAGACCATTTTCATTGGAACCCCAACCATGGCTTCATATGGTGAACGTCAGATCTCTTAATGAAAACCCCTATTTTCCATTGCTTCCACATACTTCAGCCCTTCGAACTATTCTGAAGCTTCATCTGTTTCCATCGAAGTTGATAACATTTTCGATATCCTGATTTGTTCTTTCTACTGATCCCTGATACTGACTGTGCCTTGGCCTGCTGTGGACTATCTTTACGTTACTCCACAACCCACATAAACTGTGAATGACTTGGCTACAAAACTGTCTACCATTATCAGAACGCGGTATACTTGGGGCACGAAAAACAGTAAAAATATCCAAAAGGTAACATGCTACTTCATCATCCCATTTCTAAATTAGTGTGTGGAGGATATCAAATTTTGTCAAATGATCTTGATAGACAAGTATGAACTTTGACTTATTGTCTGGATTTGCCTGCATGTCGATTAAGTCAATTTGGCATCGTGGATTCATTTCACTGTGTATGATAGGTTTCATTACAACGCCCCTTTTCAATGTTTTTTTTGCTTTTTCTGAGATGGCTCACATAATCTCAAATAAGTAACCATTGATTCGACAGTTGCATTCTTGTACTTACGATTCATAGGCCACCATGGCCTATAGCAATGTGGGTGTCATGTAATACATTACACAGTTCATCAAAACAAACGTAATAACGAAATTCTTCTTTTCCAGCAGACACCAGTGCAATGACTTTCTCTTCACCTTCGATGTTGGGAACATCATTGATGTTGTTGTTGTGGTCTTCAGTCCTGAGACTGGTTTGATGCAGCTCTCCATGCTATTCTATCCTGTGCAAGCTTCTTCATCTCCCAGTACTTACTGCAACCTGCATCCTTCCCAATCTGTTTAGTGTATTCATTTCTTGGTCTCTCTCTACGATTTTTACCCTCCACGCTGCCCTCCAATGCTAAACTTGTTATCCCTTGATGCATCAGAACATGTCCTTCCTACCGGTCCCTTCTTCTTGTCAACTTGTGCCACAAGCTCCTATTCTTCCCAATTCTATTCAATACCTCCTCATTAGTTATGTGGTCTACCCATCTAATCTTCAGCATTCTTCTGTGGCACCACATTTTGAAAGCTTCCATTCTCTTCTTGTCCAAACTATTTATCATCCACGTTTCACTTCTATACATGGCTACACTCGATACAAATACTTTCAGCAACGACTTCGTGACACTTAAATCCATACTTGATGTTAACAAATTTCCCTTCATCAGAAACGCGTTCCTCGCCATTGCCAGTCTACATTTTATATCCTCTCTGCTTCGACCATCATCAGTTATTTTCCTCTACAAATAGCAAAACTCCTTTACTAGTTTAAGTGTCTCATTTCCTATTATAATTCCTTCAGCATCACGCAACTTAATTCGACTACATTCCATTTTCCTCGTTTTGCTTTTGTTGATATTCGTCTAATATCCTCCTTTCAAGACACTGTCCATTCCGTTCAACTGCTCTTCCAACTCCTTTGCTTTCTCTGACCATCAAATCGCTTCAAACGTCTGTAGTGAACAGATTTTTTATTGGAAAAGATTTTTGATTTTGTCACTTCACTGAACTGATTATTATATTGTTCAGCAGTTACATAAAAATTGTTATCCATCTTCATATTGACTGATTCATCTACAACTTCATAAAATCTGCATCTCATAACATAACTCATTCAGAAGTAATGTTGCAAAAGGAACACCACTAAAACGAGTCTCAAAGATGAGCATACGCACGATGCCCGACGCTGACTGAAACTATGCAGCGGTGAGCGGACTGAGAACTCATAATTGTCAACAAAGAAACTTACCTGAATACAAAATTCGCAACAATCAAACGTGTCCGAACCTGCACGACGGAGGCGGGAGTCTCCGATCAAGAGTTTACCAGTTTTCATTGGTAAATCCTAAGATGTCTCTCAGTAAAAGTTCGAAATCTATGCGTATAATGGGAAATTTCAGACGTTTACGACACCGCGATGTGGGGCGGTGGGTGGAATAATAGAATAAATATTTTGTATTTATGCTGTTTGCCATTCTCAACACTGGCTCTCTAACTACAATATTGGCAATCAGAAAGTGATTAGCAAAACGTGAAGCCTGTAATCAGAATTCCTAGTGCCCACTTCATCTGAGAAATACATTATAGCTACAGCTTATAGCTCTAAGGAATTAGGAGATTGTCTGGGATTCATAATCAAAAACCATTCTCTCTAAAATGATCACTATATTCTGAAAACCACAGACCAAAAAGAATCCACACAATCGAACTACCAGAGCAGTTCAGAGTCTAATGCGCTGAGGCAACTATAACTGTTCAAATTAAATGTTTAAGTGAATGCTTGCCATAATTTGATGATAATGTTCATCAAACGCCGCGCTAATAATGGTAGAATATCTGTCCTGCGGCGGACGTGAAAATACGACATACGCAAACTAAAGATAGATCATTATCGTCATCCCAAAATTAACACTTCACTCGAAAACGATTTCAGGGTTACGCATATCCTGAGTAACTTATTACTGCATCCGAGGCTGTTTATATCAACGATACCGACGCGACGCGACTCCCGGCACAGGTGTGCGCTAATTAGCGTCTGGAGAGAACTGGGGCCTTCCTCTTTTCGCGCTCCGTTCTTACATATAAAGCCGCGGTGCGGACGGCTAAGGGAACGCCTGATCAAATCTGCTCTCCCGACTAGCCGCTGGGCTAGTAATGCACCACTTTAAGTTATCGAATAAACCATTGCTTCCTTTGCTGATGGCCAATGAAGCTTTCAATTTAATTGTGCAAGCAGCACACAAGTAATTAATCATAATAAAAGTCTGATGTTGCCAAGTCAAATATTTTGGGCGAGAGAATTAATTTAATTACACTACATGCAGTAGATGAGCTCTGAACTTGCTCTTTGGAGATCGCTATAGCTGTAGTTTTATAGTTATTCTGTTGAAACTTCTCACATTTTTATGATCATAGTGGATCTCCCTCCTACTTAAATTTAAACATCCTAGCTATATTTATTCGCCTACTTAAACTATTTTACTTCCTAAATTTCTAAGACAAAAACCAGAAAATCATGGATTTCAACTAAAATTTTAATTTGTGAGATCCAGAATACCGTTTCTACTAAATTATTATGCAAAAGGAATCTAAATATAAATTATTAAGTTTCTAGCTCTTTTCTGTTGCGCCAAAGATTTTTACAGAAAAACATCCAAATTTCGAAAATGGTTAAAGTTATTGAACTGATATCCAACACATATTGATTTTGTATTACTCCTGACATGCTAGAAACGTTTCAGGTTATTTACTTCATTTTAAAGTGTTATGCAATATTTATGACATCAGAGCTAGTTACAGCGGACTAGGCTGGCACACAATTGAAAGACTGATGTGTATTTTATAAGGTGTGAGTATGCTGCTTTCCTACATCACCCTCTAGTAAATTTTTTTGAATGTAAATGAAAAAAAATTTATTACAAAAAGGGATGCAAGTGTACAGCTTAACTCCCTATGAAAATTAAAATTGAAATGTAAACATATAGAAATTTTAAAAGAAAACTTATTACCTACTTCAATTATTTAAATTGCTGGCATGTTCACTGCCTCTTAAGCAACATTATCACTCAAAATTCAAGCGAAATCAATGAAACACTTTGGCATACACATTGCCATCGACAAACAAACACATAAAAATATGTAAAATTATGAGAATATAAAATCCATTAAATTGTCTGTAAATATTTTTACATATACAAATTCAAAGACAATAACACAGTTATTCATGATACATAAACAGCAATTTGTATCTTAGCAGTCTTTTCTAAAGCTGAAAGAAAATTTCACAAATCATGACAATTTTATTTTTACACACGTGGTTGTAGCCGCATTGGCTGGCGTCCTACACTTCCATTCACAAGGATAGAGGAGGGGAAGTTGCTATGGTGTGCATCCTTCACGTTCACTCTAAATTACATTGGGAAAGGGGAGGGGTCACTGTGAGTTGTGTCCAAGTCACTCCACGCTTTCACGCAGCTACCAGGCTGCCATTATCTGCTTTGTACTGTAGAACAAACAAAATGAGTGCCTCAGACTCTGTTCACTTAATATCTAAGGGTGGGTCACAATGAAATGGGAGTATATACATTTTATCTTTCAGTATGGTACTGGAGCAAAGTTAACAAAATTTTTTCAATTTTACTCTCGCGGTTACTTAACTGTCATAAAATCGGTAAACAAATGGCTCAAAACGCCATTAGTCATGTACTAGAGAAAATTTATGCTCAAGGCATACAATCATAAATCCTTTTTAATCTCAATTTATTATTTCTGGGCCGGTACACTGAACCAATGCTCGGTACATTCCTGACAAATCTGTATTTTATTTACCTAACTGACTCATCTTCGATTACCTTATTCTTAGAGATAGTATGAGTATATTTGATTAGCAGTTATCTTCTCAGCATCTTTGTACATGTGAGTAACTTGTGGTAATAGTACAGTACTGAGTGTTCAAAACACACTACGTTTAGTTGTCTACTAAATCCACTTATTGGTCCTCTGCTGCTGTATCAGTTCCACATCTGCAATTACGTACTTACTTCACCGAAGTGTATTTACGCTGAGTTGTAGATAATATTTCACGTCTGCCATTATGTTACTCAATTATGTTGCTAGTGTATGTACTTATTTAACACTCACTCTATTAACATTTAACGCATAGGGTAGCACATTTATTTCATATCTATAGTGTATTGCAGCTGATCAGTTTGCTCACGTTGCAATCCATTTCCACTTGATTGGATGCGGAAACCACAGGTAGTTTCTCGCGACCTACCACTAAAGTGCATTAAGTAATTATGGCCGAGCGTAATGCTAAATTCCTTAAACCTGTAGGACACCTTGAGCTGCTCTGTCTCATCTAACATAAGGGTACCTATTGTCGAATTCACGCCTCCAACTCATAACCTCAATACGTGTTGGTGTGTCCTGTTACACACTACACCAAATAACGGCCAGCTCCAACCTTATAAATATTTCAAGGACGTGTCCTTCACTTCTCAACCACAAACACTGTTCAATTCTATTACATTGCCATTCCTTGCTACACAAGGTGAGTTCATTCTTACAACTTATCTGCATATTTTTCATAATGCTAAGCAATCTCTTTTACTATTAATTAGTTAGCTCTACAGCATACAATAGGTTTCACTGCCACTTCAGATCCTGCTTGCACACGAATTTGTATATCTTTTTAAATTACTGTTGGTGGACCATTTCCAATAAAACAACAACTTCGTACTTATAATATTACCAGGGCTCTGTACATACTTGTTACTAAAATACCTTTGTATCTTAATTACATCATACTTCTCTATTGTATATGTCACTGTTAGGTTTGTCACATTAGGTATTTTATTCACTAATCGGTGGATAGAATGGTCACAGAACTCATGGCTTGATAGCCACGACGGAAAATTTTTGTATTGCAAAGAAGGAGTCGAAACTTTGGTGGATAGGAAAGATGAAGATAGAGTGAGACCTGAAAAGGAAAGATGATCTCACACAGCTGGGACTGCACAGCTGCCACACTGTGTAGAGGTTACAGAACAACCTCCTCCCTACAGAATTCATTAGCTTAATGCTGGTTTGATAGTCATACCGGAAGATTTTAGTATTTGAGAATAAGAGCCGAAATTTTGGTGGATACGAAAGATGAAAATTGAGTGAGACCTGAAAAAGAAAGAAGATCTCACACAGCTGGGACTGCACAGCTGCCACACTGTGTAGAGGTTACAGAACAACCTCCTCCCTACAGAATTCATTAGTTTCAGAAAAGTTTCGTACTGGAAAGAAGGGGTCGAAATTTTTGTAGATAGGAAAGATGAAGAATGAGTGAGACCTGAAATGGAAAGATCTCACACAGCTGGGACTGCACAGCTGCCACACTGTGTAGAGGTTACAGAACAATCTCCTCCCTACAGAAAGCATTCACTACCTATGAACTTCTTTAGGTCGATCACTTTCCTGAGACCTAATAGCTTTTTACTCTTAGTGTACTGTAGCCTATATCCATTGGAATGTGGCTTTCCTATGATCCTGGAAGGTCCTTGGTATACGAACATGAAGTTCTTTGTTTCTGCATTTATTTTCTTTGATTTTTCCTTAGTTTTGACAAGGACTCACTGACCTATTTCAAAACTGGTGGGTACAGCTTTTGCATAATTCCGCTCCTTCCTTTCCAGTGCTCTTTTTCTTATATTTTCCCTAGCCTTTAACTTCTTCTCATCTGTAGATATTTGCGTTAGAATAGGGAATTCTACCATATCTGCAATCACATTGTGCGGTTCTTGGCCAAACATCAATTCGCAAGGCGCAAAACCAATTGCATCATGCCTTAAATTGTTAATTACATTCTCAAAATACTTAATGTGCTCTGCCCAACTTGAGTGTTTCCGAGCACAATAAGTCTTGCAAAGCCTATTCAGTTCTCTCATAATACGTTCACTCATATTTCCTTGGGGGAAATACGCAGATATTTTCAGATGTATCACTCCAGCCTTATCCAGACATTCTTTAAATCTGTCAGAAGTAAATTGAGGCCCATTGCCTGACAGCAAACTCTTCGGAACGCCAACGTTCATGAAGAAATCTTTTTCCAACTTTTCTACCAACGTTTTTGCATTTGCTCTTTTAATTGAGTATAGCTTAACATATTTACTATATCCATCCACAACAACTAAAACATGGGTGCACACACGCCAAACAAATCACAAGCCAGTAATTATAGGGTTCCAGTTGGCTCTACTGAATGCATATCCCCTTGTATTCTGGTGTTAGCAGCACGGACTTTGTGGCACACTACACAAGATGCTAGACGCTTGGCAACACGGCGGTACATGTTGTCAAACACAACTTTTTCTTTTAATTTTGCAAATGCACTTCTTTGCACCATAGTGCCCATACCTCAGGTGTACATAGTCGATTAGTAAGTCTACATGTAGTGAGGGAAAGCACAGCTTCCACTCAGAAACACCTACCTTTTTCCTCCTAAACAGAATACCTTTATGCAGACAGTAGTATTGCGAAACCTTATGTTAGTTCGCATCTTCCAAATAGCACTTTACTAATTTCAGCTGGTCATCTGCATTCTGCTCACGTCTCAAGTTCTTATTCACCCTCTTTAATGCACTTTCTTCCTTTACTTCGTGCAACCCAAACATTCGTACTTCACTTAGGTCTGTTGCTGTAATTCCCGCGTCATCACAGAGCTCCGCACTTCCAGATAACCCATCAGCTACCAAATTATCTTTCCCTTGAATATATTTAACCTCAAGGTCAAACTGCTGGAGATACAATGACCATCTTACGAAACGAGCATTCCTCAACTTACAGATCTTTAAAAAGGTCAACGCCTTATGGTCACTGTAAACAATTATCTTGTGACCTAATAGATACTGCTCAAATTTCTGTACCCCAAATACAATTGCCAATGCTTCCAGTTCTGAGATGCCATAATTCCTCTATGCTGCCTGTAAAGATCGACTTCCGAAAGCTATAGTCTTGTGCACTTCTTGTTCGTTCTCTGTTTCTACTGGGAATATCTCCACAGCTATACCATAGCCACTAGCATCAACAGACATACAGAATGGTTTTTCAAAATCAGGATGATGTAAGATGGGACTATTAATTAAAGATTGTTTAAGCACCTCGAACGCCGTTGGTATTCTGCTGTCCAAACCCAAGGGGTACTCTTCTTCAGCAGGAGGTGAAGACAGGGCGCATTAAAAGCCTGATCACTAACAAAACGCCTATAGAAGCCGAAAAGACCGAACATCGATCTCAACTGTTTCTTGTTTCTGGGAGCCTCAAATTTTTCAATGACTGCTAGCTTGCCTGGGTCAGGCAGAATACCTTTTCCACTTATCATATATCCCAAGAAACCTATTTCCTCTATAACGCACTCTGTCTTTTCAATCTTTAGTTTCATGCCACCTCTCTCAATAGCCTCTAACACTTCCTCTAATAAAATTATCTGTTCTTCCCAGGTAGGAGTTGCTATTAACAGATCATCTACGTAGACTGTGATTTTATTAATTAAGTCTGGTCCTAAAACATGGCACATCACACGTACGAAGGCACAAACAGAGATATTAAGTCCGAAAGGTACCACACGGTACTGGTAACAAACTCCTTCGTACAAGAAAGCTGTGTACTTCCTTGAACTTTCCGCCAGTGGCAAATTCCAGTATCCACACGTGATGTCCATAGAAGAATTTTACTCCCCAGAACTTTTGCAATAACTCGTCCATGTTCTGCGGTCTATCACTTTCCCTAACCACTATTTCATTCAACCAACGAGCGCCCAAGACCAATCTGACACTCCCTTCTCTTTTTGGTACAACAACAAGAGGATTATTGTACTCACTGACCGCTTTTTCAATCACACCCCACTCTAGCATTCTCTGTATCTCCTTTCGAACCGCCTCCTTCCTAGCTACATGTGTTTGGTATGGCTTCCTGAAAAACACTTGGCCAGTTTCGCCTTTAATTGACATTCATAACCTTTGACCACGCCAGGTCGATTTGAAAATACCTTATGATGAGTTTTGAAAACCTGTCTCAGTTCTTCCTTCTGATTAGCTTACATTTTATCGATTTCCTGCAATTTAGCTTCTATCTTGTCCAAAATAATTGCTTCTTCTTCTGTGTTAGCTTACTTTTACTAAGATTAACACCTTCGTCCCAATATCTCCTATTATTCAGAACTCGTATAGGCAGCTCCCAAGTTTCATCATTAGTTACTACATGTTTATCAATAAAAGGTACCGTAATTACTCCGGTTATCGGCAAGACCATTTTTAACTGGCTTCTTTCAAAGTCAACAACACTCTGATATTTTGACAAGAAATCTATGCCAGTTAAAACCTCAGTACTGAGATTATGTACAATGAAGCATGGATGATCAATTAAATTACCGTTAATGTTAAAGGGCAGCAAAGCTTCTTGTTTTACCGTTTTTGACACCTTGCTAGTAGCACCAATTATTCTTAGTCCTTATACCCTCATTACGGTAAGCTTGTCTTTACTAGGTAATGCATCAAAGAAGGACTGAGATATCGCTCTCACCTCACTTCCACTGCCTAAGAGACAACGTACATTGATACCTAACATATTCACTATTATTACAGGGCGGCTTATTCTAGGTTGTACAGGTGGTTCCTCAAACTCATTCAATAGTTCCTTTTGGATTTGTCTCCAACTAAAGTGATCGACACCTCTCTTCATTACATTTAGGTCAAAGTGTGTAGGGGTTTCCTGAATTACATTTCCAGCTGCCTTTTCCAATCGGTCTATTAATTCTAAATCGAAACACCGCACGACTTCATTACATTTAGTTTGCTGAACATGACCCAAATTACTGTAGTCTGAGCGATTCTGCGCATCCAGACCGGGCATAACACTAGTTACAGCTAAACCACTTTCACTATTATCGTCGGGTTCCTTCTCAGGTGACAACTGGTCACAGCTACTGGGTTCATCGACCCACAACAGGCTATCGTCTATATTCTCACTTACCTCCTGTCCTAAATCTGTTAGTACAATATCAACATCCTGCACAGGCACTTTAGATAAGAGCACATCATCTTCATCGTAAATATAAGCACGAATTTCTTCTGCTTCTTCACCAGACAATTCAGTATTTTGTAGCTCTTCCCTACCGCTACACTGCTGCTCCTTCTCTTTCTCTTCCCACTTAGAAAGCGAGTCTAACACGGTATCTATCAAATACTGTGAGTGGTTTAATATTTCTGCAGTATCATTGGTTGCTACCGACCCATCATCCGAATCCTCAGTTTGAGTATTCTGAGCTGTCATACTAATTACTGTAATTACTGGCTTAGGAAAAGCAACCGCCTGGTGAGAGCCAGTATCCTCATAGACGGTAACTAGTTTTCCAGCCTCTTCCTACTACTGTTACCTTTATTGGCATTATAGTTAAGTGGCACAGCATTGCTTTCAACACTGTTGTTTACTTGCACATTTTTGTTAGGAACAAGATTACTATCATTTGGATGCCATTGTTGGTTCTGGTAACTATTTCTTCAATTTATACCTTTCTTAGGATGGCGAACACCTACTGTTATGTTGTTTACATTGCCATTCTGCTCTTTCTTAAAATTAGTACTAGTGTTATTAGCATTTCTGTTATTACGTGCTTGCTGCTCATTGGCAGCCACACGCTCCACACATTCCAAATATTCAATGAAACGATCCAGATTGTCTCTAGGGGCAGATACAATTCTAGTTTGCCGATACCATGGCAGTTTGGCTTCAAGACCTAGTACTATCATTTCAGGTTTTAGCTTTTCGGCCAAATGTGACAAACGTGAGATCCATGACCTGGCAAACTCTTTAATAGATTCCTTGCCTGCATTGAAGCGTTTCCCACTCGAAAATTCTCTCAATATTTCATTTTGCTTGTTGCTAGACCAATAGTCATTAATGAAAGCTGTTTTACATTCCGCTAATGTTTTACACTTCAACATAACATCAGCTGACCAACGCATGGTGTCATCTGCTAAATGGCTTCTAATAAATGAGATTTTATCTCGTTCAGACCAAGTCGATGGGTCTTCAAAATCGTTCCAGAAATCTAGCGGGTGGATATTTTTATCTGGATCGAACCGCAAGAACTGCCGACATCCGATAAAAGCGGCGTTTGCAGCTACAACTTGTTGC
Organism: Schistocerca serialis cubense; assembly: GCF_023864345.2. Lineage (NCBI taxonomy): Eukaryota > Metazoa > Arthropoda > Insecta > Orthoptera > Acrididae > Schistocerca > Schistocerca serialis. The sequence continues at coordinate 221,798,744 of NC_064642.1, forward strand.
ATACTACCATTACCAGAAGTTACTGAAGCTACTTTACTCCCAATGTTAGCAATGTTAGTACTAATATTTTCTACTCTCATTTCAACATTATCTACTCTTTGCACAATATGAGTAGTATCAGTTTTGATTGCGTCTACTTCTGCTTGACGTATGTTTACTTTTATATTAACATCTTTAAACCTATCTGAGCACAGTTCAGATTCCGCCTCGATCTTTTCTGTTAACTTGTGCTCCAGCTTCGCATCTTCCATTTGGAAGTCTTTGCGAACCTCAGCAACTTCGGATTTTACTGTTTTATACATCTCAAATAACTTTTGAGGAAACTTTTTCTTAATATCCTCATGATTGTAATCAATTTTATAATTCAAACTGTCCAGATCCTCTTTCAACTTATTGCAACCAGCCTTGAAGTTATTGTCCATTACCTCAAATTGTTTATTAAAATTAGTTTCGCTGGCCACAATCTCATACTTTAATTCAGCATTACTGTTTTTGACCTCAGTTATTTCTGACTTTAATTCAGCTGTCATTTTAGCATTACTGGTTGCTATTGCTTGTAATATAACATTTAAATCAATAGCCCCACTATCTTTGGGTTGCTCACTAGCTGATTTTCTATCACACTCAGGTGACGAAAAACTAGCTCCAAAACCAGAATCATCAAACCGAAATGAAACATCTGATTGATGAGTCATATCTAACTTATCTTTTTTAATCTCTACCACTTCTGATGACTGTTTCGTTTTTAACTCATCAGATACTCTATCATGAAATAAATTAACACTTTCTGATTTCTGCTGTACTACAGGGGTCTCTACTATTGAATCGTTGCCCTTTTTCACACTACTGACAGGAGACACTAGTTCGGATTTCACTTTAGCATTACAATATTCATGCATATTTACACTTGAACCGTTGTCTGGATTTACAGTTCCTTCAACAGACATAGGTCCTGATTTAGGTTTAACTTCCGTTTCTTTTTGCGGTTCCATCGCCGACAGTCTTTTAGTGCATGTTAGTAAAAGTTTTAACAGCTTTTCACTTAACTTAGTTCCTTCTGCACGACGTATGGCGTTGCCGGCGCGCCGTACCAGGATTACTGATGTGACGCGGCGCTTTGAACTGCAGACGGCGCCTCGGAACTGCTGTGTTGCAGGCGTAGCCCGCAACAGCAGACGAGGCTCCGGGCGCTCCGACGGATGACTGCGGTGCGGCGAGACTGACTCAGCGCCAGCACCGTCAATCCAGATGCGTTGTTAATCCAATCACGTCATCCACATGCACACGTAAAACTGTCTATCACTGTTCCATTGCTCAGTTGCATGTCGCATTTCACTTCCGAATCTGAATATTTAAAAATCACTTACACTTTTACTCAGTTTGTTTCCCGGCCGATGCACCATATGTGGGGCGGTGGGTAAATATTTTGTATTTATGCTGTTTGCCGTTCTCAACACTGGCTCTCTAACTACAATATTGGCAACCAGAAAGTGATTAGCAAAACGAGAAGCCTGTAATTACAATTCCTAGTGCCCACTTCATCTGAGAAATACATTTATAGCTACAGCTTACAGCTCTGGGATTCATAATCAAAAACTTTTCTCCCTAAAATGTTCACTATATTCTGAAAGTCACAGACCAAATAGAATCCATACAATCCAACTACCAGAGCAGTTCAGAGTCTAATGCGCTGAGGCAACTATAACTGTTCAAATTAAATGTTTAAGTGAATGCTTGCCATAATTTGATGATAATGTTCATCAAACGCCGCGCTAATAATGGTAGGATATCTGTCCTGCGGCGGACGTGAAAATACGACATACGCAAACTGAAGATAGATCATTAACGTCATCCCAAAATTAACACTTCACTCGAAAACGATTTCAGGGTTACGCGTATCCTGAGTAACTTATTACTGCATCCGAGGCTGTTTATATCAACGATACCGACGCGACGCGACTCCCGGCACAGGTGTGCGCTAATTAGCGTCTGGAGAGAACTGGGGCCTTCCTCTTTTCGCGCTCCGTTCTTACATATAAAGCCACGGTGAGGACGGCTAAGGGAACGCCTGATCAAATCTGTTCTCCAGACTAGACGCTGGGCTAGTAATACACCACTTTAACTTATCGAATAAATCATTGCTTCCTTTGCTGATGGCCAATGAAGCTTTCAATTTAATTGTGCAATCAGCACACAAGTAAGTTCAAAAAAATGGCTCTGAGCACTATGCGACTTAACTTCTGAGGTCATCAGTCGCCTAGAACTTAGAACTAATTAAATCTAACTAACCTAAGGACATCACACACATCCTTGCCCGAGACAGGATTCGAACCTGCGACTGTAGAGGTCACGCGGTTCGAGACTGAAGCGTCTAGAACCGCTCGGCCACACCGACCGGCACACAAGTAAGTGATCATAATAAAAGTCTGACGTTGCTAAGTCAAATATTTTGGGCGAGAGAATTAATTTAATTACACTACACGCAGTAGGCGAGCTCTGAACTTGCTCTTTGGAGATACACTATAGCTATAGTTTTACAGTTATTCTGTTGAAACTTCTCACATTTCTATGATTATAGCGGATTTCCCTTCTACTTAAATTTAAACATCCTAGCTTTATTTATTCGCCTACTTAATCAATTTTGCTTCCTTAATTTCTAGGACAAAAACCAGAAAATCATGAATTTCAACTAAAATTTTAATTTGTGAGATCCAGAATACTGTTTCTACTAAATTATTATGCAATAGGAATCTAAATATAAATTTTAAGTTTCTAGCTCTTTTCTGTTGTGCCAATGATTTTTACAGAAAAACATCCAAATTTCGAAAATGGTTAAAGTTATTGAACTGATATCCAACACATATTGATTTTGTATTACTCTGACTGATGTGAATTTTATAAGGCGTGAGTACGCAGCTTCCCTACAGCGATGGTAAATCTTATGTTTCACTGGTTAATTCTACGATGTAACAATCATCTTGTATTTACACACACACACACACACACACACACACACACACACACACACACACACATATATATATATATATATATATATATATATATATATATATCATCCCATAAGCACGCGCGCACACACACACACACACACACACACACACACAAACACTCACTCATATATATATATATATATATATATATATATATATATATATATATATGGTGGTGCATTAATAGTGACCTGGCCAAATACCTCACGAAACAAGCATCAAACGAAGAAACTACAAAGAACGAAACTCGTCTAGGTTGAAGGGGAAAAGCAGATGGCGCTATGATTTGGCCACTAGATGGCGCTTTCATCGGTCAAACGCATATTAACTGCGTTTTTAAAAATAGAACCCACATTTTTTGTTACATATTCGTGTAATACGTAATGAAAAATGAATGGTTTATTTGGACCACTTCTTTCGCTTTGTGATAGATGGTGCTGTAATAGTCACAAACATATGGCTCTCAATTTTCGTTTGGCGCTCATTTTGTGATATTTGGCCCTGTCACGATCAATGGTCCGCCCTACGCTTATGGTATTATATTGACCCCAGTGGTACTAGGAGATTTACAATGTGTGCACGATACTTACTATTTGAGAATGACTTCATTGTTACATTACTTACTTCTGAACTGGCAGAAATTGGAAGAGTTGTACCTACCAATTCTTCGTGTCTGCCATAGTCACAAATAACAATAACAGTATTAATTATTGTTATTATTATTATTTCTGTAGCACTGTGAGGGCCTTATAGGAATCTAGTAACCATAATATAATTAACATAATTACTGTTGTATTATAGTGTCAAATAGTTCAGTTATATGTTGCGAAGTAACTGACAAAACAAATTCTACTTAACTGCCTACGACTCGGAGAAGGCATTTTCACGAGATCTTGAAGAATATGTTTCGTACGTGTCTCAATTTTACTTCCAAAGGTTCATGGTACAAAGCAAAAAATATATATGTAGTGCGTGGTCTACGTGAGTATGATGTTGTTCATATATTCGTCTCACAATTTGTAACTTCCACCACATTGAGTTACATACTTTAGTTGTATTTGAAACTTAAGGACGGAAACAACTTTCTCACTATGTATCGTTGCTAATTAACATCGTTCGATGAAACTTGTAACATATAGAGAAAGATCTGCTACAGTGGTGGCACAGTACAGAAAGTTGTGAAAACAACACAGAGTGTCACAAACGTAAATGACATTTTTAAACTGAAATGACACTTTTGTCAAAGACTATAATTACACTGAAGTCGGAGGAATTTGTGATGGTCTACTGCGCTTTATAAAATGCGGGACATAGTTCTTAGTAGGGTGTGTGATCACCATGGGACGCAGTGGCGCTCTCCGACGTGCACCAATGCTACAACGTTGGTAAATAGCCTTTGTGGTCGGGTGTTCCATTCCTCCAGCAGTGCGGTTGACCTCCACTGAATGGTCGTTGGTGCTTGTGGCCGTGCTGCAGTACGTCTCTCGAACGCATCCCACTCGTGCTCGATGGGAATTACGTCGGGGGAGCAGACAGGCCAGTCCATTCACCTATAATCTTGCGTCCCAAGAACTCCTCCATCTGCGCTGTTGATTGCAGTCGCGCATTCTCACCCATAAAATCGAATCCAGTGTCAAATGCAGCCCTGAAAAGTCGCCCATGGGGAAAGAGGTACGCGTCACAATGACTTTGAACGATGAGTGTACCACGTTCAAAGTTTTGGAGTCCATGTAACATCGTGCCTCCCCACCCTGAACCACTAAAATGACCAAGTTCAACAATGTTGGATATATCCTCATATGGCGAGAGATGGAACCGGTAACGACGGTAATGCATCCAGGAATGTGCACAGAAGACCGTCCAACAGTTGTCAACCGCGCTGATGAAGGAACGGAACGCCCTGCTACAAAACCTTTGTGGTTAGCATCGGAGTACATTTCTCGGTAATCACACGCGCTATTAACATCCATGCCTTGACTTTTGCAGTACCCAGGAGACAATCATGATTTGCGACTACTTCAGTGTATTTATTGTCTTTGAATGAAAGTGTCGTTCCTCTTCACCCCATTGCGTGTTTCTTTCGCTTACCTTCTGTACTAATCTTCGAAAACTCAGAGAACTGGCATTTGATACTCACTGCCGAAAGATTCTAGTGCGATTAACATACATGTTGCGTAAGGACAACGAAGATAAGATACAAGAAATGAGGGATCATGCGGAGGCATAGAGACAGTCGTTTTTGCCTCGCTCTGTTGGCGAGTGAAACAGGAGAGGAAATAACAAGCAGGAGTAGAGGGTACCCTCCGCTACGCACCGTACGGCGGCTTGCGTAGTATCTATGTAGATTCTGATGTACTACACTTTAGATGTTATTTCGGGGTTTGTTTCAAGTTTCATCGAGCTGTCATACTTGACAGTGACAAAGTATCACAGTCTTATGAAACCTTGGCAGCCAGAGGTAGTGGTCATGTTTGTGTGACCTGTGTTTACGTGAGTGTGATTGTGCATATTATCTATTCTGATGAGGGTCTGTTTACCGAAAGCTTTGTTTGACAGTCTTTTTGTTGTGGCTACCGGTAACTCACAGAAATGGCATAATAGTAATAATATTTTTAAAATAATTTAGTTAACCACTGCAATATAATCGAATCGTTTAGTTTTTACTCCTTAGAACATTTTATTTTAACTCCCCTCTGGGTGTTTACCCCTATGGTGGGAACCACTTGCCGGGACATTTTATTCACAGAAAAAAATTATGTAATTACAAGATTCAAAACGGAGTGCCTGTATCAGTATCTATACCCTTACGCGAGTGACAACCTAGACTACACGACAGTGAGACAAATTTTGAACCAATGAGAAACTCGTTTGTGACGAATAACGTAACAACTCTACTGGTTGGAATGTTTGAAAACTGAGAAAATTTTCCAGGTGTTGTTGTTGTGGATTTGCATGAACTTTAATATATTACCACCGAAGCAAAGATCAATAACGACAGAATATTAGGAATAAAATAAAATAAAGAACACCGACACAATTATTATACAGCCTTACTTATTGTGTACAATGCGAAATCTTTCAGAAATCTTGGAGGTGGGTTAGGAATTTTTTGACTCTTAAAAGTAGCATATTGAAAGGTAATATTACATTTTTATGGGCGATAGAAACTTGTTTTGGATTTAAAACTTGATTCCCAAGAGCTATAGTGATATTTCTGGCTTTACGTGTGTTTCAGTTTATCACCCAACAGTAAACGACTGAAACGAATGCTTGTTTTACCGAGAGTGGTGTCTAAAACGAGATAACTGAATAAATAAATAATTATTATTCAATACTTTCATGTGGTCATGAAAAATTAGTCTTTCTTTTTGGTTAAGAACTTGTCTCCACTAATATTTCAAACGGTTGAGCATATTTGTCAGGGTAGTATACGACTCAAATGACAATTTTATTTGAGATTTAAGAATGGGTAGAAGGTTCAATTATAACATCATCCCTAACAGGTGGATCAGAATGAAATGTAATTATTCCAAAGAGGTCATTTAAATACATTTCTTAAGTCGTTATAATATCTTACAGGGATTTGTAGTGTTTGTTAGCATTCTCGGTGACTGAAATCACTTGACGCAACTTGTGATTTAAGAATGTATGCAACCCTTACTCTCGGGAAACCGGTAACAGTGTCGTTCGTTTACTTGTGGGTGACAGACTGAATCAGATGTAAAGTCCGAAGATGTCAGTCAGTTCAGCTCTTGAAATACGTGTCATAATTTCGAAATGCATTCGACATAGGTCAAGTAATAAAAATTTATGAGAAGGATTTCCACGTGACAACGTTGGTACAGCGGCCGTTATGCAGAATATTTTGGAAACAACAGTTTTGGCTGCAAAATTGATTTCATTGCTTTATTTATTCAAGGCGAACGTTTTGCCTAATACAAAGCAATCTGTGCTTCCTACCACATATAATTTAGTGTCTGAAGACGGCATATTACTTACTGAAGTATCTCCATTCTAGAAACTACAGTCCGCAGCTCGTGGTCGTGCGGTAGCGTTCTCACGCCCGGGTTCCCGGGTTCGATTCCCGGCGGGGTCAGGGATTTTCTCTGCCTCGTGATGACTGGGTGTTGTGTGATGGCCTTAGGTTAGTTGGGTTTAAGTAGTTCTAAGTTCTAGGGGACTGATGACCATAGATGTTAAGTCCCATAGTGCTCAGAGCCATTTTTTAGAAACCACAGTCACAGACAACACATGACGAACACTAAAGATAATGATATCTACAGGAAAATATTGTAACAAGACGATTCATAAAGAATCGTAGAAAGCTACGGTGCAATGAATGGCCGCTCTCTTTAAATACTGGTAAGTGTAAGATAAGGCCCGCTAATAGCCGATTACGAATTAGTGGTATACATCTTGAATACGTCACGTTGTGCAAATATTTAGGTCTTATATTAAGCAGCGTTTTTAGATAAGACGACCAAGAAAAATCAGTGTTCGATTTGGCGAATGGAAGAACTACATTTGCTGTCATAGCCCTCGGAAAACATGATGCATTTGTAAAGAAAATCGCATACAAGACGCAACTGCTATAGATTCTAGAACATTATTCGAGTTTAAGAATGCTGATGATTGGATGGGTAGATCACATAACTAATGAGGAGGTATTAAATAGAATTGGGGAGAAGAGGAGCTTGTGGCACAACTTGACTAGAAGAAGGGACCGGTTGGTAGGAAATGTTCTGGGGCATCAAGGGATCACAGATTTAGCATTGGAGGGCAGTGTGGAGGGTAAAAAGTCGTAGAGGGAGACCAGGAGATGAATGCACTAAGCAGATTGAGAAGGATGTAGGTTGCAGTAAGTACTGGGAGACGAAGAAGCTTGCACAGGATAGAGTGGTATGGAGAGCTGCATCAAACCAGTCTCAGGATTGAAGACAACAACAACAACATACGAAAAAATTAAGCAATGTGGTGCCAGGGCCGTAATAGGTCGGTAAGGTCCATACGAAAGTGTAACAGAAATTCATGGTGAATTTCAATGGGAAAAACTGGAAGAAAGAAACGCAGTTCTCTCAAAATCTTGTTGGTTAAATTTGGAAAACCTTTATTCTAAGAACCCTGTGTAGACATTCTGGTGCTACCGTTATGTGTCCGTCGCAGAGCTCTTGATAGTAAGATAAGTTAAATTAGGGAGTGTGTAGGGGCATACTGACAGTTGTTTCTTCGTCGCCCAGTACGCGAACGGAATAGGAATGAAAATCGCTAATCCTGGTACAATATTCCAACCATCATGTTCTGTACATTGGCGTCAGAATATGTAGATACAAAATTAAGCTAGGAAGACGGAACCTGCTTGTTCTCCCTGCACCATCTGTTTGTTTCACTTCTGCCCAAGTTTTGGTGGTTGTATCGTAGAAACGTTTGTTTTCCTACAGATAGTGACGTAACAAGAGCACAGCGCCGGGCTGTCAGGGTGCTGTCGGCTTGAGCCCGGCGCCATTATTCCTGGGGCGGCGTAAGCTCCGGCCGACCTAACAAGTCCCACTGCGGCCACGGAGGCCCGCCTGCTAATTACGTGACTGGAGTCCCAAGTCAGCCCATAGACCCCATGATCCACCTGTCACCACGCAGGCGCAGAAACACCGCTCAGGCCCCGAGCGGAGCGTATTTCTTACTTGACAGCTCGCAGTGTTTGTTGCACACCGTGAAGAGTTATTGCTTTTTACGCCGTGAGACTGTATTTACCAGTCTCGACGGGTTTTTATCCCTATGAAAGTTGCTAGCCGTGAAAATTACTGCGCCAGGAAGGGTATAAAATAGTGAATCTACACTTATTGCGTCTATTGAGTACAGTAGGAAAAATACATGTCTACATTTCTCGGTGACTTTTAGATTTATCCTGTCCTAGTTAGGGTTATGGTACAGCTGAAACAAAAAACTTCAAATGAACACATGCCGTTTCCTCAGTCGTATCCGACGTACAGCTATCCGAAAATTACGGGTGCCAGTCGCTCGTGTTTCTTAATCAGCACTCACATACGAATACAACTAAAGTGACCTTAAGTTACGTTTCATGTGGAGTGGTATTACTGATGACCAACTCATCAACCCAGTGGTTTTACGTTCCTTGTAACTGCAGTACGGTATCTTGATGTCATTCAAAATGTGCTACCAGAATACTTGGCAATACGACGTCTTGTGTACGTTCAGCACGATGGGGCTCCTGCACGTTCCGAACGGCCATTGGCACTGTACCTCATCGAAACGCTTGCTGGGCGATCGATCGGTGGCCTTGGAGTAATGTCGTGGCCACCTTACTCCATTTGACTACCAGTTTTGGCTTAAGGGCGCAGACTACAAGCTGTGAGTGGAAACAAAGGAGGACTTTCTCATTCGTATTTTACATGCAGTGGCTCAAGTAAGGGACCGTACAAATGAGCTGAGATCAGCAACACAGCATCTGTCTATAAGAGCTACAAAGTGCTCTCCAATTGTCGGTGGACTTCTGAATAACTTTTGTAAGGAAATATTCACAATTAAACAAAACATTAGCTCACAATGTTTCAGCTACTGTCACCTACATTTCCCCTGTTATCCATTGTTTTCATCTGTTTCCTCGGTAACTATTATATGGAGGAAATACATCCATTTGATGTTTTTGTTCAGAATCACTAATAGTAACACCTCTCAATACAGGTACCTATTCTAGCCACTCACCCTGTATACACCAAAATCGCCACCAAATTTAAACATGTACTCTTCCTTTTATACTCTATCGACACCATAGTTTATGGGTCATTTGAGAGATCCGAACAGCATACTGGCCAAATCAACGGTCGAAGATCGTCTGTATCGATGTAAGTCAGGACATCACAGCCAATATGCTGTCCTGCATTATCTTGTTGAAACATAACGTCACCGATACTTTGAAAACTAGGCATAGCTATCAGCCTCAGCATCTCGAAAATCCGAATGTTACTGTTCAAATTACCAGCTACGTAAATCGGAGATGACCATGACATGCGCGCAATGGCACCCCTACCATCAAACCATGTGTTGAGCTCGTAGCACTATGACGAAATCAATTCGGCAACGTTCATCCACCACAGAGACTTCTGACAAGGGTTTGTCTATCGTGACGCTTAAACAAAACCGAGACACGTCAGTGTCCAGTGAAATCACCGAGTTCATCACTGTTGGCTCCCCTGGCTGTCTGCACTACTGCAAAATGGAAGTGGCAACGACGGCGCCGTGATGACTGTCTGTGGTACCGCACACGTTCTCGCCCAGCTCTCGTCGATACTCGTCTTGCTGCATCCTGACTCAGCGTATGTAACACGGCTCTGCAGTCCTTCACAAATGTGTCAACATCATGTATGTCCTCTGGTGAGTTAATGCACTGAGGTCGCTGCGATCTTCCATGTGTTTCTGAAGCAATCAATTCAATCTACGTCTACCTCTGCACCGAAGTGATTGTTCTGCAATTTCAAACCTAGTGCCTCTTAGAGGGTTATCTGACCACTTCAGGATATTTATTTAATGTTAGTGGATATGCTGAGGACACTTGGCATGTTTTTACTGCACAATCGTTTGCATGAATGAATTAAGTTAATTATATCATATAATGTAATATCATGTAATGTAACAAAATTAATGTAATTAATTCGTAAAAAAGGTAGTGCCAAGGGCCGTCAACATACTCGCTTACTACTCTTACTACTATATATAAAAATCAAACCCATTCTTAGGACATGAAAAAAATACATTTTCCTAAACTATCTAATTACAATTTATATGCAATGAAATAAAATTTTAGTTGAAAATAAAGGGCACTTTTAGCTCATTAGAACTAATTTTAAAAAAAATTACAGGTCATGAAATTTATTATCATTGTTTCTATAAATTTTCTCATTCCTGATGTTATCTTCTTTATAATAATTATATTGAAATAATATTAATATAATAAAATAAATAAAGAAGTAATTTATAAGAAAAAAGGGCATAAAGAATTAGAAAAAGAGGAAAGACATATTTTAGCAACGGAGAAGAGAGATGGGGCTGACATTAAAAGAAATAGAAGAAACAAGTCCATCTGTGTCCCAATGCACTAACAAATTTTGATATAGAAAAACTCCTAAACAATTAAAAGTTAAATACTTTCATGGTTTTCTCATGACTGAAGAATTACCTAATCATCCTAGAGAGTACAAGATTGAATACTTAATTTATATACTTCTGATCATGCTGACTTACAGTGGGGGATATATTGCTAAGTTATTAAATATCTTGGCTTAAGTGAGTTTCATCATAGTAGTCAACAAAAACAAAATGAAGTAATTTTGGGCCATTTCTGTTTACTTGTTTAAAACTGATATCAGATAATTATAAGCTTAAAGATATTTTGAATGTAGTAAATGGATATTTTTGGAAAGATTCTGCGGCCTAAAGGTAGAAAAATAAACTCAAATGTAACAAAACCAGAAATAGAAAATTTAATCAAACAGTCTCACAAAGAATTACATACCAGATTAAAGTAACTAGGGGATATATTGATTTTAAAGGTAGGTGATAAGTAGACCTAAAAGATCCAATAAGCTCTTATGCTACAGCTACCAAACAATAGTTAACAAAGGATATGGTACAAAACCTGAATATATAAGTGCTCTAACAGAACATCATAACGTTGTAGCCATCTCACTACAACACATCTTAATGAAAAATTAATCAAATTCATAGTTATAACTCTAACAGTATAACAGATTCACTCTACAAAGAAAGGAAATAAAAAAGCTTTTACTGATAATTTCTCAAAGCCAGATTTAACGTCCTACTTCTGCCTGTTAAGTATTCTTCAATCCAGAATGTGTGACAAACATGAAATAAAATTTAATTTTGTTACTGCTGATGAAGCTTTGAAATATACATTTGGCTACGATGTGAAATTCAACAGAATGGTTTAATATGGAGTACACATAAATAGTCACCTGGCACCTAATGATTTGAAAATAGAGACAATAAGATACAAAGCCAATTAACTGTAAATTTTATACGTAACACAAATCAGCAATCCATCACTTGAAATGAAAGATGAAATATTTATATCTTTGAATGAAACTGTTAAATCTGTATCTGTTTAGGGTGAATTACTATTTTCTTTTGAATCAGTTTTCGAATGCAGTGATTTAGTAGACAGGGGCATAAATTAAATTTTTAATCTACATTAATTAACAGTCACATCTGGTTCTTGAGGTACAGAATATTTACTGGGGTACATAACCCGCAAAGAGTAACAACTAAAAATGAAAGGCAAAGGATAGAAGTAATTTTTATGGGATATAAAACAAAAAACGTAAATTTGTTAAAAATAATATTAGAATAAGAGAGATAATACTCCCAGACCTTCAAAAATTCGTAAATAATTTATTAAGGAATTATATAAGCCATTTGAAATAATTTAAAAGCAGAAACATCGTTTCTTTTGTTATAAATGATTTACGATAAGGAGATCCAATACAAACAGTTTCAGCTAATTTAGAAGGAAATCCAAAAACAGATGTTGATATAAATACTTAGTAACTATAACAGCTTTTTCATAAAATATTCTTGGAGTATCCCAGTGATAGAGAAAAACTAGTAAAAATGTAATTAATGCTTTCAAAAAATACTTAAAGGGGGGATTTATTCTAAAGACTGCATGCGGTGTTGAGACTGCTTCAGCTGTCGTTAGTTTAGCTGTCACTAGACACCTAAGAAGTTTTCAAATAGTTAATCATAATGAATCCTTTAATCAAGATTGTTAAGAATTTATGATAAAATATTACATTAGTTATTAGTCTCATTTTATTGAATTAAAAGCGTCTTAAGGGAAAGTTGTGGAAAAAATTTGACTGTCAAGAAAATAATAACTGTGCAGAACTATTTGAAAAAGTGATTGATAAATACAATAATACAAAACTTTCAAGGATGAAAATGAAGGTAACAGAACTTAATGACAAATGTTATAAGCCAATTATCATTGTGTCTAATGCTAAACCCTAAATATAAAATTCATGGTAGAGTTAGACTTAATTAACTTCAAGGAATTTTTGAAAAAGTAAGAAATGTAATGGGTCAACAAAAATTTTTAATATTGACAATCTTATTCGTGGTAATACTACCACATTTTTAATAAAACCATTGGATTGAGAAAAAAAAGGAAATTTTTATGAGTAAGAACTACATAAGACAAAAATCCTGATGTATATTCGGTTGAAAAAGTTCTGGGAAAAAAAGGTAATGAAGTACATGTTAAGTGGTTGGGGTTTAGTGATTCTTGCAACAGTTGTTAGTAATGGCCACATTATTTTATAAAGGACTTCATACATCTTGTAAAATTTGTTGTTGAATGTATCCATTAACTAATGAATAATGATTTCAGTTAAAATCAATATTCCAATTCAATTTTTCTTTACATTTCTTGTAAAAGTTGATCTGGTTAGAGCTATATTCTATTCTTATCATTTATTCATTATTTCTATGTACATCTTCTACATCTACATCTAAATGGGTACTATGAAAATCACATTTAAGTGCCTGGTAGAGGGTGCATCAAACAACATTCATAACTCTGTATTATTGAAGTCTCCTATAGCGAGGAGAAAAAACGAATGTCTGTATCTTTTTGTGCAAGCTCTGTTTCCCTTACACTGATGGTTTCTATATATTTAGGTTGGCATCAACAAAATATTTTTACATTTGCATGAGACAGTAGGTGACACTCGGTCCCCTATTTCGTGTTAACACGAAATGTGCTGCTCTTCTTTGGACCTTCTTCAAGTGCTCCATTAATCATGTCTGGTAACGATCCCACACTATTCAACAATATTCTAAAAGGGGATGGACAAGTATAGTGTAGACAGATCTGTTACATTTTCGAAGTGTTTGGCAAATAACATGCAGTCTTTGTTTACCCTTCCCCACAACATTTCATAAGTGTTCCTTCCAATTTAAGTTGTTCACAATTGTAATTGCTACATATTTAGTTGAATTTACAGCCAGTAGATTTGGATTTATCATCTAACATTTCACAGATTCCTCTTAGTACTCATGTGGATGACCTCCCATTTCTCGTTATTTAGAGTCAACTGTCAATTTTCGCAATGAACAGATTAGTTTTCTAAATCATTTCATAATTTGTTTTCATCTTCTGATGACCTTGCCAGTCGATTAAAGACAGCATCATCTGCAAGCAACCTATGACGGCTACTCAGATCGTCTCCGACATTATTTTTATAGATAATGAACAGGAAAGAGCCTGTAACATTACCTTGGGATACACCAGAAATCACTTCGCTCTACTTGACGACTTTCCATCAGTTATTGTGAACTGTGGCTTCTCTGACAGTAAATCAGCAATGCAGTCTCATAACTGAGCCAATATTCCATAAGCATGCAGCTTCACCACAAGCCACTTGTGCAGTACAGTCTCTAAAGCGTTCTGGAAATACAGAAGTGTGTGATCAATTTGACATACCTTGTCAGTAGCACCCAACACTTTGTGTAAGTAAAGAGTCAGTTATATTTCACATGAACGATGTTTCATAAACGAATGTTGACTGTTTATCAATAGACCGTTATCTTCAAGATAATTCATAATGTTCAAACACAATATATGTTCAAAAGTGCTGCTGCATATCGATGTTAATAATATGGGCCAGTAATTTAGTTGATTCCTCCTACTACTTTTCTTGAATATTGGTGTGACCTGTGCAACTTTCTAGTCCTTGAGTGAGGGTCATTCATTGACCTACATTTATATATTATTATTAATTATGGAGCTATTTTATCGGCATACTCGGAAAGGAACCTAACTGGTACACAATCTGGACCATAACAATTACTTTTGTTAAGTGATTTAAGTTACTTCACTATTCTGAGTACATATAATAATGTTTGAAGATTTCATCGTTAGCAACCAATCACATAGTGATCATACTCAAACTCATTATCAAACAACCGAAGAATGAAGAACATATTTCTCACCTAAATATTTTCATATTTTGGAAATTTGTGGTAAGATCCTATGAGACGAAATTCTGCTGAGGTCATCGGTCTGTAAACTTACACACTAGTTAATTTAACTTAAACTAACTTACGCTAAGGACAACAAACGCACCCATGCCCCAGGGAGGACTCAAACCTTCGACGGGAAGAGCAGCATGAATTGTGGTAAGGCGCCTAGGACTGTGTGGCTACCCCGTGCGGCGGAATAATCAGTTGCTACAACTACATATGGTTGCCTTTCGGTAATTTGTTCTACAAACAATTCTTATCATCTTTTTAAATTTGTGACTGTATCTCTTCTTTTCTTCATGACACACATAGGCATTTTTTTGTGAATCTGTAAGTCTTCAATTTCTTCTTTTAATTTATCTATAGTTGATTGTAGTTTGCGTGAACCATGTTTCCTAAGTGAGTATAAAACTTCTTTAGTTAAGCGTATAGTAAATTTTTCAGCAAGAGAGTTATTTGATCTAAATATCAACTTACATAGTCGAGATTCATTGATAAATATGCTTCATTTTCCAGGATAAGCTAGACATGGCGAATCACTGGGTCTTGTTATATTTTCAAACCAATCTTTGTTATTATTATTCATATGTTTTCAAACTGCATAAGCAGAACCTTTATACTGCTGTATCTCTTCAAAATACTTAACTTTAAACCAAGGATGATTATATTTATCAATTAACAACACCAGTTCCTTATTATTATAAAAATACTGTTGTTATTCTGAAATATATTTATTAAAGATGCTTCAACGTTAGATGTACTTGGAGTTGGCTCCAATTAATAGAAAAAGATTTTTTTTGTGTTTTTTATTTAATCTAATTCAATTTTTATTTCACATATAATGAAACTAAGTGTGGTTTCCCTGATAAATGTCTATGATTTTTCATTATCTATTAACTATGAAGAATATTCTGGGTTTAAATTTTCGAAAATTTTTATCATGTCCATCAACATGTTTTCCAATTGGAAAGTCACCATTATTGTACTCCAGTATCTCTACAACATCCTTAGCTTCAAAATATGTGTTATTCTCTGTGTAAGGGATTCACTCACCCTCATATTACTAAATTTTTTTGCTAATTTCTGGAAAGGGCCCTGAATGAGGACACATGAAACTTTGTAGTTTCATATTTGAAGATGGAGTGGTCGTTCCTCCCATGATGAATCACACAATAAAAAATTGTTCTTTAAGAAATTTTATACATAAATGAATGAGAAAATGAACTGTCTTATTTTCTGTCTGTAAGTCATCCTGGTAATGATTATGTATCCATATTCTAAGACCAATTTAATGATGACTATATGAATAATTTAGAAAATCAAGCAGGAGAAATATTGTTCATGAATACTTAAGAAAACAGAAATAATATTTGTTTTCCACTCTATTCCCAAATATTCCATTAGTAAAATTAAAGACTGGTGTCCTTCATGGTTAGTACAGTCAGTGCTTTTGCAGGTTGTCAAATTCTTGAATTCATAGAAATCTGTATCATTGTAGGGGGTTAAATTTTTTACTCCAATGACATCTTCATAAATAGAGCATAAAATATCTTAAATTTGACTTGAATTATTTTCAGGATTGATGCTCAGTTACTCTGCAACAACTTAATGAATATTGTGTATGACACTTAAACTTTTTGTTTAAGAGATTTAACATAAACTTGCCTGGTAAAATAAATGCATAAGTAAGTAACTGCTTTTTTTTACAGAGGAGAAATTATTCTAATCTGGAATTCCATGCAGAAAAGCTAAACTATCATTAGAAGTTAAGACATTTTTGTCTTCAAATATCTCTTTTCTGGAATTACAATATTATAAATGGAGAGCCTAAAAGTATGTGAAATAAAAGCTAGATCAATTCAATGAGGAATATTAGGTCTTCTAAACTAATTGATCATATTAACAGCATTAATAACAATAATAATGAAACAATGGCAGCAACAGCTATAATAATAATGACAAGAGCTATAGCAATGAGGTGAATGAACTGAAAGCTAGAGAACAACAACTTATGCAAACTGGAAACCTGTTCAGATGATTCATTTTATTTTTAAATCATTTATATTTTGTGCCATTATATGAACTGTGTGGATGTATAGTTGTTGATCTGATTAAAAGATGGAGATACATTTACTGAATTTCATTGGGTATGTGTATGAAAGAAAGAAAAATTATCTGACGATTATATGAGAAATTTAGAGATATATTATATTCGTATAATATATAAAGGTTTAAAAAATTATGTGACAATTTTGTAAGAAAATTCAGGTTAAAGTAAATTGGTCATGTATATCAGTGTATCAAAGGTAATCTCAAGATTTTACAAGAGAATTTCTGGATAAAGAAAATTATGACAGTATGTCATACCAACAAAAAATATTTGAACACTTCTTAGAACAATTTTGAGAAAAATTTAGTTGTTCAGATGCATCATACCATTAAAAACTATCTTAAGGTTTTATGAGAGTTTTATAATAGAATAGATTAGGGACAAATATCAGGTGGACAAATAATGTCTCAAAATGTTATGAAAGGATTTCTAAATAGAATAAATTGGGAGAGTATATCAATGCTTCTGATCTTAACTGAAAATTTTATTGGAGTATTGCAAGACACAATACGTTTGGTTAGTTTACCAAGTGAACAAGTATTGTCTGAAAACTTTATAATTGAATTGAAAGATAAAGTTACCCAGTTAAAAATTAAAGCTGTCAAAATTTATCTCATTCATTCATACATAAAATAATACATTATGTAATAACGGCTGCATCTGCTGGTAAAGATTGTTCTAAACGTTCAGTTAATCAAAATTAGCGATTTGTGAAAAGAAATTGATGTCGTATTTTTCGATATAAGTGCGTTCAAAGGATAAGTAGTTATTGGTGAGGATATGGTTCGTCATGGCGGCGAGGTGGGAGGCTGCAGGTCTGGAATCTGTCAGGCTTTGGGACAGGTAGGTTTAAGTACTGGTAGGGCCATGGGCATTAGGATTTTTATTGTAAAGAGATGTGGCAGCTGTAGTGATGAAGAGGGCACCATGCAGTAGAGGAAGAGAAACTGTGGAGAGTCAGTGGAGCAAATTGTTGGTATATTTCTGTAGGAGGTTAGGTTGTGGATAATAGGTTGAAGGTGTTGGTGTATGAGATCAGAGGTTCTCTCAGTGGTAGCTCAGTAACCTGACACAATGAAGAATCGTGGGTGGTTCGGGCTATGGAGGTTAGGAAGCATGTAAAAGGTGTGGGTGCAGCGAGTGGTAGGGGTGAGGAGAGAGAGGGACTCCTAGGAGAGGTCCTGGGATGAGCCTAAGGATGTTAGGAGAAACCAGAGATCCTGTTGGATTTCTGGATTGGAGTCTCTGTGGTAGGGTTTGTAGGTATATTAATCTGACATCTGGCGGCATCCTGCTGCCAGGTAGTTCTTGCGGTATAAAGCAACGGATTTGGAGCCTTTGTCAGAAGTTAGAATTATAAGGTCTACGTTGTTTCTACGTTAAATACGTATTTCTGACCTTTTTTATCCGCCACCTTGGATCCTTGCTCCTTCCATCTCCATCAGTACAGAAAAGTCTTCTCATCTCTCACCAGAACTCAGTCCAATATACTATTCCTGTGTTTTTGCCTGGTAAATTTAATTTCCCCAAATGGCCTTACCCTCAAATTATCCACCACAGTTGCCACACTTCCTTCCACAGTGACCTCTATCTGTATGGATTCCACCAATGCTTAAGCCATACAAACATAGTCCTGCAAAACCATGTCAAACAGGCCATACTTCCTTACAATAAGAGTTCTCCATACAGGAAATTCTCCTGCTTTGCAATCCCAAGTACCTGGGCCCCACATCACATATTGAAACTCCTGTCCCATCCAGGGACTCGAGCAATGTTCACAATACCACCTCAGAAAACTATTCAAACTTTTCAATTCCTACTCCCACCTTGGAATACCAGCATCCACCACCTCTACAAGAACCTCCAAACCTCCCTCACATCCCCTCACGACTGACAAACCCGGTCATACAGACCTACAAAATTTACCCACCCTCAAGAACTACCTCCCACTACCATAAACAACCTCGGAACCTAAACAGATCTGAAACACTGTCATGAACCTTTCATCGAAAAGCTTTAGTCTCACACAAGTAATAGTCCTTTCCTAAGGACCTACCTTTTCTGACACTCCCAAGTTTAGTCATGCAGTACTTGTTAAAGACCTTCTCTCCCTCTCTTGATCCATTCAGTAGAAACACTTTTCTGCCACCAACCATAGCAATCAGACTCAACCAAAGATCAATATTGAACACTGCCTCACTCAATTCACACCTCCAGTCAACCGTAAACAACCCCATTGGTCCTAAATGAAACCTTTTTAAGTTTCCAGAATATCTTAATCTTGGACCATGCCTCACCATCAATCCCAAAATCCCTAAACAAATGAACTAACATTACATCTGCAGATAGAAGCGCATTTCACCATCTGAAAACTGATCCTGACCTCATAATCCTACCTGCTAACAAATGCTCCACCAGTGTTGTTTTAGAACTACAAGGATTGCCTGGTAGGAGGACTCCACCAGCTGTCATATACCTCCACCAGCAAACCCTGCCACAGTCATCCCATTCCAGAAATCCAACATGATCTTCTGAATGTCCTCAAATCATTAAACCCATCCCATAAGTTCTCCCTGGAGTACATCTCTATCGTCACTGATACCAATCCAACACCCCTACTTTCTACATGCTTTCTAAAGTCAATAAACACAGTCACCCATGATGCCTCATCTTTGTCAATTACTGTGCCTCCATTGAGAGAATGTTTGCTCTTGTAGACCAGCACCTTCAGCATATCACTGGCAACCTACCCTCCTATACAGAGTATACCAACAATTTCTTCAACCAACTCTCCACAGTTCTTGTTCCTTTACCACATGGTGCTTTGTTTGTCGCTACTGATGTCACCTCCCATTATACTGACATCTCTAATGCACCTGGTCTTACTGCTAGTGAACACTACCTTTCCCAACCCCTGATAGATTTCAAATCTGCAATCTACTTCTGAGCTGCTATGACCAACTATATCCTTTGCCACAATTGCTTCTCCTTTGGAGGAATTACCTGCTGACTCATCCAGGGTATTGCTATGGGCTCCTATATGGCAACATCCTATGCCAAGCTAATGATGGACCATCTAGAGGAATCCTTCCTAAACACGAATCCCAAACCTCTCATCTGTTCATATTCATTGATGACATCTTTGTGATCTGGAGTGAGGATGACGATACGGTATCCACATTCATCCAGAACCTGATAACCTTCACACTCATTTGCTGCATCTGGTCCTACTGAATCCCACAGGCCATCCTGCTCAATGGTGAAATCCACATCAAAGATAGCTACATCTGGACCTCCCTCCATACAAAACCTATCAGTAATACATATACTTTGATAGCTCCAACCCATATGCTCCAGTAAGTCTCTCCGGCATAACCTATCCTCTTGTGTTTGTCACATATGCATTCATGAGGGTACCTCTGGAAATATACCAAGGATTTCACAGAGTCCTTCAGGCCATAATTACCCTCCCAGCCTCGTAGAAAACAAGACCTCCCAAGCGTTATCTCGCCAGTAATTTCCACCTCTCGAAGTTCCAATGTTTGACTACAGAGAAGCATTCCCTTTTGATTCAGTACCACCTAGGACAGGGGAAACTGTGGAAACTGTATCAAATTATCTGCAAACGCTTGGACTATCTCTCCTCTTGAGGAATCTCCTACCCAGTATCCTCTCCACCACTCCCACAGTGATATTACGCCACACTGTGCCTACACAATATCCTCATCCATCTCTACTCAACTCCTGCTTCATACCTCTTGCCTCTTGGTCAGTATCCCTGTAATACATGGAAGACCTGTCCCATACTTCTTCCCACCATCACTTATTCCAGTCCAGTCAAAAGCGTCACCTATCCCATTCAAAGCATGACTAATGTAAAACCAGACATGTGGTCTACAAGGTAAGATTTAACCACTGTGTTGCATTCTACATGGGCATGACAACACCAATCTGTCAGCATGAATGGCCACTGAAGAAATGTCACCAAGAAACTCCTGAATCACCCCATTGCTGAGCACATTGCCCAACACGGCCTCCTTCATTTCAGTGACTGATTCACAGCCAGTGACATCTGGATTCAGCCCAGCCTTCTGAATTGTGCAATTAGGAACTCTCCCTGCCGTATATCCTATGTTCCCACAACTCAACTGGCCTCATCCTTCGTTAGCCAATGTACATACCCATCTGGCGGCTCTCCTGTTTCCATTCCACCACTACACAGCCCTCTATTCCGCAAATGCACCCTCAGTCGTTTTACTTCTCTCTGACTGCCCAACAAATCTCCTAACTGCACCTAGCTGTCCTACAATCCCATCCAACTGCACCTAGTTGTCCTACCCTCTGTCCAACTCTTCCCTGTACAGTCCCAGAAACAGTACTTCACTGTCCCACCCCCAACACTGCTATCCCTCTCATCCCCACCTAAGCCTCCTTACTCCTTACATTTCATCCTGAATTTTTAATTGTCTTATCTAATATTTCAGATATCTACACAGTGTAGCATTTTAGAGATAAAAGCAACATGCTGTTTAATAAGTATGTGGGAGACTTCACGAAAATAAAATTAGAAACCAGCTCTGTTGGCTTTGAGGCAAAAATATATACAGAAAATACGTGAAAAATAGGTATTGTCTTAGATCCTGATAAGATAAGAAAATCCAAGAAAACTTGCTGTAGCTAAGGTATGTCTAGATTCACTATCGGGAAAATTTGGACAACGACATAAAAAGTAAAACTGAGTATGTGACAGGTTTACAACTATTTTATGAGACACTATTTGATGATGTATTAGATAATCTAGATAGAAATTTTATTAATGTTGATAAGGTTCAGATGAAGAACAGTTTCATGGATTATTATGTGGAAAATAACACAGTTATAAATATTTTTGCAGTGTCATTCACTACATCAAATGCATGACTCAATTTATACGATGTATTAGATATGCTAGGAACAGCTGTTACATGTTTTGATATCGATGTTTTGATATATTGATAAAGATGAAAATACTGTGGGAACTGATACGAGTACTATGGTAGGTGAATGGACTGATTAATTAAAGAAATAACTGCATTACAGGCTGGGCTTGAACTGGACCTAAAAGTTTTAATTTTGAGAAAAAATAAAACTATGAAGAAGAAAATAAATGGTTTAACTTTAAAGTAAAGGAATATTTAAAACCTAAACTGTGAGTCTAAGATAAGACTGAGGATGAATTGAAGGAAAAGATACAATTGAATCGGTACTTGGAAGAAGGGAATAAACATTGAAAATAATAAATCGAGATTTTGCCGAATTCGAGTCATGAAAGGGTACACGCAACTATAGAATACAAGAAAGGAACGAAAACCAACTTATCAAGCCTTAAAACCAGATCTGAATATTCCGTAAGCTGGAAGACGGAAACAAAGACTGGATTGATTTCTGTCTCCTAGTGGTGGGCAGGAAATCGCGTATCTGTTAGAAATCACAGTGACTGAGAAGTCACAGATATCACAGTAGCAACTTTACAGAATCTAACTGCGATTTCAGTCACAGTTAGCAGTCGCAAATAGTATTTCACATTCAAAGACGTGAGCCATCTATTGGTCGAATTTAGCACTGCTTTCTGTGATTTCAGTGACAAGTCGCAACTAAGAGTCGCAAGTAGCAACTAAAAAGCGCGGTTAACAGTGGCATCTTTTGGCCGAAGTTCGTACTACGTCCATCTCTGCGGTACGCTATGGAGTCTAACTGCGATTTCCGTGACAAGTCGCAACTAAGAGTCGCAAGTATCAACTAAAAAGCGCGGTTAACAGTGGCATCTGTTGGCCAAAGTTCTTACTACGTCCATCTCTGCGGTACGCTATGGAGTCTAACTGCGATATCCGTGACAAGTCGCAACTAAGAGTCGCAAGTAGCAACTAAAAAGCGCAGTTAGCACTGCCATCTGTTGAGCAAAGTTCATACTACGCTATTCGCTACCGAGTCAAACTGCGATTTCTGTGACAAATCGCAACTAAGAGTCGCAAGTAGCAACTAAAATGCGCAGTTAACATACTTTTCCTAGTGTCATCTGTTGACCGACGTACGTACTTCGTTATGAGAGCCTTGTGCCTCACGAGATCGATGTGCTTATTTCAGTAGTGGTACAAGTCCATTTTTGTTAATTTTGAGATATAGAGTCGTAAAGTTAAATGAGCGCTGAAAAATCTGCAGTTGAGATAGCAGAAATATTCAAACATATGGCTTCTTGCTAGAGATTAACCTTTATTTATGTTTGTTTGGATCACTAATTTCAGAAGCATTATAGACAGAAAAGTGTAGGTAATGGACATGTACCACTATTGAAATAAGCCCTTCATTTTATATAACGACATGTACATTCAGCTTCAGTTATGGTTGGTCAAATACTGCTGTGACTCTGAATGTATTATATTAATAAGAAGCAACAATCCCTTTTTCTCCTGAAAATACCAAGTAACGTAACAAATGTGTTTGATTCTGCTTCCAATATGACAGTTTTGGTTAATACTCCACATGCCTACAGGACTTTGCAATGTTAACACAGCAGAACTCAGACATCTGTATAAGTGTAGAGAAATGAAAACAGTCATATGAATGCCTCACTTTTGTTCCGACACAGTTCAAGACTCGGGAGAAAAGTTTTACACCTTGTGTTCTACATGGCAACTTTACACACAAGAACTTTTTGCCTACACTACTACCACCTACATAAGTAAGCTTTTCCTGTGTCACTTTCAAGTAATGCACTTAAGCCATTCCTGATTTTACTGGAAGATCTGTACTTCCCCACTTTCATAACAACAGCCTCAAAATGCATATTGTAGACTTCGAAATATGTTACAGGTCAGTGTCACACCAAGATTGTGGAGAAAGGGGGGGGGGGGCGGCACGTCTGTATCCAACAAGTGTTTACCAATAAATAAGTGGCGGAAAATTAGGGGTATAGGACGGCTTACCATGTGGAAAATGAGATTTTTTATTATTCACTCAATGTATTTAACATTTATTATTCCTTTAAAATCGCACAACAACTTCAATAAAACACTTTACTCAGTCGCACACTTATTTCATTATTATTTCACTTTTAAACTGCAAATCCTCTAAGAGCTGTCTTGAATCTTCACGAATCTCTCTCAACAGCCTTGATGTGGATAGCTATGTACAGCAACCAGTAATCAGTCAGAACTGCGTCTGCAAAAACACAAGGATTATTAAACAATTTTGCTGTCACTAATTTCTAGCAATATAATTGACTGAGTAGATTGCTAATATTTGCTATATCATATTTGCTAATATTTGCTATATCACATTCGCAAGAACGATCTCACTGAAGTAATTAAGTCCATCAAAACGCTTAGAAACTAACCTCTCGTCTGACTAAAACGGTCTAAAGACTGGCAATTTCTTCACATCTGTTGACAATGATACTTTGAATTATCTCTTTACTGAGTGACTGAAATGTAGTTCAGGTACCTATGAACATAACAATATGTTGGAATTCATTTTCTAAACACGAACTATTACGGTACTGTGCGGCTACTTACATATTAATTACACTATTAATATTTTCACAGTTGTTTCTTTAATACAAAATTAAAGCCAACGGAAGAATAAACGTAAAACATACTTACCAGTGACAGGTTTGTTGAGATGCAATTTTCTGTGTGGACAGATGTAACTTTTTCATACGGTGGTACGTCGCAGAAATCGCAGAAGTAGCAGAAGTCACAGAAATCGCAGAAGTAGCAGAAATCGCAGAAGTAGCAGAAGTCGCAGAAATCGCGGAAGTATCAGAAATAACAGTGGCGGAGGGATACGCGACTTAGGTTCCTTAACTGCGACTCTTAACTGCGACAAATCACAGTTAAGAATAACAGATACTGAAAAGTAGCATTCACAGAAATCACTGATATCGGAAAATCGCAGTTTAGCCCATCACTACTGTCTCCCAACTACTGCCATGCATGGCCAATACATGGAGACATGGCACGGAACAAGTTTGTTCTTCCTCCATCTGCTGCATATCTTCTAACTAGTTAGATTGCAAACAGTTGGTTAATGCGATTACGTGTTCGTGTTCAAATGTTCAAATCAAATCTGTATGAAATCTTATGGGACTTAGCTGCGGAGGTCATCAGTCCCTAAGGTTAAGTACTACTTAACCTAAATTATCCTAAGGACAAACACACACACACACACATGCCCTAGGGAGGACTCTAACCTCTGCCGGGACCAGCCGCACAGTCCATGACTGCAGCGCCCCTCAGACCGCTCGTCTAATCCCGAGCGGCCACGTGCTCGTGTAGAGCTTTTACTAATCATTAATTTCTTCGTACTACAACATATTTATATAATGTCATCGATTTCCGAGAGTGATTCTGCAGTGGCTTCTTCGTTCAGAAACAACCGGAAAAACGGAGTTCGCTATGTTCACTACTATAAACGTGAAGTACGGAAGAGGCAGCGTCTTCTTGCGTAACAATGTACGAGAACCTCCACAGATAACACTATTCCTGCAAAATGAAACATAAACATTTCGTTTTCTTGTAATTTGAAATGTACAGATTACTTCCCTCCTGAGGAGGAGAAATATTTTCTAGATAATTTATATGATGCACGAAACAGAAATGAACAAGATTCATTCCTGATGGGTCTGATAAGACGACGTGACCCAAAACGCCGCCGTTCAAAGAACGAATACCCTAAGAAATGAGACGTTTTCGATTTATTGGTGCTGAACAAAGTCAACAAAGTAATTCAAGTTTGTAGAAGTGCATTTTCCGTTTTATATGCCATCAAAAATTAATCGATTTTCCGTTTGACTACTTTAATTGCTTCTGGAAAATCTGCAATTGATAAGCGCGGTAAACATATGAACTGGGGTAATGTGTTACCTTCACAAATACTAGGTGTTATGTATGATCATGTAAATGAGTTCCCAATGCACCATTCTCATTACTGCACTAAGGAAATTAAATGTCTGAGATAGACATAAAATCTTTGCACCACCTGTTTTGTGAGAAATATCCTCATTACGCAATTAGTGTCAAATGCGATTTTTATCGGAAATAGTATAATGAGCACCATAGATATAGATTTCGGAGGCTCCAAATTGACGTTTGTAGCACATGTGAGGAATTGGAAACGAGGATCAAATCACCAGTTCTCAACGACACCGCAAAACGTGTCCCAGTCGCAGAAAAGATGGTCCATTTACATCGAGCTAAGAAATTTTACTCCAAACAAAAAGAAGTGTTGCAACTGTGCAATGAAAAAGAAGAAGCAGGGTGCCTCGTCTTTGACTACTTGCAAAATCTTCCACTGCCGAAAATTGCGGTGCAAGAGACGTTCTATACAAGAAACCTTTCGTTGAACATTTTCTGTATACATGATGTGAAAACAAGATCAGCAAATTTCTATACATATCCAGAAGGTGTGGCTAAAAGAGGCCCTGACGAGGTATGTAGCCTACTTTAGTTGAAGATTCAGGACATGAGTCCATCTGTTAAAGAACTTCACATTCTTAGCGACGCTAGCGGCGGACGGAAACGAAATAATACTGTCGTCAGATTTCTACTTGCCTTGGTATCACTTTGCCGTTTTGCTATAACTCACCAATATTTTCCTATTCGTGGACATTCGTTCCTGCAGTGTGATAGGATCTTTGGTACCACCAAGCGTAAGATTAGGAAAATGGACAGAATATACACTCTGGACCAGTACTGTGAGTTGATACAAACAGCGAGAGAATCTGGATATTCTGTGAGATAGTCGACTTCAGAACAAATCGTGAACTATGAGGATTGGTGGCCAAATTTCTTCAAGAAACCAACGAAGAGTACTGACAAACACCCAAACTCTTGTATTTCTAAACACCGACACTTTCAATATTCAACTGATTCGAAGGGTTCTGTAGTAGCCTCCGAATTCATTGATGGCATCCTTCAGACGAGATTTATACTTAAAAAAGCACAGTTATTGGATGAAATAACGCTTCCTACAGAGACTGTATACACAGGAAAAATGCCCATAAATAAGAAAAAAATGCAAGACGTGGAGAAGATAATCACTTACATACATATAGAAAGGAAAGACTTCTACGAGGACTTAATGACCTGGCCTACCACCTCAGATCCAGCTGATCATGATGATGAGCAATTTTTTTCTCTAAAACTTTCTGCACATTCTTGGCGTCAAATAATTGATGCCCTTTTAAACTTTTCAGCTATATAAATTTTTCCAATAGCCTGTGGTGTTATGTTTTTACAATTTTGAATAAAATTAGAAAGGCATTATTGACTTATTTCTTAATTGTTAGTCTCATTCTCAATCAGCTGGAAGAAGGAAACAAATCCATCAACTTCTTTTAATTTTACAAGTCCGAGTACAACACCTCGAAATTGTCCAAACACCGCAAACGGATGGAAATGTTGTTCTGTATGTGCAATAAAAAAAATAATTTCTCGTTCTATGAAAAATGCTTAAGTTATACAGTTCTTTTGAATTTCCCAACAAACAGGTTTATGGAGTTACTTCCTTCTCCCAACTGCTGATTCAATTAGAGAACAACCAAATAACTAGAGATGTAAATACGAAAAATTTAATCAACAAACAAGTTCAGAAAGAAGTCTCATTTCAATATGGTGAAAGCACAGTTACAGAAATTTATGATACAAATTTCAAGTTTTATTAATAAATTTTTATTCCATATAATGGAAACCTTACTGAAGGAGGTCAGGAACGCTAGCAAAATTAATTTGATAAAAAAGATTAGAGAGCTACAAATTTATTTTAGATATAACATTACTGGTTGCGACTATTTGACTACTAGACATGGAGATAAAATGTGTTTCTAACTAAATAACGAATTTAAAATTATTTTACCAGTCAGGTATTGGAAATTAATTAGTGACTGGCATTTTTAGTTTTTTTGATGGAGAGAATATTAAACTGAGATATAAAGGAATGACGAAACTTAAATATACTGATAGTGAATTTCACGATCAGACTTTAAATACTCAGATTTTTTCTAGGTAATCTCTTGGGAGATGGCCATCATTTTCAGGGTGCAAAAGCATGTGATAAGAATCATTTATGGTGTAAATTCAAGAACATCTTGTAGAAACCTGTTGAAGGAACTCTGTATTCTAACCACTGCTTCTCAGTATATTTATTCCTTAATGAAATTTGTTGCAAGTAATACATCACTTTTTCCAACCAATAGATCGACAGATAATATCAATACTAGAAATAAGATCTATCTACTTAAAGACCTAATATGTTAACAGAGACTGTTAAGCCAGCTTAAGTAAAAATATCTTTTAGAGTTCAGTTTTGACAGCATTTGGTCCCAACAGTCAACATTAGATATTTTGTGTATGGTAAATTTATTAAGAGTGCATAACAGTGTTTGATTGTGACAGCATGTTAATTCTGTAAATATTATGTGTTCAGGTTTACTCCATTGTAACCTGTTTCGACACTCTCCTAACAAATGAACAGGGTAGTAAGTATTATATTCAAATGTTTTATGTGTTTATGTTATACTTTCTAAAATGTTCTACACCCACAAGAATTATCTAATTTTTCGGTTCTATGGAACGAAAACAGAATCTAATCTAATCTAATCTAATCATGATAATTTAGCGTTATACGACCATGTAACACTGAACTTCGTACACCAAAATGAATTTTAAAAAAATTAATTCTAGTGCACTAAAATTGAACTCATTTTCTACTACAATTTTATTTCATTCTGTAAGGATTTGAAATAGGTAGTATTACAGATAAGTTGTAATTTTTTAGTGTACTCCAAACTGGTTTGGGTTTTTATATATAGTAGGAAATGGGCGTATTGAGTGTACTAGCATGTTTTTAATGCACAAATTTTTTACTACATAATGAAATTAATTATATGACATTTTAAATATAATGTTGTAAATATAAGATAATTTAATTAATTAGTAAAAATGACTGTGCACTAAAAACGTGCCAAGTGCAGTCAATGTACCCATTCTCCACTAACGTTTCACTCTCGCACTTCCCTCGTGACTGAAATGTCATGAGATGATACTGTCTAACGACAAACGCATTTGATTGACTGACTGTCACCAGAATTCTCACATCGTATCCATGGCTCACTCTTCTCTATTTCATTATACTAAAAAACTAGCTACCATCCTTTGGACTTTTAAAATGCTTTCCATCAATTCTATCTGCTGAGGATCACACAATTCAGAAGCAATTCTCCAGAAGAGGGTGTAGTGTAAGCAGTCTCTATAGTAGGCCTGTTCCATTTTCTGAGTGTTCTGCCAGTAAATCGTAGTCTTTGGTTTACTCTACCGACGACATTATCTATGACATTGTTACAATTTAAGTTATTCGTAATTGTGTTCCCTAGGTATTTAATTGAGTTCACAGCCTTTCGATTTGTGTGATTTATCGTGTAACTTGTTGTAGAGAGATTGCAGAGAGTTTCAGGGAGAGCATGGGGGAAAGAAATACGTAGAAGAACAATGGGTAGCTTTGAGGGATGAAGTAGTGAAGGTAGCAGTGGATCAAGTAGGTAAAAAGAAGAGGGCTAATAAAAATCATTGGGTAACAGAAGAGCTATTGAATTTAATTGATGAAAGAAGAAAATACAAAATTGCAATAAATGAAGCAGGTAAAAAGGAATACAAAAGTCTCAAACATGAGATCGATAGGAAGTGCAAAGTTGCTAAGCAGGGATGGCTAGAGGACAAATGCAAGGGTGTAGAGGCGCATATCACTAGGGGTAAGATAGATACTGCCTACAGGAGAATTAAAGAGACCTTTGGAGGAAAGAGAACCACTTGCACGAATATCAAAAGCTCAGATGGAAACCCAGTTCTAAGAAAAGACAGGAAAGCAGAAAGGTGGAAGGAGTATATTGAGGGTATATACAAGGGCAATATTCATGAGGACAATATTATGGAAGTTGTATAGAATGTAGATGAAAATGACATAGGAGATATGATACTGCGTGAAGAGTTTGACAGGGTACTGAAAGACCTAAGGCGAAACAAGGCCCTGAGAGTAGACAACATTCCATTACAACTACTGACAACCATGGGAGAGCCAGGTCTAACAAAACTCTATCATCTAGTGAGCAAGATGTATGAGACAGGCGAAATACCCTCAGACTTCAAGAAGAATATAATAATTCCAATTCCAAAGAAAGAAGGTGTTGACAGATGTGAAAATTACCGATCTATCAGTTTAATATGCCACGGCTGCAAAATACTAACACGAATTCTTTACAGACGAATGGAAAAACTGATAGAAGCCGACCTTGGGAAAGATCAGTTTGGATTCCGCAGAAATGTGAGGCAATACTGACGCTACGACTTGTCTTAGAAAATAGATTAAGGAAAGGCCAACCTACGTTTCTAGCATTTGTAGACTTAGAGATAGCTTTTGAAAATGTTGACTGGAATACTCTCTTTGAAATTCTATAGATGGTAGGGGTAAAATACAGGGAGCTAAAGGCTATTTACATTTTGTACAGAAACCAGATGGCAGTTATAAGAGTCGAGGGGCATGAAGGGTACGCTGTGGTTGGGAAGGGAGTGAGACAGGGTTGTAGCCTATCCCCGATGTTATTCAATCTGTATATTGAGCAAGCAGTAAAGGAAACAAAAGAAAAATTCGGAGTAGGTATTAAAATTCATGGAGAAGAAGTAAAAAGTTTGAGGTTCGCCGAGGACATTGTAATTCTGTCGGACAGAGCAAAGGACCTGGAAGAGCAGTTGAATGGAATGGACAATGTCTTGAAAGGAGGATATAGGATTAACATCAACAAAAGCAAAATGAGGATAATGCATTGTAGTCGAATTAAATTGGGTGATGCTGCGGGAATTAGATCAGGAAATGACACGCTTAAAGTAGTAAATGAGTTTTGCTTTTTGGGGAGCAAAATAACTGATGATGTTCAAAGTAGAGAAGATATAAAATGTAGACTGGCAATGGCAAGGAAAGCGTTTCTGAAGAGGAGAAATTTGTTAACATCGAGTATAGATTTAAGCGTCAGGAAGTCGTTTCTGAAAGTATTTGTATGGAATGTAGACATATATGGAAGTCAAACGTGGACGATAAATAGTTTAGACACGAAGAGAATATAAGCTTTCGAAACGTGGTGCTATGGAAAAATGCTAATGATTAGATGGGTAGATCACGTAACTAATGAGGAGGTATTGAACAGAATTGGAGAGAAGAGAAATTTGTCGCACAACTTGACTAGAAGAAGGGATCGGTTAGTAGGGCATATTCTGAGGTATCAAGGGATCACCAATTTAGTATTGGAGGGCAGCGTGGAGGGTAAAAATCGTAGAGGGAGACCGAGAGATGAATACACTAAACATACTGTGTCAACCACCTTTTTAATGTTGTCGTCTCCTTCGTCCGTGTGATACATTGTATTGATGGTTAAACAATTAAACAATGATGACAGTAACACACTTGCTCGAGGAAGGTAACTATTCTGTTTCACCGACCTGCTTTTCTCATCTCTGCATTCCACAAAAAAGAATGATTTCTGTTGGATATTTCTGTAGTGCAGGTTAAGAGACAGCACTTTATAGATCACAAGCGAAACGTTGCGCGAAATTTGTTCATTTGCCCCCAAAGTAGAAAATTGCAATATTTGTTAGATATCGTGAACTATCAAGCTGCATCAGTGTTTACCGACTTCATGCTCTGCAGAAACAAAAATCGTCGTCCTGAAAACTATGCAACTGACAGCATACCAAGACTATCACGACAGTCAGTCCCACGTCGTTAAACAATACTCAGGACGTAACCGTCGTGTCTTATTAACCAGATTAACTATTGCTTAAGTTTAAGTTATATTGATGGCGAACTTTTAGTCCTTCAGAAGTTATGGGTTCTTGTCGCATGCAAATTGTCTTTGTAATATTACTACTGACAACCAAGTTGAAGTGGTTGGAAGAGCTAAAAAGATACAAACAAAAAAATCGTCTTAAGTGAACATATTTGTCTGAATCGAAATATTGTGACCTCCTGAATTACGTCAAATGCATCAAAAGGTATTTTGAGCGGTGTTTTCGTATCGGGTTCTTTTCATCACAAGACGTATTAAGTCACTGCGGGTAAGAGATGGTTCCCAATCCAAATATATCTGAGTAGAACTGGGGATAATTTGTAAAAGAGAAACCAAATACGAAAACGTGAACCACACGAAGGAGGCTAGTCAACTAAAAATTAGTGAAACTGAGGACATGCAAAGAGACGGATAATTTCAAGCAGTTTTGTATCCTAGGCGAAAGTGTTACGTTGCATCAGAAACCTCTTTGTTTACGTAGACTTTATGTTACGAGGAACATGGGAATTTTCAATTGAAGCATTCGATTCGAAATAGATCTATTGGTCGCAACTGATCTCGGATCTATGTAAAGTGCGGCGAGTTGAATATATATTACAAAGCTACCCAGTAACCCGCGCCGGATCTAATGACATGGTCATCCATGAGGGGATTAAGGCCTGATCAATTGTCATCTGCGTAGCTTCCCTCTTTAAATGTCATCTACCTTCCTTCTGTCCAACAGCGAATCATTGTTTTTGCCACACTGTCAACAGTATATTAGTTTTTTTTTCTATCTGTTTTCCTTACATCTCAAAAGGAGACACTAAAAGTAAAAGATGAGTGCTGCCGTTTGGGCAGCGAGACAGCTGATGATGGCCGAAGCAGAGAGGATTTAAAGTAAAGACCGGAAAAGGCAAGAAAAGCGTTTCTGAAGAAGAATAATTTGTTAATATCGAATATAGAGTTAAGCGTTATAAAGGTTTTCTGCAGATAATTTTGTGCAAGTGAAACATGGATGATAAACAGTTTAGACAAGAAGAGAATATATGACGGCTACTCGGAAAGTTTGCTCCGATCACTCGCGAAGTGGAAAGTACAGTAAACATCCGGTAAAGCGCTGCATATGTGTATTAGACAATGTATGCATTATGTCTATAAAGCGCTTCATGTCACTCTTTTCAGTTTTGAGCACACAGTGAACACGTAAATACGTCTAGAAAATAGTGTCTCTAGCCAAGTACGAGTGACTGTGATTTCCCCTGGTTTCATGCAGCCCAAACAACGCAACAGTCGAACATTTCCTTCTTCATGTCAGTTCTCGGCCGTGGCAACGAAGACGCTCCTGCAGTGTTTGATCACTCATCATACAGCCCAGACATAGTTCCCTCTGATTTTCATCTCTGCTCCCATTAACCGCTAGCTGTGAAGCCAGAATTTTGACACAGACAACAAGCTGCAAATCAGCGTAGAGAACTGGCAGAAAGCACAGGCGTGTATCTTCTATGACAAAGGTATTGGACAGTTGGTACAATGCTACGACACATATATCAGTCGGAGTGGCGACTGTGTAGAGAGGCAGATGGAAGTTGAAGCTAGCTGTTGCAAATAAAAACATTTTTAATTTTCACTGTGGTTTCCATTTCACGACCGGTCGGACTTACTTTCCGGATATTCCTCGTAAGCTATTGACATGTGATGCTACAAAAGAACGCTAGATATTGTATGGGTAGGGCACGTGAGTAACGAGATGGTGCTGAGTAGAATTGGGGAGTCAAGAATTTTACGACATACAGTGTGTAAAAGAAGAGATCGGTTGATGGGGCATATTCTGAGACATCAAGTGATCGCCTATTTAGTATTGGAGGTAAGTGTGAAAGGTAAAAGTACTAGAGGAAGACCCAGAGATGAATACAATATTGGATTCAGAAGGCTGAGGTTTTTCCAGTAGTTATTCGGAAATGAAGAGGCTTGTATTGAACAGAGTTGCATAAAACCAGTCTTCGGTCTGAAGACAGCAACACGGCACGCACCTATTTCTGTGTTTTTCTACGATCTCAACTGCGATACTTATTACTGCTTGATCTTCCATGGACGACAGCGACTTGTCATTACAGTTTCAGACAGGCACATCGTGCATGTATAACAAGTAGCTGGAGGCTGACTCAAAGTATGGACTCATACAGTTAAGATTTGAAGGCGAGATAAATTTTGATGCTCATGTCGTAGTCGGCACCTGAGGAATTATGTTACCATATGGAGAATATTAATGAGTTTTTCATCTCTGTGTGCTACTTACCGTATGTGACTGGACTATCTCAGTTTGTGGGCAACGTGAATACGCAGTTGTTTTCAGATTGTCTTGAAAGGACTATTGAAATATGTCAGCCTCAATGTGGGAAAGGGCAGGTTTTTGTAGCGAATGTAGATAAGCCTTGTCGTACGGTCCTACGCAAATATGAAACTTCCTGGCATATTAAAACTGTGTGCCGATCCGCGAGTAGAACTCGGGAACTTTGCCTTTCGCGGGTAAGTGCTTTATTATCTTAACTACCCAAGCTCGACTCACGCCCCATCCTCACAGCTTTACTTCTATCAGTACCTCGTCTCCTGCGAACGTTGCAGAACTAGCGCTCCTGGAAGAAAGGGCATCATGTGACATGGCTTAGCCACAGCCTGGGGTTTGTTCCCAGAGTGAGATCTTCATTCTGCAGCGAAGTGCGCGCTCTCATTCTGGAAACATCCCCCAGGCTGTGGCTAAGCCATGTCTCCGCAATATCCTTTCTTCACGGAGTGCTAGCTCTGCCAGGTTCGCAGGAGAGCTTTTGTGAAATTTGGAAGGTAAGAGAAGAGGTACTGGCGGAAGTGAAGCTGTGAGGACGTGGCGTGAGTCGTGTTTGGGTAGCTCAGATGGTAGACCACTTACTCATGAAAGGCAAGGCTCCCGAGTTCGAGTCTCGGCGTGGCACACAGTTTTAATCTGGTAGGTAGTCTCATATCAGCGCACACTCCGCTGAAGAGTGAAAATCTCATTCTGGTCCTAAGCAGATTGTTCCACCTGACAAGTCGTATAAAAGCAGAAGATACTCGAGAATCTTGATGTCAGGGGGAACCATTTTGTGAATGTGTGCTGAAAATTTTTGGTACGTTAGTGGCGATAATATTGATCCTTGTGGGAGGCCATCACTACGTTCTCTACGACCGACATATGAATATTTTCAATTCCATCTATGAATTTTTGTGTGAAAGAGTCTTTCTACAGAATGAGCGTTCAACTTCTTTTAATGATTATTGCACGAAATTGTCGTGCCTTTTATTAAACTGCGGATATGGTTTTCTTCTATTAAATGTTTCCCACATGTGGAATAGGTAATTCATTCTTCAGTGCCCTTATGTTTCTATTTTTCTTCTTTGCAGTTTTTAAATTATTTTGTATAGTGGTATTTGCATTTAAGGGTAGTCCAGTTGTACACTTATTTGAGATGTGAGTTTTGTAGTGTCATGCGGTCGGCAGGAAAGAACTATCCATAAAGTTTGAACACAGTTGACTATGATAAGGAACACCTTCTTGGCATCCACTATTTCCCAAATACCAGAACAACAAGAAGAAGAACAACTCTTGTTGTGACCAAAACCAGATAAGAGTACACAACAATTACAAGAAAGTAATGACCAAAGTACTACTCTACCAATTAGAAAGGTTCAAAGTTCTACTGAATGCTATGGCGGGTGTCTACTATGTAGAGCCGGCGTAAGTATTGGCTGGAGCTGTGTTACTTGTAGGTACATACCTCTGGTCTGACTCTGCTGGCGCGCTTATATCGCCGATTCGGCGGCTTCCTACACGTAGTCACTTACTTTCAATTGGTGGATCAGTCATATGGATTTTCACGAAGAAGTTCCGTGTTTATGGGAATATCCTTTTGTTCTTTACGTCCGATGGCGATGTTTCGACATGAGCTCTAGAAGGGAGGTCGGCAGCCCACCTTGCTTGTATGTTGTGCGGGCCCTCTACATGACAAGGGGCTGCAAAGACAAAATTCTTTGACGAGCTAGTTGCAGATTGCTTTGGAGTGTCATTTGTACAGCGGACCGAGCGAGGTGGCGCAGTGGTTAGCACACTGGACTCGCATTCTGGAGGACGACGGTTCAATCCCGTCTCCGGCCATCCTGATTTAGGTTTTCCGTCATTTCCCTAAATCTCTTCAGGCAAATGCCGGGATGGTTCCTTTGAACCGGCACGGCCGATTTCCTTCCCCATCCTTCCCTCACCCGAGCTTGCGCTCCGTCTCTAATGACCTCGTTGTCGACGGGACGTTAAACACTAATATCCTCCTCCTCCTCCTCCATTTGTACAACGGGATGAGTTGTCTGCAGCGATGTGTATTGTATACTACTGTTATGTTTTAGCACATCTGCAGTTTTATTATTCCGGTTGTCTTAAGTTACTATCTTCATTTTGATAGTGTTGTGTAGAATGCGCACAGTTATGCTGTTGTATCCATTGCATTGTTTTGCTGTAATGTAGAAGTATGCACTTAAGAAAAACGAGAAAACGTTGTATCCTATGACTACAATATCAACATGTTACAACTGAAATTAGTTAACTCGTACTGACATTTTAGTATAACATATTGTAGGGGTAGGAGTGGAATGATCACATGAGATCAGCTGCAGATAATGCAGGAGACAGACTGCAATTCATTGGTAGAATACAGGGGAAGTGCTTTCTGTGTGCAAAGAAGACTAGCTACAAATCGCACATGTTACACTCCCTATAGTTTTGCTCATTTAATTGAACCTGTGCCAAATAGGACTGACGCAGTATATTGAATGTACATAGAGAACAGAACATAAATGCTCATAGATTTAACACTATGACCCATTAGATGTTGAAGAAAATGAACTGGAAAGCACTTGAATGTAGGAGCTAATTTTTCTGAGATGGCCTACTCATAATATTTCAGGATCCAGCTATAAAAAAATCTAGGGATATACTACAACACTCAACAAATCGCTCCCATAGCGATCGTGAGTACAATATTAAATTAATTATAAGATGCACACCATAATGAATGGAATGGGAAGAAGGGCAAATAACTAGTAAAGTGGGAAACACTTTCTGTTATGTACTTCTTAGTGACTTGCAGAAAAAAATGAAATATGTGTGAATTCCTAAGGGACCTAACTGCTGAGTACATCGGTCCCTACACTTACACACTACTCATATTAACTTATGCACAGAACCACACACACACGTAATCCGTGACATGGCACCTCTAACCGTATGGCCAGTCTATAGGGCTGACTTGCAGAGTATGCATATAGATTTAGATGTTGATGATAATTTTAACCCTTTTTGATATTTATTGTTTCTTAGATGTGTTCTATACTGTCTGTAAGCTACGTGCGTGGTTGCTGCCAGTTTGTGAGAATGTGGGTGGTTTGGTCTATCTTGTACAGATATGTCTAAAGTTGTTATTTTGAGCTGAAAATCTTGAAACAATGTCAGTTGTTAGAATTTGTGTTTTACAGGACAAGGTAGTGTACTGCTACTTCCCTCTCCACATCCAAAACGAAATTAATGTTACGGTGTACTTTATCTGCATGTGTGAACTGTTCATACATTATGTTTCTACCATGAGGCATATCATACTGCCCACGCATGTGTGCCAGTATAATAATTATTATTTTTTCCATTCTTTTCTGCTAAAGATCTTGTGTAATGTGTTAGTAACCGCAATGAAGGAGGGATATTTTAGTGAGTGCAACTATGTTCCCTGGTAAAACCGCAATTCCAACTATCTCTGAATAATTTTTCACCTAAGCAGAAATGTTTTCAAGTTGAATTAACTATATGGATGTAAGCAATAGCAGCCTAGTTTGTCACATGTCTGTTTAATACAGCGTCTGAGTGTCAGCGAAATTCTTGAGAAACTAAAGTGAAAGACACAACACGTATGACAAAATGCGTCGTGTTTTTTTTCTTCTGTATTTCTTCAGACTACAGACTTTGTCGTAAAAAGATGAAGATAATAAAGAATAAAAACAGGCGATAAAATCGGAGACTTAAATGGTAACATGGCGAAAAGAAATTATGGAGCTTAAAACATAGAGCAAAGGGATGATGATACTAATAAAATACATATGAAGCAGACAAGTAAAATAATAGACAGACTATTAAAAAAACATTTCAACAGTCTGGTTTCTGTTCGCAAAAGACATAAAATTCACACCCAGCGACAGCATGGTTTCTGTTCACAACACTTTGGAAAGACGAACAACATGGAACTTTCAGTTGAAACACTGCACTAAAAAATTGGCAAATATGACAGATCACAGCCGAGAGCAGGTAGGGGGAAATGGGACAGATGATGGGAAAAATGGGGGAAGGGAGAGGAAAAACGGAGGAGGGGGAGGGGGGAAAGGAGCCGATGGAAGATGAGGACCGCTAAGAAGCGTGGGGGGTGCTGGGCAGACGCGACAGGGAGAGAGGAAGGTAAAGGAGAAGCATATAAAAAGGACTCGCGGGGGGGGGGGGGAGGAAGAAGGGAGGTAGGGAGAGATTACGCGAAAAAAAAGAACAGGATGGAAGGGGGGGGAGGGAGCCCAGGGAAATGACGTAGGAAAGGAGGGGGGAGGATCAGAATTCATAGGAGGGATAAATGGAGGGAGAGAGGGCATCACCCGGGAGAGGAGTTGATGGAAGCCACCTTGGGAAAGGAGATGAAAAGTGTTGAGATGGAGGGTAGGGGGGACAACAGTGAAGGCGTGGCAGGGGGTGGGGATGGGAGAGGAGAGGAGCAACCAGGGGGTGAGGGGTTGCTTGGTTGGTTGGTTTAAAGATGAAATGGACCAAACTGCAAAGGACATTGGTCCCTTGTTTCATAAAAACACAGAGCACATTGAAACTGTACACAAGTCAGGCGAAGCACGAAAATAAAAATTCTGGGGGAAGAAAAGCACCAAGGTCAATGGTAAGAGAACACAGAAACCGGAGCACAGCAACAAAAACAACACAGAGAAGAAAGGCAGAAGGAATTAAATCTGTACAGCAGAGGACTGTGGCTGGCTGATCACGAAAATAATAGGATGAGCCAGTCACTCTGCAACACATTAAAACCTCCAACACAAAACTAAGTAAAATGTACAGCAAAAGAGAGGGTGACGCAATAAAATTAGAGGGACCTATAAAAGCCGCTTGCTCAAATAAAACTTAAAACACGATCACCCAGGAGATTAAAAGTTCGCCTGAGGGCGGGGGTGAGGGGGATCAAGGCAGCGGGAGGTATAGAGTATGCAGATATGTTTGAGGAACAGGAGAAGATGGGGGAAAGGAATGAGGTCATAGAGGATCCGCATGTGAGATGGGAGGCATATACAGAAGGCGAGGCGGAGTGCATGAAGCTCAAGGATCTGGAGAGACTGACAGAATTTCGGGGGGGGGGGGGGGCAGATATCCAGGTGGGACTGGCATAACAGAGGATGGGTCGGATGAAGGATTTGTAGGTGTGGAGGGCTGTAGAGGGGTGCAAACCCCAAGTCCGGCCAGAGAGGAGTTTGAGGAATCGGGGGCAGTTGTGAGCTTTGGATTGGATGGAGTGGAGATGAGGGATCCAGGTAAGGTGATGGTCAATGGTGAGGCCAAGGTAGGTGAGGGAGGGGGAGAGACCGACAGGATGGGCGCAGATGGTAAGGGAGAAATCCAAGAGCTGGAAGGAGCGAGTGGTACGACCCTCGATGATTGCCTGGGTCTTGGAAGGATTGATTTTCAGGAGCCACTCGTCACACCAAGCAGCAAAAAGGTCAAGGTGATTCTGGAGAAGGCATTGGGACCATTGGAGGGTAAGAGCGAGAGCGAGGAATGCTGTGTCGTTGGCATACTGAAAGAGGTGTACTGGAGGGGTGTGTGTGTGTGGGGCATATCTACTGCATATAGGAGGTAGAGGAGAGGGCAGAGGACAGAGCCCTGGGGCACACCTGCAGAGGGGTAGAAGGTGTGGGAATTGGATGGTAACACAGGAGGGTCGGCAGGAGAGGAAGGAGGCCATCAGACGGATATAGTTGACAGGAAGGGCATAGGTTTGGAGTTTAAACAGGAAACCAGGATGCCAGGTACAGTCGTATGTCTTTTCGAGGTCGAGGGAGACAAAAATGGGGGAGCAACGGGAGTTAAGCTGGAGGGAGAAGAGATGAGTGAGGCGTTGGAGTTGGACATTGGCAGAGAAGGAAGGTCAAAAGCCACATTGGGTGTTGGGGAGGAGGTGATTTCAGTGGAGGTGGTGATGAATGCGCCTGATGAGGATGGATTCCAAGAGCTTGCCAAACACTGACGTGAGACTGGTATAACGATAGGAAGAGGCATCAGATGGAGGCTTGTTGGCTTTGGTGAACATCAGGATATGGGAGGTTTTCCACAAGTCAGGGTAGAAGCTGGTGGCAAGGATGACACTGTAGAGAGTGGCAAGGAGTGAAAGGAAGGAGGGAGGGCAGTGTTAGAGGTGGCGGTAGGCAACGCGATCGTGGCCAGGAGCAGTGTTGTGTTTAGTCTGGAGAGTAAAGCTGATGTCCTGTGTAATGATGGGAGTGTTAAGTTCAGATGGTGGTGTGTGGCTCAAGTACTGGAAGCTAGGAGCAAGGGGAGGAACACAGGTACTTGTACGGTTGATGATGTCAGGGTAGAAGGAATAATCAAATTGGGGATCATCTGGTATGGAAAAAACATCGGAAATGTGAGAGGCAAAGTGGGTGGCCTTACTGAGGTTGTCAGGAAAGGGACCGTCATCAAGGAGGAGAGCGTATTCGGGGTTGGGGCGGTTCCCAGTAAGGCGGTGGAAAGCAGACCAATACTTGGAAGAGTTTATAGGGAGTGTGGTGTTGAGGTGTGTACACGTCTGGCGCCAGGCGCGGCGATTCTTCGCAGTAAGCAGGTTGCGGATGTGTCATTGTAATTGATGGTGGTGGGTAAGTGTGTCCCGGTCACGAGTGTGGAGAAAAGAGCGATAGAGTTGGCGGGACTCTCGAAGGAGAATGACAGCTATTGGAGGAAGGGCAGGGCGGTGAGGGTGGATGGCTTTGGTGGGCATGTAGGTGGCGATGGCGTCAGACAAGGTCTGGTGCAGGAAGGCACCAGTGCGAGAGATGTCATCAATAGATTGGAGGGTAAGGTCATGGCCTTCAACCTGGGTGTGAATGGAGTCCAGGCTGGCATCCCATTTGGCAAGAGAGTTATCATGGACAAGTTTAGGAGGAATGTCGGGGCGAGGAGCAATGTGGGGATGGCGACCACTAGAGATAGTGAGCAGAACAGGAGCATGGTTGCTGCCAATGAGGTCAAGTATATCTGTGGTGATGCGCCCAAGGAGGTTGGAAGAGGCAAGGACCACATCGGGAGTGGTGTTGGATTCGTGTCAGGTGTGCTGGGGGAGGGGAACCAGGTCTCCCTGGAGGGAGGTGATAAACCGATGCCATTGCTGGAGGTCGGCAGGATCACGGCTGTGGATATTAACGTCAGCGGCAATCATGTAGGTGGAGAAGGTGCGGTCAATGTGGGCCAGGAAATCGTATGGGATGGGGGTGCGAGAGCGGACATAAATGGTGGCACAGGTGATGGTAAGGGTGGGAAAGAAGATTCTGAGGGTTAGATGTTCGGCAGGATTGTTAAGGAGAGATAGGAGCCGGACAGGGAGATGCTTGAGGTGGCCTGTAGCAACTCAACCACGTGCCAGAGACTACGGGTTATCGGTGCGGTGAAGTGTGTAGGGAGCTGTGGAGATGGAGATACGGCATTGAAGGAAGGCTTCATTTAGGGCGAAGGCATCCACGTGGTGCTAATGGATGGTGTGGAGGAAGAGGAGTTTGTGGGTGGGCAGGGAGCGAATATTGTGGTACAGGATGCAGTATTGTTGTTGTACCATGGGAGGGGAGAATTAGACGATGGTGGTGAGGGGGTGAAGGTGAAGTGGGAGTAGGTGGTATAGGTGGTAAGATGGAAGATGGAATGGGCAGTGAGGGCGATTTAGGAAAAGGTGTGGGAGCACAATGGTGATGAAACGGATGATGTCCTCTGCAGTAGGCGGAGGGTGGAGCTAGTTGTTGGGGTGGATGGGGTCATCAACAGGACAGACAGGGACAGTGAGCTGAGGGGTGACTGGAGGAGGTTTTGCTTTACGCTTCGAGGAGTAGGTAGGATGTGGTTTGTTACAGGTGTTGCAGGAGGGGAGGGAGGTGAGGTTGGGACAGTGCTTGAGAAAGTGGGAAGCTTTGCAGTGGGTACAAGTAGGGAGGTTCTTGCAGGCAGAGGTAACACGGTCATTGTATGAGAGGCAGCATTGGAAGCGGTAGGATTGGACTGGGGAAGGGAGGGGTCCACCTTATGATGGCAATTGTAGATGAGGGCTTCCTCAGTGAGGAGGCGGTCAATGGGGGACGAGAATTTGGCATTAGATAAGTCTGCCTGGCATCATTAAAGATGTGATGGGCCGAGTGGATTTTGATGTTGGGCTGGGAGTTGAGTTCTGCCAACACGTCAACCTCCATGACCATGGGGTTAAGCTTCGTGATCACAGCAGTGAAGGTTGGTGGATGTCGGAGAAGTTGAGGCTGACAGGGAGAGTTTGGGGTGTGGTAGTGGGTGATATGTGGAATGCAGGATACGAGATCGGTGTGGAAGGAAGCATTGGGGGATATAATGAGGACTGAGTCCTTGCGAGGAATAAGAAGGGAGACAGGGGCATTGGGGTAGTATTTATGGATGGCCAGGGTGAGGGTGCGGCCATCAAGGAATTGAGGGTCAGGATTGGAGAGGACAAATGTGTGGTTAACAGGAACAGCGGGGGTTGGGGTCGGGGTCGCGTCCATGGGGGTGGATGGGTCACGGGGATTGGGGGTTTTCTTTGAGAAGATTGTGGGGGAAGGGTGAACCTTAGGGTGCTTGGAAGTTTTTGCAGTCACGACAGCGTGGAGAGGGGGCTGGGGAATGGGTTGCAGAGGAAGAAGGCGGGAGGCAGTACC
The DNA here is from genome assembly GCF_023864345.2 of Schistocerca serialis cubense. NCBI lineage: Eukaryota > Metazoa > Arthropoda > Insecta > Orthoptera > Acrididae > Schistocerca > Schistocerca serialis. The sequence continues at coordinate 221,841,777 of NC_064642.1, forward strand.
GCCCTCAGGACCGGAAGTCGCTGAGGGAGGGGGCGTATGTGGCACAGAGACTGTAGAATGGCGAGCTGAAATCCCAGCTGGCTTGGAGCCTGTTGGAGGTGGTGCAGAGATTGGCGGAAAGTCTGCAGATGTCGATGGGGCGACAATGACAGGGTGAGGAGAGTTGGGGGTAGTTACAGCGGAAAATGGCGAGTGGGGTGGACAGGGAGGGAAGGAAGGACGGGAATGGGGATGGAGGATGAGCTCCATGTGATTGTGGTTGGAGCAGTGGAGGGGGAGGTGAAATTGACAGTGATGGTGGGTTGGGACATGGTGGTGGCGTGTGAGAGCGGGGCGAATACGTCGGCGGCGGCGAGCACCGGGAGGCGGAAACCAGGCAGCGGCGGAGGCGAGCACTTGGACGCGGCGACCAGGTGGCGGCGGCGGCAGTGGCGGCGGGGAGCACTGGGAGGCGGCGAAAAGGCGACAGTGGTGGCGGCGGCGGCGGCGAGTACCGGGAGGCGGCGATCAGGCGGCGGCGGCCGCGGCGGAGAGCACTGGGAGGCGGCGGCCAGGCAGTGGCGGCAGTGGCGACGAGCACCGGGAGGCGGCGACCAGGCGTCGGCGGCGTCGGCGTCGGCGTCGGCGAGCACCGAGAGGCGGTGGCCATGCGTGGGCGGCAGCGGTGGCGAGCACCGGGTGGCGGTGACCAGGAGGCGGCTGCGGCGGCGGCGGCGGCGGCGAGCACCAGGAGGTGGCGACCAGGCAGCGGCGGCGGCGGCTATCACCGGGAGGCGGCGACCAGGCGGCGGTGGCGGCGGCGGCGAGCACCGGGAGGTGGCGACCAAACGGCGGCGGCGGCGGCGGTGGCTAGCACCTGTAGGCGGCGGCGGCGGCTGTGGTGGTGGAGACGACCGGACGACTGGCTGCAGTGACGGCGTGCAGATGGGCGACAACGCGGCAGGAAAGTTAGGGGCTCTTCACGTCGAAGATACATCCTGAGTGTAGCCCAGGCGTTGTGAGTCCTCGATCGGGAAGTGAGGGAATCCAACCCTCGAATTTATGCGTCGTTGAGATAGAAAAGTTCAAGAGGCAATGTTCCAAGACGAGTTATAAAACATATTACTTCCAACATCATACATTTCGCGTTCTGGATACGATGCTAAAACTGAAGACATCGTGGTTCATACGAAAAGGTTCAGTTAATGTGTCCATTGCTTCTTTTTATATACACGGCCAATTGGAAAGTCGAGATCAACTTTAATCTGATGACACCGTATACTACTGGGGGACAGTAGTCGTACTTATAGTGGTTTCAATGACGTCAGCCAACAGATGGCGTTGTGGCACAGCTGCTAGAGCGCCAATAGTGTCTGCCGCTTTGTAGGGAATGATTAGCAGAGAGAAGGCTCAGCCTGGTGCAAACGTGTGAAGAAACCAGGCAACCATGTTGTGGAGACGCACACATGATTCCTATAGCCAACTGATTGAGTTTGAAAGGAGTCAAATTGTGGTCTTGGAAGTGGCGGTATGTTCCTTTCGGAGGTTGCCACATAAGTATGACGTGCTGCATGAGTTGTGCAACGATATTGGCACCAGTGGTCACGTCATCATTCTCACGCCTGAAGATGAGGTTCTGGACTCCACGAATCACAGGTGCCCGCCAGGATCGTCATATTGTGAGGGCAGCAGTGGTAAGTCGTACAACTATCACAGCACAGATAAGAGGGCTTGTGAGACCAAAGGTATCAACACGAACTGTTGCGAATCTGTTATTAGCAGGCACACGCCTCTAGCCACTTTTCCATTCATGCCGCAGCATCGAAGTGAACGGTTCGACAGCTGTCATCAGAGGATCGTTTGGAAGACGAAATGTACCGCCGTGTTCTTCAGCGAAGCTGATTCTTTCTGCACGCAAATTATGGTTGGATGCGTGTACGATGTAGAGGTGAGTGCCGGTTCCTGGAGTGTATTTGTCCAGGACACACTGGCCCCACCACACACTTTATCGTCTGGGGTGCGATAAGCTACACCTCTAGTTTACGTTTGTTATTTCTAGAGGGGACACTAACCAGTGCTTGGTACATTTAGAATGTTGTTACACACATTCATTTGCTGTTCTTGCAACAGTAAGGTGATTTATTGTTCTAACAGGATAGCGCTCGCCCACACACTGCCCGTGAATCTCAATGTGATCTGCATGATATGCAGCGAACACAATCTTCGGACTTGTCTCCAATCGACCACTTGTGGGACGAGAAATGACTCATTCGACTATTCAACCAACAACTCTTACAGAACTACGTGAACAGGTCGACCAGAGGTGGCAAAACATACCCAGGACAATACACCCCATCTTTACGATCTCTGGATGATAGAGTCAGTAACTGCATTCTCGCTTGTGGAGGCTACACCACCTACTGGTACGTTTCCGCTTGAGTCGATATTTGGTTGTGCTATTGATCTGTAAACGTAATCGTTTCACGTACACCATATGCACTGTTGCAACAATAATTATAGACTGAGTTGGAAACCGCTGAAAGGTGCACAAATTTTTTTTCCAGCGGTGTCTATCAACAATCTGTTACTAACACATGACACAAAAATTGTTCGCTTATGAGATGACGTCAGTGTTATTGTACAATATAAGAAGTGTAGCTAATAGGGCAATGAGGAATGTGTCAGGAGGTAGCTTCCAGAGAACAGGCTGACGCTCAACAGTAAGAAAATACAATGAATACGGTTTCTGACACGCGACTCTTCTAGGAGCAATATTTTACAGTCCGACGTTGGTCAAACAGTCTGTGAAGTCGACCATTCTAATTGTAGAGGAAAAATGGCAGTTGGGAGGCTTCCTTGAACGTATCTCGTTGAAGAGTTTGTGCAAAAAACGAACGCTGTAGTCTTCATTGTAAGAATGGTCAGCACTACCTCTGACAATGAAGCTCGAAATTTGGTTTACTTTCCATACAATCACTCTGTTGTCTCGTATGCTGCTGTATTTCGGGACCACTCAGTGCATTCAAAAATTAATAAGTAAAATGATGGTCAGATTTACTCGCAGCTTGTGTACGAGAATTTCATGTAGGCCGTTGTGCACGTATGCTGGTAAAATCCTTCTACTCCGTACAGGAGATCTTTACGGTTGTTGACAATATTTGTGATTTATTTTTCTACTGTATCAAGTTTTTTCTGTTTTTATTACTACTATCTTTTATTTCCTCTTCAGGATAGTGCTAAAATACAATCAATATTCATGGTATTTTTTCTCTCTCTCTCTTTCTTCTTCCCAAAATTTTTCAAATTTTCGCTTTGTTTCTTCCTCCTCTCATCTGGCCACTCAATTCCATTTTCTTCTCTTTTGGCGTTTTCGAAATTCTGCTGAGATTTTCAGTTTCCGGGGGTATTCCATGGTTTCCTGTACCCATGTGGTCTTCACTGTATTACCTTTACTATGTTAAAATTATCATGGTAAGTCTATTTTCGTTCATCCTAAGTATGTGTCCTGAGAACCTTCCTAATGTTTTTGTAATTGTTTCTCTCCGTTCTTACAGGTATTTTGTAGTTCTCTCTCTTCAGATCTCGTCTTTCTTAACCGACCCGTAGACCTTTCTCAGCATATTCCTCTTTTGGTTTTCCATATCCTTGATTTTCGTTCTTCCATTGATTACTGCTGTTTCTGAGGCGCATAAGCCCTCTTAGCAGGAGTACTGTGGTATGGTTGCTTAATTTGACACTAGTGGAAATACTCCTTTTGCTGTATTGGTTCCATGTAAGTCTGTATGATCTCTGTAGTTGAATGTATAATTCAGTCCTGTTTTCTGTACAACGTCTCCCACGTTTGTGAAACTTTCTGCTCATGTTATCTTTCCTCGCTTCGTTACCAGGGGTGTCTGTTTGTGGATTTTGTGTCCATGTACTGCGTATTCTCGTATGAGATTTGTAGTCCTGTTCTGGCTGAAATTTCGTGTTGTGCCTCTAGAACTTATTTGGCTTTTCCTCGGTTATTTGTTATGATGGCCATATCATCGTCAAATACTAGCTACGTTTTGTTGAAAGTTCTTTTCTTTGGTGTCCCCATCTTTACTCCACAGACTCCTTTGTCGAACGTCCTGATTATTTTCGCCAAAGCCGAGTTAAGCAGAATGAGTGACAGGCAATCTCCTTGCCTCATTCTTGTCTTGATTTCGAATAGTTTCGATATTTATCCCATCAAATTCACTATGGAAGCTGTATTAAGACTTTAATTCTTTTGTTTACTAATTTTGTAATTGTCATTTTGGACACTATGAATTTATCCATTTAATGACAACGTAACACTGGTTCTGATGATCACATGAGAGTTTCCAAACAATTGTAAAAATCTATATCTATATCTACATTTACATCTACATAGATAGTCCGCAAGCCACGGTATGGTGCATGCCGGAGAGTAATCTGTACCAAGACTAGTCATTTCCTTTCTTGTTCTACTCGCAAGCAGAGCGAGCGAAAATCGACAATCTATATGCTTCAGTATGAGCTGTAACTTCTCGTATCTGACCTTCGTGGTACTTCCGCACAATGTATGTTGGCGGCAGTAGAATCGTTCGGCAATCAGCTTACAATTCCCTAAATTCTCTAAAAGAACGTCGTCTTCTCTCCAGAGATTCGCAGTTGAGTGCCCGAAGCATCTCCGTAATACTTACGTGTTGTTCAAAACTACCGCTGACAACCCGCCTCTGAATTGCTTCGATTTGTTCCTTCAATCGAACCTGGTGTGGATCTCAAACACTGGAGCAGTACTCAACAACAGGTCGCGCTAGCGTTCTACGTGCAGTCTCCTTTGCTGGGCCGGCCGCGGTGGTCTAGCGGTTCTAGGCGCTCAGTCCGGAACCGCGCGACTGCTACGGTCGCAGGTTCGTATCCTGCCTCAGGCATGGATGTGTGTGATGTCCTTAGGTTAGTTAGGTTTAAGTTGTAAGTTCTAGGGGACTGATGTCCGAAAATGTTAAATCCCATAGTGCTCAGAGCCATTTTGAACCTATGTTGGTGAAACACTCTTTCGTAAAATCCTCCCAATAAACCCGACTCGACCATCCTCCTCTACAACAGTTCTGACATGCTCGTTCAATCTTATATCGCTTTCTAATGTTATGCTCAGATATTTAAACTGTCAGTGAGTCTAGCAGGACACTAGTAATACTGTATCTGATCATTACATGTCTTTTCTTCCTACTCATCCGGATCAACTTACATTTTTCAACGTTTAGGGTTAGCTTCCATTCATCACACCAAGTGGAAATTTGGTCTAAGTCGTCTTGTATCTTCCTACAGTCACTCAACTTCGACACTTTACCGTACATCACGACATCATAAGCAATCAACCGCAGATTGCTTTCCATCCTGTACGCCAAATCATTGGGTGCTATAATACTTCACTGAGGAACTCCTGACGATACCCTTGACTCTGATGAACACTCGCCGTCGAGGACAACATATATGGTTCTATTATTTAAGAATCCTTCGAGCCACTCACACATCTGTGAAGTTATTCCATAATCTCTTACCTTCGTTAACAGCAATATGTAATAGAAGTAAAACGATTTACCTTCGTACCAGCTAGGACGTCACAAGATGGAAATGTAACAAACGAAATTTTCATAAACTGAGTGCTTCGACTTCTTATAATGCTTTTAATTGTTGATTAATACTAGACGCAAAATAACAGACCCACAGGGAAGAGCGACGAAGTTTTTCATAAGTTGGCCACCGTGACAGTGGCGTAATACGAGTAACTCTGCTGCCGCTGCCAGAAGTGCTGGGTCAGGCCGCAGAGCGGACGTTTACACAGCGCTGCATAAACAGGAGAGGCGTTCGGCAGAGCAGGTGCGCGTGCAGCTGGGCAGGGCAGGGCAGCGTTAATCTGGCCGGGACACGGAGCGCGGGGCAGGTGCGGCCGCGGCCCGCGCGGCGAGCGCCGGCTGCAGACAATGGCGGGCCGAGCTGTCCGCAGGGCGCAATCAGCCGCCAGCCGCCGATGAAAAGTTGTCCGCCGCCGCGGCCGCAATTAACGCCGGCACGGGATTGCCCGCCGCGGGCGCTTCCTGCCGCCGACACTGTCACGGCAGCGCAGGCGACTCTTACAGCACAGCACCGGCGCGTCGTTTTAGCGCAGACGATATCCTCAACAGTTGTTGTCGTTAATGGTGACGCTGCTTGTTTCTAAAATGGGAAGCAGGTTCTCAAATGATTGCACAGCTCGCCTTCAACTGTGATTTTCATGCATAAAAAGACGCCTTTCAGCAATTAAATCTCATTTTTAAGTTGACAGCGCAGGATGTTGTGCACGAGCTGACGTCTTGTTATGTCCACAAATGTCCGATGGGCCGGCCCGTGTGGCCGAGCGGTTCTAGGCGCTTCAATCTGGGACCGCGCGACCGCTACGGTCGCAGGTTCGGATCCTGCCTCGGGTATGGATGTGTGTGATGCCCTTAGGTTAGTTAGGTTTAAGTAGTTCTAAGTTCTAGGGGACTGATGACCTCAGATGTTAAGTCCCATAGTGCTCAGAGCCAAATGTCCGATGGGATTCATGTCGGGCCATTTGTGTGGCCAGACCATTCGCTGTAACTTTCCAAAATGGTCTTCGAACCAATCACGAACAATTGTGGCCCGCTAATGTGGCGCATTGTCACCCATAAAAATTCCTTCGATGTTTGCAAACATGAAGGCCACGAATTGCTGCTAACTGTCTCCAAGCCGGCCGTGGTGGTCTAGCGGTTCTAGGCGCTCAGTCCGGAACCGCGTGACTGCTACGGTCGCAGGTTCGAATCCTGCCTCGGGCATGTATGTGTGTGATGTCCTTAGGTTAGTTAGGTTTAAGTAGTTCTAAGTTATAGGGGACTGATGACCACAGATGTTAAGTCCCATAGTGCTCAGAGCCATTTGAACCATTTTGAACTGTCTCCAAGTAGTAGTCAGTTCTACATAAACACAGTCCATACAATTACGGGCCGCCACCAGCATGCACAGTGCTTTAATGACAACTTGGGTTCATGGATTCGTGAGGTCTGCTGCACAATCTAATCCTATCATTAGCCCTTACCAACTGAAATTCGGACTCATTTGACCAGGCCACGGTTTTCCAGCAGTCTAGGTCAAACTTCTATGGCCACGAGCCCAGAAAAAACGCTGCAGGCGATGTCGTGCTGTTAAAAAAGTCACTCGCTTCAGTCGTCCTCTGCCATGGCCCGTTGATACCAAATTGCGCCGCTCTGTCCTAAAGGATACGTTCGTCGTACATTCCACATTGATTCCTGCGGTTATTTCCCACCGAGTTACTTCCCTGTTCACACTGACAACTCTACGCAAACGGCGCTGCGTCTAGCGGCAACTGGAACTCCACGTTCAGAGTATATTAATTCCCGTCTTCCAGCCACGATTATTTCGGAATCCTTTTCAGATGAATCACCTGAACACGAATGAGAGCTCTGCCGATGCACTACCCTAGTATAACTTTTGTACGCTATACTACCGCCATCTGTATTTGTACGCGTCGCTATCCCATGACTTTTTTCACCTCATGGTACACTGTATGACAAATTGCACCAGGTTCAATGTTTCTTTACTTAAATAATTAATGACACATTTACGGGTTTTGAAAAACTTCAATTATGGTGAGAGAAATTGAGAATCTTGCAACATTTCGCAAAAATATCGAAGTCATGAGTTAAAGTCGAAAGGCGACGCGAGTGGAACTGACCTCTGGATTAACACCTCCATCTCAGGCGCTCATTCCACACTCTGTCCTTATAAGCAGCAAGAAGATTGGCCTACGCTAATAAGATAAAACAAATTATCTGTTAACTCTGATTTATGCGACACAGATAAAAGGTCAGCTACAATTGTTGTAAATGCAAATGTATCCTAACAACTAGTGTACCAGAAGGGGCTTAAAACACTGTTTTGAATTTGTGTAAATATTCTTACTTTTGTTAACCAGCTTTGCAGAAACAAGTAAACATTCAACAAACAACGGCGGAGCCTGGTACTAAAGCCTAAAGTCCCACTTGGCGGTGTTAGCATCGCTACTGCTGATTCCTGCCATCTTACCTCACGATCTTTGCATACTTCTCAGATACTTATGCGGAAAGTTTTAACGTCATTGAGCCGTGCCTGACTTGTGTTCGTGCCATATTTCATCTGACATCCTGTATTTACTGTACTACCACCTCGTTATCTTAGTTTCAATTACTGGTGTCACTGAGTTGCCGTCTTGCCTGCCCGTGAGCGGCATTAGCGGCACTTATCGATATAGGACCTGGCGTATTATCTTTGCTGACTGCTATTACTTCCTGGTTGTCGTGTGTTCGGAGTTTGTTCAGATCTTCATTGAGTTGGGAGGCCAGCAGGTAGTTCCGAACTGACAGTGCTTGAGTTGGTACGTGGCACAAGTTCAGTCGGGGCGCGGCAGCAGTGTGGTCCGGACCGCCACAACTCGCGCGACTGTTGCCAACACACATGATTGGACTGGGGATGATTTTGGTTGGTCGTCGGTCGGTCGTCTTGCCGTACGACGTGTATTTGGCCGGCGTTCGCTCATGGGTTGGCTGTGTGAGCCGACTCGTGATTCGTCCCTGTTATTGTACAGGCACTGTCGTTAGCATTGCCTAGTTCTTCGTGCAAGTGTTCTCAGATACTTATACGGAAAGTTTTAACGTCATTGAGCCGTGCTTGACTTGTGTTCGTGCCATATTTCATCTGACCTCTCAGACAAACAGAAGCTAAACGATGTCAAAGTTAGCGTAAGGAGGGCTATGCGTGAAGCGTTCAGTGAATTCAAAAGTAAAATTCTATGTACCGACTTGACAGAAAATCCTAGGAAGTTCTGGTCTTATGTTAAATCAGTAAGTGGCTCAAAACAGCATATCCAGACACTCCGGGATGATGATGGCATTGAAACAGAGGATAACACGCGTAAAGCTGAAATACTAAACACCTTTTTCCAAAGCTGTTTCACAGAGGATGACCGCACTGCAGTTCCTTCTCTAAATCCTCGCACAAACGAAAAAATGGCTGACGTCGAAATAAGTGTCCAAGGAATAGAAAAGCAACTGGAATCAATCAATAGAGGAAAGTCCACTGGACCAGGCGGGATACCAATTCGATTCTACACAGAGTACGCGAAAGAACTTGCCCCCCTTCTAACAGCCGTGTACCGCAAATCTCTAGAGGAACGGAGGGTTCCAAATGATTGGAAAAGAGCACAGATAGTCCCAGTCTTCAAGAAGTGTCGTCGAGCAGATGCGCAAAACTATAGACCTATATCTCTGACGTCGATCTGTTGTAGAATTTTAGAACATGTTTTTTGCTCGAGTATCATGTCGTTTTTGGAAACCCAGAATCTACTATGTAGGAATCAACATGGATTCCGGAAACAGCGATCGTGTGAGACCCAACTCGCTTTATTTGTTCATGAGACCCAGAAAATATTAGATACAGGCTCCCAGGTAGATGCTATTTTTCTTGACTTCCAGAAGGCATTCGATACAGTTCCGCACTGTCGCCTGATAAACAAAGTAAGAGCCTACGGAATATCAGACCAGCTGTGTGGCTGGATTGAAGAGTTTTTAGCAAACAGAACACAGCATGTTGTTATCAATGGAGAGACGTCTACAGACGTTAAAGTAACCTCTGGCGTGCCACAGGGGAGTGTTATGGGACCATTGCTTTTCACAATGTATATAAATGACCTAGTAGATAGTGTCGGAAGTTCCATGCGGCTTTTCGCGGATGATGCTGTAGTATACAGAGAAGTTGCAGCATTAGAAAATTGTAGCGAAATGCAGGAAGATCTGCAGCGGATAGGCACTTGGTGCAGGGAGTGGCTACTGACCCTTAACATAGACAAATGTAATGTATTGCGAATACATAGAAAGAAGGATCCTTTATTGTATGATTATATGATAGCGGAACTAACACTGGTAGCAGTTACTTCTGTAAAATATCTGGGAGTGTGCGTGCGGAACGATTTGAAGTGGAATGATCATATAAAATTAATTGTTGGTAAGGCGGGTACCAGGTTGAGATTCATTGAGAGAGTCCTTAGAAAATGTAGTCCATCAACAAAGGAGGTGGCTTACAAAACACTCGTTCGACCTATACTTGAGTATTGCTCATCAGTGTGGGATCCGTACCAGATCGGTTTGACGGAGGAGATAGAGAAGATCCAAAGAAGAGCGGCGCGTTTCGTCACAGGGTTATTTGGTAACCGTGATAGCGTTACGGAGATGTTTAATAAACTCAAGTGGCAGGCTCTGCAAGAGAGGCGCTCTGCATCGCGGTGTAGCGTGCTCGCCAGGTTTCGAGAGGGTGCGTTTCTGGATGAGGTATCGAATATATTGCTTCACCCTACTTATACCTCCCGAGGAGATCACGAATGTAAAATTAGAGAGATTAGAGCGCGCACGGAGGCTTTCAGACAGTCGTTCTTCCCGCGATCCATACGCGACTGGAACAGGAAAGGGAGGTAATGACAGTGGCACGTAAAGTGCCCTCCGCCACACACCGTTGGGTGGCTTGCGGAGTATAAATGTAGATGTAGATGAAGATGTAGAAACTGTGTGTAGTTTGTGTGATTTTGAGTGACAAGTTATTTTAAATGTTGTCTCGGCGTACTGGCTCTGTCGAGTCTCTCGGTTAGTGTGGAGCAGCGACGAATTATCGGCGGGGCGCAGTTTGGCCGGGGCTCGCTGGTGGTCTCTACGCGGTGTCGGACTGTGTGGTGCTGTTCCCATTGCTACGAGGTCCATGGCTCTCCGACCTTGGACACGGGAGTTGAGTTTTGATTTCACCTACCAGCAAGCCAACTAGCTCTGCAGATGATGAAGAAATTGACAAAATGTATGATGAGATAAAAGAAATTATTCAGGTAGTGAAGGGAGACGAAAATTTAATAGTCATGGGTGATTGGAATTCGAGAGTAGGAAAAGGGAGAGAAGGAAACATAGTAGACGAATATGGATTGGGGGTAATAAATGAAAGAGGAAGCCGTCTGGTAGAATTTTGCACAGAACATAACTTAATCATAGCTAACACTTGGTTCAAGAATCATAAAAGAAGGTTGTATATATGAAAGAATCCTGGAGATACTAGAAGGTAACAGATAGATTATATAATGGTAAGACAGAGATTCAGGAACCAGGTTTTAAATTATAAGACATATCCAGGGGCAGATGTAGACTCTGACCACAATCTATCGGCTATGAACTGTAGATTAAAACTGAATAAACTGCAAAAAGGTGGGAATTTAAGGAAATGGAACCTGGATAAACTGACTAAAAAAGAGGTTGTACAGAGTTTCAGGGAGAACATAAGGGAACAATTGACAGGAATGGGGGAAAGAAATACAGTAAAAGAAGAATGGGTAGCTCTGAGGGATGAAGTATTGAAGGCAGCGAAGGATCAAGTAGGTAAAAAGACGAGGGCTAGTAGAAATCCTTGGGTAACAGAAGAAATAGTGAATTTAATTGATGAAAGGAGAAAACATAAAAATGCAGTAAACGAAGCAGGCAAAAAGGAATACAAACGTCTCAAAAATGAGATCGACAGGAAGTGCAAAATGGCTAAGCAGGGATGGCTAGAGGACAAATGTAAGGATGTAGAGGATTATCTCACTAGTGGTAAGATAGATACTGCCTACAGGAAAATTAAAGAGACTTTTCGAGAAAGGAGAACCACTTGCATGAATATCAAGATCTTTGATGGAAACCCAGTTCTAAGCAAAGAAGGGAAAGCAGAAATGTTGAAGGAGTATATAGAGGGTCTATATAAGGGCATTGTACTTGAGGACAATATTATGGAAATGGAAGAGAATGTAGATGAAGTTGAAATGGAAGATACGATACTATGTGAAGAGTTTGACAGAACACTGAAGGACCTGAGTCGAAACAAGGCCCCGGTAGTAGACAACATTCAATTAGAACTACTGACGGCCTTGGGAGAGCCAGTCCTGACAAAACTCTACCATCTGGTGAGCAAGATGTATGAGACAGGCGAAATACCCTTAGACTTCAAGAAGAATATAATAATTCCAATCCCAAAGAAAGAGGATGTTGACAAATGTGACAGTTACCGAACTATCAGTTTCATAAGTCACAGCTACAAAATACTAACGAGAATTCTTTACAGACGAATGGAAAAACCAATAGAAGCCGACTTGGGGGAAGATCAATTTGGATTCCGCAGAAATGTTGGAACACGTGAGGCAATACTGACCCTACGACTTATCTTAGAAAATAGATTAAGGAAAGGCAAACCTATGTTTCTAGCATTTGTAGACTTAGAGAAAGCTTTTGACAATGTTGACTGGAATACTCTCTTTCAAATTCTAAAGATGGCAGGGGTAAAATACAGGGAGCGAAAGGCTATTTACAATTCGCACAGAAACCAGATGGCAATTATAAGGGTCGAGGGGCATGAAAGGGAACCAGTGGCTGGGAAGGGAGTGAGACAGCGTTGCAGCCTCTCCCCGATGTTACTAAATCTGTATATTGAGCATGCAGTGAAGGAAACAAAAGAAAAATTCGGAGTAGGTATTAAAATCCATGGAGAAGAAAGAAAAACTTTGAGGTTCGCCGATGACATTGTAAATCTGTCAGAGACAGCAAAGGACTTGGAAGAGCAGTTGAACGAAATGTACAGTGTCTTGAAAGGAGGATATAAGATGAACATCAACAAAAGCTAAACGAGGGTAATGGAATGTAGTCGAATTAAGTTGCGTAATGCTGAGGGAATTAGATTAGGAAAAGAGACACTTAAAGTTGTAAAGGAGTTCTGCTATTTGGGGAGAAAAATAACTGATGATGGTCGAAGTAGAGAGGATATATAATGTAGACTGGTTATGGCAAGGAAAGCATTTCTGAAGAAGAGAAATTTGTTAACATCGAGTATAGATTTAAGTGTTTGGAAGTCATTTCTGAAAATATTTGTATGGAGTGTAGCCACGTATGGAAGTGAAACATGGACGATAAATAGTTTAGACAAGAAGAGAATAGAAGCTTTCGAAATGTGGTGCTACAAAAGAATGCTGAAGATTAGATGGGTGGATCACATAACTAATGAGGAGGTATTGAATAGAATTGGGGAAAGAGGAGTTTGTGGCACAACTTGACAAGAAGAAGGGACCGGTTGGTAGGACATGTTCTGAGGCACCAAGGGATCTTAAATTTGGCATTGGAGGGCAACGTGGAGGTTAAAAATAGTAGAGGGAGACCGAGAGATGAATACACTAAGCAGATTCAAAAGGATGTAGGCTGCAGTAAGTACTGGGAGATGAAGCTTGCACAGGATAGAGTGGCATGGAGAGCTGTATCAAATCAGTCTCAGGACTGAAGACCACAACAACAACAACCAGCAAGTCAAGATTATTCACATCGTGTCGTTTGGTGTTCGTTGTCGGCAGTTGGATATTCCCACGAGCATCAACTTGGTTTTCAAGTTGGAAGGTTCTAGCCACCCTCTGGTGGAGTTTCACTGTATTTGCTTATTTGAATTGAAGTGCACCAGCGGAATCTTCTCCCCTGTGGCCGTTAACGTTCCGGTTACCTACCCTGGGCTTGACGTAAATTTCAGGCAGTGTAGATTCCTCATCGATTTGTTGCTGTCCAACACAGTGAGTAGTTTGACAGCTCCGTGTATGACTGGTTGTGGACGCCAATATCTTCTACGCTGTTCCGTTGAACATCCTTGTTGTGCCGTAGTAGGGTGAAATGGAAGTTATCTTGCCAATGGGTCCACTGACTGTCGGTCGGTTGGGTTGTCGTCGGATCGTGAAGGGTTGGCCCGACTGCCTGTCTCACCTAAGCGACCGTTAATGTTTGAATTACATCTGGGCGCCCTTGCGTGTACTGCCTTATTTTTTAAAAAATTGTTCTTTTTGTTGGTACTTGAATGGTTTCTAGCCGGTTTTGTCTTTTAAATTACAGTTATTTTACTCTTAAGGCCTTCAGCCTAGTTTAAACTAGTGTTTCACGTAAGCCTTGTGGCATTTTAAAAAATGTTTGAAATTTTAAGACTTCTGCCTTCAGCCGATGTGAATTTAACTTGTTAACTTCAGCCTAACTAAAGAACTGTTGTAAGATAAGGCTTGCCTTTTAAATTTCTGATTATGCTTGCGTTTTAAGTTATTGGCCTTCAGCTGTTTTTAAATTAAAGTGTCTTTCAGCCGGTAATTAAGTCCCAGAGATTAAAGCTGTGTGTTTAAAAAAATTTTTGTGCTTGTGTAATGTTTGATCAAATAATGAAGTTGTATGTACGAGTGTATCTGACAGCCCCTTATTTTGGCCCCTTTCCACAATTTATTCTATCTGTCCTGTCCTGCGGGTTTAGCAGGGCGTCTCAGTCGTCATTAACAGAAGTTATGTTGATATATTCGGCGTCTTCTGGTGCTTTTGAAACCGGTGAAAAAACTCGTTGGAAGATATCCCTATCGATATATGGCAGTCCATGTGGTACCAAAGTGACAGACGTCGCGTCCATTGCAACTCAAGCGAACATTTGGAGATCGGTGGATTAGTATCTTAGGATAAAGAAATTGGCGTTTAGGCTCGCCAGATTGAGCCCGTTTGGTCATTCATATCTGGGAAAAATTAAAACGAGAGATTATAAGGAAACATAAAACGCCATACAGCATGGGCCTGTCCTGCAAAAACTATAAGTGAAATTCAGCGTGCAGTATTACGTCTCTGAGATCGCTTTTTTGGGTTTATCAGTGCTCAAGGTCAATATTCTGAACACTTGCTGTGAATACCAGAGTTACGTGTCTGCTTACATTTATTACAGTAAGAAAGATGTTTGTACGACCTTTTCCCAAGAAGGTGGGACAGTGGCATTAGGCGCTGGTGCCTTGTTACAATTACTTGATTGTAGACCTCCTCGAAGACTTTTTCTGGAGCCACAGGAAAAAGCATATAGTTGCATTAAGAAATTGATGTCACACGCGGAGATGAAGAAAGTCGTGAGATAGTGATATGCACATCTACAGATGGCGGTAATACATGTGGGGCATTCCATTTCGGAAATTGTTAGGGAATTCAGTACGTCGGGAATTACAATGTCAACAGTGCACCGAGAATACCAAATTTCATTCAGTGCCTCTCCCCACGGAGAACGCAGTGTCCGATGGTCTTCACTTAACAACCGAGAAAAACTGCGTTTGCGGCGAGTTGCCAGTGCTAACAGATGAGCAGCTCGGCTGGAAATAATAGCAGATGTCAATGTACGACGTACGGCGAACATATCCGTTAGTATAGTGTGGCGAAATTTGGCGTTATGGGGTGTGTCAGCAGACGTATGACTTGAATGCCTTTGCTAACACCACGACATCGCCTGCAGCGCCTCTCCTGGGCTGGCGATCATGTCGGTTAGACCCTAGACGACTGGAAAACCGTGGCCTGGTCAGACGAGTTCCGACTACATATGGTAAGAACTAATGATAGGATTCGTCTCTGAAGCAGACCTCACGAATCAATGGTCCCAAGTTGACTACAAGGCACTGTGGAAGCTGATGGTGGCTCCATATTGGTGTGGGCTATGTGTACATAGAATGTATTGGGGCCTAAGTTCCAACTGAGCTAGTCACTGACTAGAAATTGTTATTTTGGGGTATTGTGTGACCATTTGCAGCCATTTTTGGGTTTCATGTGCCCAAACCACGAGGTAATTTTTATGGATGACAATGTGCTATGTCATCGGGCCACGATTGTTCGCGGTTGGTCTCAATAACATTCTGGACAATTCGATCCAATGATTTGGCCACACAAATCGCCCAACATGAATGCTATCGAACATCTACGTTACATAGAGAGGCCAGTTCGTCCACAAAATCCTGCACCAGCAACACTTTAGGAACTATGGACAGCAACAGAGGATGCTCGTCTCAGTATTTTCGCAGGGGACTTCCAACGACTTGTTGAGCCCACGCCACGTTAAGTTGCTGCACTACGCCGGGAAAAGTTAACCCCGACATGATATTAAGAGGTATACCATGACTTGTTACTTCAGCATATTTCGGAAGATAAAAGTATAAAAGTTATTAGAGTACTAATAGAATTCGCCTCATTGTTCGTTGTAGATTAACGAAAATCGCACTTCTACACATTTACTCGTTCTATATACGTTTTTGATGGTCCGTCTCAGATACCTAACTGTCTATGCAATAATGTTTTTCTATACATACGGAAATGTAGCCTGCACAATGAACAGCTTAAATGGAGTGAAAATTTATTTCACGATTTATTCTGCCAATTGCTTTACTGGTATCATTAGCACAAAACTTTTATTTCCTTTTCTTTTTTACAAGCAGTAGAAACACGAAGCTGCTTGTAGATGTCCGAATACGCAGTCGCGCATGAGAACACCGGAGTTGATGATTGCTGTAAATGGCCGATACACGCAGGGGGAAGCATGCCACATTCACTCGGCGATACTCGCCAAGCAGAACTGCAGACCATTACATTTTCTCTACAGGACGACAGGTCATCCTGTATTCAGATCTAGTGATCCATTTGTTCATCCTTTTCAGGAAGACAAATTATTTATTGAGACTCATGCACAGTATGGATAGAAATATATTGTATAGCCTTTGACAGTTTCGCAGCGGCGCCTTTCCCTCTGTCGAGGTACTGGTGATACAGCTCTGACATGGGGACGGACATGCAACCCGTTGCCTACGCGACCTAGGAGTGACCCAATCCTGTGCCCTCACGACCTCAGTGCGTGCCACCACTGTACAATCACGATGTACCTCATATCCATGGCGTGTCTGTTATCATTTACGCTGATACTATATAGATGGAAAAGGAAAACAAGGATCTGTTAGATGACAATTAGTATGGCTGAAACTCACCAGAGAGGCAGTTCGTACTTCAAATTGGAAGTAAAACTTACAAAAATTCATAGAATCTCGCAGTTCAGAGAAAGCGTCCAAGAATGTAAAATGGTGCAAAATCTGTCTCATCCTCAGAGAGATGGTTATACACTATACAGAAAGATGGTTCATGTATTCTACTCTATAAAGACAAGCCGTTGTTTAAGGTTGATACCAAAAAAGTCGAAGATTTCTTGATTCATATACTTCAAATTCTACATGATACTCTTGTGAATATACGGACGGACATAGGATATATGTTTTTAAGGAAAAGTTGCCAAAAATCTGGAAACACTCTTGACTGATTTAACTTAACAGTGGTCGATTACAAATGACAAATGAGTCATACAACAATGCCTAAGGTGTACGTTTGACGTTAAACCAACTGTACCACTCAGTGTCCATGGATGTACAAGTGTGATACCGTTAGTTGTGTAAGAACATCCAACCCGGCATGGTCATATCACATCGGATGGGAAAATTCGGTTTTATTTGTCCTGAGCCCAAAAACAGCATAAAAAGCTTCAACCACGTCGGATTTTAATTGTCCTGAGTCCAAAAACTGCATAAAGAGAATCGATCAAAATCAAATCGGATTATTAATTTCCGTTTGACTGGTGCAAAACATGTTCAGAATGCTGTTCACCGTTTTCTCCAACAGCCGGCCGCGGTGGCCGTGCGGTTCTGGCGCTGCAGTCCGGAACAGCGAGGCTGCTACGGTCGCAGGTTCGAATCCTGCCTCGGGCATGGGTGTGTGTGATGTCCTTAGGTTAGTTCGGTTTAAGTAGTTCTAAGTTCTAGGGGACTTATGACCTAAGATGTTGAGTCCCATAGTGCTCAGAGCCATTTGAAGCCGTTTTCTCCAACAAGTTGAAATCGAGAAACAGCATGTTCCGCAACTGATCAAAGTGTTTCCGGGGTCACGTTCAGAATGTGTTGCGCAATGCGTGCCTTCAATACAGCTGGGTTTGCAATCGGAACACTGAATACAACGTCTTTCATATAGCCCCACAGCCAGAAGTCACACGGATTAAGACCAGGGACGGCCAGGCTGTGGGAGATGGCGACTGATAATTCGAGCATTTTCGAAATGGCGCTTCAGCAGCTGGATTTTGCAATGTGCGGAGGTGCGCCATCTTGCATAAAAATTATCCCATCCACACGTCCGCGCTGTTGGAGAGCTGGAATGAAGTGGTTGCGCAAAAGACACTCAGGACCGGAAGCACCTGTCTCTTCGAAAAAGTATGGCCCTATGATAAATGATGCCGTAAATCCGCACCACACAGAGACCTTTTCAGGATGAGGTGGTACTGGTTGATTTGCGTGTGGATTTTCCGTAACCCATAAACGATAATTCTGTGTTCTGAGATATCTTGTCAGATGGAAGTCGGCTTCGTCTGTCGAGAAAAGTCTTCCAAGGCCAATATTGTTTACTTCCATGCGAGCAACAAATTATAAAGCAAAGGTCTCTCTTAAACGCAGGTCAACAGGAAGCAACTCGTGCACATGGGTTATTTTGAATGGATACCAAAGAAGGATGTTTAGTAGGATTTTACGCACCGTGCTCACGGGTATGTATAATGTTCGTGCAATTCTCCGTGCACTACTCGTTTGCACACCACCACTCGTCTCCTCCTACATTAGTATGGCCACTGCTTCCACTGACGTTAAAAATGTCATATGACTAGGGACTCCCGTCGGGTAGACTTTTCACCGTGTGCAAGTCTTTCGATTTGACGCCACTTCGGCGACTTGCGCGTCGATCCACTGACGTTGAACCAATTCGTTTCGTCCCTCTACCAGGTTGCACACCAAAAGAACCCATCTTATCGAATTTCCGAATCCCTTGCTCCAGGCGCACGGCAGTCATCGGACTAACGCCTTTTTGCAAACCCATCAGCGTCCGAAACTACTGCAGAGCGACGTGTGCAGTCATCACTCTTGTGATACAGCCTTACAAACTGAGACAGTCATGACGTACGTCGCAGACGCGAATGGAGGTAAAGCCGTGTACCCGGCGTGTATATACTAACTTCAGTGGGTCGTGAGCATGACAGGTGTTTTCATTTACGTATTTTGACACATACAGCACCATCTATTGATCAATTTTCATACTATTTTTTTCTCTTGCCATACGTTTTCCCCCTTCTCCGATAATATTCCGTTGCAGTTTGACGTCATTCTGGCCAGTGGTTTTATTTCTACAGCGTTCTGAAAGTTTAGCTTTAATTATAATCACCATATATATGAGCGATTGAACAGACATAGGCTACCTGTTTTTAAAGGTACATCACTGATAAAATTTTTACGTGATTCTCTAACGAACATTCGGGCAGACATAGGCTGTATATTGTTAATACATATGATGTGGTGCTGGTTGTTGGAATGTTTAAGGGGGACTAAACTGCTAAGGTCATTAGTCCCCCATCATATGATGTAATATATACGTGTAATATATAAAGGGGAAACGTTGTTAGCAAAAATTTCGAAAAAATCCTGACGAAATTACTTCAAAATTTTGCGCGAAACTCTAATGAATATTCAGATGTTGTATTAAAATTATGCAATGTTTAAAAGAATATGTAGCGCATAAAGAGGAAACATTACCGAAAATTTCACGAAGTTCCTGGCCGTTTTACTTCATATTTTTAGACTGTAATCTATTAGTTATTAATATATTACATATATTTTTAACATATGTAATACACAAATGTATGAGAAATGTTTTTTCCAAAAATCTCGAGAAGTTCTTGACCATTCCTTTCTCATTTACAACTTCGATAGGAGAACATGTAAACCATTAGACAGGTTGTTTCTCCCATAGCTATATATTCTTTCAGTTTGTGTACATCTTCAAATTCATTCCGGACAATGCGCTGTTTTATTTGCTTGCTCCCCGTTGATCTTTTTAAAAAAAAAAAAAAAAAAAAAAAAGAAAGGAAAGGAAGCTGTTAGGGAATCTGAATCGTCAGACACCCATTCCGGGGTAAGAGGACAGAGAAGGGCAGGAGGAAGTAGACATAGAGAGGGGACAGCACTGGATGGACAAGGAGAGGGAGCAGGTGACGCATTTAGAGATTGATGGAAATGTGTATGCAGTTTCCATGTACATTTAACAAATACAAAGCATTCGCGGGTTTGCTAGTATACAGTACATACAAGACGAAATGAGAGAATAATACAATGGAACGCCAAGAGAAAAGTACTGAGATGAAAAAAGATGTATGTCAAAGATACACTCGTTTTCCTGTACAGCTCAGGAATTGTAAGAAAGATACAAACGTGGAATCCAAAATAGGAGTGAAAGATATTAGTGACAAGATTTGCTGACAATATAGCTACCCTCAGCGAACGACAGTAAAATTTGCCGGAAGTGTTTATAACCTCCCCTCCCCCCCCCCCCCCCTAGTTTCGAACCGAGCTTTATTAGTCGCATACGCTGAAGTTATCAATTAGGCATAATATGTCATCTTCACGAAACTCATGGTCGTGCCCTTCTGTTCTTGTGAAATCTAAGGAAAACTACTAAATGATAACATCTCCTTTCACAAAGACTGGATTTTATTAGTTAAAACACTCCTTTTGTAAACCAACATTTATAAACACTCAACAGAAATCAAATACTGTATGCCATTACGCCTACATTTTGCCATAATCTCCAGCCTCGTTACCGAGCAACTGTCGCTAGCCTGTCGCACACCCGCCTTCCACTCACGGACTCCCACACTCGACTCCTAATCACCCACTTGCACATTGTTGACTGCACTGCTGTCTTTGCTTTATTTTATGACCACTGCTTAGTGCATGATCGATACTGCGTAAGTGTACTGTACCCTTGCATATTGTGTGAATGTGAACACAAAATATCTGTTGGAAAACCTAGTGAGCTCAGGATATGGGTTGAAAGCAAATCAAAGACAGACTAAAGGTCTGAGAGGCAGTGGGAATCAGATTAGCGACGAACTTAACTTCATAACTGGGGATCACGAAATAGACAAAGTGAAAGAATTTCGCTACATAGTATTGTAAGCGAACAAAGAAGTACGTAGAAAGACGACCAGCACAAGAGATGAACACCCTTTGCCGGAAGACGTATACTAGGGTGAAATATAGAGCACAGCTTGAGAAAGAAATTTTCTAAAGTAAGGCATTTTGTGGAAGTGAAACATGGTCTGTGGGAGACCAGAAACGAAGGTGAGAGAAATAGCTAGAAGAAAGGTGTTTCACCTTACCGGGCTTAGGTTTTGGTATGACAGTGGCTTTACGCCAGTGTCTGGACAACGTGCCATCTCCCCAAATGCGATTCTACGTATCAAGTAGAAACTGCTCGCCTGCAAGAGAAAAGTGTTGCAACACTTGAATGTGAAACTCGTCAGGCTCTGGGGTGGAAGATCGAAATGATGCAAGAGATAGTAAGGCCGACGTTGTCGCTTTCACCATTCTCAGAGGAGAAGGATACCATCTGAGCCGCACTCTACCCGTTTCCGAGGGAGGGAGATGGGGCGATAGTGGCCTTTTTGCTGTACACCCAGCTCTTTATAACGAATACAGTTGGCCATCGCAGGATGACGGTTAAAAACGTGGAGAGCACGTCTGCGTGATCGAATTGCGTAGCGGCATGCCTCTGTCCACCAGGGGAGAGGGACACGATATGGTAAAGGTGAAGGGCGAGGTAGAGAACGTTCTGCGGCGGTAAGGAAAACTTTCTTGACTCTCTTTATGCTCACATGATGCGTCATATACGGATCCTCTCTATCCACTCCTCAGCATCCTAGCGATGTCGAGTGGGTGATGGTTCGCTTAGCCTCTCGGTGGGAAATCATAGCTCTGGCCTTCTCGTGACAGGGGTCATGAGAGGTTCTTAGGAAGATTATACCTGGGTATAGCTCTTTCAAAGTTCCTCGACAGACAGAGCGGGGTGAATTTTTCGGGGCTTGGGGGTTGCCGCCCCCCTGCCCCTGTTTCAGCTGGCCCCAACACCAAGAAGAGAGCAGGTAGCGGTACTCCCACAGGAGACGCCGCGCCAGTTGTTGGATCAGCATCCGACGCCGCCAGTTCGGATCGAGCCGCAGTGCCTGCCATCACATGTCCTGAGTGCCACCGGACTTTCACCACTAAGTCGGGTCTTGGTGTACATCGTCGCCATGCCCATCCTGCTGCAGCCAACGCAGAGGTGACCACCGAGAGGGTGAACGCCAGGTGGTCTAGTGAAGAGCTGCTACGCCTGGCCCACTCTGAGGCAGCACTTACGCTCAAGGGCACCTGGTTCCTAAACCAAGAGCTAGCAAAGGCGTTCCCGAATCGTTCTCTCGAGTCCATAAAAAGGCAGCTTCGTGGAACAGCCTATAGGAACCAGGTCGCCGAGTTTGTTGCTGCCCTCTCTGCTGTTGGGGTGGGGCCACCTCCATCAGTTGCAGCTGTGGAGCCTGCCGGTTCCTGTGCAGCACCCCCCTCCCCGTCTGCAGCTGTCGATACTGTCGACCAGGCTGTCTGGTCGGCTCTGGCAGCCCTCCCGTCGTCTGGGTCTAAGTACAGAGCAGTCGATGACATCCTGGCGCTTGGGCCAACTACATCGGCCTCAGTCATAATGGGCATGCTGTCGGCTGCCCTTGACACCATCGGCAGCAGGGAACCATCGCAAAATCCTGTTGCCTCCCGCCGGATGTCAGAGCCACGAGGGACGAAGCAGGCTCTGCGCAGGAGGGAGTACGCCCTCTGTCAGCGGGCCTTCTCAAAGAGCGCTGCTCGCTGCATCAGCGGCCTTCTGGATGGAACGCTCCTTCACCCACCACCCCCTATTCCTGGGTTGGTGGAGTTCTGGCCGGGTGGACCTTCTGGAAGGTCGGCTGTTGCTTTCCTCCATCGAGGTTCCCTTCGAACAGTTGTGGGCGCCTATTACGATGGAGGAAGTTGCTTCAGCGCTCCCCCCTCGTCGCTCTGCTGCAGGCCCAGACCGACTGACACCGGCCCAGATTCGCTGAATACCCCGTGAGGTCCTCCTTAAAATCCTTAACCTTTTCCTCTTGACCCGTCGCCTCCCATCCCGACTTCTCCTAGCCCGCACATCCCTGTTGCCCAAGAAGGCCGCCCCAGCATCCCCCGCTGACTTCCGTCCGATCACGGTTTGCTCAGTTCTCGCTAGGGTCTTCCATAAGATCCTGGCGGGGCGTCTGATACGGATCTGTGTGCTGGACGGGCGTCAGCGGGCTTTCCTTCCTCAGGATGGGATGCTGCACAATATGTTCTTGTTGGACTTGGCGATGACTCAGGCCAGCGCGAACAGCCGCTCCCTCTATGTTGCGTCCCTGGATGTGTCCAAGGCATTCGACTCTCTAGACCGTGGTGCCCTGAGGCCCGCCCTGAGGGCACATGGTCTGCCTGACAAGTTCATTGGATACATCCTGGGATGCTATGAGGATGGGGTGACGATGATCTCTGGTCCTGGGATGTCGCTGGGTCCAGTGTGGCCTTCAAGGGGTGTCAGACAGGGTGATCCACTCTCTCCTATCCTTTTCAACGTTTCCTTAGACCTCATGCTCGCTCGCCTCCCAGACTACATTGGTGCCAATGTGATGGGACGACATCTCAACGCTGCTGCTTTCGCTGACGACCTGCTGTTCCCTGAGAATCCAGGAGGGCTCCAGGACCTTATTGATGCAGCAACATCTGCCGTGGGAAGAAGATAAAGGTCGATGACACCGCGACCTTCAGGGCTGGGTATACCATCCACCCAGCCCTGGCGATCGAGAGCACTTTCCGGTATCTTGGCCTGGAGTTCTCCACGAGCGGACGTAGCCTCTTTCATCCGAGGCGGGAGGTCGAGCGACAGCTGACCGTCCTGTCCAAGGCACCACTAATGCCACAACAGCGTTTGCATGCCGTCAGAACCGTCGTCTTGTCAGGAATACACCATGGCTTGGCCCTTTCGAGGACCCGCCTAGGAGCCCTGTCAGCAATGGACACCACCATCCGCGCAGCAATTAGATCTTGGCTGTGCCTGCCAGCGGACGTCCCTGTTGGTTACTTCCATGCCCCTGTGTCATCTGGGGGGCTGGGAGTGCCATCAGCGCGCTGGCTCGGGCCTCTTCTGAGGCGGAACTGGCTTGCAAAGATGCGGGCATTGGGTGTCCTATCTGACGGGACAGCAGACGACGTTCTGGGGCGTGAGATTGGGAGGCTTGAGCAGCAATTACAGGGTAACAATACGGTTACACGGACGACGAACCAAATAGGCCGGATGTGGGCTGAACGGCTGCATCTGTCGGTGGACGGCGCCGCCCTTAAGAAGTCTGCATAGCTGGGTTGACAATCCTCGACTAGCGATCACAGGCCGCGACTTCATCTCCTGCATCCGTACTAGGATCAATGCCCTTCCAACCCAGGCACGCTTGCAGCGAGGTCGTGCTGGTGACACTAACAGCCAGGCTGGCTGCATCTCTAAGGAAACTGCAAATCACGTTGTCCAGCACTGCTTCCGAAGTCACGACGCTCGAGTGAAGCGACACAACGCCCTAGCGTCTTACATCGCGCAGCGACTTCGTCGCAGGGGCTTCGACGTCCATCTGGAGCCCCACCTCAGGACATCTGAGGGACTGAGGAAGCCTGACATCGTGGCAGTTCGTGGCGATGCAGCCCGTTCATCGATGCCCAGGTAGTTGGTGTCAATCTTGACATCGAAGAGTGTCACCAGCAGAAAGTTGCGGTGTACTATAGGGAAGCCGTCCACCAGGCGATTAGGAGTCAGACCCCAGCAGCCAAGAATATCACCACCTCTTCAGCCACCATCTCATGGAGGGGGGTGTGGTCACCCACATCTGCACAAGACCTGCGACAGCTTGGGTTCAAGAACCACCACTTCGCGACGATGTCAACGCAGGTACTCATCGGGACTGTGATGGCGGCACGGCGGTTTGACATCATGACTGCCATAAGGCGCACGTTGCCCCGAATTGGTGTTGGGTGATGGCCCAATTCTATGTTGTCTACGCTGCTGCCTGGCGTCTGTCAACAGGCACAAACCCATCTCTGTTCACGTCTCTTCCTGTCTGTCTAATGTTTGTACTGTATTTGTCATTTGTAAACCCACTTTGTGGGTATTTATCTCTGTTTGTATGTTCATTGACGTGAATAAAGACGGCTTTTTACCCTACTTGGTCATCACAACGGGAGAAATGTTGTTCGTCGAAGATTGCCAGGGAGGAGAAAAGCCTCCAATCGGTCTTAGCTGGGTAGAAGCAAGTAGATAGCACATGGGAAATGTTCTCTCGAGTATACGTCAAAGCGAATAGGCCACTCGAGACAATGGGCAAGTTGGACGGTTAAGAACGAGAGGTCGAAGTGGGAAGATATGTGCGTCCAGTCTGAAAGGAATATGGGTGCTCCATTGTTAAATCAGATGAGGTTGAGTCGAATGAGAAGGTCTTCCAAGAGGGAACCCCTCAAGGCCGGCCAGTGTGGCCAAGCGGTTCTAGGCACTTCAAACTGGAACCGCATGACCACTATGGTCGCAGGTTCGAATTCTGCCTCGGGCATGGATGTGTGTGATGTCCTTAGGTTAGTCGGGTTTAAGTAGTTCTAAGTTCTAGGAGACTGATGACCACAGATGTTAAGTCTTACAGCGCTCAGAGCCATTTGAACCATTTGAACCTCTCATGTAGGTTCTGGAAAAGCGATGGTGCACATTGAAGTCACCAAGCAGGAAATAGGAATGAGGCAGTTGATCAATAAACTAGAGGCAGTCTGCGATGTTGATACTGAATGATGGAGGGACGTACAATTAACAAAGAGAGGAGGTGACGCAAGAAAGGATAATGCAGACTGCAACAGCTTGCAACCGGGTGTTCAGTGAGATTGGCTTAGCTATGAATTTCACCCTATATGACGACCAGAATGACTCTCCCATGAGAGTGTCATCCTCGGGGGGAGGGACAAAGTTGGCCAGAAGGAAATGCGGGAGGTCATAGTGGTTGCCAGAAAGCATGTTTGTTTCTTGGAGGCAGAAAACAAGTTGACGTTGCGATTTCACGAGCATTCGTAATTATTCTTTGTTGGATCTAACGCCATGAACATGAACTGAAGAAGAGTCATAATGGTGAATCGGAAGGAGAGAATAAATGAAGGATAGTCACCTTGGTGGCTGCCTTCAAAGACTCACTGCTACAGGGCGCTGGGTCTGGTGGATCCTGTTCCACGAGATCTACAGAGACGTTGGAATGTTCCCTGGGTTGGCCTGCGGATTTCAGGACAGATAAATGGTAGGCAATGCACAAAGGTGAAATGAAGGATCTTTGAGTCGTGGAAGGAGGAGACCGTTTGCCTTTGTTTGATTTCGTGGAGCCCTTGCGGTTATCAGACGAAGAGTCAGATGTTTGTTGTCCATTGCTAAGGGCTTTACATGACGCCTGCTTACTTTCATCCCAATTAGAAACATAGGTTCCTCTCCAAATCATTAAGGGGGCCGGCTAACTGTGCAAAACTGTGCGAAGATCTACGAAAAAAATTGACCATTAATCTGGCAACATCTTCCTTATTCTTACGTGCAGGGAATTTGCGCAAATCACTATTTCTCTCCTGATCAATCCTAATGCCGTCTGCAGAAACTAGACGCCCTAAAAGAGAGATCTGAAGGCGTGCTAACGTGATGTTAGATGGCTTCCTCTCTAAGACGGACCATAACGGCCTCCAGCTGTCCCAGATGTTCCGAAAAAGTCACGCTATAAATGCCCACGTCATGAAAGTAGTCATAGACACACTTGAACTTAAGACCATCCGAAACACAATCCAGAATACAGGACAAGGCAGCAGCTCCCGTTGACAGCCCAAAGGGAACCCCTTCTGAATTCGTATGGATTCCAGTCAGTACAAAATGTGGCAGTGTGCTTGGAATCCTCAGTTAAAGGAATCTGATGATATGCCTGGTTGAGATCAAGAACTTGAAAAGACTGGGCTCCAGCGAATCAAGTGAAACAATTATGTAAATCTGAGAGTGATACAGACTCTAGAATCATCTTTTCATGGACTAACTTATAATGAAGCACGGGACGGACGTCTCCACTCTTTCCATTACATACCAGAGACAGGGGTGAATTACATGGTGATGTGGAAGGCCTGATGATGACCTCGCGCAACATACCATGAATCAAATCATGTAAATTCGTTCTCAGCGGAGAAAGCCTTTACGGAGCCTGCCTCGCAGAGATCTCATCTGTAAGAAGGATCTTATACTCACTTTTATTGGTAATCCCCACTTTGTCAGTCGACACCTGGGACAGCGACTAATGACTTCCAAAAGCAAGTTTGCCTCGACCAAATGCAAACGGCTGACTTCAGATCTTGAGATTTCCAACAGGAGTGCAAGGCCAACCTATCAGCAGCGTGAAACTAAAAGTAAACAACTCCATCCAAACACTCCAACATCAAACCCGTGCTTCAGATAAAATCACAACCGAAAGTCAAGTTCACTAACAAATCGTTAACCACCACCTACTTAATCGACCACGGAAAGTTCGAAACACTCAGTTTCACTCGCAACTCCCCAACCGGAGGCGACGTCTGCGCTTAGACAGCTCGACATCCTCGGGAGGAAGGACACAAGCAAGGGAACTTACAAATAGTCCTAAATTCGTAGTCCCACTTGTAGCCAAGGAGGGAAACAGAGCTTTCTGAGTCAATAAGTATGCACACAAACCCATGATTAAGGCAGAGGCTGCCCCATCACAAAAAAGCCTTAATACCAAGATAGCAAACCACAGATTATACTCCTCTCTGCCTCCGATGGCGTCAGCAGTTGCTCTCTCCATGCGATGAATCGGGCACTGACACATTAAATGCTCCTCCTCATTGCACCGAAAACAAGCCTCGCGCTTGTCCTTTCGCAATAAAGGAGTTTTAGGTTGTTGGAAATCCACCTGCGCATCCTGATTTTAGACTGTAGCCCCCCCCCCCCCCCCCCCCCCCGCTCCCCATATTAATGGTGGTGGTGGTAAGTTCCTATGGGACCAAAGGTTAATCCGTGAAGCTCAATCCTTAATCAGCGCAAAACAAAGCACCTAATACAACAAAAGTCGAAGGTTTGCTGAAGAATATAATACATCAACAGTCCTCCTGCCTCATGCTATCCAATATTTTCAGCTGTCCGCTGTGGCCGAGCGGTTCTATGCGCTTCAGTCTGCAACCGCGCTGCTGGTATGGTCGCAGGTTCGAATCCTGCCTCGGGCATGGATGTGTCTGATGTCCGTAGGTTAGTTAGGTTTAAGTAGTTATAAGTCTAGGGCACTGATAACCTCAGATGTTAAGTCCCATAGTGTTCAGAGCCATTTGAACCAATACGTTCTGTTACTTGCAGCTCCGTAACATGCAAATCCATTGGTGAGAAGGCAGTCCGAATCTCCTCAATATACCTGGATAAGGTCTCGTGGGCGGCCCGAACCCGCCAAAAATGTTTCTTCTCAAATTCACTCTTAAGGTGGGATGATAATTTCAACCCGATAATACGTTTTCGCAGATATTTTAACTCCCCATGTTAATCGCAAAATTTCAGAGAATATGCGGCTGAACATGATGCGCGTTAATGGGTACAAAAACCGAAATGAAATTCAATTCTGTCGGCCTGAAGATGGATTCCACCAGGCTCAAATTTCAGATAGGAGGTTCCTCAGTCCCCTGAAGCAAAACGCCATCTGGTTAGGCTATTTACTGAAGGAATCCCCAGATGGCACATTCACTGCTCCTATGACATTATCACTACTTCCGACAGGTAGCTGTACGGAATAAGACTACAGCTCCCCATTCATTGCCTCTAAGTCATCTAATCCCACGTGATTTTCCCTATATTGCAAATCTGGCACCTGTTTATGCAAGTGCTGGGATAATTTAACCTGTTCAGTATTAAGATCGAATTTGAATGTCACCTCAACGGCTTTCCCAATGAACAAGCTGCGCCTGTAGGCTCTAAATTTACTTATGGGTGGGTTGGCTGATTTCCGCAAATTCCGTGTTCTGACGTAAGGGTGGTATAGCAGCGTTGCAATCAGCTAGCGCGGTATCTGCCTTGCCATTCCTGTCAGCACTGATAATCAAGGGGCTGTGCAAACCTATGCGCAAGCGGGCCGCCAATTCAGTAACATTTCCATCAGACGGAAGACAGCGTTTCCTAAGCTCGTACACCACTTTTTTTCTGTTTCATAGTGGACAAGCCGGGACAGCCACGAGGCCCCATGCTTAGCAGTAAGTATCTAAAAATAGAGTACTCAGTTAGTTCCAACACATAAGACCACAAATCTAACCAAAGTACGAACAGAAAGAAAACAACAAGGACAAACTTCTATTTTCTCCGAGAAACTACGCTCTGAACCATCATTCAATTGCCGCTCGGGCACTCAGAATAATTTACATGAAAGGACTGGACCGAGGTAGGGTAAACATCATTTAGCGTTTATATGGTTCAAATGGCTATGAGCACTATGGGACTTAACTTATGAGGTTATCAGCCCCCTACAACTTAGAACTACTTAAACCTAACTAACCTAAGGACATCACACATATCCATCCCCAAGGCAGGATTCGAACCTGCGACCGTAGTGGTCGCGCGGCTCCAGACTGTAGCGCCTAGAACCGCTTGGCCACTGCGGCTGGTTATCGTTAAGAAAATATATGTTATAAGTCAGTGCAAGGCGCAAACATCCAATTTTACAAAAGGAAAACTTTCTGAAAATGCCCATTGGCTATTGAAGCTTAATTAATTTAAAACAGAGTGAACCCAAAAATATCCTATAACAATTTAAGAACAAGTCTGCAGGGCACTTAAATAAGACTTGAAACAGAAATAAAGGGATTTACTGTCAACATGCGGCAGAATCATTCTCATAAAGTGGACCAGCTTGACTACTAGAATCTTATACCACAATTCAAAATGACAGATGGGATCGCGACCAATATGAAACCACGAATATAATGGGTAATAAAGACATTTACTTATAAATGTATCTCGTTAAGATATTTCCTCTATATTTAAAAGCCCTTTAATGAAGAAAACTGGGCCAGTGCAAGACAAGCCCGAAATAAGATTAGGTAACTCAATTCTCTGTGGCTTGAGGTGAGGCCGGAGACGGAAGGCTCAGCGAAGACGGTCTTGGCAGTGTATGCACGCAGGCGGCCGGTCCACAAGATAACTTTGGGGCCAGCGTATTCAGTGTGTCACAACAGCCGTAAAACTGGAAAAAACTTAGGAAGCATCTAAGTTGCGGCACACCAGCCACTTTTACAACCTCCCGTAATCGTTAATCGCGTGTTCAGTCAGGAAAGGATGTCCTTAGCAAGCACCACCTCAGAAAAATTCGACAGTTCTCCGCACAAGCAGTTACCCATCATTTGTAAAATGTTAAATATTTTCACGTTGTCAGATTTACTACTGAGCATGAGAATCAACAATACGATTACTAGAATCATTCCTCAGGTATTCTAGCCCCTTGATTCTCCCCAGCACCGGGAGGCTACATACCGGCACAGTAAACAAACCCAGACCCCACGAATATCGCCTTCTCGTGATTTAGCCTATCTAATGTGCTTAACCAGCTTCAGGCTTACTGGACAGAAGGATAGCACGGTAATCCCATAATCCAAAGGCCAACCACGTAATGAATCAGAGCCTCCAAAACACCAGCCTCGCCGTACATTAGTTCATACAAACTGAATTCCCAAATGAGAGGAAAATTACTTGAACTTACAAACAAAATAAATTTTGGCCCTCAGTAAACACACAGGGCCAAGATCGCTTATAATAGTGCGTATTCGCGAGCAATGTCAATGGACTTCCTTAAGTTGGTTGGTTGGTTTTGGGGGGAAGAGACCAAACAGCGAGGTTATCGGTCTCATCGGATTAGGGAAGGGAGTCGGCCGTGCCCTTTCAGAGGAACCATCCCGGCATTTGCCTGGAGCGATTTAGGGAAATCACGGAAAACCTAAATCAGGATGGCCGGACGCGGGATTGAACCGTCGTCCTCCCGAATGCGAGTCCAGTGTGCTAACCACTGCGCCACCTCGCTCGGTCTTCCTTAAGTCCTCATCTTAAATCTGTTAACGAGTGTCATAGGTTTGGTGAGGGCCGACGATGAACACATGGTAATCTAATTATCTTGCTGAGATTAGAGGCTACGTTTCAGTTTTCCCACGTATGCGTGTTATTTCTTTTATCTGGAACTTCTGCACACTCAGTACTTTTATTTGTCATTTGCACCTGTATGTTCTGTACCTACTTGCTGTGATCAGTGCCTGTCATATTTACTCCTGAAGCTTTATCAATTTGAAGGTTCGACTGTATAGTGTGGCCAGCAGCTATTCATTTGTGGTTCGACAGCCTGTCATGCTTGTTGTTACATTGCGAATTCTTGATGCAATTCATGTGCTATAGTCACGCATACTGACAATATACCCACCTATATACCATGCACAAAACACCAAGAATACTTAATATGGCCAGAGAACATACGGAGCATGAGATCAGGCACAATATTAATTAATGAAGCTTCGAAAATAAAAGCAAAACCACAGAGAGAGAGACATATAGAGGTAGAAACGTATGGATGTCTCCAGTGTTTACTGTCTACTCTGAGGCATTGTGTCATTACTTTTCATTTCCAGTCAGCTTCAGTCTGTAACTCATCCATTCTTTCTGTTGTAATTTTCCTTTGTGGCACCTTTAGCTGATTCATAATAAACCACTCCTAAGCAATAAAAAAATTAAGTAATCACTTCACTGTTATAGCATACTTTTATATTTTCCATAAAACCTCATATTCTATCCACTCTATTGCTGGTGTGGCCGAACGGTTCTAGGCTCTTCCGTCTGGAACCGTTCGACCGCTACGTTGCAGGTTCGAATCCTGCCTCGGGCATGGATGTGTGTGGTGTCCTTAGATTAGTTACGTTTTCGTAGTTCTAAGTTCTAGGGTACTAAAGACCTTATATGCTAAGCCCCATAGTGCTCAGGGCCATTTGAACCGTTTGAATTTGTTTGTTCTTTTATTTGTGGTAGAATTCGCTTATCAGTCTTATCCCTACTTCCTACTTAATTTACTTGTTAATCATAGGTTTACCAGAAGTTACTTGCTAATGCTGGCGTGTGCTGAAGCGTGACTGACAAGTGAGGGACTGACACATTTCATATACAGTTGCTATCGATTTAATTAATCATAACCCTTAACATGTTTCGACCGAAAGATGTACATTTGACACCCATAATATGGATGATATAAATGATTTTTAAGATCGAGCCACAACGAACACATGGCATTGTTTCCCTCTACCTGCGTAGTTCACTGCTTGTCCCTTAGTTTTTCTATTGTAGGAATCTGGCACAGTCGTGTATGGGCCCACAGTAGGAAGCGCAGGGCTTACAGGTGACCAGTCCCTGGCGCTCCCTCGGGGAGAGTTGCTGACTTGTAAAGATTAGGTTATTTGGATCAGGGAAAGGCAATTCGAGTGCAGACCACCAGGAAGGCACTCACGCGTCCAATATTGCCTTCCTCGGACCAGCGAGGCCTGTGCAGTCAAGATTTCACAAACTGCAATCTCACATTGCGCAGTCCTGGGTGCTGGCTTAAAATCTCAGTTTAATGATCTGTGTCGTGAAATAATTCTCAGATTCGAATACGGGCAGCCTTTAGCTGTGTAATGGAATGACGACAATGAAAATTCGTGCGCGACTGGAACTCAAATCAGGATTTCCCGTCTATCACGAGTGATCACCTTACCATTTGGCTATCCGAGCACATTTCACGACCAGATTCAAATCTCCATTTGCCCTCAGCAATACGCCCACAATCTGTTGTCGTATGACTATTACTTATATCCCCATACCGGCGAGACATTTTTAGTCGAAAGTCGCTTTCCTGAGTGACAAATAGTTCATAGCGTACAGACGTTCGTATCTGGTTGTGAAGTGTGCTCGGATAGCTTAATGGTAAGGTGACCCCTCACAATAAGCGGGGTATCTTGGTTGGAGTCCTAGTCCACCACAAATTTTCGTTGCCTTCACTTTGTTGTACAGCTGATGGTTGTCAATATTCGCAACTGCAAATACGATTCATGTATTCGATAAAAACTACAGTCGCCACAGTGCCTATTGAATCTTACTTCTGAACAATACAGGCACTGCAGTATCGCATCGAGGCATGTCACATACTCTACCAGTCCAGAGTAAATTTTTCTTAGAAGTAGGCATTTTTGCTCAAAGGACAGCATGATGGAGTGTTGTTTCCATAGGTAACGCTTCTCATAGAAAATAGGATGGTGCCATGCAGGTAGGAACATGTTCATCTGTGCTTTCTCATTGGAAAGTTGGCGGCCGTTGATTGTTAAAAGTTTTTTCTCCTCCCCTTGTGAGGGAGGAAATGTGAGCTGTGTGTTATTCTTTGCGGAGTGAGAGTTTCTCTCTCAAACAATATGGGAACTGTGCGATCTTAAAAAAGTTGTAACTAGGAATTTAGGACATCATTTTCTAAGAATTTTCTGTGCGGGAGAACGGCATATTGGGTGAAGTAATAAACCTGAGAAGTAGCAGTTCGTAGCTCGGTTTTCTCAGAATTGTGTACATGGGAAGGCAGCTCATTGGATAATTAATAGATCATTTCCTATGGAGAGCATTACTTCATTGTTCTAAGAAAAATTATAACTGACGGTTGTCTACCGAAGCCACCTGGCAGGTGAAGTATCCATTGTGCAGATTTTGTGCAGAACAGAAAAAAAGGATGGAATTTCTCTGGCACTGAGCGGATGCTCAGAGGAAATTCTGGAGAAGCTGCGGAGGCAGACTTGTATCCCAGGGAGCCGCATCCCATCACATTGAGTGTGATGAGTAGCGGTCATCAACAAGGTCGACCATGTGCGGGAAAAGACTCTCCACTTTTTTAACTATGGTCAGAATATCTGACAGCAGACGCTACTCAGAAATGACAGCAGTTAGGGGTTTTTCAATGCATTGCTTTTGAACTCAGCTGGTTCCCATATTTAAAAAGCAAACTTTTTCATTTGCTTGCGGTTTTCATATATCTTTCTGACACGATCGCGGCAATCACTGCAATGCTTATAATTGGCAGTTTCTCTCGCTTCGTACCTCGTTAATCACGTTCATGTGTAGTTAATTGAGACTTCGTGTGTGCCCTCAAGACTAGATTTCTAATCTAATAATTCGGTTAACCCCATTCTAATTAGCTGAACTTTACTATTTTTTTAAAGCACCAACACCTAAATCCTACTTTTTCAGTTCATTCAATTTCTAATGCCACATTAGCCAGTATGTAGTGTCTATTTTCATCTTTTCCTGCTAAATCTGTCATCTGTTGAGGCCTTCTTATGTCCACATGGAATTTTTATGACAGGGATTCTTACCAAATTTGTGTTAGTGAAGCAGAGCCCCGAAATATGTTCAGTGTCAAACGACTGTAATGAATGTTAAATGTTTCAGCCCATCGTAATTTTTGGTAATTTGTGGTAACTAGTTACGATTTCGCAATTTCCTTATAATATCAGTGATCTCTTGTGTAACTCATATATCTCTTGTGTCATATTTTGCTACTGCGCCCTTAAACTTTCCTTACAATTTCCTTGTTTTGTTTCCAAATATCTGTATATCAGTAATTCTACCAATTTTCACAATCACCAAACCACCTATAGTTTTGCAGCCGAGTTAGAGTTTCCGAGTTTTCCCTTTTTTAATTAAATGTTTTGTTCTTATTTTTTCTCAGGCGTTTTGTGTGCTTTTTGTTTCTGATTAGTTGGTAGATGATAAACAGATCACAAGTAGCTGTATAAAGTAGGCTGATACTTGAATATGTTCGTAGCAAATACATGACTCCTGATGCCTCACTTCATTCCCGTGTAAGGTGTGCTATCAGATTTTGTTGCTATGTCACGAAGTTTTCACATAGACTGAATGTCTTCTATTCTGTTACTTATATGGGTAACATGTCGTCAGAAGAAGTTAAGAAATAAGGCTGATTTCCTTTTTCCGTAACTCGAATGTTTAGTGTGTGTGTGTGTTTGAGGTTTACGGGCGCTAAACAGCGAGGTCATCAGCGCCCAAACGCATAAAAACAGGAACACATGCAGTGAAGGGACGAAGACGAACAACGAACAAGGGGAACAGCTAAAAGACACAGACCTGACGCAGTTCCAAATCCTCACATACAGAGGCAAAACAAGAGGAGAAGGAGTGCACTAAAAATGGAAAGGAAACACAAGGAAAGGAGGACAGAAACCGAAGGGAAACAAGGAGGTAGACGTGACTGGTTGACCTCTTACCTAAAATCTGGGTGAGCCAGTCATCTAGCAGCACATTAAAAACCTCTCCCTAAAAGCCGTGGCAACAAATTGGACAAGACACAAAACCGTAAAACCTTAAACACAGACGTTGCGTCGTCTTTCAAAATAGAGGGCAAATCCGGTGGCAAAGAAACCACCGCCCTCTGGTCAGAGAATAAAAGACAGTCAACTAAAATGTGGCGGACAGTAATCTGGACGCCACAAGCACTGCAGATTGGGGGATCCTCCCGCCGGAGTAAAAAACCATGTGTGAAGGGACTGTGCCCGATGCGGAGGCGAGTGAGGAGAACCTCATCCCGCCTGCATGACTGGTAGGACGTACGCCATGGCCGCGTGGTGGCCTTTACCAGACGTAGCTTATTTTCACTGACTGCCAGCCACTCCTCTTCCCACTGACGCATAACGCGAAAACGCAGGAAGGAGGTAACAGCATGGAGGGGGACGGCACAGTCAACAACGTCAGGGAGGGAACATGCATCTTTGGCAGCCACATCCGCCAGCTCGTTTCCCCTAATACCCACGTGCCCCGGCACCCAGCAGAAGGAAACCTCCTTCCCCTGCCGCTGCAGGTGGAGGAGGGCATCATGGATGTTCTGGACGACCGTATCCGCCGGGTACAAGTGTTGCATGGTCTGAAGGGCACTCAGGGAGTCAGAACAGATGAGGAACTTACGACTGGGAACACATCTCATCTGCTCCAATGCCCGCAAGATCGCAAACAATTCGGCATCAAAGATGGTAAACGCCGCAGGAAGCCGTAACTTGACGACTCGATCAGGGAAAACAACAGCACAACCAACTGAGTCCCCCTGTTTAGAGCCATCCGTAAATACTGGTACATGGTCTGGATGCTGGTTTAAAATATCATAAAATAAGGCGGTAAAAACAAACGCAGGAGTGCAGCTCCTCCGGTACTCCGACAAGTCTAAAAGGACGCTGGGCCTCTGGAGCAACCAGGGAGGCAGGCGAGTAAAACCTTGTCGTTGGGGGGCCACACGCTCCACACCAAGGGACTCAAGCAAATGCTTGGCACGAATCCCAAATGGTCTCGTTGCCCTGGGACGACTGGAAAAGAGACGTTCCATAGGCGGTCGGGCAATGGTAGGGTACGCAGGGGATGTAGGACAGGCAAGAAATTGACACACCCGTCGCACCATGAGGAGTTGCCGCCGAATGGCGAGCGGCGGTTCCCCTGCCTCAGCACACAGGCTGGGGATGGGACTGGTACGGAAGGCACCAGTGGCCAGCCTGATACCCTCATGGTGGACTGCGTCAAGTATCTTCAGATACGAAAGCCTTGCTGACCCATACACGGTGCAACCATAGTCAAGACGCGATCGGACGAAAGCCCTATAAAACTGCAGCAGACGCGCCCGATCTGCTCCCCAGGACCGATGGCTCAGACACTTCAAAATATTCAGTGCCTTCAGGGCCCGCACCTTGAGGTCTTTAAGGTGAGGCAACCACGACAACTTGGAATCAAAAGTGAGGCCCAGGAACCGCACAGTGTCGCTAAAAGGAAGAATGGTGTCCCTCAGACGCAATTCAGGAGAGGTAAAAGCACGTCGAGAACGATTAAAATGAACACACACACATTTGTCTGCAGAAAAGGTAAAACCCGTCTTCACAGTCCATGCCTCTAATCGCTGTATCGTAAGCTGCAACTGTCGACTAGCAGTGACAAGACTGGAGGAAGAACAGAAAACAGCAAAATCGTCCACAAACAAGGAGCATTGGGCAGGACTCCGGATAGTGGACGTGATACTGTTAATGGCGACGGCAAAGAGGGTGACACTTAAAACGCTTCCCTGAGGAACACCATTCTCCTGCACATACAAATCAGATAGCACATTACCAACCCTATAGCGAAAGAGGCGGTGGGAAAGAAAGGACCGAATGAAGATGGGGAGACGGCCACGAAAGCCCCACTCATGGAGTTGATTGAGGATATGGCGGCGCCAAGTAGTGTCATACGCCTTATGAATGTCAAAGAATACACCTAGACAATGCTGGTTACGCAGGAAGGCCTGCTGGATGGCCGCCTCAAGCAGGGTCAAGTTGTCTATAGTGGAACGCCATCTCCGAAAGCCACACTGAGAGGGGCTAAGGAGCTGCCTGGTCTCGAGCAGCCAAACCAGGCGACGATTGACCATACGTTCCAACGTCTTCCCGACACAGCTCGTCAAGGCGATACTTCGGTAACTACTGGGATGCGTTCGGTCCTTCCCTGGTTTGAGGAGGGGTATCAAAATCGCTTCCCTCCACGAGTCAGGGTACGTGCCGGATAACCAAATCATATTAAAACAATTCAGAAGAACTTCCTTGGAAGGCAGTAACAAGTGCCGCAGCATGCTATACCGGATTTGATCATGACCAGGCGCAGTATCATGAGCCACAGACAGCGCCGAATCCAGTTCCCACATTGTGAAGGGGCAGTTGTAGGGTTCAGAATTAGGAGACCGGAAGTCCAAGTGACCCCTCTCGATGGCAGTGCGGTAGCGGCAGAAATCTGGATCACAGTTAATAGTGGCGGTAGATTCTGCAAAATGCATGGCCAGTGTCTGGGCAATGTCTCTCGGCGCCGTGAGGAGACTTCCCTGATGCAGCAAGGCCGTGACAGGTAGCTGGCCGAGTTTCCCGGAAATCCTCCTGATGGCTTCCCATACTTTTGTAGAACTAGTGGAGCGGGAGATGGAGTTCAAGAACGATTGCCATGACCGTCGTTTGCTCTCTTTAATCACGCGCCGCGCTTTAGCCCTTGCCACCCGAAAGGCTGCAAGATTGTCAGCTGTGGGACGGCACTTGAAGCGGCGCAGAGCGGCACGGCGGGCTCGGATGGCTGAGCGGCACTCAGGGGTCCACCAAGGGACAGGACGCCTCTTGGGATGACCGGATGACCGTGGGATTGACAATTCAGCAGCATGGGAGATCACAGCTGTAACATGGTCTACCCATTCGTGGACGCTGTCACGGTGTTCCAAAACGGCCAGGTGGCTGAAAAGTGTCCAGTCAGCCCTGCAGAGGTGCCACCGGGGCGGGACCGGAAATGCCATAGCCTCATCTAGGAGGCGAATCCAAAGGGGGAAGTGGTCACTAGAATGGAGGTCAGCATCAACCTCCCATAGAGCAGAATCCGCTAGTGCTGGAGAGCAAAAGGAAAGGTCAATAGCTGACGACGACCCAGAAGCAGTACAGAAATGAGTGGGAGCACCAGAGTTGAGGATGCACAGTTCTTCAGACACCATGAGGCGTTCCAGAATGCGACCCCTGGGGCAAGTAGTCGAAGAGCCCCATAAGACATTATAAGCATTGAAGTCCCCCAGAAGAAGAAATGGGCGGGGAAGTTGGCCAATAAGGTCCGTGAGAGCCTCAGAGTCTGTCGCATCCTGAGGGGGTAAGTAAAGTGAACAGACGGTGAGCCTCCGACCCACAAGAAGGTCAACTGCAACTGCTTGCAAGTCTGTAACGAGAGGGAGCTCAGATGAGGGGTGCATGTCACGGACAAAAACCGCAACACCACCCTTTGCCCTTTCCCCCGTCAGATCATCTTTCCGATAGACGGTATAGCCCCGTAAAGAAGGAGCATCAGTGGCGCGAAAATGTGTCTCTTGGAGACATAAGCACAAAGGGAACTCACGTACAAGGAGTTGTAGTTCGGCCACATGCGTCCTGAACCCATTCAGGTTCCACTGTAAGATGGGAGCCAGTGATAAGGGTGGCTGAACTTTCACCCTGCCTCTGTGTTTTGGAGGAGAGCCCGTACTGGCCGGAGATTTATGCCTGGGGCGAGAAGAGCGCCCCCGGTCCACATCAATGTCCATCAGCTCCGATGACGACCCACGGGAGATGTCAGACAGTACGATGGCCTCGTCATCGGACCGACCCTGATCAGTCTCCGCAAGTGGCAAAATCTTCACCTTCGGCGTCTTTGTCTTAGGGGGCTTAGAAGGCAGAGCCTTGTCAGCAGTTGGAGCCATAGGGGAAGAGGCAGGAAGTACCCCAATGTCAGCAACCACGGCCTTGTCCGACGTTGCGGGGAGAGCTGCAGGTTGCAAAACAACCGCAGCAGCACAAGTGCACTGGCAAACGCAGGTATTAGTGCTGACACTAGCAACCTCCGTTTGCGTAGCAACAGTGGCCATTTGTACTGGTTTTTTCAGGGCGGAAGCGAAAGATGTAGTAAACACAGGAGGTTGCATGGCCTTAAAGAGCTTCTTGGCCTCACCATAGGGGATACGCTTAGATGTTTTGATCTCCTGTATCTTCCGTTCCTCGAGATAGATGGGGCAGACCCGGCTCCAGACAGGATGACTCCCAAGGCAATTCACGCACTTCACAGGCGATGAACAATCGGCTCCTTCATGGGCAGGCTGACCACATTTACCGCAAGTGGCTATCCCATTGCACCCCAATGTAGTATGCCCAAAGCGCTGACATTTAAAGCAGCGCATTAGGTTGGGGAAATATGGCCGTACTGGCAAACGTAAGAACCCCGCTTTAACATGCTCTGGAAGTCTCGGGCAACTGAACGTGAGAATAAACGAGTCGGATTTTACTAGGTCCCCATCGACTCGCCTCATAATATTCTGCACGTCAACAATACCTTCGTCAGCCCACTCAGATTTCAACTCGTCTGTGGAGATATCCACCAAGTCCCTACATGTCACAACACCCTTACTATAGTTGAGTGTGGAGTGGAGCTCGGTCTCGATAGCATACTCTCCGAGACTGGGTGCTTTCCGAAGAGAAGCGACTTGACGGGAACTAGAAGTCTCAACTAAGAGAGTACCATTGCGCAGTCGCTTAACAGATTTCAGTGTACCTGCAATTCCTTCAAGACCCTTGTGGATGTAAAAGGGAGAAAACCTCTCAAAGCTACCCTCCTTTCGTTTAATAATCAAAAACACATTCTGATTTTCAGCATGTGCTCTGTTACGACAGTCTGATAAATCTCTAGCAACACCAGGAGCTGGGGGACTCGCAGCACGAAGTCGCTTTTTCGAAGGGGTGTGTTTGCCTACCAGCGGCCCACCCAATCCACTGGTAGGGGGAAATGTAGAGGTCGAAGGGTCCATTGCGGTCCCACGAGCAGCTAGGGAACTAAAGGTCCGCTCAGACAGAGCCCCGCGTGCCTGAGTAAGCCGTATACAACTGGGGTGTGGCAGGTGCCCCAGAGGTTGCCCGCTTGCGACTGTTCCACCTCAACAGCCATGCATCTCATAGGCGCGGAGCACACCGGAAGATTGAGGGTTTTTTTATAGAGGTTTGTTCCATCCTCGCGATCCGGGCGGCCAAGCCAAGATCCCCATTCCCTGAGACACACAACATTCCACCGCCGCGCCGCACGGTGGTCGCTGAAGTGTACTCAGAGCTTACGGTGACGGGGGACAGGTGGCGCTTACCAGTCCCCAGCTCAGGAACCCCGGGGTCGCCAAGCCCGTACCCAGCAAATGAATGCTGAGCCCCTGGGGGCTCGAATGTTTACATTGTGACGGTGATTGTCACTGCTGAGTTACAGAAAGATTTACTTTCATTCACAATTTGTTTGATACGACATAGTTAAACTGAAATTTCGTGGGCTCATCTTCAAGAGCATTTCACATCAGTTTTTATCATTCTTGTGACAGTTAAAAATGTTCTTAAGATACCACATTTTCTTCTACTTTCTTACAACATTATAAAATATGTTCACTTGAATCTATTAATGTTTGCTTCAGCTCGTTATTTTGTACATTTCTGACATATTTTTAGAGTGCAAGCTATTGGCAGCAAAGAGAAATAAGGTCTACAGGTTTTAATTGTAATTGTAGTGTGGAGGAAAGAGTGTAAAATCGTCTGTGTAAATATTCGCTGTGTGTGTACTTAGTTATTCACGTTACATCTTCGAAAGCATGTTGTAAATTGTTGTAAGAAGCCAGAAAGGAATTGTAACAATT
Organism: Schistocerca serialis cubense; assembly: GCF_023864345.2. Classification (NCBI taxonomy): domain Eukaryota; kingdom Metazoa; phylum Arthropoda; class Insecta; order Orthoptera; family Acrididae; genus Schistocerca; species Schistocerca serialis. Next base: position 221,882,916 of record NC_064642.1, read on the forward strand.
TATGCGTCTGTACAGTCTTGCCTGAGACTCGTTCAGTGTTCCCATTTCGGCACTCTGGGACTTCATGGCTGTTATTATAATCTATTCCATAATGATTGACTCCTAGATACATGTTCCTTCCTCTTGCAGTTCCATCTTGTCATGTGGATCGATGTCTCGTATCTCTACGAAATCGCAAAAGTGTCTTTTTCCATTTTATATATTGTTACATAACGCATATGCTGGCGTGCTTCCGGCTGGTTAAAATCATTGCAATGCTGGTTATGAAAGTAAGTTCATGGTGGAGTGCAGCAGGAGTGCATGGTGTTCTTGGATTTGGAGGGCTTTATAGAATCCAGAAGGGGCGAAAATCCAAACGATGCTGGCATAACAAAGGATGTTGTGGATCAACAATTTGTAGGTGTGAAGGCTGGTGAAAGGATGCAGCCCCATATCTGGCCAGACAGGGGTTTCAGGAAGTAGAGTCTATTGTGGGCTTTGTGTTGGATCATAAGGAGCTGGGGAGTCCAGGTGATGTTACTGTTGAGGGCGAGACGAAGGTATTTCAGGGTAGGATTGAGGTGGATATGGCGACCATCAATGGTGAGGTAAAAATCGTGGAGCTGGAAGATGCAGGTGGTACGACCTGTGAAGATTGCCTGGGTCTTGGAAGGGATGATACGAAGGAGCCACTGACTGCACCAGGTGAACTGGTCGAGGTGGGTTGGAAGGGTACATTGGGACCATTTAAGGGTATAATAAAGGACTAGGAAGGCTGTGTCATCAGCAAATTGGAGATCATGAAAAGGTTTAGGCATATCTGCAGTATACAGCGAATAGAGGAGAGGGGAAAGGATGGATCCTTGAGTCACGCTGGCAGTGGGCTAAAAAGTGCGGGAGTTAGTATTCTGAATAGTGACATAGGAGGGACTATGGGAGAGGAAGGAAGCAACGAGATGGACGAAATTGAAGGGTAGAGCATAGGTCTGGATCTTAAAGAGGAGCCCAGGATGCCATACAGGTCGTAGGTGTTCTGCAGGTCGAGGGAAACATTTTGGAGCGATGAGAGATATGTTGGAGGGAAAGAAGATTGGTAAGTTTAAGGAGCTCACAAGGAGGGCCAGAAGCCACACTGGGTAAGCGGAAGGAGGTGGTGCTGGTTAAGGTGGCGATGAATAGAGCGGGAGAGGATGAAGACCTTACTGAACACTCAGGTGAGGCAAATGGTACTATAGAAAGAGATGTCAGCTAGGGGTTTTCCACACATCAAGTTAAAAGCTGGTGGAGAGGAGGACGTTGTACAGGGTAGCAAAGGCAACCAGGAATAAGAAAGTTGATTCCTTGAAGTGGCAGTAGGTGACACTGTGATGACCAGGGGGTTAAGGACTGGTTTGATGTCGTGTGTGTTGTTGGAGTGTTTATGTCTGAGGGGGGTAACTGATACAAGTGCTGGAAACTAGGGATGAGTGGTGGGCCAGAGATATCAGCGCATTCAAGGATGGTGAGGTGGAGGGAGTAATCAAAATGGAGATCGTCAAGAATGGAAAACAAAGTGCTTAGCGTAAATGAGGTTGTCAGGGAAGGAGCAGTTGTCATGGAGAAGATGATAATGTGGGGCGGGATGCCTACCAATAAGGCGAGTAGTCGAGGTGCAGCAATAATTATGCTGGCCGCGAAAGACACTATTGGCAAGTGTATTCAGGTGGCTACACAGTGGCATACGCTCTAGGCGAGTGCAGTGCTGCGGCGACACTGTCCTCTACCGTTCATTAAGGTCCATTGCTACTTCAGGCATTCATCTCCCTCACAGCCCAATCCGAGAAATAGCGACTAAAGACTGAAGTGTATGCTTTTTCAGTATTGCATTAGTCGTTGTTACACGGAAGATACATTAGGATTATGTGAATGATAATGAAGTTATGCTAGCTTTTGCGACTGTATGAAACCTGTAACTGTGGAAAATGCCTCTCAAAATTAAAACGACAACATACAGATGAACCAAGTCAAACATTTCCATGCAGCCTTGAGCTAATATACCAAGGAATCAATCTATATAACAATCTAAATGTAAGAATCTATTGCCTAACTAGGAAGACCTCAGACATGGGACACGCCCAAAGGATTTGGCTCATATTTGGCAGGTCGCTTTGTGCAACCTGCAATGAAAGACTCAGACAGATTTTGGTTCAATGCCTCTTCTCCACTACCCCACTACTCCTCCGCCGCCGGCACAATTTCATGACAACCATCCCTAAAGTTCATGATGCATAGTCGGAAATAGTTTACTTGATCGATATATAATTGAAAACTGAGCATTTTCCATCAACGTATGTGGCAAGCGCATATTTTACTAGAAACCAAGAAAAGAAATTGCTGCGACTGGCGCTTATGTATCCATAATGTAAACACCGGAAGAGCCGCTGGCGTAGGGAACAAGGCATCTGGATGGGGAGCAAAGAACCTGTACTCGTCTCTCAAATGAATTCTGCAGTTTTTTTTTCTTTTTTTTTATCGACATTGGTAGGATTAGGAGGGTCAATGAGACAATCAATAAGAAATAACAACAAGAATGGAAAACAAATTTCTCGAACAGCATGGATTGGTAAAGCTTTAGTTTTAATCCCTGTCGTACGAAAACAATATCCCGAGTAATATTGGTGTTGGAAAAGAAGAGGGAGAGAGGAACAAATAGGAAAAGAAGAGACATTTACAATAAATAGTTGTTGCTCCCACGAAAACGTGTGTGTTTTGGATGAGTGCTTTTTTTCGGTCATCAGTCCAGTCTCTGGTTCTCACTGATATGCGTAATATGGATAGAGCTGTACATGTAAAATAAAGTTAATGATTTCTGTGTCGGGCTACCAACAACTCGTCAGTTATGGAGCATTGCACTCTTACTTCAATTCCTCAGGCTGTAAACAACAAGATACCATGGCAGGGCACTGATCTATAAAGAATAGATATCAGATGTATGTCGTGCAATAAAAACCGGTAAAAATTCATTTCACGAACGGTAACAACAACACGAAAATAATAATAATAATATGAGAAGAGCGAAAGGAAGGCACTTCACTATCTCGCTGAAAGAGCGCGCAGAATTTTGAAATCACTATGCAGCAAAAAGGCCGTGAATCTAGAGGAATATTTCTCAGCACGCCACCGGGCTAGCAGCACAAACCGACAAACCGGAATGCGCAGGGGAGGTGGCACAACAAATCCTGTGGGAGCGCAGCAGCTCCCAGAGCTCGCCCCCGCTTACTAAACAGCACACTGAGGCGGCTCCGCCCTTTCCGCCTGCGACTGATAGTGCCGTCCTTATTGAAATCTTCAAAGCGACGCCGACGCCGCCGCTGACGCGGCGCCCATAATCGCCGTCGCTTTTTCCGCCAGATGACGGCTGGCTGGCTTATGCCGACTCGTCCGCCGCCCGGGGGCGCACAGTAGTTCCGACCCTCCCCCCCCCCCCAACCCCCGTCGTCCAGGCCCACAATCCTCCGTCCCATCCTCCACATCCTTCAACTCACTGCCTCCTTCAGAAAGAAAATGAGGGGTCGGAGCTCGAAAAAGAATGGTAGGGCCTGGGGGGTTGCGACACTTAGCAGAAGAAAATGTTGGGCCTCGCAAAATGAACACCAGGCCGTTTATATTGCGAACGGCTGTCTGCGAGGGGGAACGCTGCCGAGAAACGTCTTATTAAAATCCGTGGCAGAGGTGAGGGCAGAACAGGGCAGGGAGGCACAAAAAGAAAGCAAAGACCGCCATCGTTCTTCGTCACAGGCAGAGGCCTCTGCTACCAGCAGCTTCTTCCGGAGAACAAGGAGGTTGTGGCCTAGCGGAGCCAGAAGGACGGAGTTTCGTACACCGGTGCTGTCTTTATGTACATGTGCTGTAGTTTTACACATAGAAACTAGGTATCGGCCACAACTACATTACTGGTCATTAAAATTGCTACATAAAGAAGAAATGCAGATGATACACGGGTATTCATTGGACAAATACATTATACTAGAACTGACATGTGATTATATTTTCACGCAATTTGGGTGCACAGATCCTGAGAAATCAGTACCCAGAACATCCACGTTTGGCCTTGATACGCCTGGGCATTGAGTCAACAAGAGCTTGGATGGCGTGTATTGGTACAGCTGCCCATGCAGCTCCAACACGATACCACAGTTCATCAAGAGTAGTGACTGGCGTATTGTGACGAGCCAGTTGCCCGGCCACCATTGACCAGACGTTTTCAGTTGGTGAGAGATCTGGAGAATGTGCTGGCCAGGGCAGCAGCCGAACATTTTCTGTATCCAGAAAGGCCCGTACACGACCTGCAACATGCGGTCGTGCATTATTCTGCTGAAATGTAGGGTTTCGCAGGGATCGAATGAAGGGTATATCCACGGGTCGTAACACATCTTAAATGTAACGTCCACTGCTCAAAGTGTCGTCAGTGCGGACAAGAGGTGACTGAGACATGTAATCAAGGGCACCCAAATACCCTCACGCCGGGTGATACGCCAGTATGGCGATGACGAATACACGCTTGCAATGTGCGTTCACGGCAATGTCGCCAAACACGCATGCGACCATCATGATACTGTAAATAGAACCTGGATTCGTCCGAAAAAAATGACGTTTTGCCATTCGTGCGCCCAGGTTCGTCGTTGAGTACACCATCGCAGGCGCTCCTGTCTTGTGATGAAGCGTCAAGGGTAACCGCAGCCATGTTCTCCGAGCTGATAGTCCATGCTGCTGCAAACGTCGTCGAACTGTTCGTGCAGATGGTTGTTGTCTTGCAAACGTCCCCATTTGTTGACTCGGGGATCGAGACGTGGCTGCACGATCCATTACAGCCATGCGGATAAGATGCCTGTCACCTCGACTGCTAGTGATACGAGGCCGTTGGGATCCAGCACAGCGTTCCGTATTACCCTCCTGAACCCACCGATTCCATATTCTGCTAACATTCATTGGATCTCGACCCACGCGAGCACCACTGTCGCGATACGGTAAACCGCAATCGCTATAGGCCACAATCTGACCTTTATCAAAGTAGGAAACGTGATGGTACGCATTTCTCCTCCTTACACGAGGCATCACAACAACGTTTCACCAGGCAACGCCGGTCAACTGCTGTTTGTTTATGAGAAATCGGTTGGAAACTTTCCTCATGTCAGCACGTTGTAGGTTTCGCCACCGGCGCCAACGTTGTGTGAATGCTCTGAAAAGCTAATCATTTGCATATCACAGCATCTTCTTCCTGTCGGTTAAATTTCGCTTCTGTAGCACGTCATCTTCTTGGTGTTGCAATTTTAATGGCCAGTAGTGTAATTAGCCCTGTACATCCACTAAGCAAGCTTCCTTAACAGGCGTTTCTGTGTGTAAGGGATTGATCTCTGAGTCACGTGCTTCCTGTCTTGCTAGAGACGTAGTATTACCTTCTCCTTCTCCTTCTCCTCCTCCTCCTCCTTCTCCTTCTTCATTAACATTTTCTGTTGAAGCTGCGCTAGAGCCTTCATAGATCGCATTTACTACTTCGCTTCCCAGAACATCTCCATGTTCTATGTACTTCTGTACCGTTCTTCTTCCTAGGTCTTCAACATCCTTTTGCCTGTACAACTGCTTGATCCCCTTTCTTTTCCTGTGTACTTCTCTGCCATAGTTCTGTGGCATATTGCTCGGTATGTACTTCCTTCTCCATTTCCTTCCCTTTCACTTCGATCTGCAGCTCCGATCAGATCTTCCCGCGTTCAATAGCTTACTTGGTTCTTGTTTTTCTTCTTGTCCTCCACATTTTTTCCAGTACTCTTTCCGTCATTCTATTCATATTCATCCCAATTACGTGTCCTGCTAAACTTGATCTATTCCGTCTGAGTGGTCATGACAGTGACATTATATTCTGTGACAGTTTTTCCCTATGTCTTCTTATCCATCACTCGCTACATCTTCTGTTGCCCAGTCCTGTCCTCAGTATTTCACTTCTTTCTTTCTCTAGTTCTTCTGAGCCAGCCCTCCTAGCGTGGTAGTCCTAGCCACATATAATACCGCATTCCTTGTGGTGGCCTTGTCCGTATATATTTTCCAGTTATTCTATCTATCTCTTGTTTTACCAGAAGCTGACATCTTCTTCATTCTCTTTTTCCCTAATACCTCCTGTTCCTTCTTGTTACTAATTCCCCTAATTATTTACATTTGCCCGGGTATTGCAGGATGCCTTCTGGTGTTTTCCAATCCCTATTGGTATTCACTGTATTTGTGCTGTTATATGTAATCCTCAGCACTACCCTAGGTTGTCGGTTTGTTTCTTTGCGTCTTATGTCTCACTCACTGTCGCTATGTCGTCTGCAAAAGGTAGGCAGCCCACTTTGGCCCTATTCGGATTTGTCCCCCATGTGCCTCTTTGGTATTCCTATTTCTCGTTCATTGTTGTACACTCTCTGAGGACATTGCACTATGAAGTAGCTGGAAGATATGTGGCTAAGGGGACAGGCGCACTCCGTTGCTTTATTAGGAAATGCAGTTTTCCCTGGGTTTTGATTGGCTGTGGGAGACAATGCAGATGCTCCTGCAGTGGTGCAGCAACATAAAAGAGGAGAGCACGTTTGGCGGTTATTAGGTGTGAAAGCGATGGGATCGGTCGTGCATGTACAAGTAATATATGTTATTGTACAAACAACTTCTGTTTATAGACCATTACTGTGAACATTCTTGTGCGGACTAGTCAAAATCATATAATAATAACTCGCCATAATTGCAATACTCTGACTCATTTATCCAGTGCAACTCAATAAGAAGGTCTTGTTAAGTTCAGCGAAGATTCGGGATGTGTGTTCAATGAGCAGGTGTCCACCTGTGACACCCCCCGTGAACTGTATAGGTGATACAACCGGTCCCACTCTCACGTCCTTGGCAGTAGTGTCGTCTGTGCTACTTTTATAAGCTAGTATCGCAGCTGCCTGTACATGGCACGCTTCATAAGTTAGTGTCATTTATTTAAATATGGGCGCCCCGCTCCCCTCAGTGAACGACCTACATCTACATCTACATCGATACACTGCAAATGGCATTTACGTGCCTGGCAGAGGGTTCATCTAACCACCTTCACAATTCTCTGTTATTCCAATCTCGCATAGTGCACAGAGGGAACGAACACTAACGTCTTTCCGTACGAACTCTGATTTCCCTTATTTTAGCGTGGTAATCGTTTCTCCCTAAGTAGGTCGGTGTCGAAAAAATATTTTCGCATTCGGAGGAGAAAGTTGGTGACTGAAACTTCGTGAGAAGATTCCGACGCAAGGAAAAACGCCTTTCTTTTAATGATGTCCAGCCCAAATCCTGTATCATTTCTGTGGCACTCTCTCCCATATTTTGCAATAAGACAAAACGTGCTGTCCTTCTTTGAACTTTTTCGATGTACCCCGTCAGTCCTATCTGGTAAGGATCCCACACTGCGCAGCACTATTCTAAAAGAGGACGGACAAGCGTGGTGTAGGCAGTCTCCTTACTAGATCTGTTACATTTTCTAAGTGACCTGGCAGTCTTTGGTTAGCCTTCCCAACAACATTTTATATGTGTTCCTTCCAATTTAAGTTGTTCGTAATTGTAATACCTAGGGATTTAGTTGAATTTACGGCCTTTACATTAGACTGATTTATCGTGTAAACGAATTTTAACGGACTCCTTTTAGCACTCATGTGGATAGCCTCGCTATTTGGGGTCAACTGCCAATTTTCGCAACATTCAGATATCTTTTCTAAATCGTTTTGCAATTTGTTTTCATCTTCTGATGACAGCGTCATCGGCAAACAACCTAAGACGGCTGCTCAGATTCTCTCCCCAATAGTTTGTGTAGATAAGGAGAAGCGAAGGGTCTATAACACTACCTTGGGGAACGCCAGAGATCACTTATGTTTTACTTGATGACTTTCCGTCAATTACTACGAACTGTGACGTCTCTGACAGAAAATCACAAATCCAGTCACGTAACTGACACCGTATTCCGTAAGCACGCAATTTCACTACAAGCCGCTTTGTGGTATAGGGCCAAAAGCCGTCCGGAAATCCAGAAATACGGAATCGATCTAAAACCCTTATCAGTAGCACTCGACACTTCATGTGAATAAAGAGCTAGTTGTGTTTCACAAGGACGATGTTTTCTAAACCCATGTTGATTGTGTGTCAATGAACAGTTTTCTTCGAGGTAATGCACATTGTTAGAATAAAATATATGTTCCAAAATCCTGCTGCATATTGACGTTAACGATGTTGGATAAGGGGATAACTCCTACTACCTTTCTTGAATATTGGTGTGACCTGTGCAACTTTCCGGTCATTGGGTACGGATCTTTCGACGAGCGAACGGTTGTACATGATTGTTAAGTATGGAGCATACTTGGAAAGGAACCTATTCTACGTTACTCTTTTTGGCAGCTGTTCTCCATTCGAATTCTGGAATATTTACTTCTTCTTCTTTTGTGAAGGCATTTCGAAAGGCTGTGATTAGTAACTCTGTTTTGGCAGCACTGTCTTCGATAGTATCTCCATTGCTATCACGCAGAGAAGGCATTGATTGATTCTTGCCACTAACATACTTAACATACGACCAGAATCTCTTTGAATTTTCTGCCAGGTTTCGAGACATCGTTTCGTTGTGGGAACTGTTATAAACATCTCGCATTGAAGTCAGCGCTAAATTTCGGGCTTCTGTAAAAGATCGCCAATCTTGGGGGTTTTGTATCTGTTTAAATTTGGCATGTTTGTTTCGTTGTTTCTGCAACAGTGTTCGAACCTGTTTTGTGTACCATGGAGGATCAGCTCCGTCGCTTGTTAATTCATTTGGTGTAAATCTCTCAATTTCTGCCGATACTACTTCTCTAAATTCAAGCTACATCTGGTCTGCACTTACATTATTAATTTTGAATGAGTGAGATTGTCTCTCAGGAAGGCGTCAAGTGAACATTTATCTGATTTTTTAAATCCATATATTTTTAGTTTATTTGCGTTTGGCACAATTTCGAATGATATTTTATGGGTACCCCGGAATTAAACATGTATTTTCGCCAATATATCGAAGGTAAATTAAAGTCACCACCAACTATAATTGTACGAGTCGGGTACGTGTTTGAAATCAGACTCAAATTTTCTTTGAACCTTTCAGCAGCTGTACCATCTGAATATTGAGGTCAGTAAAAGGATCCAATTATTATTTTATTCCGGTTGCCAACAATGACCTCTGCCCATACTAGCCAACTGGCAGAATGAACTTCAATTTCGCCGCAAGTTGAACTACTTCTAACAGCAACAAACACGCCACCGCCAACCGTGTTTAGCCTGTCCTTTCGGAACACCGTTAGGTTCTTCGCAAAAATCTCGGCTGAGCTTATATCCAGCTTTAGCCAGCTTTCAGTGCCTATAACGATTTGAGCATCAGTGCTTTCTATTAGCGCTTGAAGCTCTGGTACTTTCCCAACACTGCTACGACAATTTACAACTGTTATACCAGTGATTCCTGTATCTACGTTCTTCCTATGTTCGGTCTGCACCCTTTGTAACTGAAGCCCTTCTTGTGTTTTCCCGAGACCCTCTAACCTAAAAAACCGCCCAGTCCACGCCACACAGCCCTTGCTTCGCGCGTAGCCGGCTCCTGTGTATAGCGTGGACACCTGCCATATTTAGCGGAACACGAAACCCAGCCACCCATTGGGGCAAGTCGAGGAATCTGCAGTCTACACAGTCAGAACCGCCTGAGCCTCTGATTCAGATCCTCCGCTGTGCTCTGTACCAGAGGTCCGCAATCGGTCCTGTCGACTATGTTGCAAATGGTCAGCTCTGCTTTCATCTTGCAAGCAAGACTGGCAGCCTTTACCACTTCCGTTATTCGATCGAAACCAGAGAGAATCTCTTCTTATCCAAAGTCACATACATCATTGGTAACGACATGAACAACCCCCTGCAGTTGGCTGCACTCTGTGCATTCCACACATGTGGAATGTATACCTGCCCCTATTATCCATCTACAGAAGCCGTTACGGAAGCAGAATGTCACTGTTAAAATTTTTTTGTGCTTATTTAAAATTCTTCAGTTACTTTAAACACCAGAGAGAGTGAAGAACGCACAACGATGATTCTTCTGTATGAAAATGACTTGAGAGTAAACGAAGTTCTTCACTTGATTAGTAAAATCTATGGAGGAAACGGTGTAAGCGATGAATTGATACGAAAATTGGTTGTTAAAACATGCTCGTAATAAAGTTCAGGAAGAAGTGTGAGATGGGGACCCCGTGTAAATACATTTGCGCTTACAATCTAAGCAGCATGTGATGCAAGCTGTGCACAGAAGCTATAGTACTACTTTTATTGATCTCAGCTTACCAGTAATAGCAAACAGCAAGAAATCAGCGAAAAGAGAACACGGCAGATTCTTCGTCGCTTGTTGCACCTTGCAGGTGTGACACTGCGTACATCTAGTGGATGCCAATAGCCACGGTCAACTGGGAGTGTCAGCTTTATACGCCCAGCAACAAGAGCAGAAAAGGATGGATCTGTCACCCTGTGGCGTTCGCTATATTATTCGGTGGTTTGGTATTTAATTAATTTGTAAATGAGAAAAATGCCACTGAGCACTATGGGACTTAACATCTTTGGTCATCAGTCCCCTAGAACTTAGAACTACTTAAACCTAACGAACCTAAGGACATCACACAATACCCAGTCATCACGAGGCAGAGAAATGTAAATGAAAATCATAATTTTATTTTATTACAGTGAGTAATTACTAAATAACTATTCTCCCGGCTAAAGAACTAAAGAACTCCGAGTTAACGTTGTGTTAAAGTGTTGTCTGTAAGTTGTGTAAGTTTCTCTGAATCACAATTCATACAGCAGATTCTATACAACTACTGATTATGGTGGAAACAGTTATCTTCAGCAAAATGATCATTAAAACCACCGAATATCAGCCGCGCACAATACTGACGTATGTTACCTGAAACAATATTCTTCGCAACTCGTGCGTAATTAATTTAGGCTCCATACATCAGCTAGAAATGTTTGTTATATGGTTCGTGCTATGGGCACTGTTTTTAAACAACCAATGTAATTCGAATTATTTTCATTAAAATGAGTTTGGGACCACCGGTGCACATTTATTTTTAAACATTTTTATTACCTCCGGCATTTATGTCTGCAGAGTTGCGTAATTTGAATTTGCCGCTGAGATAATTGTTAAGATGGCGGCAGACAATTGACAGAGTCTTTCTATTGTTAGAGTAAATTTCCTTTTAACAGGATAAGTATTTGAAAAGCTTATTAAACTTTACTTTCATTTTGTGCACTATTTAGACTAATTTCCATCAAGCAAACCTTTGAAATTTTCGTAAGAAAAAGAGACAAAAACGCGATACAACTCGCTATCATCAATGGCTGCACTCCTTGCAGAGGAAAGAAATAATTAACGCAGATAATGCTTATTGAGAGAGGAATTAAAGTTACAAATAATTATTCACTCATATTTATAATAATGAACTTTATTCTCAAGTAATAACTAACAAATAATTACAATTTTTTAACTGACTTCACTTTGACATGCGTCTTGCGTCCGCAACCTATAAAAGCCAACCAACAAAAGGTAAAAACAAAGGAAGACAAACGCAGATCATAAGAGGAATTTACAATTATCATTGTCTTTGTATGATACACATCGATATGTCCAATTACATCATAAAATGTTATATAAATAATTAATATTTATTTCACTGTTTTTTCATATGTCGGATAGATAATGTTTATAACTGTTAGAGGCATAATTTCCTCTCATCGCACTGTAGCTAAAATTTATCTCGTGGATGTTACAACCCATAGTAGAAATGCCTGGCAATGAATCTCTTCTAATTAGTATCTAAAGTTGTTTTGTCACCTTCACTCCATTTGATCGTTAGTACCGATAGCGGACTGAGTAAATTCAAGGCGTGTGGCTGAGTTAATATCCGCTTCACACAGCTCAGAACGCAAAACTACATTGTGGGGGAACCAAGAAAATTTTAGCAAGTAATCCAGTTTTTTAGATTCAAGCGAGCAAAAGTGTAAATACTTTTCCTGAATTAAGGGCATTTTGCAAGAGCTGTCATACTAGTGTCGCTCTTAGAACATACATGTGTAGGTTGAACATCCTGATATTGTCACAAAATTAGGTCTCCATTGTTGAGATCTAGAGACTTGCCTTGGTTTCCTTTCTAGAACCATCTTTCACAACTGGGGTTAGAGGATTAGGGCAGGTAATAATAATTACAAGTGTACTCAATCTTCTCAGCAACTTACAGAAGCCGGTGAAATTAACGATTATTACAGAGTCGTGTGAGAGCCTTTATCAACACTAACCCCTTACGCGTAAGGTCTTTGGCCCATTGCAACGAAATTGTTTGAGCGTCCAGTGCAGTACTGTGAACGGTGGGCTTCATTTTGTTGACGGCTCCGTGTAACGGCAGAGGGACTTGCTTCGACAGGGGATCTGCTTGGAATGTCGAGACGGTCGTGTTGACCGCTAACGGGGCGCCCATGCTGTTGGAAGTTTCTGTTTGCTTCTTATTTGGGCAGCGGCGAGTCGCGATTCTGAGTGTGAATGCCTGTATACACTGTCTTGCCTGGTGGACAGGGAGCTTTTGGCGGCTTTAATTTGATCAAGGAACAAAGTGGAAACTACGGTAAGCGTCTCACCACGATGTTAACTGGTATTTACAATTAGTTGTGGCCTCTCAAGCTGGTGGCAGTTTGGTAATTGCCCTTCGGTGTATTCTCTGCTTTTGGTTTTACTGCCTGAAGACTAAATACCAGAATTGTTTGACGGATTTTAAATCCAGATTTAATTCAGTGCATTTGTCAGACTAGTACTGAAAAACATAGCGACTTTTGGTGCACTGTTTATAGGACTTGACACTGTAAGAAATTTAAATTCTTAAGAAAAGTACCAGCGAAGGGCTTTGCTTAATGAAGGTTTCTATTCAAGAGCTGCTTTCTCAGTTTTTGTAACTAATCTGAAACGGGGTTGGTTACCTCAGATGGAAACTATATTCTGATTTGATTGTCTGCAGTGGCGGTCAGAGGACATTATAGTGACAATTAACTAACAAAATTAATACTCGCATTGCTTGTATTACTGCAGCTACAGCCACTAACAGTGATAATAATAATAATAATAATAACAAAAGATCCCAATACCACAACAGATAAATGCAGACTTAGCAAACAACAAATAGAAGCAGTAGACCACATCACAAGCGGATGTACAATACTAGCAAATACAGAATACCCCAGAAGACATGATAATGTAGCAAAAATAATACATCAACAACTTGCCATATAACATAAACTAATAAAACAACACGTTCCCACTTACAAGTATGCACCACAAAATGTACTGGAGAATTATGAATACAAATTATACTGGAACAGAACCATTACAACAGATAAAACAACACCACATAACAAACCTGACATCATACTCACCAATAAAAAGAAGAAATTAACACAACTAATGGAAATATCCATACCCAGTACAACAAATATACAGAAGAAAACAGAAGAAAAAATTGAAAAATGAATCCAACTGGCTGAGGAAGTCAAAGACATGAGGCATCAGGATAAAGTTGACATCACACCAATTATACTATCAACTACAGGAGTCATAGCACACAATTTCCACCAGTACATCAACGCAATACAGCTACATCCAAACGTATATATACAACTACAGAAATCTGTAATTATTGATACGTGTTCAATTACCCGAAAGTTCCTAAATACAATGTAACATATACCGTACAGTTAAAAGGAAGTCACGCTTGATCAAGGTCCACGTCACTTTCCATTTTTAACCAAACAGGAAAGAGAAATAATAACAATAATAACTAATAGTAATAATGATAGTAATGACAATAAATGAGATGTTAATAACAGTAATGACGGTGCAAGTAAAAGAAGAATTTACAGGTCTGTAAAACAGACGTCTTCTGATATAGCGAGTTTTAGGAAATGGAAATTTTAAAGCTGAGAATACAGGGAAGTGAGCAAGATCAGGTTGGAAAGAGAGATGTACAAGGGTAACGAGGGCGTATTGGGACAATGATAATCCTATCATTGTTTTAGTTGATATGTTATAAGCTGCCCTCTGAAGATAGAAATGTTACTTAGTTCTCTAGTACGATTTGGGAGGGTGTTCCAGAGTCTGGTTCCTATTGCTAAGGACTAAGAGAAAGTGTCTGAAGCATTTGGGGAGGGCGGGGAGGCATATAGGATATTGCTGGCAACAGCAGTTCCTCCGTATTTTTCAGACAAGTGCGTTAAGATCGAGAACATTTATGAGAGACAGTATTTATTGATAAGAGAATAAAGAACACAGATAGTATGGAAATCTCCCCGTTTGTCTGCGCGCAGACGGGAAAGATGTGCATATGATGATGAAATTTGATGAAAAGGTCAATCATCACAGATGTAACGTACACAGGTATTCATAACTAGTTCCAGGCACCATGAGCTTTCCTGAGAAAGGCCTTCAGTGATAACATTGCTGATATCAATAACTGAAGAATTAGTGTTTGTACAAGTTTCTTTCTCGGGGCAAGAGTGAAGAGCTTTTTATATTTTTGTAGGGAATGAAGAGGTGTCGAAGCCCTCTTGCACATTACAGTTACATCTTCAGTCCAATTCAGATTTTCATCTATTAATACTGCTAGACTTTTTGACGATGGAGAGCAATTGATATTTATTCCATTTAGGGTTAAAGATCGTAGGGATTAACAGTATTTCGGGCTAACGAGTCTCGAATGACCAACCAGTACCGTTCTGGTTTTGGATAGGGTGGACTTCAACCTCATTTCCTGCGTCCATTTTGACAATGCACATAGGTCAGTACTGAGATTCTCGATACCTGTCTTCATTTTTATACGAGCTATAAAGGAGGGCTACTATTTGTAACTGTTTGAAAATTGCATTTAAATTTGTTGGTCGCCATGGAGCCCCTTAGTTGATTAGTTTCTTTATCCCATTGCCTTTTAGGGTACTAATACTGCAGTGGTGTCTCGTTGTTTATCGCTTGAGCCGTCAATATTCTGACTGTATACTAGAGCGAAAAAGGTGTTAGGGTGAAAATTGTCTTACTAAAGTGTCGTCCTGGTAAATTAAGAGAGCTAAACGATTTTTTGTCTTTGATATTTCATCTCATTGTTACTAAAATTAATTGAAATCCTAATTATTCGTTTGATCTCTACAATTCCAATCATTACTATTATTATCATTACAAAAGTAAACCCACCAAATAAGTTCTCTGTCCCCCTTTTCGTGTTTTATTGCAAGTCTGACACTTCCAAAAGCTGCTAAGATTGCGTGATGTATTAGCGGGTAATACCAATCCCAGTGGATTAACTTTTAGTAAATGATGACTAACTGAAAACCTCAGCTGCCGACAGGTGTTGTTGTTATACCTCGATGTGGACAGCTGAAAATGTGTGCCCCGACCGGGACTCGAACCCGGGATCTCCTGCTTACATGGCAAACGCTCTATCCATCTGAGCCACCGAGGACACAGACGAATAGCGCGACTGCAGGGACTTATCCCTTGCACTCTTCCCGTGAGACTCACATCCCCAACTGTCCACAATTCTACATATGTATTGTACCTTATAGACTTTTGCCCACCCACTCATTACTCGCGCACGCTTTGGCGATTCCCGTAAGAGTTTGGGCAACCTGTGCGCATTCGCACAGATGAAGGTCAATGGCTGGGTAGCCTTTTAACTGTATATATGAATACAGTAACTTGTTCTCGAAAGAACAGTTACAGTTGATGACCGTGCAGCTTTTCCCTGGAATAAATGATGACTAACTGACAACTTCTGCTGCCGACAGGTGTTGTTGTTATACCTCGATGTGGACAGCTGAAAATGTGTGCCCCGACCGGGGAATGTGAGTCTCAGGGTAAGAGTGCACGGGATAAGTCCCTGCAGCCGCGCTATTCGTCTGTGTCCTCGGTGGCTTAGATGGATGGAGCGTCTGCCGTGTAAACAAGTGATCCCGGGTTCGAGTCCCGGTCGGGGCACACATTTTCAGCTGTCCACATAGAGGTATAACAACAACACCTGTCGGCAGCTGAGGTTATCAGTTAGCCATCATTTATTCCAGGGAAAAGCTGCACGGTCATCAACAGTAACTGTTCTTTCGAGAACAAGTTACTGTATTAATTTATAACTCTTAGTAGTTTGAAAGTTTTATCTGAGGTATCCCAGATGTGGCTCAAGGAGCGTAAATGGAATAAGATAAATGTTCGATCATTCAAGAAGAGTGAATGCAATGCTCGTTTATTTCATTGAAATATTGATATAACTGATCGTTGAGTTCGGACACTGTACATAACGAAAACATCGCCACAATGAAAACAACAAATCTGTTGTAGAACAAGTCATATTTGCTATCTGTGGGTCATCTAACCACAGAAAGGTGGTTGGAAGGGAAGAGATCGTAGAATCTACATGAAGACCGAAAATAACAATTATTTATTTGCTGTAATGATTGACACAAAGTACCGTAAATTTAACGGAGAGCAATCTTCTCTGAAATGCAAATCAAATTAGAAAATGGCTGTAACACCGTGCTGAGGTACCAAAACAAGTCGAGGACTGTATGGAGAAAGTAAATCAAGATCTGCCCGTTTGGGCAGCGCACTAACTCGAAGTTAACGTATAACAAGATACTAGAAATTACAAACAGAGTTTAAATCGCTCTACCACGATCTGCGAATGTTACATTTCTCCAAATCAGCTAGCTTGCACCATTCTGCAGCAGACAGAGACCACAGACAACTTCCTATCAACGACGGCCCAGAGACATTGCCCATAGTCTAAGTTCAGCTCATCAACTGTGTAGTTACCACTATGTGGAATATCTCGTTTCCTAGAAGTAAAGCTGACTGTTGATGCAGCAAGAACACTGTTTAGCAAACTTTATGATTCTACAATGAAATTTGTATACGGATTCATGGATTTTATTATCTGACACCAATGCTTTTACATCATCTAATATGATACTGCAAATGCTTTTATGAGCCTGATGACGGTCAATGGACCGATACTAGTTGTTTAGAGATTTTATCAATAGCTCTTGGCGGTAACCATGACATTCGTCGGAAATCTTGTAGTTCAGGCGCTCCTGACGCCCCTGTCACATTTGCGCCATAGGCACGGCTTGTGCCTTAAAACGGCTCTTGACGGTGCGCAGTAAACCGCGACGTCAAAGTACCGTAGCAAGCCATTAGAGCTGCGAAAACAAAAGGGCACAGCCCATCTCCACTCTGTCCACGGATTACAGAAGTGCAACTTCAAACTAACAAAAATTTAATAACTTCAGTTTATTTTTTCGAGCTGATGATAAAATCTTTATGACTACCCCTCGTCAACGATTTATCGGACAGCCTCGCTGGGATTCACACAAGTTAAAAGCAAACCCTTGGAACAGCTTTGAATACTTTTCCCCAGACAAAGATTTAACGAAAACGCTCTAAATCGGCAAACTCAGTAACTCTTTGTTTGCAAGAAACACCTAAATCTATGATGGTTAATGTAATACATTGATTTCATAGCTGATTGTGAACCGTCTTTCGGCTTTCTAAACCATCTTCAGAGAAATTAAGAGTAAAGAGGTAGTTCACATCACATCAGTGACATTTTGTAGCTGTACGAAGATTGTTTATTCATAGATATATTATCTTGTACCTTTCATCGTTGAATGATATCGTATATTTCAGTTTTAATAACTCTAGCTTTCTTCAGGTACCGGCGGAATATACGAAAAATGATAAACATTTTAACCGTAACGTTTTAACTATAACACTTTAACCGTAATACAAGTAATATTTGAAATATACAGGAAGCAAACATCTTACACAAACTCATGTTTTCTAGTAGAAAAAAAATTAATTTCTATGTGTATATTATTTCTTTGACATGTGTATAGTGGTATTCTAAATGGAAATATGGAAAAGGAAGACCTTTTATTGTGTGTAAAGTGAAAATCATCCATACTTCAAGTTTTTTCAACGGAAGTCTAAAACACTGAGTATTATTTGTGCGGAAGTTCATTTTAGTCTCACCTATTTCGACATAAAAATGAATTTTTTGTGTAAAACGGCCATTGGGCACCGCTACATACAAACAATGATGAAATAAATGTCCCAAGATGAGAGTCTAACGTTCGAAATAAGTGGTGGATTATTATAAAAAAAGATAATTGCAGTAGAGCGTTCGCAGTTTCAGGGATAGAAAGGTAACAAGTTATCTTTATCCGAAGGGGGAGGGAGCAGTCAGCACTAGCGGAATGACACTTGTTAGGATTCCATACTTCATTCGGTAAAAACGCAACCCTAATAACATCGCTTTATTGCTGTCCGTCTGTCTGCCTGTCTGTCTGATTGTTAAGACAAATGTTTTCCACGAACGGGTCGGCGTATCAAGTTGAAATTTGTGTCACATACTATGACCCACGGGTCATTGGTGATGTAAAACATTTAAGCTTCTAGGTCAATCCAATCAAAAGTACGTCAATTTATGTAACGTTTTAGCGAACTCACTTATCAAAACGTATAGAATCATGAAATTTGGCAAGAAGCAGGGTTTTACTGTAAAAGTAACGCGAAAACTCGAAAATTGTAGTTATATCGCTTAAAAAATATTTTTTTGTCATTAGAAGTTACAAGGCAGTCATCATCCGTCAAGAAGTATAATAGAAAAATATTACTGCGCACAAACATAAAATGTAAGCTGTAGCTATTTTTATAAGTAAATAAAAATAATTTATCAAATACTTTCTATCTAGACATATAAACTAAAGCCTCCTGCTCTCTTCTTTTGGTATGTCCAGGCTAGTCTCAGGAACAACAGTATAGGCTTTGACACGGTCTTGGAATCTTCTTAGTATTGATATCGATGACAGGCAAAAAACGTCAAGATTCTTGATTCCCTGGATGGATGAACTAACTAAATACGTGATTCAGTTTGTACAGAAACCTCAGTGCTCGAGTTCTGCCCGCACGTGGCCCACATTTTCTTCAGTTTCAGTTTTTCCCATAAGTCTTCCGGCTGGTTTGACGCGGCCCAGCACGAATACCTCTCTTGTTCCAAACTTTTCATAGCATAGTACCATTTGCGCTTAGCTTTCTGAATTAATTGTTGGTTATATTATAATCTGTACCTTCTCATACGGTTTCGATAATATACAGCCACAAGAAGTATCATGACGGATATTCACGTCCTAACACATTTTCTACAATCCTCTTTGTCAATAATTCCCATGTGATCTTCTCCTCGTAAGTTCTGAGGGGAGACTTATTGGTTATGTTATCAACCCACTTATTCATCAACATCTTTCTAGAACACCATATTTCAAGTGTTTCCATTCTCTTTTTGTTCTGGTTTTACCGCAGTCCATGATTCGCTCACCTACAGTGCAGTGATTTAGACATAAATTCTCACACCCAAACCTCCAGATGTTAGACCCTCAGATCGACACCGAACGTTGTATGTCGATGGAGTATCAACCGAAACATCGATTTAGTTCGTGCTATGTGCTGCCATCCAGTAGAACATGCATAAATGGTAATTAAAAGGACACCAGAATTATGGATCAAAGGAAAAGCGAATCTGTTAATAACCATTGCGTATATCTTGCGTGGATGAGTTGGCAGAGGGTGAGGTCGTTGTATTAAAGATCCCGCGTTCGAATTCAGCGATGTCAGTTTTTGTTTGTTTACGCGTGAAATTGTTACATGAGAGAACATTTTTCTGACATTTAAAAAGACTTTTTGGAGTTGGTAGCAACGTTCTTTTTATAATCTGCTTTCGCTTCGTTCATTGAAAGTAGCAAACGTACAGAGTACATTTGTGTAGATAGGTGTGGTGTCTGTCGGACATGTGCTACAGAACAGACAACACGTGTGGCGAAACTGGTGGTGCACCTGTAGTTTCACACAATAAACATAAACAATCGGAACAGTAGAATAAACAATTGTGTCACGCGTGCAGCAGTATCAATAATAATAATAATAATACGTACAAAACTATCAGATGAAAAACTCACAATTCACATAGTTCCAGCAAACACAAGCTCCATTTATCAACCGCTATTATTATTACTATCATCATTGTTATTATTATTATCATTATTATTATTATTATTATTATTATTAATCCCGCATTTGTGAAGCAAGTGTTTCTTTCTTTTTCTACGCTGATCGTGTATTCTGTGGAACTACAAATTTACTCCATAGGTTTACTAGTTTCAAACAAACGCAGCGAAATCAGACTGCAAAGAGAACATTGCTGTAAACTCCAAACCGCCCTTTTACATGTCCTAAACATGTTGTCCGGTGTAAGATATTCACGCATAGCACCGCAAAAATGTTGTCACCATTGGGGTATGAAACCAGCACCCTTGATTCGACAATCCAACGTTCTAACATCTTCCCCACACAAGCAGCACATATTACTTACTCACAGTTCTACTTTTACTATGCTCCGTCGTTCTGGTGTTACTTTTTATTGACGTTTGCGCCCGTTCTGCTAGATGACATCACATAATACTAACTAAATCGGAGTTTTCGTTGATACTCTATCAATATATATAACGTGTATTACCGATCAAAGTGTGTGACAATTGGTCGTTTGGGTGTCAGACATTTATTTCTCAAATTAAGGCCCATGTTTGATACTAGTAGAAAGCAGTCTTAGGACACGCTAATATGCTTTTTACGTCGTCCTTTCTAGCTCCGGCATGTTTCGATGTGCTTTGAAAGGTGCAGAATTCCTTCACTTAGTGTTCTTTAAGATCAGCAGCATTTCTGTTATTCTTCGTTACACTCTTGGGCCAAGGAGTCTACTCATTAGGCTGTTTATTCCATTCAAAAGCTCCTGCAGTTCTTCCTCACTTTCACTGAGAATTATATAACCAGCGAATCCTACATATGATAATCTTTCAAAATTAATGTTAATCTCACTCCGGAACTTCCTTTTTTCTCTGTCGTTACTTCTTTGCTGTGTTGTACACTGATAAGTAGGAGCAGAAAGCTACGTCCTTATATGTTACCCTTTCTCGTCCGAGAACTTCGGTCTTGCTCTTCTGTTCTTATTTTCCTCACTTGGTTCTTGTACACTTCGTATGTTACCCGTCTCTCCCTGTAGGTTACACCTGCTTTCGTGAGTATTTCGGATATCTTCCACTTATTGTACATTGTCATTCGAGTTTTATGGGTGAACAGTCCTGCAGCATATCCTCATTTTTCTTCAGTCTTACTATGTGGATGAGCGTACTCCTGTGGAAGATTGATGCACGATACCGTCACATTAGGAGTACCATATGAGGAGGCTGGATGTCCGTGGCGTACCGTTGTGCCATCAGAATTTACTCACTCACTACCAGTCGTGATGTGAAGTCACACACGATCACTACCAGTCGTGAGGTGAAGTCACAACCCATCTTTTAAGATAAGTCGTAAGGTCAGTACTGCCTCAAGTGTTCCAACATTTCTACAGAATGCAAACTGATCTTCCCCGAGGTCTGCTTCTACGAGTTTTCCATTCATCTGTAAATAATTCCTGTTAGTATTTTGCAGCCGTGACTCATTAAAGTGATAGTTCGGTAATTATCGGTCTGTCAACACCTTCTTTCTTTGAGATTGGAATCATTATATTCTTATTGAAGTCTGAGGGTATTTCGCCTGTCTCATTTGTCATGCTCACCAGATGGTAGATTTTGGTCAGGGCTGGCTTCCTCAAGGCCATCAGTATTTCTAATGGAATGTTGTCTTCTCCCAGGGACTTGTTTCAGCTTAGGTCTTTCAGTGCGATGTCAAAACCTTCAAGCAGTATATCCCCCATTTCATCAACATCTACGTCCTCTTCCATTTCCATAATACTGCCCTCAAGTACATCGCCATTGTATACAGGATGGACTATTGATAGTGACTGGGCCTAATATCTCACGAAATAAGCATCAAACGAAAAAACTACAAACAACGAAACTCGTCTAGCTTGGTGGTGGTAACCAGATGGCGCTATGGTTGGCCAGCTAGATGGAGCTGCCATAGGTCGAACGGATATCAACTGCATTTTTTTAAATAGGAACCCCAATTTTTTATTACATATTCGTGTAGTACGTAAAGAAACATGAATGTTTTAGCTAGACCACTTTTTTCGCTTTGTGATAGATGGCGCTGCAATAGTCACAAACGTGTAAGTACGTGTTATCACGTAACATTCCGCCAGTGCGGACGGTATTTGCTTCGTGATACGTTACCCATGTTAAAATTGACCGTTTACCAATTGCGGGAAAGGTCGATATCATGTTGATGTAAGGCTACTGTGATCAAAATGCCCAACGGGCGTGTGGTATACATGCTCCTCGGTATCCTGGACGACATCATCCAAGTGTCCAGACCGTTCTCTGGATAGTTACGTTATTTAAGGAAACAGGAAGTGTTCAGCCCCCTGTGAAACGTCATCCACGACCTGTAACAAATGATGATGCCCAAGCAGATGGTTTAGCTGCTGTCGCGGCTAATCCGCACATCAGTAATAGACAAATTGCGCGAGAATCTGCCCCCATTTTATCGATGCCAATCTAAGTGGTGCAATGTATGCTGATTGCCTACGTAATGTTCTACCGATGTTACTATAAGATGTTTCACTGCATGACAGAATGGCGATGTACTTCCAACATGATGGATGTCCGGCACATAGCTCGCGTGCGGTTGAAGCGGTATTGAACAGCATATCTCATGACAGGTGGATTGGTCGTCGAAGCGCCATACCATGGCCCCCACGTTCACCGGACTTACGTCGCCGGATTTCTTTCTGTGGGGAAAGTTGAAGGATATTTGCTATCGTGATCCACCTACAACGCCTGACAACATGCGTCAGCGCATTGTCAATGCATGTGCGAACATTAAGGAAGGCGAACGGCTCGCTGTTGATAGGAATGACGTTACACGTGTTGCCAAATGGATTGAGGTTGACGGACTTCATTTTGAGCATTTATTGCATTAATGTGGTATTTACAGGTAATCAAGCTGAAACAGCATGTTTTCTCAGAAATGATAAGTTGACAAAGGTACATGTATCGTAATGGAATAACCGAAATAATATGCTCAAAGGTACCTACGGTCTGTATTTTACTTTAAAAATCCTACCTGTTACCAACTGTTCGCCTAAAATTGTGAGCCATAGGTTTGTGACTATTACAACAACATCTATCACAAATAGAAAAAAGTGGTCCAAGTAAAACATTCAATTTCTTTACGTACTACACGAATATGTAATACAAAATGGGGGTTCATATTAAGAAAAAAACGCAGTTGATATACGTTTGGCCTATGGCAGAGCCATCTAGCGGGCCAACCATAGCGCCATCTGGTTTCCTCCTTCAAGCTAGACAAGTTTCGTTCTTTGTAGATTTTTCGTTTGACGCTTATTTCGTGAGATATTTTGCCCGCTCACGATCAATGGACCACCCTGTATACTCCTTCCAGCTTTCTACTTTCCCTTCTTTGCTTAGAACTAGGTTTCCATCTGAGCTCTTGATATTGATACAAGTGGTTCTCTATTCTCCAAAGGCCTCTTTAATTTTCTCTATAGATATATAGCATATACATCATACATTGCAAAATTAGTGATTATAATTAGATTGCAGTAAGATACTGATAACCCATCTAATATGAACTATATGAGGCACCGTAGCTGTGATGTAACGATTTTTATCTGAAATGTTAACGTTAGTTCCATTTCTCAGAGACACATTACAATATGACAATAACTTTTAACAAGTGAACGTCAAAATAATGACAGCAAATCATCAAGCTTGACTTCGGAAGTCAAGACAAGGTATGTGCAAAAGAAATTTTAAAAATTTTCTGTTTGATGTAACTGGTTTTTAGAAAAGCATACCTGTACATGGTTAAAACAGATAAAGCTGTAAGTGAAACAGTTGCGAAGGCAGGTGAGTGTGCGTGTTTCAGATCTGAACCAATCTGTCGATAATGCAGGACAAAGAGAAACTTTTGACATAGAATAAATATTCAGATCTTTTCCATTGCAAATATCAGAATAACTGAAGGTTAGTAATGATCTCTTAAGATATGAACCGAAATAAGAAATGAAATCCAATACTGAACAAACTTGCAATCATTTAAGCAAATATATCAACAACCAGATTAAAGAAATAAAATCTGTTTGGGTAGCACTGTAAATGTAAACTAGCGTGTAGTCAGTATTGTTGAATATGAAAATGCATTTCAGGCCACTAGCACAGCCTTTGTGTTGCCTAAAATTCATCAACTATGAACTTACCTGCATCCAGTGGACCATGGACCTTAGTGGGGAGGATTGTGTGCCTCAGCGATACAGATAGCCATACCGTAGGTGCAGTCCCAACGGAAAGGTAGATGTTGAGACGCCAGAGAAATGTATAATCGTTGAAGAGGGGCAGCAGCCTTTTCAGTAATTGCAGGGGCAACAGTCCGGCCTTGTAACACTAACCAAAACGGCCTTTCTGTTCTGGCACTGCGAACAGCTGAAAGCAAGTGGGAACTACAGCCCAGGGAAACCTACGTTTCTAGAATTTGTAGACTTAGAGAAATTTTTGAACAATGTTGACAGGAATACTTTCTTTCAAAATCTAAAGGTTGCAGGGGTAAAATACAGGGAGCGGAACGGTATTTTCAATTTGTACAGGAACCAGATGGCGGTTGTAAGAGTCGAGGTGCATGGAAGGGAAGCAGTAGTTGAGAAAAGAGTAAGATATGGTTGTAGCTTATCCCTGATGTTATTCAATCTGTATCTTGACATGTGGTAAAGAAAACATCTGAAAAATTGGGATTAGGAATTAAAATCCGTGATAGGAAATAAGAACTTCGAAGTTTGCCGAAGTAACTGTTATTCTGTCAGTGACAGCAAAGGACCTGGAAGAGGAGTTGAGAAGAATGGCTGTGTCTTCAAAGGAGGACATAAGATTAATATCAACGAAAGCAAACCGATGAAATAGAATGTAGTCCAATTAAATCAGGTGATGCTAAGGTAATCACACTAGGAAAGGAGTAGATGAGTTTTGCTATTTGGGGAGCAAAATAACTGATGATGGTCGAAGTGGATCGGATACAAAATGTAGACCGGCAATGGCAAGGAAAACGCTTCTGACATCGAGTATAGATTTAAGTGTCAGGGACTCTCTTTCGAAAGTATTTGTATGGAGAGTAATTATGTATGGAAGTGAAACACGGACGATAATTAGCCTAGAGAAGAACGGAGTAGATGCTTTCGAAATGTGGTGCCACAGAAAAATGTTGGTGATCAGATAGGTAGACCACATAAATAATGAGGAGGTACTGAACAGAATTGGAGAGAAGTGGAATCTGTGGTACAATCTGATTAAAAGAAGGGATTGGTTAGTAGGACACGTTCCTAGACATCAAGGGGTCACCAATTTAGTATTGTAGAGAAACGTGGAGGTAAAAATCTCAAGAGGAAAAACACAAGGATGTTGGTTGCAGTAATTACCCGGAGATGAAGAAACTTGCACATTTTTGAGTAGCATGAAGGTTGTATCAAGACCAAAACAACACCACCATACCTATTGTATGTGACAGTAAATGTTCAGGTAACACTTAAAAATCTGTGACAGAAAAATTTAAGTAAGTGTGAAGTAAATGCAGTACTGTATGTTGTGGGAGTTTGTATGGCAAGTGATGTTCTATGTCTAAGTTATACCAGGCAAATAAGAATAAGACATTGCCTGTGGTAGGCTTTTGTGAAAATTTTGGCTTTAATAGTGACTTGACAAAGGTACAAACTGGAATTAGAAAACATGGGTGTGATGTTAGTTTTCTTAGGAATGAGCTTAGGTACAGACTTACAGGAAACTCAACTAGAAGCAAGCGTAGGTAATTTTCTTGGCAATATGCAGCGAATGTGAGGCACAGAGAAATGATAATCCTTAAGTCTGCTATCAAAACAGTGTCCTTATTTAAAAGCGATGAGCTACATGAATTTATTGTTGAAGAACATTAATGAATATATTTCCAGAGAATCGCAAGTTCGATTTGATGAGAACTTGGCAAGCACAGGACTTTAATGTTCAAGCAGCAGCAGTTCAGAAATATCCTTTTATACGCTGTATGCTACTGATAACTCATCTCTTTTACTTTTTACATTATCTTCTACTGTCGACCTGTCTTCTTTCTGCATAGAATAATTTAGTAGATACATAGATGTACATTACTAAAAATAATCTCACAGTGGCAGAATGAAATAGCTTCGTAATACTATGTGATGAAATTGAAAAATATTCTACAATATCTGAGATAAAATTACTTGTTATTGTTTATGTGAAAGAAGTTTTGACTATGAAATAACATTTATTACATTTGAAGATTTTTTCTCTCTGAATTTCATGAAATGCATATGAACAAAATCGTATTCTGGAAAACTTACATTCTCTTTTCAAACAAAACTTACATTTGATCTGGGTCATTTAAATGAAGAGGTGGTGTGCTGTATTTTTTGCTTTGTTGAAACTTGTAAATTTAAATTGACATTAATTACTACTTTTTCTACAGAATTTCTGTGCCATTTTCAAAAGGCATTAGGTTTTTACAAGACTGAAAATCAAATTTGAGATTTTTACTATTTTATTGTAGTTACAGTCGGCTGTTACTCATCATGTAAAAACATATACAGTCTTAGTGAGGAAATTTGTTGGAAATAGAAGTCTTGAAAGAGAAACAGGTTTGTCACACCTTAAAAGTAAACAAATCATGAAAAATTAAAGTTAGTATGATTACAGTGAAACATTTAAAGGATGAATTCCCACGTATTTTTTCTCTACTTGCTTTGAAGTACACATTGTGGTGTCAGAGATGAAGTATGTGAATTATTTTCTGAACAAATTTCTATTTGAGATTCATTACTATGGTGATGGTTTGGGGTTACATGAAGGCTACAGAGAAATATTTTGTGAGATACTCGTACATGGTCTTATGATGAGTTTCTGCAGTTTTGTGGGAGCTATGGAGAAGAAGTTTTGATGATGTTTTCGTGATGCATTGTGTCACATTTATGGTGTTTATAATGTTGTTAGGATAATAATTCGTTAATGACTTACTTGTATTCAACTTTATGATTGGTTTTGTTCTCACTTGTGATGTTACAATGTTTGTGGTATTGGACAATGACTATGGTAACTTAACTGTATGTGCTGATTTAAAATGTTTGTCTATGGTTATGTTGACTATTGTTATAAGATGCTTGCAATAGGACTGACATAATTGTGGTATGTGATTTTTAACTGTTAGCTTAATTTACATGATGTGGTGTAGGTATGAAAACATTACTATATTGGTCTATGTGAAGTGCTGAATATAATGTTGATACTAAATTTATAATGTAATGCCTGATGATAAACTTCAAAACTGTCTGACATATAAAATGTGTAACTTAATATATATAAAATGGAAGGATTATTCAATACTAAACAAAATGGGAAATGTGGGATTGTTTCTGTTCAGAAAATGTTAAGAATGTACCATAGTTACAGTATAATTGAGGTAAACAGAGTGTTCCTGGCTCTTACTTGTTACACTTCTAACAATACTATAAGATATTCAGTCTACCTTAATAGCAAAGTTGGAATATTCCATGTGTTTTTTCTGCGTACAATAGGTTCAATTTCAATAGCGTAGGGAATGAAGTTAATTTCTTGAATTCAAAAATTTCTTTTCGATATATGTTTGTAACTGAAGGAAAGCAAATATTATTCACAATAATCAAATCCTTTTTGTGTACCCAAGTTGGTTATTGTACTTATATAAAAATGCTTTGTTTCATGTCAGAAAACAAGGAATTTAAATGTGCTTGTAAAATTGCCCACTATGGGTTAAAAATCGATCACTAATCTATTGTTATTACATTATTTTACGAATATTGCCTGCAGCATCTGGGTCATTTCATTTTCGCTTCCTCAAATGACTTGACTCCTTGAAAGTGTTTTCTGCTAATTATAAGAAGTTGACATGATTATCTTGTACAATTACTCTCTAAATTTAGCTTTAATTGAAAATATTATGAGATGTGCTGTTGTCTTCAAACCTTTGGTATTGCATCAATAAATTCTAATTGCATTTTTTATCTTTGTTTGAAATGTCCTTTGCAGGTTTTTTGATACGTTGCTGCTCAAGGTCTTAGTAAAATCAGTGTCATAAATTCCGTATATTCTGTGACAAAGTGTCATTAGACCTACAATGACTCCAATGATGGCTTTTACAAATTCCAATTAGTAATCAATTTTTCTGTCACATATTTCAGTGCAAATGAGCTAATTTTCTGCAAAACATACAACTCTAAAACTGATTTTGAGCCTATGAAAAAACAATTTTCATGAATATCCTTTCTAGATAAATTATTTGAGTGCCTTCTTTAACACAACTAGATTAGGAAGATACTGTGAAAAGATTCTACAAGAAATTTTTTTTGTATATTCTTGTTTTTCTGTTTGTCTAACAAAGTTTGTATATAACTTGTATACTGGTAATTGGGGTGGAGAAACTTTGAAAATTATGAAGTTTTGTTAGCAAATCTCAATATCGATATGCTTTCATGTCTAAATGAAAAATTTTAAATTGCATTTGTGCTTCGAAACTTCATGTACAACTTTCGTACTTCTGCTTGTAATGCATGATTGCTGGTGCTGATTTTCTATTTAGCATTTGATGGTGCCATGACAGCTCCAGTATATTAGGACATTGTCTTATAAAACAGATATGAAGATGTACTTTAGTGTCCAAAGTCTGGGGACCTACAAATTTGTGGCCATAGATGCGAAATAAAAGATATTTGAATGAAATTTTATATGTGTCTCTCTAAAATTACTGAAAATTGTGATACTATTTTATTTTCAGGAATGTTGATACCAATTTTCTAATATCCAATAAGAAATTCATGTTTGTCCATAATGACACAATGCATTAATATACTGTAGAAGGTCTGTGTTGTTCTTAGTCAGTAAATTTCCTAATAAATACCTTTACATGTTTCTGTGCTCTAATGCTGTGGTACAAAAATTAGTAATGGTACAAATTCCAAGACAAATTACAACATACAATCTTGTTTAAGGTTTTCCCCTCGAAATAGATGTATTATCAGTTATAAGAATGCCACTGGTATATAAACCATTTACAAACTTCATTTACTTGAAGCTTGAGTTGTGGCATACATTGAAAATCGTATAATCTATTTTCACAACTAAATAAACATCTTTTGTTTCTGTGAGATATCTAAGAACTTTTATCCATAAAAATATAATTTAGTGAAATCTGTTACTATTATTGAAATTGTAAATCATGAAGTTACTTATATTAACTAACAGACCCTTCGAGTTGTTTCTAGAAGAAACTGTGTTATGTACATATGATGAAATTCGAGCCAAAGCCATAAATTTTAATTTATCACTTCTGTCAGTTCAGTTCGTCACTTCAGTCCAGTCTTTCTATTTAAGTTCTTACACTAGACATACACTGTGCAAGTAGTTTTTGTTCGAACTTTATTACAAAGTAAACAGGAAAATGTTTCTAATTTATGTTAAAATACTGTCAGTCAAACTTTGGGAAACTTAACTAACATGAAATGTGTTAATACCATGAATACTCCATTAATCTTCAGTTCTACCAAGGGAACAATGCATATTATTTGTATCTATTTCAAGGTTTTACGATGGAGCCCTCATTCGGACGCTGATGCAGCATTTTTAAGATAAGGAGTAGCAAATAACCTTCTTCCTTAGAACAACACAATACATACTGAAAAATTAGTATAAGCAAATAACAACAAACCTTTAACAGTAAACCTAAGGGGACTTTATAATAAAGTGATGGACAGACGATTAATGGCTTCACAATGACAAAGGCTTTCTTGCAGTATGATATCAGTATTACTTCCAGATGCTAGATGTAACACGAACAGGCTCAATAATCGAAACTGCTCTTTTGGAGCCGTGCTGCCTCGCAAATACTGGTGTAGCGGGATAATAAGGGTCCCTCTCACTTTATGACACATAATCTGTGTAGGAAAAGTATTGCGGCAATTTAGGCGCCGCCAGTGGCGAATTTGAAGACCACAGTTTGATTTGAGTCGTCTTTAAGCCAACCTGTAATCATATTACAGATAATTTTAAAAGTCGGTCAGCTACAGCTAAAGTAATTATACATAAGTGACCCATTTATATAGTGCAGAAAATACATACGTGCAGGTGTTAAAACCAGTGAAATATAAAACTCGACGAAAAGTCCAATAGACCCCTGAAGCTGGGGCAAGGCAAAGTTGTCAGCCTTCTTCTATTGATAAAAACCGTCGTCAACGAAGAATGTCTGGTATGTGTTAATACGATGAATTGTCATCACTCCACTCATTAAAATGTGTTCCTTGGCCTATGGCAAGCAACAGATGGTGTCCCTGGTAAATGTTATCTATGGCTCATTTCTCGTTTTTCTCTGTTTTTGCTTAGCTGACTCTAGCGGCAAATAGATTTTCGAGGAATATACTGACGGGGAAAATGCTTGTAGAACGGTGTTTCAACAGCTTCTACCAGTAAGACTTTCTCACTGATCACATCTCTCCGAAGTGGCGATTTTGCATCATTATGATATAAAAAGATACACAATCGATGACCCAGCGGGCGAGGAAATTGTGCATGATCAACAGAATGTTACGATCTGCACCCCTCCAAGTTCCAGTTGTGGATCTCCGTGCGCTCTTCTCCTATTCCCACCCACCGTCTTACTAGAGCCGGCTTTTGTAGTTCAGGCGTGGCGGTTACGAGCGTGAAATTATTATTTATTAAACCAGTTGGCAGTGCTGCTGCCAGGCGACGGCGCGAGTTTTGGTGTTCTCGTAAAGATAAGTCATTATAGATTATAAAGCATATAGTTTACTACTGATTACATGGTAAATAGGTGTATTAGTGTGTCTTTTAAGTGTACCATTAGAGGTTTCATTTTTCTTTACGTAATACAGCAGAAAACGCGAAAAGATCGTACAGTCGGATTTTCTGTTTACGTTTTGCCATAGCAAACCTATATAATTTCGTTTAGTTGTTCTTTGCTCTCTCCAGCAATTTAACTGTAGAATACCTCTTCATTATTTAACTAGCAAAGTAGCGTAAAGTTTAAATTGCTGTTTCAGAAACTTTGCACTGTTGGTTTTGTTTACACACAGTTGCGTATAGGCCAAATTTGTGAAACCATTTTCGTGTTTATCTGTTATTTAACTGACTTATTCTTAGTAAACTATTACGTTTACCACGAATAAAAAGTGCTTGAATTCTGGTAGAACTGTTACGTCGGGGCTTTGGTGTGATGGGTGCTGTAGTTTTTTCCATGTGGGTGACTGTAGAGGCGTGGGAATAGGGGAAGTAAATGAGACTCATCAGTGGTTTTGTAGGATTTGTAGTAGAGATAGGAAGATACTGGAACAGGAGGGGAAAACTGCCGCCCTTCACTTAGACAAGGCAAGGGGAGTTCTTGACAGGTTAAGGAGGGAGAAGGGTAAAGAGAAGTGGGAAGTGGCAACAGGCAACAGGAGGAACAGGCCTAGAACTTTATCTGACAGTTTCGTAGTGAATGTATAAAATAGATTTGACCTGTTGCTTCAGTTAGAAACTGGTGAGCTTCCAGCAGTTGCAGGTGTAGGCAGGGCACAACAAACTTTCAGCAGCAAATTGAAAAGTAAGAAAGTAGAGAAATCAGTAAAGAGAATGAAAGTGTTGTAGTTAGGTAGTTCCCAAGGAAGAGGTGTTGGAGAACTTTTGCAGGATGAACTAGGATGAGAATATAAGTTCAACAACTTTTATAAACCTAGTGCTGGTCTGGACCAGGTGACAGAGGATTTAGGGCCACTTTTCAAACATTTCACTAAGGAAGACGCTGTGGTTATAGTGGGTGGGGCAGGTAATAGTATTGAGAGAGAACCCAGGTACAGTAAAAGATTGCATCATCATCGAAGCATACTAGTGTTGAGTTTGTATCTGTTCTTGGGTGCTCGACCTCATTTGAACTCTTCTGTCAAGAGAGTTATCTTGGAGTTGGGACAGTTGCCTATGCCTGGTGCAGGGTCACACATTTGTGTGGTTCCTATTGATTCTCTCAATAGGTGGGATTATACTAGGCATGGCCTTCACCACAACAGGAAGGGGAAGGGTAAACTGGCTGGGAAAGTAGCAGGAAAATTAAAGGAGGGAAGTACTGTCATGAGTGATAAAACACCAGTGGTTATAGGGTTCAGAAAAGACCCTTTTTTAGGGTAGTGAGGACAGAAAGAAACCAAATTTTAAGAGAGGTTAGGACGGAGACAAACCTTCAGTTTGAAAAATAAACCAAAAAACATAATTCTAGCTTATTGCAACAGCATAAACAGCCATCGGTTAAGAATTTTCAACAGTCAGCAGATATTTTAACTCAGTCAATGTGAAATGTCAGCTATCCTTACTGCATCAAAATATTCAAGGACTGAGAAATATAATTAATGAATTAATTATTTGCATACATGAATTAGAGTCTTCAAACCCAGCTGATATAGTCTGCTTCTCTGAACATCATGTGACCACTGGTATAGAACTTTCAAGTGTTACAGTGTTTCGATTCGCATCTCACTTTTGTAGATCAGAAATGGAGAAAGGAGGAGTTGCCACATTCATCAGGAACTGTCATAAATTTAAGAACATAGACATTCATTAATTTTGCCTAGAACAGCATATGGAAGAATGTGCAACAGAAGTAGAATTTCATAAAAAATTCTTCATAATATTAAGTGTATACTGAGCACCTGCAGGTAACTTTAATCTGTTCGTAAACCACCTTGAAGCTGTACTGGGCCATTTAACAACCAAAAACAAAGAAATAGTGGTTGCTGGTGATTTGAATGTCGATTTCCTTACAGACTCTCCCAATAAGAACTTTTTTGATTTAGTGACACTATCATTCAACTTAATTCCCACTGTAAAGTTCCCCACTAGTGTAGGCAATTGCTCACAAACAGCAATTGATAATATCTTTATAGAAAACGCCAATGAACAAAGCTATATTACAAAAACAATAGTCAATGGCCTCTCAGATCATGACATGCAGTTCCTTCTGTTAAATGTTAACACTGAACAGGATATAAAATCTGTTAAATATGAGCTGAAGAGGGTAGTCAATAAGCCAAAAATTGTTTATTTTAGGACACTCCTCAGAGACATTCACTGGGCTGTTGTTGACAGTGCTCATGGCATGAATGAAAAATATAACACTTTTGCTAATAAAGTGCTTACCTTAATCGAACAGTGTTTTCCCCAAAAACTTACCAAGGTTAGAGCAAAGTCTACAAAGAAGCCATAGATTACTCAAGGAATAGGGGTATCTTGTAAAACTAAAACAAAACTGTATCTGTCAATCTCAAACAGTTCCAATGTTGTTGCTATAGCACATTACAAGAAATACTGCAAAATAATGAAGACTGTAATATGGACATCAAAGCAAATATATTACAAGGAAAAGATAGTCATATCAGATAACAAAATAAAGACAATATGGGATATAGCGAAGGAGGTGACCGGTAGAACCAGACATGAAGAGGGACAAATAGCATTAACAGTAAATGATACATTGGTGACAGATGTGTACTGTGTTGCAGAACTGTTTAACAAACTTTTCATAACTGTTACTGAAAAGATGGAGTTGTCAGGTTCTGTAGATGCTGCTATGGAATACCTCAGACCAGACATTTCCAGTAACTTCCATAATATGAAATTGACCCTCACTACCCCAGCATAAATAATGTCCATCATAAAATCTTTAAATCAAAAACATCTAGTGAGTATGATGAAATATCAACAAAGCTAATTAAATCAATAACATCTAGTGGGTATGATGAAATATCAACAAAGCTAATTAAAGAATGTGATTCTGAGTTAAGTAACATATTAAGCTATCTGTGTGACCAGTTGTTTATCAGTGGAATGTTTCCTGAATGGTTAAAAAATGCTGAAGTTAAACCACTGTTTAAGAAGGGAGATAAAGAAATAGCATCAAATTTCCATCCCATTTCACTTTTGCCAGCATTCTCAAATATTTTAGAAAAAGTAATATACAATTGGCTTTATAACCATCTTATCTCAAATAATATACTGTCAAAGTCACAGTTCAGATTACTAATGGGTTCTGATATTGAGAATGCTATCTACACTTACAGTGAAAACGTGCTTAATTCATTAGATAAAAAATTGCGGGCAAGTGCTATATTTTGTGATCTGTCAAAGGCATTTGACTGTGTAAATCACAATATTCTTTTAAGTAAATTAGAATATTATTGTGTAACAGGAAATGCTGCAAAATTTTCAAATCTTATATCTCTGGCAGGAAACAAAGGGTGTTATTAGGAAAGAGACATGTATCAAGCTATCAGGCATCATCCAACTGGGAACTAATTACATGTGTTGTCCCACAAGGTTCCATTTTAGGGCCCTTAGGTGTTTAACTATGAAAGGGAGACTAGAAAACAAGCTGTACATGTGTTTTGTAGAGGCGCTTTCGGCCCAAATATTACAAAGAAATTTGAAACAATCTGCCCACGAAACATACACGTGAAGGCAGGCAAAAGTGGAAAAATGACTATAGAACACTTGAAAAGTTTTCTGACTTCAGTCCTTGTCGAACATGTAAGATATGAAAGCAGCCTATTGCTGTGTGATTCCTGGTCAGGTCATAAAGATAGTACAGTTCTAAATATATGTTTTCCTAAGTGAGATGTTATGCTGAAGGTACTGCCACCGAAAACAACAAAATATTCCCAACCCCTGGAATTTTACTTCTTTCGGCAATATAAACTCTGTAACAGAAAGACTGCTACAGTGTGCCAAACTGAAAATGAAGATACATGACCGTTATTTCATCGCCAAACTTCACTCTGTGATTTGCAATGAATTATCTCCGCCAAAGTATACGCCGGTGTTGCAGTATGCTTGGTGAATGGCGGGTTATGACACTGACAGATCCACATCATCGATAACAAATACAATAGAGTGGCTTTTGATGCTGGACTGCTTGAACGTGAAAGCTATTTAGAATGTAAAAACGTGACATTAGTAAAGTGTGCACACTGTTCTCTGCAAGTTTGTTTAAAAAACTTCATCGAAATCCTGAACTGGTACTATGAGGGCTACTATAGGGACTATCAGATGTGTTGGTTATATGTGTTTTGCACTATTATAATTAGCTTAAGCAGATGATTTTAGTTTTTGCATTGTTCATTGAAAATATAATGATAGTCTGACGCCATGGCATGACGTATAATGTTCCTCCTATGGTACTGACATCTTGTTACTTTGTTTCTATCTATTAAAATGTCACTTATGGTGGAATACAAGGTTTTGCATGGAAATATCACAGACTACCGGTTTTTTATGAGTGATTGTTATTCTAATCATGATTTAGTCCCATTTAGAGGTCAAAGATATTTCTTGCTAGGGAGACCCCAGTGTATCCCAGGCAGTACTTCTTTACAAAGACGCACGCACCACAACAAAAAGAAATGGGTTGCTCTAATTCTGGGAGCAGGTTGGCCTTGTCCTCTTCACGGAGTATCCTAGGACTCAAGTTACGCACTGCCATTTAATTCAGTTTGCATCCTTCTATCTCAGGAGTCTATAAGAGACTCCAAGTAGCTAAACAACAGTTGAGATGCGATTCTTCAGTTTCTCCCGGCGTATTTCTTGTTCGTACAGTCCACGGGTGTACTGCCGGTCCATAGTGTCCAACAAGCACAATATTTCTGTGATAAGACATGTCGCCATCGCCAGGTGCGCTGACGAACTGAGCTCCTGAGGGAGGGCAGCCGTCTTAAATCCCCTCCCCTTGCGAGGCGTCCTCTCCGTCAGCACAGACGCCGACGCCAGCGTCTCAGCGACCGCCGACACGGGGCCGCACATAAGAACGCCTAGCGACGTTATCTAAATTCTCTTGCCTCTCCGACAAACCATCGCTGGAGGCTCCTCGCAAGACGGTC
This sequence comes from Schistocerca serialis cubense, assembly GCF_023864345.2. Lineage (NCBI taxonomy): Eukaryota > Metazoa > Arthropoda > Insecta > Orthoptera > Acrididae > Schistocerca > Schistocerca serialis. The sequence goes on from NC_064642.1 coordinate 221,919,005, forward strand.
ATCAATTTCACGGACATTGAGCTGACTGGGGATGTAGTTTCTCTTCTGGAGAAGGGACTTAATTTTGCTCCCACACCTACGTTCACGCTGCTAGTGGACATTGTCAGTGCAGTTGAACAGGTTGTTGCGCAACTACCACCTGAAGCAGCTGAAGAAGTACGCCAGGAAACCTGCCGTGCTCTGACGAGAACTAAACCGATCAAGTCGAATATTACCAGCAGGGAGAGGGCAGTCATTCGAGACCTGAGACAGAGCCCTGAGATTGTTGTCTTACCAGCTGACAAACGCAATGCTACGGTTGTTCTTTCCCATAAGGACTACATTGAGAAGATGTGGAGCCTGCTACATGACGAATCTTATAGGATGATCAACGCTGACCCCAAAAAGAAGGTGGAGAACAAGACTAGGGCTCTTCTCAAGGACGCGGATTTCCCAGAAGGTGTCGCCAAGAAATTGATACCTCGATGACCTGTACCGCCAAGACTTTAGGACTCCCTAGAGTCGACAAAGAAGTGGTGCCGTTGCGCCCAAGTGTTAGCAACATTAGGGCACCTATATATATATATACTGGTCAAATACTTGGCAGACTTACCAAGCCCTTATGTGGGTTAATGCCCTCATCACGATCGTAATTCTGTGGGTTCCGTAAAACGTCTTGACAATTTCAAGCTGAAATACTCAGATATCCTGGTGAGTTTTCACGTTGTTTCATTATTCACCAGGGTGAATAATTTGACGAGAAGACGACCGACCTTTTCAGGTACGTTCTGACCTCTACATATTTTCTCTTTAATGGAGAATACTATGAACAAACAGAAGGAGTCGCAATGGGAAGCCCACTCTCGCCTGTGGTCGCAAATTTCTTAATGGAGTACTTCGAGGAGGAAGCTTTGGCGTCATTCAAATGGAAACCTACATGGTTTCTCCGTTATGTGGATGACACGTTCGTGGTCTGGCCCCATGGAAGGGACAAGCTCCTAGACTTCCTTACACACCTGAACTCCATGCATACCAACATCAAATTTACTATGGAAACCGACGCAGAAGGAAGATTACCTTTCCTGGACGTCATGGTCAAAAGAAGAGAGGATGGCACCCTGGGGCACGAGGTATACAGGAAGAAAACGCACACTGATCTGTATTTTCATGCAGGTAGCTGCCACCACCCTTAGCAGAGGACTGTAGTGCTAAAAACACTGGTGCACAGAGCGCACACCATGTCTGACGCAGAGAGTCTGCCTCCACGAGCTAGAACACCTCAAAACTGTATTCCCCACCCCATTGCAGTACAGCCTGTGAAGACGGAAGAAGTTACGAATGAAGAGATATTCACTGCCTATATACCGTATACTGGCGCACTATCGGGGAAAATAGGACGAATATTGAGGAAACACCGAGTAGGAACTGTCTTTTGCCCACCCAATAAAACACGAGCATTACTGGGAAGTGTCAAAGACGATCTCGGTTTGCGGAAGGCCGGCATATACCAGATTCCGTGTCAGTGTGGGAAGGCTTATATTGGACGCTCAGTGCGCACAATCGAAGATCGCTGCCGAGAACATCAGAGGCACATTCGACTTAGGTACCCCAACAAGTCGGCAGTCGCGGAGCACTGTTTGTCCGAAAATCACGATATAGACTACCAACATACCAGAGTCTTGGCACAGACATCTAAATACTGGGACACCTTCGTTAGAGAGGCTATCAATATTCGTACCAGGGATGGACTCATGAACCGAGATTGCGGCTATAACTTCATCAAGGTATGAGAACCAGCATTGAGTCTAATTAAAGAGACGCTAAGAAAAAAAACGAACGGGCGACCAGGACAGACGAGGCTATTACACTGACGCCACTACAGACGCCGACGCCAGCGTCTCAGCAACCGCCGACCCATGTCCGTTGACCGCGGAAAGGACCCCTCGAAGGGGGAGAGGATTTAAGACAACCGTCCACCCTAAGGAACTCAGTTCGTCAGCGCACCTGACAATGGCGACATATCTGACCGCCGAAATATTGTGCCCGTTGGACATTATGGACCGGAGGTACACCCGTGGACTGTTAGAGCAACTGTTCAAAGAGTCATCTTTGACTGTTGTTGTGGAATACTGTGATACTGGAGAAAGAAAGTTATCAAATTAATAAAATCTCCTTCTCCACATTTTATCATAGTATGAATAGGGAATAAAGTCGTAAGTATCTGTAGGATTACTTTTAAGTACATTTCTGTTTCGTCTGGTAAATTTCTCTTGGAAATTATCTTCTCATTAAAGAAGTTCTAGCCTCTTAGCAAATAAAAGCTTAGTTCACAACATCAGTCATTCCATGCATCTTCAGTCCTTAATTTCAGTGCTTCTTTGTTCCCACAGATTGTTCAGAGACATATAGAAGATGTATGAGGCTATGTTCGTGTGTGTGTGTGTGTGTGTGTGTGTGTGTGTGTGTGTGTGTGTGTGTGTGTGTGCGGACGCGCGTGCTCCGCGCACTCGCTCACGAGCGTAGTCTCTAGGAAGTACCGATGTACCGTCTTCCAGTACCTTCTAGGTCCATATGAAACAACGTATACTCCCTATGTCACAATTAAAATGCAATTTCGTGTCAGGAAGCGTGTTGCCTTTGTAATTCAACTATTTGAAGAACGCTCTGGCTCGGTAGTTATGCAGCGCGCACACTCCAAGCCGAGGAAAGATGCAGATAAGGTGAGAGAGGAAGAGATGTACGGAGGGAGAGAGAGAGAGAGAGACAGAGAGAGAGACGGAGAGAGAGAGAGAGAAGCTCTGGAAGGCAGCTGAGAGGTTTTGGCGGCAGAACTACAAAGGAGACGTCAGCTGCCGCGTGGGTGGGGTCAGTGGCGCGGAAGCGAGCGCTGCCCAGGGCAGGCTCTGCAGCAATGGAGCCGACAGTGAGACTCTCCCGAACCGCGGGACAGCGAGGCTAAGCTGCTCTAGCTATTACCTGCAAATTCCCCTCTTGTGAAACAACTCCAGTTAAAGCAGAGGCGCCAGTAACGTTCCATATAGCACATAGTTTTGAGCTTAACCTACACTGAAGCGCCAAAGAAACTGATATAAGCATGCTTATTCAAATACAGAGAGATGGAAACAGCAGTAAAACACTCTGCGGTCGGCGCAGTTGTTAGATCGATTACTGCAGCTACAATTGCAGGTCATCAAGATTTAAGTGAGTTTGAGCATGGTGTTATTGTCGGCGCACGAGCGATAGGGCACAGCATCTCCAAGGTAGCATTGAAATAGGTATTTTCCCATACGACCATTTCGGGAGTATACTGTGAATATCAGGAATCCGGTTAAACATCAAATTTCCAACATTGCTGCTGCCGGAAAAAGAACAGGCAACAACGGGACCAATGACGACAGAAGAGAATCGTTCAACGTGATAGAAGTGCAGCCCTTCTGCAGACTGCTGCAGATGTCAATGCTGGACCATCAACAAGTGACTGCGTGCGAACCATTCAGTGAAATATCGTCGATATGGCTTTCGAGCTGAAGGCCCCCTCGTGTACCCTTGACGACTGCACGACACAAAGCTTACGCCTCGCCTGGGCCGATGAAATCTGACATTGGACCATTGATGACCGGAAACGCGTTGCCGGGTCTGACGAGTTTCGTTTCAAATTGTATCGAGTGGATGGACATGTACGGGTATAGAGACAACCTCATGAATCCATAGACTCTGCATGTCAGCACGAGAATGTGCAGGCTGGTGGAGGCTTTATAATCGTGTGGGGTGTGTGCATCTGGAGTGATGTGGGACCCCTGATATGTCTAGATACGATTCTGACAGATGACACGTACGTAGGCAACCTGTCTTATCACCTGTATCCATTCATGTCCACTGTGCATTCCGACGGACTTGGACAATTCCCGTAAGACAATGTGACACCCCACTCGTCCACAATTGGTGCGGAGTGGCTCCAGGAACACTCATCTGAGCTTAAACACTTCCGCGGACCACCATACTCTCCAGACATGAACATTGTTGAGAAAATCTGGGATGTCTTGCTGTTCAGAAGAGATCTCCGCCTCCTCAAAATCTTACGGATTTATGGACAGCCCTGCAGGATTCACAGCGTCAGTTTCCTCCAGGACTACTTCTGACATTAGTCGATCCCATGCCACGTCGTGTTGCGGCACTTCCGCGTTCTCGAGGGGGCCCTACACGATTTTTGGTAGGTGTACAAGTTTCTTTGGCACTTCAGTGAATTCATCATTGTGTAGGGGTAACGCATTTGAATAATGAGCAATACTTTCTGTGCTCCGGGTTGGATGGAAATCAATGCTTAAGTTAAGACTAAAGATCATTAGCAATGGCGGTCGAACACTTCCGGAAAAAAGTATCACAATCGATACGTCAACTGACTTTTCAGGAAGTGGAGTAGCGGACAGGATATCTGGGCACCTTCTTGCCACTGAACTGGAAAACTGCCTCCTAAAGAGAAAGAATCTGCGATGGTCAACAGTATGTGGGTGCAGAATACAACGCAAATCACTATGTTAATGGCAAATTCTAACGTACAGCCCAAAAACGGTATGCCAACCAGGAAAAATTGCCGTGGGCATTGAGACAATCATCCTAGCGACACACGAGATTGAAGACACCTGTTTGCTTAAACACATTGTCCTGATATATGAAAAAATCGAAAAATGTCTGCTGCATATAGTCCTCCTAGTGGAATCGTCCTCCCTTCAAGGCCTTTTTTACGGGACGTGATAATTGCGTAGGGAGTGTGTGCTCGAGTGCCTCCCACTTGCTTTGGCATAGCTTCCGACTCACCTTCCAGATTGACCGGCCTATGGTGTCGAATCGCGATCAAGACGGAAAGTGGTGCCCAGTTGCTTAACGGTGGTTTTCGGTAGACATGCTGCCCCATAGACAACCTTGATTCTCCGATGATTGTTTACTGGTGTCAATCATTCGGCAGCCAAGAAAAGAATGACAACACGTTGGTTCAGCTAGTACGAAATTGGTAACAATACCGAACGCGGAATCTTACCTCTCACGGAAACAGATTGAACTACCCAGGCACATCCCCTACCCGCCCCGTAACATTCCTTCACTTTAAACCTCCATAGCAGTTAAGAAATAGGTAGATATTTCATCAAATATTAAATGGAATATGAATCAGCATAAGACTACCTAGACCACAGATGTTAATTGTAATTTAGCTATGTCTTCCTTTGTTTCCCTCAATCTGAAGATGGCAGTCATCAACACAGAGTTTAGTTCTAGTACGCTCTTGAAATAGATAAGACACATTTCCATTCCTCTCCACCGTTAGTTGTAATTTGATTTGCACTGTCTGGTCAGAAGTACACGAAACAACTATTAGCGTATATTAATAAGGGAGTGTCAACCCTCTCTTTTTATATTGGGTTGACTCTGCTGGGGACAGTTACGTGAGTTGTACGATTGTCTCCGGGTGAGTAGCAATTCAGTCTTTCTCAAGAGTTTCAACCAAAGGTGGTAATGTCGGACACTGGGGTCTGTCACAAAGTAATTTTTACATTGCATTCTGGTCGGCACTCTGAAGAGGCCAGTCCATTTTGGAAATGCTGTTGTTCACAGACATCGCCTCACAGACACTGCCCTGTGGCATGGTGCTCGGTCATGCTGATACCGTCATCGTCTCGGAACAGTTCGTCTGCAGTATTCAGTGCACAATGCTGCGAAATGTGTTTATATCCATCATAATCGTTTTCCTTAGCACAATATGGGGACCACAGCCTAACCACAATTAAGACTCCTGTCCAATACCATCACCATTTGCCACAAACATTGTTGGCGCTACACGTAGAATACCATCACCCTTGCTATGCTTCATTGCTGGCGCTACGCGTACAATACCATTACCATTGCTATCATACATTGTTGGCGCTAAACGTGATTGTAGGTAACTTTTAGCTGGCGTCCTCCAAACCTAAAGCGTGTAGCGCGAGACAACACCTCAAATCGCTTGTTTACAGTCATCCACTGGCTATTGGCGTCGCTCTTTACAAGAAATCAAGTGTTATTTAGAACCGAATCCAGAATTATGTGGGTTATGACAAGATGCTCGTGCATTCTACCCCATTCTTTTTAAATCCCTATGTGCAGTCAGCCTTCCAGCTGGACCGCTCCTAGCACCTTGTAACTCACTACCGATAACTTCCGCTGATGTCATGCCATCTTTTACAATCACACTCCACGGTGGTCGACGTTCCGTGTCCTTTCCTATATGAGGTCTGCCTGGTCTTGGCTGACCTGTAGTTGTTCTTTCGCGTTTCTGCTTCACTATCCCATCAGAACACTCGACTTGGAAAGCTTTACAAGGATTGAACTTCCGCTGATGGATTTGTTACTCGTTTGACATCCGGCGACTAATCCACTTAATCTGCCATAACATGCAAGTCTATAGATACTGAGGAATATGCATTAATAATATGAAAGTGATGCCAACATTTTGTCCAATGTCATACGCAAGTGAATTCGTGGAAGGAAAAATGAAGATGATAGGAAAACATAAAACTCTTTTCAGCGTTTTGGAAATTTTACTAATGCAAATATAAGCCTTTCGTTCCCAGACGAAAATAAATGTTTAAAAATTCTCAGTCTGGAAGCAAAGACAGAGTCTACAAGATCACAGAAGTTATTCACTGGGACTGAATGGAACGAAACTCTCCATGAAATAGAAGAAAGGAAGTTATGGTTCCAACAGCTTCGCTTTCTCTTGTGCAAACGTAAATTTTATATAACTGCAGTTTGACGGTAATTATCCGTGGTCTAGACTGCTGGCACGGTAGCTTAGCGTGTTGGGTCAGAGGGTTCAGCCACCCTCTGTAATAAAAAAACTGAGTGAACGGATCAACGAGCAACCTGAACGAGTGTCATCGGACGGCCGCCACGAACAAATTTAACGGACAATATAGAACAAAATGAGATTAACAAAAAAAGTTGAAAAAAGGGGTAGAGTCTTTGATTCATTATCAAAACGTCTTCGGTCCCAGATTCGACTGTCACGGTGCTTAAATTTTGATTAATAATCGGCATTGGCGGCCGACGACTTCCGGCATAAGAAGTCACCCTCATTCTGATAATGGCCACGTCAAAGATGGCGGAGTAAGGGACAGAGATTCAGCGCACCCTCTTGTAGTAGGGGTGGTAAACTGCCCCTAAAGGCGGAATAATCAGCATGATCAACGGCATGAGGATGAAGAAGGCAATGGAAGGGGTGTATCCACAAGGCATGTGACCTGTAATTGAAAAATTGTCATGATGATGACTCCATTGGCAAGAGATTCCATAGTAGTCCCCCATTCGGATCTCCGGGAGGAGCTGCCAAGGGGGAGGCTACCATGAGAAAAAGATGAATAATCAACGGAAGAATAACGTTCTACGAGTTGGGGCGCGGAATGGCAGAAGCGTGAACGTGGTAGGAAAAACTAGAACATCTGAAAAGGCAAATGTAAAGGCTCAATCTAGATACAGTATGGGTCAGTAAAGTGATGTGGAAAGATGACAAGGATATCTGGTCAGATGAGTACAGGGTAATATCAACAGCAGCAGAAAATGGTTAAACAGGAGTAGGATTCGTTGTGAATAGGAAGGTATGACAGAGAGTGTGTTTCTGTGAACAGCTCAGTGATAGGGTCGCTCTTATCAGAATCGACAGCAAAGCAACACCTACATCGGAGTTCAGATATACATGATGTCGCAAGCTGAAGATGAAGAGACAGAGAAAGTGTATCAGGATATTGAAAGGGTAATACGGTATGTGAAGAGGGAGGAAAATCTAGTAGTCATGGGGGACTGGAATGCAGTTGTAGGGGAAGGAGTAGAAGAAAAGGTAATAGGAGAATGTCGACTTGGGACAAGGAATGAGAGAGAGAAGAGGCTAATTGAGTTCTGTAACAAGTTTCAACTAATAATAGCGGATACCCTGTTCAAGAATCACAAGAGGAGGAGGTATACATGGAAAAGGCCGGGTGATACGGGAAGATCTGTTAGATTACATCATGGTCAGACAGAGATTCTGAAATCAGACATTGGATTGTAAGGCTAACCCAGGAGGAGTAGGCTGAAATTTATGACATCAGTCAGCATGAGTCAGGAAGAGACACTTTAAGTTCTCTTAGGCTATATATACAGCAATAAGGAATAGCTCAGCAGGCAGTACATTTGAAGAGGAATAGATATCTCTAAAAATGGCCATCATAGAATTCGGGAAGGAAGATATAGGTACAAACAATGTAACTGCGAAGAAACCATGGGTAACGAAAGAAATACTTCAGTTGATTGATGAAAGAAGGAAGTACAAAAGTGTTCAGGAAAACTCAGGAAAAAAGAAATACAAGTCGCTGAGGAATGAAATAAGTAGGAAGTGCAGGGAAGCTAAGAGGAAATGGCTGCAGGAAAAACGTGAAGACATAGAGAAAGAAATTGTTATCGTAAGGACAGACTCATCATAAACGAAAGTCAATACAACCTTCGGTGACATTAAAAGCAAGTGTGGTAACATAAAGAGTCCAACTGTAATTCTACTGTTAAATGTAGAGGAGAGAGCGGATAGGTAGAAAGAATACATTGAAAGCCTCTATGAGGGGGACGATCTGACTGATATGGTAGAAGAAGAAACAGGAGTCGATTTAGAAAAGATAGGGGATCCAGTTTTAGAAACAGAATTTAAGAGGCTTTGGAGGGCTTGAGTCAAATAAGGCAGAAGAGATTGATAACAATTCATTAGAATTTCTAAAATCATTGGGGTAAGGGTCAACAAAACGACTATTCAAATTGGTGTGCAGAATGTATGAGTCAGGCGATCTGAGTTTCGGAAAAATATCATCCACACAATTTCGAAGATGACAAGAGTTGACACATGCGAGAATTATCGCACAATCAGCTTAACAGTTCATGCATCCAAGTTGCTGACAAGAATAATATACAGAAGACTGGAAGAGAAAATTGAGGATGGGCTAGATGAGGATCAGTTTGGCTTTGGTAAAAGTAAAGGCTTGAGACAGTCAATCCTGACGTTGCGATTAATAACGGAAGTAAGTCTAAAGAAAAATCAAGACACGTTCATAGGATTTCTCGACCTGGAAAAAGCGTTCGACAATGTAAAATGGTGTAAAATGTCCGAAATGCTGAAAAAAGTAGGGGTAAGCTATAGAGAGAGGCGGGTAATGTACAATATGTTCAAGAGCCAAGAGGGAACAATAAGAGTGGACGACCAAGAACGAAGTGCTCGTATTAAGAACGGTGTAAGACAAGGATGTAGACATCCTCCCCTACTGTTCAATCTGTACATCGAGGCAGCAGTGATGGAAATAAAAGGAAGGTTCAGGAGTGGAAATAAAATTCAAGGTTAAAGGATATCAATGATACGATTCGCTGATGACATTGCTATCCTAAGTGAAACGAATTACATGATCTGCTCAACGGAAAGAACAGTGTAATGAGTACACAGTGTAGACTGAGAGTAAATCGAAGAAAGACGAACGTAATAAGAAGTAGCAGAAGTGAGAACAGCGAGAAACAGGATTGGTGGTCACGAAGTCGGTGTAGTTATGTATTTCTGCTATCTAGGCAGTAAAATAACCAATGACGGACGGAGCAAGGAGGACAGCAAAAGCAGACTAGCTACGGCAAAAAATGCATTCGAGGCCAAGAGAAGTCTACTAATTTCAAATATCAGCCTTAATTTGAGGAAGAAATTTCTGATAATGTACGTCTGGAGTACAACATTGTATGGTAGTGAAACATGGACTATTGGGGAACCGGAACAGAAGAGAATCGAAGCATTTGAGATGTGATGCTACAGACGAATGTTGAAAATTATGAGGACTGATAAGGTAAGGAATGAGGAAGTTCTACGCAGAATCGGAGAGAAAAGGCATATGTGGAAAACATTGATAAGGAGAAAGGACTGGATGATAGGACATCGGTTAAGGCATAAGGGAATAACTTCCATGCCACTAGTGGGAACTGTAGAAGGCAACAGCTGCAGAGGAATACAGATATTGGAATACATCCACCAAATCGTTGAAGGCGTAGGTTGCAAGTGCTACTCTGAGATGAAGAGGTTAGCACAGGATAGGAATCAAACCAGTGAGAAGACTGATGAAAAAAAATAAATTGGCCGTATGAAGGATAGAAATGCAACAGCGTATGCATAACATAAAACAAACCAAGAGCTAGTGCTCAGTTTTCCGAAAGACTTAACACCTAATATAATTTCGCGAAATTATTCTTCCGGCGCACAGTAATAATAAAGCCCCGAAGGTGGCGCAAATAAATATACAGTAAGGTACTCTAAATCTGATATACATATATCATCCAATACAAAATCATCGCCTTACTAAGATCATCTTTACAAATGGAACATTCGAAAATATATATAACACTGAACACTACTCTACAAAGTATCTCATGAACACCCTATTAAAACCAACAAGGGCAACCTACACAATCCATAGTGAAACCTACACGATCCATAGCGACTCAATAACTAAACGGACATCGTTAATCAAGACACGCCGAAGGCAACTTGAAACACCAAAATATTAACACTTAATTTCAGTTCCTCAGAAAAATCACAGCTTTAGAATATTCAGGTCAGACACTGTCTCATTATGTTTCATCAAAATACAATGTACTTTTACAACGCACCATAACAGCCCCGCCGTGTTTCATGAGGTCCTCACCTTTCAGTACACAAATTCCACCACATACCTGAAGGCCAGAACAAAAGTGGTACAAATCATTATTGAAATCTTACTTTTGCAAACGCTTTCTGGCTCTCATCAACAATATCCACTGGAAGTACAGGGGCTAACACTGTCTGTTGCTCCAGCCAAACAATACCTCTCGATGACAACAGACCACACCCAGTGTCTACAAACCCACTGCCTTGCTGCCTCCACACTATCTCCAAATCGTCAAGGAAGCGTTTGCTTTCAGTAGCGATTCAAATTGGGTTTGACTCTTTCGTTAACAGTGAACTGCTTTCATCACAGCAACTCCATTAGCTAGCCACGTTTATGCATAACAAGTATTCGTTTCTGGCGCACCACGCACCAAACCCATGTTAGCCAACGACCTGGTGCTGGATCCCAGTTCTAGTTCATGCTCTGTTCCAGTACTTCCATCTCTTGCTGCCGTCTGTACTCATTCCATCTCTGCTACTGATCCACGCTGCTTCATGATAACCACGGCTACCCGCAGCTCCATACACGAGGAGAAGCTAATGCTGACTGCCTGCAGCTAACCATCAGCCGTGTGCCTGGACGTCATTGTTCAGCAGTGACACAGCGACTCCGGTAGGTAAACAAGCCCAGGAGGCACGGGTCACATGGACTAACACTGCACCAAAACACTTGTCGAAAGCTGCTGCCCATAACACTGGTTCCGGCTACAAGTTTTTGCTGCTTCCTTGCCGTACCACAGACTGCCTTCCGCTCTGTCACACCGCCGCAACTAACTTCAGCATGGCACCGCCTCCAACAAGTCACCGATACCCACCCTCTATGGTGCGACGACAACACCGAGCCACACTGCACATACTGCTGGACCACACAGAAATTTAAGCATGCTGTGGAATAGCTTATTAACGCCGCAGAAATTACTGAGGTGTGACTCCAATAAACTGAAAGACTCAGAAACTGCTCAAAGTCCCAAAAATACAATGTGAGAGTAACACAGGCGAGATGAATCCAATACAGTAGAATGGGCGATGAATTTTTGAAAGTAGCAGAAGAAAAAATAGAAAATAATACAAACCCCACTAGAAATAGCTCAGAAGGTACTGAATTGAGTTGACGAAAGTAGAATGTATGTAGAAACGATTGTAATGAAGCAGGCGAAATGGAATCTGAATGTGAAAGAAGTCAGACTGATATAATGTGCAAAATAGCTAAACAGTAATGGCTACAGAACATATCCAAGGCTGTACGAGCATGCTTGACTGTGGGGAAGATCACTACACGTTGTTGTATTAAGACCATGCTTCACTGGTAGAAGGTTTAAGCCGTCGAGTTAGAAGTGAAAATGGCGATCAACAACAGCAGAGGTTGTCCGTAAGTTGAGGTTTTGTCCCCTTACTGTTGGAACGTAGTGGTAAATGAACTCATTAAAAACTTAAGTGCTGGATGTTACTACTGCCAAGGATACGCACGGTATTTAGTTATAGTAATACTTGTTGATTTGCAGGAACCATGAGCACATTATGCGAAACTGTTGCAAGAAAAAAGACTCTAAGGGTCAGTTCCAGGAAAATTTTAGTAGTACTCTTCACATGTAGTCATATGCAGGACCCGGACTGGAAGCTTAAACTCTTCCACGATATTCTGCCAGTAGAGGGACAATGAAGAAACTACTCATAAACCTGGATGCTAAAATAATATGGACTCCTCACATAAAGAATATGAGCTCCAAGGCAAAAGGAACCCTCATGTGCACAAGGGGAGCTTGTGCAAAAAAACTGGCCTAAGTCGCAGGAGCATGTCTTGGACACAAATTTTTGTAATATAACAGTACAGTGTGATGAAGTAAAGTAGAACAGTGGTTGGATGCTAAGGAGGTGGGAAAGATACAGAGACTCTTCCCTGCCTAGACATAACAGATGGAATTAGCAACACATCCACTGCTGTGATAGAGACTGTACTACACATACATCCACTTCAGGTTTACATTACAAGGGAGAAAGATGTGGGGGCACACGCGTGAAAAATCGGGAAAACAGAAATCTTAATGATGTCGACAATCCCACACTATTATAATGAATGTGGTAAACATAGGAATGATCCGAGAAATGTCAGTTGATTATTCAGTAGCTTCCAGACGCTTCAACACACTCTTTAGTTTAACAGTTCGAAGTAGGAGCTGTGGCTGACTGACGCCAAATGCCGCTCCAGTGGTATATTTCTGTATACTTTACTGACGGATCGAAAACAGACTAAACTTCTGGGGCTGGGTAACACAAAGTACATTATAGACTATGGAGTGCAATAGCCCTCGGGTACCTAGCTGCGTTATTCCACGGGTGGAGATATTTGTTAGCGTACTGTGTGCTGGGAAGAATTTGCATAGCTGTTAGAAAGACTGAAGTGCTTACATTCATTCAGACAGCCAAGAAAATGTCTCACTCAGTCAACTTTCTGTCATCCTTTAACGGAGATCCTTGCCAATTTAAAAGCATATTGTTCTCTTTTCTAATGAAGATAGCAGGAAACGTGTATGTGTTACTATTACCTCCGTAGACATAGAGCAAAATGTTGTTAAAAACCACACAGCAACTTTTGCGTAAGGTGTTTTCAAGCCGACAGCGGATGGTTGTGACTGGTATGGAGTATAGAGAAGCACACTGTAAATACTGTTTACTGAAACACTTAAACATTCTTGCACGGAGTCAAACACACGATCCATTCAGTATTTGTATATTGCAGTTCCCAGGCTGGTAATACAATGCTCATTAGCTAAGTAGGACATAAATGTTACAGTACTAACATGTCTGGACACTGTAAATACAGTATGTTACAGTTTAAATCACTTAAACAGTCCATTCTGTAGTTGTATACTGCAGTCCCGAAGCTAGTAATACAACGTTATTTAGCTAAGGAGGACGTAAGGTCTATCGTCGTTACATGTATGGACACTTTACAAAAATCTGTATGGTGGTTGTCGATAACTCTGGGACACATCTGGGCTTGTGATTTGAAACATACAAATTTATTGCTCTACGTTTGTTGGTCAACTACGTTAAACAATCTGTTCCAGCCGTCTTATCGCTGTTGACGAAAAAGTACTGTTCCCTTGGTTACCAGTGCTTCCAGGTCAACGTTTTCTCGTATTTTTCAGACATTTGAGTACTCTATCATTCACCCTAAATTACCCCACATTTTGGCGTATTTTCCCTCAATTATACGTATTTTCCGCCAATTTTCGTTATATGTGATCACGACCTCACTCTGTCCATGTATTCTAAAACTGCTTCTAAATGTAGAACAGTTGCAATCAGTTATAGTTATTCAGGTGAAGTCTGAAGTTGCTAGAAGTGACAGCATGCGAAACGCAGGACACATGATGTCTTTGTCATCACCATCTCTATAGAGCGCATTGGATTCATCAACGCCCCACGCTGCTTAACAAACGTCTGCCAGGAAGTTTCAAATGTCTGATTCTTCAGTGTGAATTGCTAACTGCACTGTGCGCAGCCCTAGCCCTTGTGTCACTAGCATTTATTAAGTGAAAGGGGTGGTTATGGAGGTCGACTGCCGACAAGTTTTGCTCTGTTCGATCGACTATGGAGCCACGACTCAGTCTGGAAGGACGCAGCCGTTCCCAGCTGCGCTGCCAGCTTCCGAGACAATGCTGATGGGGCACCAAGGTCCCCAACAACCTAGAGGCCTGCTGGAGGACTGACCTGCTTGACCAAGATGCTGACTATCAACGGCCTTCAATAGGGAGGACCAGTGCTATACCTGACCCTGTTCCTGATGCCGACAGCAATGTTACCAGCACCTGTCTCCTAAACAGGACTGAGAACCGACCCCTACGAGTCAGCTAGTACTTTGGGTGGACCCGGGAGCATGACTCTCTAGAGCAAATCTTCAATGGCAACAAGAACACTTTGGAGATCCGTACATTGAGCTGGAGGCCTCCAGCATCCAAGGATCTATGGCCATCCCGTAACGTAACCACCGAGACCCAACGCTTCATTGCTCTAGCAGAACAGTAAGTTGAGAGTTTACCGGCCCTCTTCGGCTGACAATGTCACAGCTCTGCCAGTCCAGCTGTGGCACTGCGTTTTGGATGACAGTCTTGTACTGCTGCTGGATAAATGCGTTATTGGTAATGGTATTTTCTTGTCCCTCTCGAGTAAAGTAAAGTCCTCTCACCTGGCTCTCTACTGTAGTTATAATGAAGAATGGTGTGAGTATATGAAGGCTACTGGGTGTATCTAACGTTACTCTAACTTTTTAAGCGGAGATCGCAACATTGCATGCCCACGAAATGCTCACATGTCGGCTGTCACCGTCTTTCGGACTTACTAGTCGTTGCCATCAGTGTCATGGGAGCACCATATCGAGAGGTCACAAGCAGATGGCTGTTTTCATTGAATGCAGAACGACTGCTAACGAGATACACTGAGGTTCTCTGTGTGAGGGGAGAGTACAGACGGTTCCTTCGAGGGCTACACCACGATAACGTCTTAGGACTCTTTAACTGGCTCTGACGAGGCGACGGATGACATTAACTGAAGTACTCACTGACGTTACAGGTGATGTGTCGCCTCGAAACACTGGAAAAAAGTTACCAGGCAGTAGGATTAAATTTCCAGTTACGTTGCGTAGCATGCTGGTGACACCAACCTACAGAAAATAGAAACTTTCATTGGGCAGAGCTCGAGTGAGCAGAGATGCTGAGTGGGACTCTTAATAACTTTACTGAAACTTGTCACACCTTTCTTTAACGACTTTTAGTCACATTTAAAATACTTAGTGACAAGCTGCGCATCACATGAGGTTAAGAAAAAGGTTATGAAAAATTGGTAGCAAATATCCAGCAATTATATTTGCTGCTAATCGTACTGCTAATGTGCCTAGTCGAATAACGTTTCTAATTGTTTTAGTTAGGTCATCCCTATTCAATGAGGTAACATCTACAGAGGCCAAAATCAAGATCAACAACAGTTTAGGTTCGTGACTGACTCATGAGCCCATATAGCGTAAAGAATACGGTAATATTTCAAAGCACAGGCAATAATTGCTTGAAGACAATCACTGGCTGGCAGTTACACTAATAAATACGCGCACCTACTGTGCCGTGGGATTACCCAGTCGTGATGGCAAGCGTTTGACACTTGGTAGTGGCGCCATCCTGTGTCGGAAAGCGGAGCTAGAGGTGCACGGTTAAAGTGTACGTTGGCAGAAGGAGACGGCAAATTCTTTCAGAGGACGCTTAGAACGGATTTTACCTAAAGGCACTCAATGGTCTTTGATAGTAATCGGTGTTTATACTAATATGAAGGTAGGGTATCCATATCGATATGGATTGCAACTGTGTGGCGGAGATTGTTGGATTTTGTCCGACATAGTATGCTGGGTGATCTAACGACAGCAGAGTATTATGCCGTTACGTTTAATCGTTTGTTGTACACCTATATTACTGCTGTATAGTGTGTGCCTAAATTTCGAGTTAGGAAGACTGTGTGGATGCTAGTGGTAATATACCGTGACGTTATTTTACATAAAAAATGGTCTCTAAAATTTTACATAAAAAGTTGACACTTTTAGGAGCAGTTGTGATTCATACGTCAGATCGAGCTGTTTCTCACTTCGCCATAACCTTTCTGATTATGTGTATGTCATACGTCATGTAGAATGAGCAGTTTCTGTATGATATATCCAGAGTGATTTCAAGGTTCCCGTTACAGAGACATTTAGATATAAACATATGTAGAATCTTGTATGCCCAATGGGGATCCTTCCATTACAAATAGTGTTGATTCTTTAATTTTCAATGCGATAGGGTCTGCCGTTGCGATGTATTTTTTTGAATGATTTCGTAATGCCTTGACCTGACGTTCTCTTTATTTCATGTACTATTGTACAATTTCGGACTTAGTTCATTTTCAAGTATCTAAATCGGAAGAATATATGATACGTTAATGACATTTGTGATTTTGATGTAGGAACAACTAATATCACAAATATACTGGTCTATAGATGTACTAAGCGCATTATAAATTACTACATGGGTGATTTTTAGTAGTAAATTGTGCCATGTATGTCGCTGTTGCTATGACTCCGTGTTATGCTCATTAAAAAAAAGGGGGAGATTTTACGCTATTGTAGGAGCACGTTACTTTCGGGGATCTTGTTGCAAAGCTCTTGTATATAAGGTCCACGTTTTAACGTACATAATACTTGGACAATTGTAAATATTTTGTAGAAATTTGTTAATTAACCTGCATATGCTTTTGTTGCAGTTAGTTTTAATTATCGTTCATCATTGGTGTAAATATGACTGTATGTACTTTCTTTAACATAACTTGTAAATATTTCTCTTACGTCATTTTTGGATCTTTTAGAAGGATGTAAATTTTAATTTCTTCCATTACATCCATTATTTGCTTTCAGTAATTTATGTAATATTTTAAGTGGTCCATCTATATTAAGTACTTTGTGGTTGGTGTCTTTTAAGCATGTAGCAAATGTGGATGAGTTATTGTCGCTTATTGTCGTGTGTTCTTTAAACCGTTTACTAACTTTTCTTCTGGCTTTTACAGTATAAAATTCTGGGAAACCTTCACAGTTAATTTATTAGATTCCTGATTTCCAAAACGGTTCTGATTTCTGCGGTATGCATCTCAGTAACCATTGTAGATTGTTAGTACCTCTGTAGTTGGTGTATTATTTTATATTCTTGAAACATCGAGTAATTTTGTCGGAAATACTACCCAGATGTGGGCATATAAGAATTTTATTTTTCTCTGTTCGTTTGTGTATCTGGTGAAAGTTATTTCATCTATAGGTTTAGCAGATGTTCGATCGGTTTTGTTTTTGAATAATGTGTCCACAACGTTTTTAGGATATCCATTACTAACAGCTACATTTCGGAGAATATCTAGCTTTTTCTCAATTTTTTCTTGTTCCACTGGTAAGCTGTTTAGTCTGTTGACATAGAATGAGGATATGCGAGCTCCTGTGGTCTCGGGTGGAATGACTGGTTGTGGATAATTATGACTGTTGTCGTTGGTTTACGAAAAATATCGATTGTGTGTTCAGATTTTTCGTTTGAAATTTTAAAATCCAAAAGTTTAGAGTTTTATTTTTTAACTTTCCATAGTGAATTTAACTTTTGGTTGCAAACTACCGAATTGTGAAAGCATGACGTTACTCTCATATACTGTGCCCTCGAATAGGATTAAAACGTCGTGGACCTGACTATTGTAATAAAGAATGATTTTTAAGTTAAGGTGAACTTGTTAAAAGCTTTTGCTTCTAAAGTGTTGAAGAAAATAACAGATAATGTACCTGCTAGGCTTGAGCCCATTGCTATCCCATCCTTTTGGAGATAAATTTTATTCTAAAAGGAGAAATAATCATAGGAAGTAACTAAATGTGGAAGTTCTGTTACTTCACAAACTTCTACTTGACTGCTTTTCTTATATTTGAGAAAGTTGTTTTCAATGAACCTACAGCGTCTGTTACTGGAGTGTCTGTGTGCATGTTACATTTTCAGGTATTTTTATATTTCTAATTTTATTGACAGTGTTGTAATAGCTTTTTGTAGTGTATTCTTTCTCGTATGTGTGATATTACATAAGGAGTAAGTTGACTATGTTACTGATAGCATCTCTTGAGCTATGGACGATGTAAACAACTGGACGAATTGGGATTTGTTCTTTATGTATTTTGGGCTAGGCATGCAGTGATGGTGTTTTTAGATTCATTAATATGAAATCTTTTATACCTTTTCCTGTGAATACGAAGTTACATCTTTTAATATTTTCTTTAGTTCTGCATTTAATTTGTTGGCATTTTTCATTATTTTGGCTGAAAAATTCAAGTATTTTTCTGCTGTAATCTTCTTCTGAGGTCAATGTATTTCCCTTATCTGATTTTATACTAATTGAATTCTGTTCTTGAAGCTTATTATTCATCTGATGTATAATACTACTACTGTATTTTGTTCTTAAATTGGTAATATTTCCTCATTTACTTGTATTGGATTTAAAAATTCCCCACAAAAAATTTAAACACCTATTCGATATTTT
Source organism: Schistocerca serialis cubense (assembly GCF_023864345.2). NCBI lineage: Eukaryota > Metazoa > Arthropoda > Insecta > Orthoptera > Acrididae > Schistocerca > Schistocerca serialis. Next base: position 221,937,780 of record NC_064642.1, read on the forward strand.
TAGCTAAGGACGAAATTGTACAATCGTACTTGAAATAAAGAGAAGTGCAGCTGAAGTTATCCCGAAATCATTAAAATACTCACGTTGTCAATATGCTGTGTTTTGAGCTAATTATATGTAGGGGTATGTGAGACATTCGTAAATTTCTAGTGTCGTATGATCAACCACGGTGTCATTGTAATACATATACAGGGTGAGACACCTAACGTTACCGCTGGATATATTTCGTAAACCACATCAAATACTGACGAACCGATTCCACAGACCGAACGTGAGGAGAGGGGCTAGTGTAATTGTTTAATACAAACCATACAAAAATGCACGGAAGCATGTTTTTTAACACGAACCTACGTTTTTTTAAAATGGAACCACGTTAGTTTTGTTAGCACATCTGAACATATAAACAAATAGGTAATCAGTGCCGTTTGTTGCGTTGTAAAATGTTAATTACTTCCGGAGATATTGTAACCTAAAGTTGACGCTTGAAACCTCCGACGTTCAGTTGCGTGTTGTAACAAACACGGGCCACGGTCGGCGAGCAGCATCTGCCGGGACATGTTTACGATGACGACCGTGTTTACGAGTGTGACTGTAGTGCACTGTTGTGGTTTGGTCTAGCTGTCGCAGTGTCCGCATGTAGCGCTTGCTGCTATTGTTATTCTGCATTCGTCTGCACACGCAGACCAACTGTAGTACACCGTGTTACCAGACGTCTGTGATAGTGTAGTGTTGTAGGAACTGTGACCATGCTGTATTCGAACTCTGAAAAGGCGGAGATGATACTCATCTATGGCGAGTGTCGACGAAATGCAGCTGAAGCCTGTAGGGTGTATGCAGAACGGTACCTTGACAGAGAGCATCCAACGTGCCACACATTGCAAAACATCTACCGCCAACTGTATGCAACAGGTATGGTCGTAGCACGCAAACGGGTCCGTAACAGGCCCGTCACAGGAGAAGCGGGTGCAGTTGGTGTGTTAGCTGCTGTTGCCATGAACTCATACATGAGTACACGGGTCATTGCGAGAGCCGGTGGACCGAGTCAAAATAGTATCATACGCATACTGCATCGTCACCGCTTTCACCCGTTTCATGTGTTGCTACATCAGCAATTACATGGTGATGACTTTCATCATCGAGTGCAATTCTGTCAATGGGCATTAATAGAGAATGCGTTGCAGTTCAACTTGTTTACCGATGAAGCGGGTTTCACAAACCACGGGGCAGTGAATCTACGGAACATGCATTACTAGTCCGTGGACAATCCTCGCTGGCTCAGACAGGTAGAGCGACAGCGACCGTGGACTGTAAATGTGTGGTGCGGAATCATTGGCGACCACCTCATTGGTCCTCCCTTCATTGCAGGGGCCCAAACAGCTGCAACATACATCGCGTTTCTACAGAATGATCTGCCAACGTTGCTCGAAAATGTCCCACTGGAAACGCGTCGACGTATGTGGTATCAGCATGATGGTGCACCTGCACATTCCGCAATTAACACTAGGCTGACCCTTGACAGGATGTTCGACGGGCGTTTCACAGGACGTGGAGGACGCATAAATTGGCCAGCCCGTTCTCCTGATCTTACACCTCTGGACTTCTTTCTGTGGGGTACGTTAAAGGAGAATGTGTACCGTGATGTGCCTACAACCCCAGAGGATATGAAACAACGTATTGTACACCAGATGTACTGCGGCGTGTACGACATTCATTACGCCAGAGATTGCAGTTGTGTGCAGCAAATGATGGCCACCACATTGAACATCTATTGGCCTGACATATCGGGACACACTCTATTCCACTCCGTAATTGAAAACGGAAACCACGTGTGTACGTGTATCTCACCCCTCATGGTAATGTACATGTGCGTCAGTGAAAAAGACCAATAAAAAGGTGTTATCATGTGGACGTAATGTGCTGTTCCAGTCTCTTCTGTACCTAAGGTCCATCACCGTTCCCTTTGGATCCCTACGTAATTCAGTGCTCTCCGATACACACGATCGAACAGCGAAGGAGTGGTACTCAAGCGTCAACTTTAGGTTACAATATCTCCGGATGTAATAAACATTTTACAATGCAACAAACGGCACTGATTACGTATTTGTTTATATGTTCAGGTGTGCTTACAAAACTAACGGGGTTCCATTTAAAAAAACGTAGGTTCGTGTAAAAATCATACTTCCGTGCATTTTTTTATGGTTTGTATTAACCAATTACACTAGCCTCTGTCGTCACGTTCTGTCTGTGGAATCGATTCGTCAGTATTTGATTTGGTTTACGAAATATATCCAGCGGTAATGTTAGGTGACTCACCCTGTATATGTGTGAGTGTGCGTGTAGGAGAGTAGTCTCTAAATAGTGTCACTATAACTTTCTCGCAACTTGGTAAAGTCCTGGGGGTAGCTCATGTTAGTGATACTGGTTTCCATGAAGTAATTATTGGTGTGAAAGAGTACCTGGTGAAATGTCTGATATAAGGTAACGTTTGTGTAACTCCAGTGATTAGTGTCGGTAGTACTAGTCCCGCGCTAGTTGCCACTGCATGCTGCTTGGCAAACGTCTACGTTGTGGGTCTGAATCTTCTGGAGCGACTGGGTGTCAACCAAGCTGAGGTCACGTGTTGGTAATATAATGTAAGCTTCAAGGTCGTCGAAGCTCGCCTGATTGCAACAGTACGAGAGAAGTTTACAATGCCTGGTGTGCGAGATGTGGACAAAAAATCTTAATTACTTTTCCATTTTTAACAGACAATCGTGCCTGTTATACTGAGCTGTGTAAATAACGCTATGATAATACGGATTTTTCTGCTCAAGCATTTTCAAGTCAATTTTATTTTTGTAAATGGTCAATACGCTTTTATAGTTATTTTGTTATTTAATTTCAATTACATTAAAAAATTAAAGGGTAGTAGTTCTATTTAGTTAACAGTTTCCATTAATTTTTTGACTGAAAGTTGTTTTCTAAATATCTACTGGGACATATAATCCACAGAACGTGTATGCAAAAGGAAGAGTGTGATTACTGGTTTAATAATCGTATTAATGTTTAAATTTGATAAAAATATGAAAATGTCATTGTGCCTTTCCAGTGCCCAGTCCTTGCTCCATATTGCCTTCTATTACATAAATGGTAAAAGAGCAAAGAGATGTGGTTGGGTAGGGCGGCCTGACATGTTATTATTCAGATTGCTGATCTTGTTCAGTTTTATTTGGACTATGGCGATGGCGTAGGACCCAACATGCTTGCGGAGAGATTTGTATAAAATTAGAAAGAGAGGTACGGATCCTCAAGGAACAGTGGATGAATTAGTGCAAAAGTTACTATATTTTATTGGGAAACCTACAGCTGTCGAGTTTCGCCGAGAGGAGGTAAGCCAGGCCGTCGACACAATGTGCCCTGCTCTTCAGATATCTGAGGTACATAAAGAGTTCTTTCATGAATCGAGACCCACTGTTCCCAACTTAGGCAATTACAAACACGGTTTGAACAATGTAAAGACAAATTAGCGGATGTGGTGCGCGTGGCAGTCGATGTCATATCTAGAGTACAGCCATAAATGGAGTAAAAAACTGAGGTGGAAAGTTACTCAAACATGACGAGGCTATGAATAATTTTAGTAAGTTCCGGAATCTGTTACGGGAGTATATTCTGAGAAGTAAAGATTTCTTGGGTAACTAGGTTATGGGAATAGTAGAATTTCTAGAATCAGAAGTAGATGTCCAAGAACAGGGGAAGGTCGGAGGAGAACTGTTCCGGATATTAGCCGAGAATTTGGAAGGAGCCTTAAGAGTGTTGATATTATAAGCATTAGAAAACAATCGTGGAATTAATGAGTTGCGAAGGAACATTTGTAATAATGTAATACCCTGAGAGCCTTTCAAGAGTTAGTATGTGAGCCATATAGAGAGGAACAGGGATGGAGTAAATCCATAGACGCATACGTAAATGGAATTCACAAGACAGTAAAAGCAGTAGGCCTCCATTACACGGAAACAGAAATAGAAAGATACATTTGAGATGGTATTAAATCACAAGATAGGAAGAGACCTGTGTTCTGTACAACAAGTCACACATTTCAACAACTCAGGAACCCAGTTCTCCATATGCAAGCTATATCATATGTAGGCGAATAATGTAACACTACTACTAGTACTGAGGTACAGGATTTTACCGGACACATCACACCAATTTATAGCAAGCAGTGGGACAGAAATTACAGTTATACGGAACGGTTACGCAGCTCGTGAAGCGCTGGGGTTGTGGGGAAACGGGATATGTGCGATGTAACTGTGGACATGACAAACGAAGGGGTAGAAGAGAATGACGGTGGCGGACTAGGGCCATTAGCGGTATTATTAAACATGTCCTTTAAGTCAAGATCATACAGGGAATAGCTAACGGGTAACATAGGAATGTACCTTTGTACTGTTAGCTGTTTGTGCTTCACTTGATTCTGGAAATGCGATAACAGCAGGTGTGGTTTATGACATATAGCACACATTGTAAGTGGTCCGCTGTGAGTAAGGAATTGGAAATATATACAACAGCCAATAGCACTAGTATTGGTTTAATGGGATGTATAAAAGCAAAGATGAGGGTAGGACCATAATGATGGAAAAGTAAGGTGAGAATCATTAAGGGACTCTCATGCATTTTACGATCTGACTTTATTGGGAAGATTGGGCTAATTTCAAATATGTATGAGCAAAAGACATCGGTTTTGGTTTAAACTCATTAGAAAATTACACTCTGTCAACATAATTACGAAAACAGAAGTTTCCTAGTAAAGAGGAGAACCGTTACAAACACATAGTATGGTACACCAGAGACCGGATCCTATGGGACAGTTACAGGAGACGTTAAACGTAAATTCATAGAGATATTGAATCAGTCTTAGGATGTAATACCACTAACCTAGGCGCTACATCCTTGGTTGAATATACGATTTAACTCACAGATAACAGCCCAGCATGAAAACGTTGTTACAGATTGGTGCCATCCCGTGTGAAAATACTGTGACAACTGTTTCACGAAATGTTGACAAAAGATGTGATCAGACCATCAAAATCACCCCACACGGCACCTATACTTTCGGCACGAAAGCCTAATAGTGAAATCAGACCAGTGGTAGATTACAGAGTTTTAAATAAAAAATCTGTACCTTTCTCAGTTTAGATGGTTAAAGGAAGCTAAAGTATTCAGTACATTGCACCTTAATGAGGTGTACAATCAAATTCTGTTAGACGATAAATCCAAACACATTACGGCATTTGCTACTGACTGGAATTAATACGAATTCAAAGCGTACTATTTGGTTTATCTACATGGGTTTTAGTGCTTCCGCAGTTGATGGTCACCATATTTCATGCCATTAAATTTACCTATGTGTATAATTATTTGGATGATGTGGTTATTTTCAGCGGAGATACTGAGGCGATTTGCTAAATTTGAATGAAGTATTTTTACGTATAGGAAAAGTGGTGCTCACCGTAAATTCCGATGAAATGAAGCTAGCATGTTGTACCATGGAGTATCTGGGACATGTAGTCTCAACCGAGGGTATAACTGTAGACCCAAAAATAATAGAATAATAGGAACTATCCTAGACAAGGAACTATCCTAGACTTTCATCCTCCCAAGATCATTAAAGGAATGGGTCGTTTCGTCGGAAAGGAGAATTTTTTCCGAAAATTTATCGCAGGATTTGCTAATAGAACAGCTCATTTGAATGACCTACGTTAGAAGGGACGCAAGTTTGAGTGGGTGGAAGCGCAAACTGCAGCATTCGATGATATCAAAACAGCACTGAGAACAGTTCCACTTTTGGTGCTTCCTGATTTCAATAAACAATTTATTTTGCAAATAGATGCCTCAGTGGAAGGAATTGGAGCAGTACTTCTAGGAAACAGTGAAGCACATCGACCAACAGCTCATGCATCTAGGGCCCTTAATGATCTTGAAAACAAATATTCCATCTATGAAGTAGAACCGTTAGCAGTGCTCTTTGTACTAGAAATATTGAGATGTTACTTAGAACATTTACATTTTTGTCTAGAAATAGGCGACGGCGCACTTAGCTGGGTCTTGGCTAAACCCAGAGAAACATTGCGTATTATAATACGGGCTGTACAAATACTTTCGCGGAACTGATAGGGTGAGAGTCAACACTCTTAGTACGATGTCTGAAACAGTCGGTAGTACGGAGGGCAAAAGACAACAGGTATTGTATTAATTTGATATTAACTGACCTGCCTCTAGCCGGCCGAAGTGGCCGTGCTGTTAAAGGCGCTGCAGTCTGGAACCGCAAGACCGCTACGGTCGCAGGTTCGAATCCTGCCTCGGGCATGGATGTTTGTGATGTCCTTAGGTTAGTTAGGTTTGACTAGTTCTAAGTTCTAGGTGACTAATGACCTCAGCAGTTGAGTCCCATAGTGCTCAGAGCCATTTTTTTGACCTGCCTCTAAAAGTGAAGCCTATAAACGTTATTTACTACAGAAGGACGTGCTTTGTTTTATTGCATGTTATGACAAAAAAACAAAAATTTTGCTTTCCCAAGAACCAATTACTTATATTTTTCAGTTGTGCTATGGATCACCGGTTAGCAGTCATTTTTGGGTGATTAAGACAAGAAATAAGATATTATGGACAGAGGTACAAGGAACAGAATTTCAATGCCGTGTGCGGAAAGCGAGCCTGCTCAAAATTCTAAGACAGGATTGCTCGCTTCTAAACCTTTGGAGAAGGTATCCGATAGTATTTATATTGATTCTACGGCAGTTCAAAGAGGGTAAAAGTAATGTTTCAGTTCGGATAACTGCATTCTCGCGATATACGTGGTTCCCTCTTATCAAGGTAGCTACCCCCAAGGCGAGAATTCGTAAATTGAACAGTTTGTTTGCCAGCCTTAATTAGTTATCACCGGGGACTAGTCTCTATCATGGTTATTGCTCGCCTGTAATACGACTAGACACGAATGCCTACGGGCCACACCTGCCGATTTGCTTTCCGCGTTTAAAGCTACTACTCCACTAAGTAACCTGTGGTCTATGGAGGAACTGTTAGTGATAGGGTTTCGCCACATCAATTGGTTGTGCAGTGGAGGAAAGCACGCAGGAATATCAGAAATGTTCATAGGCGTGAAGCACGAAAATACAATAGAGGCTGGCGGCCTAACCCCTATCACGTTGAGGATAAGATTATGGTGCAGATTCTGAGAGCGACTAGTAAGGCTATTGATAAGTTCACCAAAAAACTACAGCGCAAACGAGGCTTTAGAGCCAGGTCTGTATTGTACGGTGGATGTGATGTGTTGCGTACGAAACTAAAACCCGCAATCAGATCCAAACTTCGTGGTAAACAGTGAAGAGGTGTCATCCTGCAGCAAGATAACGCTCGCCCACATTCTGCTAAACGGACAGCCGACGCAATAAAGGAGTTGAGATTCGAGGTGCTGGAACATCCACCATACAGTCCAGACCTGGCTCCAAGCGATTTTCACATGTTTGGACCCTTAACGGAAGCACTACAGGGAAGAAGATTTGAAAGTGAAGAAGACGTTACTGCTGCGGTGCAAAATTGGTTACAGATGTAACCGAAAAACGTATTTTTTTATGAAATAAAAAAAACTCGTAAAACGTCGGAAAAACGGCATTGAAGGGAGGTTACTTAGAAAAATAACGCATGTTTCAGTTTTCTATGTTCAGAATAAGTACAGCTTTTCACAAATATGCCTTTACTTTTTTTATTCCCCTCGTATACCGGTGTAGATGATTTTGTAAGTAAGCTTTACCTATAATGTACTTTTAAAGATATAACAAGGGATGGCTTTCATGATAGTGCATACGCGTGAATAGTGAGTTTCGGCATTAACAGCTATTTACAAATAACTGTTTAACCATGGGTAACGCCACTGTCCAAGCTAGTAACATATATAATCATACTAACCCAATAAGACATCCCCCCCCCCCCCCCCCCACACTGGTAAAAGCACAAATCGCACACTGGGCCTGGGTAGGTCACCACACCTGCACTCACGTCACCATATTCCCTTAAATTCCGGGGAGAGAGCGATGAGTTCTGACGCCAAGTTCAAATACTTCCCAGACGTGTTCCATCGGGTTCACATCTAGCAAGGTGGAGGGAGGGGGGGTGGGGGTGGCAGCACATCAACTAAGTCGCCATTGTGCTGCTCGAACCACTTCTCATATTCTTTTTAAGATCGCGCACTATCTTGCTGAAATATGCCACTAGCATCGGGAAATGTGGTAGTCGTGAAGTGGTGTACATGGTCGGCAACCATTGTACGATACACTTGGACCATCATGGTGACTTACACGAGCTCCAGTATACCCATGGATGCCCACATGAATGTTGCCGGGTGGGTAAAGGAGCCGCCGCCAGACTGTTTCCGTCCCCCAGTACTGGTGCCACAGGGTGTTTCCCTGAAAGATTAAGGATTAGCGCCCTCACATCGGTATGATGAAGAAGATATCGGGATTCATGAGACTTTCCAAAGCTCTGCCACTGCACCAACGTCCAGCGCCGATGCTCACGTGGCCATTTCAGTCGTAGTTGCCGAAGTCGTGGTGATAACATCGGCACATGTGTGGGTCGTCGGCTGCGGAGGCGGGTCTTTAGGTATTTTCGATGCACTGTGTGTTCACACACACTTGTACTCTGCCCAGCATTAAAGCATGACGTTAGTTCTTCCATAGTTCACCGCCTGTCGCGTCTTACCAGCCTGCCCATCAAACGACGTCCGACATGAGCAATAAGGGTGGTCGCCCAACCCCATGACGTCTGGACGTGGTTTCACCCTGCTTTCGCTACCTGTTGAAGACACTCATCACGGCACCACCGAACATCTGACAAGTGGTGCAGTTTCCGTAATAATCGTGCCCAGCCTCCGGGCCATCACAATATTCCTTCTGCCAAAACCAAATAGATCGGCCGTCTTCCTCATTCTACGCACGGACAGTACGCTCACTGATACTACAGGGTTATTAAAAATGATTGAAGCGATTTCACAGCTCTACAATAACTTTATTAATTGAGAAATTTTCACAATGCTTTGCACACACATACAAAAACTCAAAAAACTTTTTTAGGCATTCACAAATGTTCGATATGTGCCCCTTTAGTGATTCGGCAGACATCAAGCAGATAATCAAGTTCCTCCCACACTCGGCGCAGCATGTCCCCATCAATGAGTTCGAAAGCATCGTTGTTGCAAGCTCGCAGTTCTGGCACGTTTCTTGGTAGAGGAGGTTTAAACACTGAATCTTTCACATAACCCCACAGAAAGAAATCGCATGGGGTTAAGTTGGCTCTGAGCACTATGGGACTCAACTGCTGAGGTCATTAGTCCCCTAGAACTTAGTACTAGTTAAACCTAACTAACCTAAGGACATCACAAACATCCATGCCCGAGGCAGGATTCGAACCTGCGACCGTAGCGGCCTTGCGGTTCCAGACTGCAGCGCCTTTAACCGCACGGCCACTTCGGCCGGCGCATGGGGTTAAGTCGGGAGAGCGTGGAGGCCATGACATGAATTGCTGATCATGATCTCCACCACGACCGATCCATCGGTTTTCCAATCTCCTGTTTAAGAAATGCCGAACATCATGATGGAAGTGCGGTGGAGCACCATCCTGTTGAAAGATGAAGTCGGCGCTGTCGGTCTCCAGTTGTGGCATGAGCCAGTTTTCCAGCATGTCCAGATACACGTGTCCTGTAACGTTTTTTTCGCAGAAGAAAAAGGGGCCGTAAACTTTAAACCGTGAGATTGCACAAAACACGTTAACTTTTGCTGAATTGCGAATTTTCTGCACGAATGCGTGACGATTCTCTACTGCCCAGATTCGTACATTGTGTCTGTTCACTTCACCATTAAGAAAAAATGTTGCTTCATCACTGAAAACAAGCTTCGCACTGAACGCATCCTCTACCATGAGATGTTGCAACCGCGCCGAAAATTCAAAGCGTTTGACTTTGTCATCGGGTGTCAGGGCTTGCAGCAATTGTAAACGGTAAGGCTTCTGCTTTAGCCTTTTCCGTAAGATTTTCCAAACCGTCGGCTGTGGTACGTTTAGCTCCCTGCTTGCTTTATTCGTCGACTTCCGTGGGCTACGCGTGAAACTTGCCCGCACGCGTTCAACCGTTTCTTCGCTCACTGCAGGCCGACCCGTTGATTTCCCCTTACAGAGGCATCCAGAAGCTTTAAACTGCACATACCATCGCCGAATGGAGTTAGCAGTCGGTGAATCTTTGTTGAACTTCGTCCTGAAGTGTCGTTGCACTGTTATGACTGACTAATGTGAGTGCATTTCAAGCACGACATACGCTTTCTCGGCTCCTGTCGCCATTTTGTCTCACTGCGCTTTCGAGCGCGCTGGCGGCAGAAACCTGAAGTGCGGCTTCAGCCGAACAAAACTTTATGAGTTTTTCTACGTATCTGTAGTCTGTCGTGACCATATGTCAATGAATGGAGCTACAGTGAATTTATGAAATCGCTTCAATCATTTGTAATATCCCTGTATATGCACCGTGCGTGTGTCTGACTATCAGTCATTCATCGCCAGGTGGCGCCGCTATCGCCTGGACGGTTTGTATCTACAGTAGGTCGGTGGACACGCAGTGATTTTAGAGTTTCGCATTATGTTGGCAGCCGGCAGTTGTAGCCGAGCGGTTCTAGGCGCTTCATCCGGAACCGCACTGCTGCTACGGTCGCAGGTTCGAATCCTGCCTCGGGTATGGATGTGTGTGACGTCCTTAGGCTAGTTAGGTTTAAGTAATTCTAAGTGCTGCTACGGTCGCAGGTTCGAATCCTGCCTCGGGTATGGATGTGTGTGACGTCCTTAGGCTAGTTAGGTTTAAGTAATTCTAAGTTCTAGGGGACTGATGACCTCGTATGTTAAGTCCCATAGTGCTCAGAGCCATTTGAACCATTTTTAAACCACTACGTTGACAAACATTCAAATATAGATCTCTGTAAAAAGTCTGGTATTTGAGGATACTGAAGAGGTATCCTTATATTAAAAACAGAGTTGGTCGTGTTACTCATGCTGTTAGTGTACTATGATTGAGCTAATTATGTGACAGGAATACCTAAGAAACGTGTAAAGTATGATTGACCACGGTGTTGTTGTAAAAAAGGAATTATCAACAGTAGACTAGGTTCTCAATGGTGTCACTGTAATTGTCTCACAACTTGGTACAATCCTATGGATATCTGCCCTCAGTGATATTAGCTTCCAGGACCTAATTACAGGTGTTTTCGTATTACCTGATCAAATATCTGATGTAAAATGATTCAAATGGCTCTGAGCACTATGGGACTCAACTTCTGAGGTCATTGGTCCCCTAGAACTTAGAACTAGTTAAACCTAACTAACCTAAGGACATCACACACATCCATGCCCGAGGCAGGATTCGAACCTGCGACCGTAGCGGTCTCGCTGTTCCAGACTGCAGCGCCTAGAACCGAACGGCCACTCCGGCCGGCTACCTGATGTAAGATAACGTTCCTGGAACTCCAGTTAGTAGTACCAGTCCGGCGCCAGATACCTCTATATGCTGCGTGGCTGTAATCTACGTAGGGATTCCGAAGCTACTGGGCCACCTGGGTGTCAACCAAGCAGCGGAAGAAATTTAATAATTCTTGTCAAGTGTTGGAAATTTATTGCAACCTTAAGGCTTGTTAAAGCCCACCTGATTGTGACAGTACGTGATATGCTTTCATTGACTGGTGTGAGACATAAATCTGTAATAAAAATTCCTTAACTATTTTTCATGTTTAATATAAAATTGTGCCAGTTATAGTGAGTTGTATACATAGTTATGGTTTTACGACTTTTTCTTCTCAAGCAGTTTCAAGTCAGTTTTAATTGTGTAAATGATCATTCCGATTTGACAGTTTTTGGTTTAATTTCAAGTATTCAAAATTTTAAAAGGACGGAATTCCATCTAGTTAATAGTTTCCCTGAATTATTTGACTGAAAGTTTTTTTCTATGTATCCACTGGGATATATAATCGATACAAGGTATACCCAAAATGGAGGATTGTGATTAATGATTTGATAACTGTATGAACATTTAGTTTTAATAAAAGTACCAAACTGTCAGCTTGCCTTTCTAACACCCAGTCCTTGCTCCATATTATCATCAAGTCCCGAGTCTCGCTAGCATAAATGCGAACGTCGCTAGTATAACATCGTTGTCTCTTCGAAAATTTGTGTGGTACAGTAGAACGTCGATTATCCGAAGTAATTGGGGGACATGGGTGTTCGGAAAACTAGTTTGTTCGGATAATCGAACTGTACATGTTTATTTGCCAAAAAGAAGTACTGTACAGTAAATTTGTTCGTAAAAACAGACATCTCTTTTAGTAAAAAATGGTTCAAATGGCTCTGAGCACTATGGGACTCAACTGCTGTGGTCATCAGTCCCCTAGAACTTAGAACTACTTAAACCTAACTAAATACATCACACACATCCATGCCCGAGGCAGGATTCGAACGTGCGACCGTAGCAGTCGCACGGTTCCTGACTGCGCGCCTAGAACCGCGAGACCACCGCGGCCGGCTCTCTTTTAGTATTACAAAGTAACATTCAAAGGCAACTTCAGTGGGAATATATAGTATGTGGCACAGTTTATTAAACAAAAATATATACATATTACATACGCATTTTGCATAAACAATACACACAGTATACAAAATTAACGTTTCAAAAAATCCTTTTTTTGGTCTGTCTAAGCAAGCCTACACGCTTACGAGCAGCTAAGTCACGTACATTTTTCATTACAGATATCTGAAACCGGTCCCTTTCATCTTGGGCTTCAAACCATCGCAAAGCAGTATCTAAACAAGTGAACGCTTCAGAAGCTGTTGGTATACTTTCATCTTCACTTTCTGGAGCACTGATTGATGAGATGCTGCCGGCGTCATCTTTATCAGTGACGACGTTTACAATCTCGCTATCCTGCATGATTTGGTGTCCTGGATCTGCATCATCGATATTCATCCATTCATGAACGTCTTCTTCATCACATTCGTGGCGATCTATTTCTTTTAGCATACCGAGAATTTCGGACATATCATTCTGTTCGTCATTTTCAATCATACCTTGTGAATTTTCTTCTGTGTCCAAAATTTTATTCCAGGCTTTCTTCAAATTCTCTTCCTTTACTCTATTCCATGCTGCGCTGATCATGTAGGACGCGTCTTTCAGGTCAATATTCTTATGATTTCTTAAGAGACTTTCTTCTCCATCCTCTTCTGTTTCTACAATAACTTACGCAACAATTCTTTCCTGTAATATCGTTTGAAAGTCTCAATAACGCCTTGATCCATGGGCAGTAATAAGGAGGTTACGTTACGTGGAAGAAATATTACCTTTATGAACTCGTCTTTTTCGTTTAAAATGTCACATGACGGATGAGTTGGTGCATTGTCAAGGAGAAGTCGTGCTTTCTCTCACTTCCCATTCTTTACCTGATGAGCTTTTACAGAGGGGAGTGAGGGGGATGATGGCCGGTAGGGTGGCAGAGTAACAGGTGCGAGCGCGTACACGGTTCGGTTAAGCGGCCGTTCAGTTGACCGACGTTCGGATAATCGACGCTCTACTGTACCTCCATTACGAAATTGACTATTTTGGGATACCCGATGATATGAGCAATCAATCCACCCCTTTTGTAATCAAATCATAAACATCTTTTGTAACCGATTCTGTTCCGTATGTCATCATTGTTTATCAGAAACAGCCATGTAATACTTAACATTCTTTGGTGATGGCTACCATATTCCAAAAGTTTCATTTTATTTTTCTTCTCGTCTGCATTCTCTAGTTTGAAACTTGCAGTGTCGTAAAAGGCCATAGTTCCGGCAAGTACTTTCGGAAAGTCTTCGTAAGTCATTTTTATATTCTACGTTAACATATTTCTGTTTTACTTTCTTGTTATTGATAGTAAACATTACATATGCTCTCTTTTTGGCATCGACAGTTATTTCGCTACCCAAACTTCCAAACTGTTCTACTTCTTGTAGACGAATACTCCCACCTCTCAGAACACACCGTCCCTTAATTCCCTTCCATTCATTAGTGGTGATAAATTCCCTTTTCGTGCTTATCTTATAATATCTTAGATAAGACTGTTCGCATTCTGTTCAGCTGATGGTTCTAGTCCGCTGCCACCTTTAAAACGAATTACAATATCATCAGCTGACGTTAACGTTTTTATCTCTTCTCCGTGAACTTTATTTGTTTCTGACTTTCTGTTACGGCTTTGTTTGTGTACACACCGAATGACACATCATTTTCTAGTCTCATCTACCGCCTACCTTTCACCATTTTCGACGTTTAGTTGACAATGTAATTACGCATTCTGTGCTTCTGCGTTGTGTGAATTGTAAGCCAAGGCACTTTTAATTATTTTCCGATTCAATTCAATTCAATTTTTAAAACATTATGTACAAACCTGCAACAGTTAAGCTTTTTATTCTTGTAAATATGCATTTCTGTATTTGTTTATCCAATTATGTGTACATTGTCACTATGTGTTGCCGATGACTAAATTGAGTACACACTCAAAGGCCAAATAAAAAAATAAAAATAAAAAAAAACTCTGTAACACTAAAAGGAAGTGATATTTCCGTTGGATTGTTTTCTGCTGCTTTCAACCTGCTGAGTATTTTTGCGTCGTTAATGACATACCGTTTCACCTTGGGATGCAGAGAAGCATTACAATTGTAGATGAGTCAATTATCCCTGTCTCCCAACAGCGTCGATATACCCAGGGGCAAAGGGAGACTGCTCGCCAATTCGGCCCTCCTCCCCCTTCCCCCCCCCCCCCCCCCCCCCCCCCGCCCGTGCTCCCAGGGAAAGGTTCAAAATGGCTCTGAGCACTATGGGACTCAACTGCTGAGGTCATAAGTCCCCTAGAACTTAGAACTACTTAAACCGAACTAACCTAAGGACAACACACACATCCATGCCCGAGGCAGGATTCGAACCTGCGACAGTAGCGGTCGCGGGGTTCCAGACTGTAGCGCCAGAACCGCTCCGCCACCAGCGGTCGGCCCCAGGGAAAGGAAAACAGTATAGCGTAGTTAGCTGCATTTCTACCAAGATGATGATTTAGAAGTCGGAATTAGGCAGAATCGGAACTGTATCCTACTAGTCGTCATGCGTCTTCTAAAATATGAAAAGCTCTCCCCCCAACCTCCCCCTTACGTTACATCCTATCGTAGGGCGCACTTGCTGTGATACCGCATATAAAGAATGAAAGATGCGCGAAAATGGAATGTGGAACTCCAGAAATTATGCAGCAACAGGAAATAGTTATTTGCCGGGAAATTTCTATGAAGTGTCCGACTCAAGTCCGATAGCAAGGAAGTAATCACGTAAATACCGACGGGGTAGTGACAGGAATAAAGGAATTAGAGGGAAAATCGCAGAGATGCATAGACGGGTCACCGGGAGAAATAGCTGCGAATTGTCACCAGACAGCCCGGTAGTCATAAAAAGGAAGAAATGTAGGGGGGTGGGTGGGGGGGAAACCCAAGAATGTCCCGTCGACAGCGGAAGCCAGAAGAGTCACTGTAAAAGTCAGATTCCTGAAGAGTAGTTCCTGTGCCAGTTCGGCTAATGAGAATTTTGATGGGAAACATTTATTCTGGATAATAGAATGGAAAAAAATTATACTCCGGAAATCTTATGTCCACAATTTTTGGCTTGGTAATAGGAAAAGTATGTGTAGGAACAGTATTTTCCGCTTAGGCAGAGGCGACTAGATAGAGTTGGAGAGCGATACTCACCAATGTATGTGAAAGTAGCAGCACGTAAGAAGGTCAGACCGCAGTGCCTACGTTACAGCACCGCATCGCCCATACGGAACATCAACAGGAATGCTAGGGGAACGTAAAATATCACTGCGAATAGAAAGGAGGCGTTGCTCTTGCAAAATCTGTTGGCTGTTCATAGTGGAAGGATATTCTAGGAAAGCTCAGTCGTTCTACTGCCATCTCCATATACACAATGGCTAAAAAAAGAAACATCTTATTTGAGTAATCATTCTTCTGACTCGTTTGATGCGGCCAGCCAGGAATTCCTCTCTTGGGCTATCGTTTTCATCTCAGCTTCTGCCGCATACGTCTTCAGTTATCTGCTGGATGTATTCCAATCTCTATCTTCCTCTATAGTTTTTGCCCTCTACAGCTTCCTCTAGCACCACAGAAGTCATTCCGTGATATCTTAATTGATGACCTATCACCCTGTCCCTTCTTCTTGTCAGTGTTTTCTAGGTATTCTTCCCCGATTCTTTGGAGGACGTCTTAATTCCTTGCCTTATCAATCCATCTAATTTTCAACAGTGTTTTGTAGTACCACATCTCAAACGCTTCGATTCTCTTCTTTTTCATTTTTCCCACGGTCCAAGTTTCACTACAATACCATACTGTGCTCCAAACGTAGATTTTCAGCCCGCATCTCGTGGTCGTGCGGTAGCGTTCTCGCTTCCCACGTCCGGGTTCCCGGGTTCGATTCCCGGCGGGGTCAGGGATTTTCTCTGCCTCGTGATGGCTGGGTGTTGTGTGCTGTCCTTAGGTTAGTTATGTTTAAGTAGTTCTAAGTTCTAGGGGACTGATGACCATAGCTGTTAAGTCCCATAGTGCTCAGAGCCATTTCAACCATTTTTTAGATTCTCAAATATTTCTTCTTCCAATTAAGACCTGGGTTTGATACTTTTACCTTTCGGCAGGCCTGGCCTTTGTGCTAGAGCTAGTATGCCGTTTATGTCCTCCTTGCTCCGTCTGTAATTGGTTATTTTGCAACCTAGGTAACTTCGTGACGTGATGTTAAATTTCTCGTTATTATCATATCAGCTACTTGTCGTTACTGTGGCCTTTCTTCGATTTACTCTCAACCGATATTCTGTACTAATTAGACTGTTGATTCCTATAAACAGATAATGGAAGTCTTC
This sequence comes from Schistocerca serialis cubense, assembly GCF_023864345.2. NCBI lineage: Eukaryota > Metazoa > Arthropoda > Insecta > Orthoptera > Acrididae > Schistocerca > Schistocerca serialis. Next base: position 221,954,759 of record NC_064642.1, read on the forward strand.
TTCACTTTCACTGAGGACAGGAGTATAATAATGCCGCGTGGCTAGGGCCTCCCGTCGAGTGGACTGGTCGCTTGGTGCAGAACTTTTTAGTTGACGCCACATCGTCAAAGCAACAAATTAAGGCCTATTAGGTGATCTTGGACAATACTGTTCCATACATTGACAGAATATCGTTGCTGGTGGCCACTGATGTGGATCGCATGGGGATTCTCGTCACTCCAGACATGGCTGTTGGAAATAACATCACCAGGGAATGAAAACTCATCCGTAAACAATAGAAACTGTTTGATGTTGGGCACCACAGCACCGACGTTGATAATCTTCTGACAGAAGTGAATGCCGGGTCAAAATTCTATGACCCCAGTGCTTACACAACTTGGCGTACAGTAGCTGCCCCATGAGTACTCTCTACCCTGTATTCTCCGAAGTCTGTGGTTCACAGCCGGCCGATGTGGCCGATTGGTTCTAGGCGCTTCAGTCGGGAACCGCGCAGCCGCTAAGGTCGCAGGTTCGAATCCTGCCTCAGACATGGATGTTCGTGATGTCCTTAGGTTAGTTAGGATTAAGTAGTTCCAGGTTCTAGGGGACCGATGACTTCAGATGTTAAGTCCCATAGTGCTCAGAGTCATTTGAAAATTTTTTTTGCGGTTCACAGGCAACTGACGGATGCTTTTTGATAAGTAGCGGGCCACACGATCCTACACCAGTTCCTCAAAACCTGGTTAGTTAGGATTAAGTAGTTCCAGGTTCTAGGGGACCGATGAACTCAGATGTTAAGTCCCATAGTGCTCAGAGTCATTTGAAAATTTTTTTTGCGGTTCACAGGCAACTGACGGATGCTTTTTGATAAGTAGCGGGCCACACTATCCTACACCAGTTCCTCAAAACCTGGTGCTTGGACAGTTCTCTGGCGGGAACTTTGGACAGTTCACTATGGCGTAAGTTGGTATCTACAGATAAACATCTTCCAATGTGAATGATGCCCGTTGGGAAGGCATTCTCTATACATTCGTACTACATTACAGACACTACATCCTGCTGCACCGTATATTAAATACGTCAGCCAACTCTTGTGATGTAGCCATCTTTGACTACCAGTAATACACTGCACCTAGCAGCACACCTCATCAAGTACACCCCACAAGCTGTCTGATGCTATGGACAACTGAAACCAAAGATAGTGGTGTGCACGTGGCACAGGTTAAGGCGCCGGTGTGATGCATGCGGTCGTCACATGACACAACGTGCAATGAGCTAAGCTGGTTTGGTGGTCCGGTGTCTACACTGTTTATCACCCACTGCCTGTTGCAGAGATCAGCATACGCCTGGCGTCTTTCAGAAAGTGCAGCTGAACTGTACGCGTCGTTGTAGAACTTGCATTGAGACTGGCAGTCATCACTTTGAACAATTACTATGAGCTACGTTGTTGTTATGCAGTGTATACTGTATACGTCGTAAAACAATAAATAAGTACAGGGTGTTTCAAAAAGAATATACTATTCCAAAATATTATTTTATCCAAAGAATCGATTGCTGCTCCTCAACTCGGCTATTGGAGAAACGAATACATAGTCTATTTTATATTAATAAATGGCTCTGAGCACTAAGGGACTTAACCTTGGTAACCGCCATATGTTTAAAATGGCAGCTCCGCAGCAGAAATTTATTTGTATTCTCGAGTTCGCGAAGTGCAATTCCGTGATTACGGTGCAAAGACGTTTCAGGTTGAGGAACCAAATTGATCCTCCGAATGGGTGAAACATTCGCAGATGGTATCAACAGTTTCTAGAAACGGGATATGTATGTAAAGGAAAGAGCCCTGGCTACACTCGTTTTCCTAAAGAAAATGTTGCACGCATTCAAACTGCTTTGCAACGTAGTCCTTCAAAATCAACTCGTCGTGCCAGCCGGGAGTTAAAACTGCCTACAACAACAATTTGGCGTGTTGTGAGACTTCGGTTGCTAATGAAATCGTACAAGTTACAGCTGCTACAAGCTATGCGTCCTGATGAAAAACGCAAACGTGTGGCATTTTGTAACGCGATTCTTGATGTTATTGAAAATGATTTCACTTTCGCACAACGCACCGTGTTCAGTGGTGAAGCGACTTTCCATGTTAGTGGTCAGATAAACAAACACACTGTTCGAATTTGAAGCCGGGAGAACCTACATGCAGCCACTGAACTTGTACGAGATTCGCCCAAAGTCAATGTGTTGTGTGCGATATCCCGATTATTTGTTTACGGCCCAATCTTCTTTGATGCGAACTCGGTTAACGGTCAGCAGTATCTCGCTATGTTACAGAACTGTTTGTTTCCGAGGCTGCACGAAGACAATTTGTTTTTCAGCAAGACGAGGCACACCCTCCCTAGCCGGCCGCTGTTACCGAGCGGTTCAATTCACTTCAGTCAGGAACCGCGCTGCTGCTACGGTAGCAGGTTCGAATCCTGCCTCGGGCATGGATGTGTGTGATATTCTTAGGTTAGTTAGATTTAAGTAGTTGTAAGTCTATGGGACTGATGACCTCAGATGTTAAGTCCCATAGTGCTTGGGCCATTTGAACCATTTTTAACACCCTCACTGGAGTCGCCAAGTGTGTCAATATCTGAATGAAACTCTACCGAACCGTTGGATTGGCCGTTAAGGAGCTGGCGACTTACCATGCCTCCGCTGGACTCCACGGTAAACGGTTTTGATACCCTCTGACTTCTTTCTGTGGGGTTTCTTTAAAGACAACGTGTATGTACCACCACTCCCACAGAACATGGAAGAGTTGAAGAACAGGATCCGTACAGCCATAACATCAGTAACGACAGACATGCTTGCCCGAGTATGGGAGGAATTTGAGTATCATTGTCATATTATTCGTGCTGAAGATGGAGGACATACTGAACATCTGAAATCGGAACTTGAGAGGTTCGTAAAAATGTGTGAAAAGTTTCGTTTTGAGTTTAATAGGTATATGCATGCGAAATACTTATATTCTTTTTGAAACACCCTGTATTTGCGACCAGTGGTTCTCTATCTCAATATAATCAGTTATTGACCCACTATCATCTATTTCAATAATAGCCATAAGATTACAGACACCCTGTATTATTATTGCGACTTTTGTACTATATAGAAACATGACGATAACGCAATGGCAGTTTAAGGAAGCAGAAGTATTCATCCGAAGTTTGCAGACTGAATGAGGTCAAAACAGTACAACATAAATAAATGTTACATTTAATCCCGCACGCTGTTGGTTTCATAAATTGAAACATCTTTTCCTTGCTGCAGTATAACTTGTACAGCAAACATTTATATGCTTTTTGTGTAAAACTGCCGCACCAAAGCAGTTAACAACATTTAACTAACCACGGTGTTCGTTTTATAAACTGAAACGATGTTTTTGTGGTGCAATCTAATTTATAAAACAAATACCTATACGTTTGCTGCGGAAAATGGCAACACTGCAAAGTTGCTATACACGTTGTTTGTGCGTATCAGAAAGAACAAATTTAAAATTGTGTCTCAAATAGTTTCTTTGAAAATTCCTTCTACTATACAGATAAATTTTTATTTAAAACTGACAGAATGAGTAAGTTGAAAGCCAGTGACGTATGCTAGTAATTACATAGCATAACGCGTCATTTTAATTTTTATACGTTCAGTAACGTCAAATTTTAACCACTGTGTTATTTAGTGTAAATTATATACTCATTCTCACAGAAATACAGCATGTATAGCTATCCTGTGAAGTCAGTCATTTCGCGTCATTTTCTTAAAAATCGAGCAAATGATCGGCGGAATATAGAACAAACGAAGTGATTCTACCGTCACAATCGTTAGAATGTTGTACTACTGTCGGACGTAGAGAGGCAAGTAGATTGTGTCTTATTTGCTGGTAAGTGCCTGCAACAAGGTGGCTGCGGCGCGTGGCGACTCTTTAATTCATTCGCGAGCGCCAACACACAGAACTGCTGCAAAGCAAACGCCGCCGGCAGCAGCGGCAGCAGCAGCAGGGTCATTACGTAACGGCAACGTCACACAAAGCAGCAAAGTGTAACCCCCTACTGTGAACACGGAGCTGCCGGCCGCAGGCTTTTGTGGCGCCTCCTGACCTAGCGAGAACACAGGACGGCCGAGAAACGGGAATGCGTTGAGTGAAAAGGCAGTGCTCTAAGCTGCTCAGTCATAGACGCAAACTTCTATAGAAAAGATTTTCATGGGTGCGTCCACCAGTTTCTCTACCATTAGAAGAGAGAGTAAGATTACGATGACTAGGAAAGAAAAACAACAGCTTCTATAGAGCACCGTAAATATAAAACTCACGACCGAGGACATATACAGGGTGGTCCATTGATCGTGACCGGGCCAAATATCTCACGGAATAAACGCCAAACGAAAAAAGCTACAAAGAATGTACCTTTTCTAGCTTGAAGGGGGAAACCAGCTGGCGCTATGGTTGGCCCGCTAGATGGCTTGCCATAGGCCAAACGGATATCAACTGCGTTTCTTTAAAAATAGAAACCCCGGTTTTATATTACATATTCGTGTAGTACGTAAAGAAATATGAATGTTTTAGTTGACCACTTTTTTCGCATTGTGATAGATGACGCTGTAGTAGTCACAAACATATGGCTCAAAATTTTAGACGAACAGTTGGTAATATGTAGGTTTTGTAAATTAAAATACAGAACGTTGGTACGTTGAACAGTTTACTTCGGTTGTTCCAATGTGATAAATGTACCTTTGTGAACTTATCATTTCTGAGAACGCATGCTGTTATAGCGTGATCACCTGTAAATACCACATTAATGCAATAAACGCTCAAAATGATGTTTCGTCAACGTCAATGCATTTGGCAATACGTACAACGACATTCCTCTCAACAGCGAGTAGTTCGCCTTCCGCAATGTTCGCAAATGCATTGACAATGCGCTGACGCATGTTGTCAGGCGTTGTCGGTGGATCACGATAGCAAACATCCTACAACTTTCCCCACAGGAAGAAATCCGGGGATGTCAGATCCAGTGAACGTGCGGGCCATGGTATGGTGCTTCGACGAGCAACCTACCTGTCGTGAAATATGCTGTTCAATAACGTTTCAACCGCACGCGAGCTATGAGCCAGACATCCATCATGTTGGAAGTACATCGCCACTCTGTCATGCAGTGAAACATCTTATAGTAACATCGGTAGAACATTAAGTAGGAAATCAGCATACATTGCATCATTTAGATTGCCATCGATAAAATTTGTCTGCTAATGATGTGCGGATTAGCCGTGACAGCAGCTAAAACACCTACTTGGGCATCATCATTTGTTGCAGGTCGTGGTTGACGTTTCACATGTGGCTTAACCCTTCCTGTTCCCTTAAATAACGTAACTATCCGGCGAACGGTCCGGACACTTGGATGATGTCGTCCAGGATACCGAGCAGCATACATAGCACACGTCCGTTGGGCATTTTGATCACAATAGCCATACATCAACACGATATCGACGTTTTCAGCAATTGATAAACGGTCCACTTTAACACGGGTAATGTATCATGAAGCAAATACCGTCCGCACTGGTGGAATGTTACGTGATACCACGTACTTATACATCTGGTTTCCGCCTTCAAGCTAGACGAGTTTCGTTCTTTGCAGATTTTTCGTTTGATGCTTATTTCGTGAGATATTTGGCCCGGTCACTATCAATGGACTACCCTGTATATTCGGAGTTCCAAAAGCACGTCATACGTTCTGAAATATCGTGTGTGTCGAAGCCAACTCTTTCCACTAAGGTTTAGTCTCTAACTATTTTAGTTATACATTTTTTTAGCCGATATAACACAATACCACAAAATAATCTGTCATAAAGCTTCGACCTAACTACGAGAGTTGGAACTATTTGTTTACAGCTCGTACAATATAGATACTTGTTCCAAAGTTTTACTGGGCTTCAAAGTAGCCACCAGCGTTGTATATAACCCGTTGCCAGCGATGTGGAAGTCGTAGGATACTCTTAGCAGTGCTAGTTGTGTTGACAGTTTAGGCGGCGCGGTCTATTGGCTCTGAGCACTATGGGACTTAACATCTATGGTCATAAGTCCCCTAGAACTTAGAACTACTTAAACCTAACTAGCCTAAGGACAGCACACAACACCCAGCCATCACGAGGCAGAGAAAATCCCTGACACCGCCGGGAATCGAACCCGAGAACCCGGGCGTGGGAAGCGAGAACGCTACCGCACGACCACGAGATGCGGGCGCGGCGCGGTCTATTGACCGACGAATTTGTAGCAGTTCAGAAGCGAATGCCGTGACGTGTTTCCTTCTGTTTAGAAATCGAGTTGAACTCACAAGGACTTAAGTCAGGGGAATGCAGTAGGTGGTATAGCACTTAGCAGGCCCATCAGTCAAACAAATCAGTAACAGCTTGCACTGTACGTACATGAGCATTGTCCTGCAAAATGATGGTCAGGTCCTGTAGAAAGTGTCATCACTTCTCTCTCTATGCTGCTCATTTTTGGAACACGACCTACGACCAGCTTAGAGACAGAAGTGATGACACAACTTGCTCACGTAACACGCGAACCAGCCTGTCGAGCACACAATTCCCCTCGTCTTGTGTAGTCTAAGAACCCGTGATGCAACAACTGCCCTTCACTGCCTGATCAAGACGCAACATTCATATGTAATATCCAACCAGGTTTACCACCAATCGAAAATTTCCGGACAGGTGACAGGTGGAATGCACCTGTTTCTTCTAGATAGCAAGTAATCTACGGTCCTGTATGGTTGGGCGTCAACCTCCACTCATCAACCTCCAGGAAACTAGAACGATAGTTTGTGTATATTATAAGTAGAAGTTTGTTGCCTATTTAGCTTTTAATTTGTGCTTTAGCTGTTTAATTCCTAAATTCCATACATGTTTGTGTATTTACCATTTTGAGTGCTAATGACGTAACACAATTTCAGAGACTTTATTCGTCCCATACTCATATGATTTTATGAATATAGACTGAAATGGCGGGGAAAAATTTGTGCCTACTCCGAGAATTGAACCCGGATATCCTGCTTTCGTGGTGGCTGCGTTAGCCGTGGAGCCATCTTGCCAGAGCAATTCAGACAACTTTACGGATTACCCTAGCACCCCTCGCTGTTCTAACAACAATCACACCGCCGCCCCAGTCTGTTTTAAATTCCCCCTTTCTCACGAAAAGAATTTCCGAGGCTCTCTATGTTCTGGAACAGCATTTCCGCATCGAACGTAAATGGGGAATCCATTATGAAACCCAGCTGCAGATACGTGTACAAACGAAACGACACAATTTCAGAGACTTCATGTGTGTAGACTGCAGGTCTGTGACGTGCTGTGTAAGTTGGCTCAGTGGCTAACGCACCTGCCTAATAAGCAGGAGACCTGATCGGATTTCTGGCCTTGGTAGAAATATTCACTCGCCTCTTCAGTGTACATAAATAAAACCTTTGAGTACTACTGGTTTCTGCCTGAAACCACCAGTTTATCATATTTTTCAAGCATCAGTGCCTTTGCATGAAACCACCTATGCAAGGCAGAGACGTGTAGTTGTGTACTGAGGTACTCCTATGAATGTAATGCGTTACAGCAGTGACTTGCAGCAGTGGTGACCCCTGAATGTGCCAAAGTTGATATAACGACGACGGCAACTCGACTGAAATGGGCACGTGATCATCGGCACTGGACGTTGGAGCAGTGGCAGACCGTTGCTTGGTCTTCTTCATTATGTCGATGACAGGGCACGAATCTGTCGTCTTCCAGGGGAACAGTTACTTGACACCTGTACTGCGGCACTGAGACAAACCTGCGGCGGCTCCATTATGCTCCGGGGAACATTCACGTGATCATCAATGGGTCCAGAGTAGCTCGTACCATGAAATCTGAGGAGTATTGTAAGCCCTTCCAGACCACGTACACCTCTTCATGGCGATCATGTTTCCCGATGGCAGTGGCATTTTTCAAAAAGATAAGGCGCTATGTCACAAGGCTAGGAGTGTGATGGAGTGGTTCGAAGAACACAGTGGCTAGTGGCAGTTGATGTGCTGGCCCCTCTACTCACCAGATCTCAATCCGATCGAACACATCTGGGATGTAATAGAAGGTGGCGTCAGAGTTCATTGCCCCTCCCAGGAATTTATGGGAATTAGGTGACTTGTAAGAGCAGATGTGGTGCCAACTCCCTCCAGAGACCTACTGCTTCCATGTCACGACATGTCCCCACTGTTATCCATACCAAAGGGGGTCATACTGGCTGTTAGGTAAGTGGTCATAATGTTCTGGCTGATTGGTATGTCTAAATTTATTGTAACGTAAATTTGAATTTTCACAGTTGCTTTTATGCGTGGTTTCGAAAAGAAACCATTAGTGCAGTATGTACTTTTGGTATAAATTTATTAAACTTTTGGCAGATTTTTGCATGTAATTTGGACCAAAATTTGTTGTAGGCATTATGCGTTCATGAATTTTTCGATATGTGGAACTGTATCTGGGCAACATGCGAAACTTCTTACAAATGTGTCTCATAAAATGATGAGAGCTTGAGAACAGTATGTTCCAGTGGTTCCAAAGTGCAACCATCTCCTTAAAACAAATTATAGTTCAAGTTTTCCCAATTTCTTCTCGTATTCTATGATAATGAATGTCAGTTTCACGAAGGATGTTAAAATTATGTTTTAATATAATTATAAGTGAAACCACACTTGAAAATAATGGAGTGTTTACTCTCTGCCAATTTCTTATTTTATTCGTTGCTTATTATGACAATATAGGTCAATTTTGTAGAAATTTTAAAATTAGTTTTTTATGCTGTTGAGACTTAATGGGCTAAGAGAAGCTTTAGTCTTAGCAGTGTTTAGTGGTGTAGATTTACTCCATCTTTAGGGCAGCTGGCATTTGTTTTCAATGGCCAGCGACCATTTTTGACAGATCAGTCAGACGCCACCTTCCACTCCTGAACCACGAGGAGGGCAGATCGTTTGTTTGCATCTGTCAACGCGCAGTGAACTAGTCTCAAAGACAGACTTGGTGTTTTAAAGTAGCATGGTTCAACAAGTGTAGCAGCGCAAATCCTAGTCTATAAGACGATAGGGCTCGGTTTTGCCTTTTTCGTACCTACTGCTCTCAACTGAATTTTAGTAGGAGAGTGGATAGCGTGTGTACAAACTGTGTTTGTGGACATAGGATGAGCAGGCCGCATCCGGGTGCAGTCATCTTCAGGTTGTGGTTCATTTTGGCACCAGTGATGCCTTCCCTTACTATTGGCCTCTCCCGCCTGATGCAAGCATAGTTTGCAATTTGATGCGTCGTTTGATCAGGGTCCTTTATTCTGGAGCCAAATGGAGGATCTCAATGAAAGGCTCCATCGATTCCTGGCTACAGATTTATGGACCTAAGTTAGCAGTAGGAGGATTGCAGGGTTCCCTCCAGTAGATATGCGGAGGGAGGTATCAGACCGCTTTCAAATCAATGAGCGTCAAATGATCAAACTGTAACACTGATGAAAAATTCATAACAGAGTTGCTGAATTTAGTGTCATACAGAAATGATGTACACGAGAGCTGGATGGCAACCAAAGTAGATAGCTATGGAATATTTAGGGTTGCATGTAACCTATATCGAAACTACAAGTTAGACGCTATAGGAAGATGAATTTTCATCGCAGTCGACAAATATGTGGTCTCTATCGATGTCGAAATTGAGTGTGACTGTGAAGTTATCTGGACGCAACTAACCGTTCTAGATGAACTCAATCATCAGGTGTTTTACAGCCATCCAATTGCGCTAAAGCAGTTGTAGAATCGTTCTCAGAAAACTAACTCTTAGTAGCGCGGACCCGCAAAATTAGACTAATATCCTGAACATCAGTTTGCTGCACAATTTTTTATTCGTTCTAGTTTCGAATATGACGCATGTAAATTGAGACAAGAAAGTGTCTGTCAACAATTCAGATTTATAAAGCATCGGGAGTCCTAAATTCAGCCTGAACTTCTGTCGTTCGATATCTTGTGAAACAAGGTTGAATGGTATGATTCCGTGTTCCTAAATTTGCGCAAAGTGTTTACCACGAAGCCCTACTTCATGCTATTAACAAAAGTACAAGCATACAGAATATTTTCCCAGACAAGTTGAGAGAAATACTTGAGGAGTAATCTCAGTCAAGTGATATTAACTTAACCTCATCATATCCAGCAAAGCTTCACCACAACAAGTAAATTGTAATGGTCTCGCCCGATTCTTAATTCATCGTGGAGCCTTCACGATAGAACAGACCTCCACCAGACACAGGCAGTCTTGCTTCAACCACACAGACCTCCTCTAAACGCTGCACTAGAATCTAACATCCAACTGCAAGTAGAACAGAACAGAGTGAGGTTGGCGAATCCTCTTTGAAACATGAAAGACTTCATTGTCTGCAAACTGCAAACGATTAGTCAGAAGCAAAGTGATTCCCCACAGATGCAAAACTGCTTCGGTGATCATTATCACGGCACACACCCCTCTGTCTCCAATTAAAAACAACAGTGGTTGTCGAGCACATTTTAAAAATACTATCATTAATTTTGGGCATTGACTTTAAATGAGAGGGAATTTCGTAATAACGCTTAGAAATAAAAAGTTACCGATCTGGTTCTTGTAGACCGTCATCTAAATTACGGCTCGTTCAATAACTGCTTATGTCCAGTAGGCATGATGGGTTCCTTTCTTGTGAAATAAGTATCCTGTTGGTTAATGAATTTTTTTCTATCTATTTTTTTATTGATGTGATATTTCAGTGTTATTTCAGAACTCCTGTTTCCATGCTTTAATGTCACAGTTTGATGACAAGAGAGTCAACAAATCCCTCCATAACCCAATAAAACGCTGAAAGGCGTTTCGGGCAGGCCACTGTTGGGCGCGTTCCCTTTCATTTGTTTTGGTGATTATCATACTGTTTCTTTCGGCTTTGGTGTATCTAAATTTTCCTTGATTGATATTAATCTGATGGACTGTTTAGGGTAAACCACTGATTGATCTCACAGTACTTGCATTACTTGAGTAGCAGCAGTGGAATTAAATTCGGCAGTAGAGGCCGATTTTTGGGCACTGGAGGTGACGACTGCATTAGGGGCAGCTTTAGAACTTTCCTCGAGCAGCAAGTGAGTTCGTGAAGCCTTCTCATTGCTAATCTCCCTCTGTAGTCACTGAAACTGGCCATGGGCCCTGCAGGGCAGTGGTTTATGGGCCGTCATTGTGTCAGTCGGGCTTGTTCCACTAGCGGCTGATGCAAGAGGCTGGGAACGCGGTGGCTGAATGCAGAATGACACTTCTTTAGAAACTGATGGCGCCGGTCATCCCGGCTCCTGCCCAACCACTTTATTAGCTGGTGGACTTGGTGTGGGACTGCGCTCTCCTTCTGCCGTGTGCGGGTGGCGTCGGGCTGACACCCAGCTAATGTATTTATTACAAGACCAACGTACCTTGTGAGATGAGACGACGAATTGGTTCGGATGTTTCATTTCTTTGATGTCGCCGCGCCTCACCAAAATGGCGCCCACTAAATCGTTTTATGGACGAGGCGGAGCTTGTTTCCACTAGGAAGTTTGCCTCATCTTGTGAAATACGCCGAGGGTTTGGCTGCAGGACCTCCAGGCATCGTGTTCTGTGTTTTGGAGAACAGAATGTGTACTGCACTGCAGTGATTGGTTGAGAAAGATCGGGTGTCCTTGCTACAAAACACGACTGGCATGGTAACCACTGCTGGGCCATGACACGTTTATCCAAGAACATTGGGGGAACTGCTGTTTTTTGGAGGGTTTTGAGCAACGGGAGAGGCAGGGACTTGTCTCTCGAGCATCGTGGAGTACAGCCGCTAGAACTCTTCCATTTCTGTGCAGAGAGCAGTTAGTTGCAAACATGTCCACCCACCTGGGCAGAACTTTATATTTTCGCAGACCTGAGACAATTACCGGTGTATGTGGGGCACCTCCCACAGTGCAACACACCACCGAACCTAGTAGCTTCGGCTGCGCATGCACGCAGACGGCAGCATATCGTCTTTCACTGACCATACCACTAATGTAGCACAGTTTTGGCAAATTCAGAAGCTAACCAATCGTTCTCATGTCCATATTTTTTATGGCAGCCCTGTATTCGCAGTAGTCACTTCCAGTGTCCATTGCATGCTTAATTATATTCTGACGCAAAAGACCGATCGGTGGAACGATACAGCAGAGTGTACGGGCCTAGAATGGCATTCTTCCTCTCACAGCAGCCAGTCTCATCTGCACATAAATTCCAGTTAGTTTCCCTAAATCTGGTGCCAGCCAACCTGAGTTCGTGTTAATGAAATGTTATACCGTTGAAGTTTCTGTTTATATGTTTGTTCTTTCTTGATGTTGATATTAGTTATAAATCTATTTGTGATACCGTCGGTCCTTGTTATTAATTTTTCAGTGACACCCATTCTCACTCTGTACAATGTCACTTTTCTTGTTGTGGGTTTGAATGGATTAAATTAATTTTACGTCAAGTTAGTCAACTCATTAGGTGATCCACCAAGGGGCCACTAGATACGAATGTCAGATTTCCTTGCACTACTGATAAGCATCGCACCTCTTCAGTATGGTCATTTGGCAGACGGAGATCTGTCGCCGTCATACGCTACCTCGCAACGTTACTGTTTCTGATGCTCCTTAATTAAATAATACACAACTACTACTACTCTTTACTGATACACCAAAATCAACAACAAAATACCATAGATCATAGCTCACAGATATCTGAATGCATCGATACTTATATCCAAGGACATGTAACAATATCGAAATTATTTCCAAAAATACAGCAATATGTTTAACATTTAATTACGGAAAGCAACGATTATGGGAAACAATAAGTGTTATCTTAATGATGTATCAAGGAGATAAATATTGTATTATCTGGAGTATTGTAATCTACGATAGTTCGGGAAAAACAAGGAATGCTGAGGAGTTCTATTAGACCATGCAAAGAAGTTGCTGCAGTACTTACATCGATTAATCAAAACTGATTATAGTAGACTCGAGCAGAGTGTGGCATAAATACATGTCGGGACTGCCAAAAGCTAAATACAACGCAAAGACATGGGATTACAAGTTGAATAGTCAACTTTCAACGTGAGTGGCTCGAAAACTTCTTGAGTAGAGGAACTCAGTACGTTTTCCTGCAGTATGAGTGTTCATCAGAGACAAGTATACGGTCAAGAGTGACATTGATGACTGTATGAGCTCGCAGATGACTTAGTGTAAACTAGCTTTCATTGTTTATATACTTTTGTGTGATAAAATTTTTAATAAGACTGAAGTTACTTCTCTTGTAAATTATTTGAAGTTATCACGTCTCTTTAAGTAAGTACTATGACTTCCTTTTATCATCTTGGGGGGAGGGGGGGGGGGGTAGAATATGACACGCAGCACAATGCTTGTACACGTTGTTTGGTCAGTCGTCAGGGTCAAGTTTTTTATTTCATTTAAATGAGTGTAGGGGAACTTCAAATGTTCCAGAGTTGCATGCTCTGTACGCTACGCTGTGAAACAACACCATCACCATACTACTTCCAGCAAAGGTACTTGAAACATACTCGCATATGAGATTAATATTGGGTGTATATTATCGTCTACAAACCCTAATATGCAAACCCCTACGTAAGATAATTATAATTCTCAGAATAGTTTATTTAGACTTCGATAATACGTTGACAATAATTAATAAAGCACATTAATTCCAGTTGGGCAAGTACAATTTTCTGTACATAAAATGACCATGTTCGGCATGTTTATCCACTCGTTATTAGAAATATAATGCACCATACTTCATTTTACCCGAGAAGTTAACGAGCAAACGAAAAGCAGCAGCGGTAATAATATGCCCTTTAGCTTCACTGCAACCACCCAACAATTGCTTTAACTTTCACGCTGCGAACGACTATCTAGCTACATTAATGTAGACTGCATTTCTATTTTATGTGGTGCATGGCAATTTGTTCTAAATTTATGGAAATGTACGTTAAAGCAGATAAGGAGGAGAAAGATCCGTAACGTTCGAGTACAGTAATGTCTTGTTCTGCTTGGCTAAATCACGTCGATTAAACATCTAGACATAATTTTGCAAAACGATATGAAGTCAAACGGGCACCTTAGGCCGCTAGTAGGAAGGCTTCGGTTTATTCGGAGTATTTTTCTGAAGTACAGCGCATCTGTAAAGGAGACCGCGTGTAGAACAGTAGTGTGGCCCATTCTTGAGTAATGCTGGAGTGATTGCGATCCCTACAAGGTCTGATTAAAGGAAGACATCGAGGCAATGGAGAGGTGCGGTGCTAGATCTCTTACCCGTAGGTTCAGTCACAACGCAAGTGGTAAGAAAACGCTTCGTGAACTCAAATAGGAACGCCTAAAGGGGAGAAGTTCTTTTCGTGAATATTGGGAAAAATTAGTGAACTAGCGTTTGCGGGTGACTGCAAATGACTGTACCGCCGCCAAAGTATATTTAACGACAACAACTCGAAGACAACAGAAATTGTGGTTTTGTGGGCGCATAGAGAAAGTCACCTTCCCTCGCTCCATTATTGAGTGGACAAGGAAAGCGAATGACTGGTAGTGGTATAATTTACCCTCCGCTATGCACCGTATCGTGGCTTAGTGAGTATGTATGCAGATGCAGATATATGTGAAGTAGTAACTGGCGTAACTTCATTTAATATATTAATGACTATGCATGGCAACGAGGAAATTCTATACGGTAAACGCTGCAGTAATACACACAACCAAGTTTTGCATCACCTCGGTTCCCAGAACTCCTGAAGATAGACGGTGACTGTGGATATTGTTTCACAGACACAGTCCCTGTGACTGTACAGAGATGTCACTAAACCCGCCCCAAGATGTAAACAACAATGCATGAGCAGCGCCTATTAGACGGAGGGGGTCCAACAGTCGATCAGTTTCAGTCATTCCAGCAGGGAAGGGGTGCACGACTAGTGTTGTCTGTAGTTCAACCGTGCCTAGGTAGTGAATAACGCGGTTCGATCGCTTTTAAATTCTTACTTTGTGCCAGGAAGGGCTCTCAACAAGGGAAGTGTCCAGCCGTCTCGGAGTGAAACAAAGCGATGTTGTTCGCACATGACGGATATACAGAGAGAGACAGGAACTATCGATGAAATGCATCGATAAGTCCACCCGAGGGCTAATACTGCAGTGAATTATCGCTACCTAAGGATTATGGATTTGAGGAACCCTGACAGCAACGCCACCATGATGAATAATGCTTTTTGTGCAGCCACAGGACGTCGTGCTACGACTCAAACTGCGCGCAATAGGCTGCATGATGCGCAACTTCACCCTCTACGTCCATCTTTGCAACCACGACACCATGCAGTGCGGTACAGATGGGCCCGACAGCATGCCGAATCTTCTGTTCGGGACTGGTATCACGTTCTCTTCATCGATCAGTGTCGCATATGCCTTCAACCAGACAATGGTCGGAGACGTGTTTGGAGGCAACCTGGTCAGGCTGAACGCCGTAGACACACTGTCCACTGAATGCAGCAAGGTGGAGGTTCCCTTCAGTTTTGGGGTGGCATTATGTGTAGCCGACATGCGCCGCTGGTGGTCATGATAGGCGTCGTAGAACCATCCTCTGACCGATAGTGCAACTATATCGGAAGCATATTGGCGAGGTATTCGTCTTCATGGACGACAATTCGTGCCCCCATTGTGCACATCTTGTGAATGAATTCCTTGAGGATAACGACATCGCTCCAGTTAGAGTGGCTAGCATGTTCTCCAGACATGAACCCTACGGACAATGCCTGAGATAGATTGAAAAGGACTGTTTATGGACGACATGACCCACCAACCACTCAGAGGTATCTACGCCGAATCCCTGTTGAGGAGTGGGACAGTATGGACCAAGAGTGTCTTGGTGAACTTGTGGATAGTATGCCGTGACGAACACAGGCAAGCATCAATGCAAGAGGACGTGCTACTGGATATTAGAGGTACCGGTGTGTACAGTAATCTGGACCGCCACCTCTGAAGGTCTCGCTATATAGTGGTACAACATGCAATGCGTGGTTTTCATGAGCGACAGAAAGGGCGGCAGTGATGTTTATGTTGAACTCTGTTCCAGTTTTCCGTACAGGATCCGGAACTCTCGGAACCGAGGTGATGCAAAGGTCTTTTTTGACGTGTGTATATTGTGAAATATTGAAGTAAAATATCGAACTGGAGTAGAGGCGGGTTTCAGCACCTAATGTAGGTAAATAATTCACGAAACTTGAAATCGGATTATTGAATCACAACTTGAATGACTAATGTCATACTGATTCTGAGATTACACTGTGAAGAGGCAGTAAGTCGACCGCATAGCCTCCGCTGCACATAAAGTAAACAGCAGGTTATTATGCACAGAAAGGATACTGGACAACTGTAGTTTGTTTGCAAAGGTAACTGCATACACACAAATGTACACACTCCATACCTGAACACTGCTCAAGTGTGTGGGTATGGGACCCATATCATGTCATAATAACTGCCTACATAGAGCATATACAAGAATAATGGTGCGAATGGTCACAGGCTTGTTTCACTAGTGAGAGAGTATGACACAAAAACTGAAGTAATAAAACGACGTATGCGTTGAGAAAATATTTAAAAAACCTCAAAAACCGTCTTTCCGGACACAAACTGTAACTTCAGTTCGCTTCTTGTCTCTTCAGTAGAGACCGCGCAGATAAAATTATTGAAACACCAGTTCCATCTGATATGAGCAAGCAGTTATTCTTCGAAGATACATCGTGCTCAGTGTGTAGATATCTTAATATATTATATAACAAATGATACCCTCTGCCACTTGCTTGGCAGTGATTTGCAGAATGTAGATGCAGATGAAGGCCAGAGGATAATAACATAAAACTATTGAACAGTACCAAACTTCAACAAACTATAAAACGTAAGTAATACCAATTCATTGGTGCTATTTAGACGTGGTCACGTAGTCTTTAACTTCCACACTCGGCTGTAAGAAGAGCCTGGCAGAGGCAAAGACATCTTGTGCGTTTGGACGTACGGTGACGTTGTTCAAAGGGCTATAATACGGGTCTCAGTAACGATAAAATCTTCTCCACCTTATAGCCACATCAAATGAATCAGTACCGAAGGGTTTTCGGCCGAATGCTCATCAGCCATTGTCGCTTGGTGACTGTCGTGTAGCTGCTACTGCCCCACTTACGTAACGATGCTGTCGTCTGTCATTTTATTGGTGGCCACGCCACCATCGTAAATAGAAATGCTTTTGTTGGGCATCCACCGCACCCATTTCAACTTACTGGTGGCCGGATCTCAGACTTAGCTGCAGAGCACCGTCTTCATTGACGAAGTTCTCAGAAAATTTCATGTCCATCGTTTCTTTTATAACGCTATCACAGAAACAGTTTTCCGCTTAGCAATGGCTGCTTTGTCGAACGTAACTCGATGCCCGTTTTTCAGTCAACTCTTCTACGCCTGATTTCTCAGGATAACGTAAGCTGATCACATCTCGTCTTCTATACTATACTATTCCGTAGTACGCTCCGTCGGCCCACCACGGAAACTTGGCATACCAACACGGAATTTTGCATGCTCCTTGGCGTTCCGAGTCCTATATCATTCTTCACCAGCCTCAGTTTTCGAATTTTTGCTGGAGAGCTGAAAACTGATTCGATTTTATGCTTGTCTGACTATCAGATTACCCTTACTGTTAGTGAGCCGCAGAACTGTGAAAAAGCTAGCTCCTTACATGAATTTTCGCGAGAATTGACACATTTTAGTTCAAAGTCTATTACTGGAGCATTTATGTTGTTCTCAGTCGTAGCACTATGAAGTGAACTGTTGATTTGGAAGAGTAACACAAACTGATAATATTTTGTCTCAACCTTACTACTTACATAATTTGTCTCTTTATTTTTTTATCATCAACCTTAATCTCAGTATTATATTTGTTGTGTATCGATACTTCAGACCACTGGTTTGGCAGAAGGAAACCACTTTATACCTGTGCAATAGACATACAGGTAAACGTCTAAGCCGAATGCCAGGCAATTGAGTGTTTTCTGTCTGCAATTGTGAACAAAACAATCTGTACAAGATTCAGTCTGTTATCAGAAAGGGTCAGCGCAAACTGCCTCTTCACAAGAAGTCTTGACAGCACGGGAAGTTGGCTCCTGATTTGGTGTTGCAGGCAGCAATATCATTTACACCATCTGTAGCTCTCTAGAGTCTTGAAACAATCGAGATCTGCCTCATGGTCGGAGCCTTTGGTCAGCTACATCACGTGATGACCAATAGCTACATATAATGTCTTGTAGATACCCCGAGAAGATTGCAACAGATCTTTGCAGTGCCTTTCATGAGGCAATTTGAGCATGGCGTACTTCTAATGGCACGTGGACGAACAATGTCGAGTTATCGTCACTGACGAGTGCACAGTTTTTCTGACGCCTAATGCTGGTCTGAGAAGAGTGTGGTAGGAGTCGGGCACCAGCGCATGTTTCAGACATGCAGTCCATCACGTTCACCAAGTTGATGGGTCAGTTATGTTCTGGACAGATAGTGCGTACGGTTGTCGGACACCCTTCGTCAAAACCTCTCATCGTCGTCGAGGGTAATTTGGTCATGCAGTAACAGGTTCATGTGACAAAACGAAAATGGACGGGCACAACGTGCCCATCTCATCAAAACCTTGGATCAGGAGGTAGGAATCAACATATTGCAATGGGTTGCTGACAACATCCCGACTTAGCATGCTTGACACCACGTGAGCGTTGCAGTGACATTGAAGGAACACTCCTCACACGGTGAATAAGCTCAGGAAGGCCGCCATTGAAGAATGAAACTAGCCTGTGCTAAAATGTGAAGTTTCGAACTTCCTAACGGCATTTAGGCTGTTGTTTGTATTTGAACGTATTTTTTAATCTTGATAACACTTATTATATTCCCGGGTTCGTAGAACACAAGTATTTATACTCCATACTGAACTCCTGTGAATAGTTTCTTAGTGTTGTGGCATAAGAGACAGGCGCACTCCAGTGGCTAGTTACAGAGTAATTATCTTTGGTTCGTTTTCTGAATCCCTTTATGTATGTATCTAAACTGCACTGAAAACACCTGTGTGTCTTGTTTGGAAACAAATTTGATCGAATCACTGACGGTACTTGCGGCTGACAACGGTAATGCGCATTTCAGTGTTAGCCCTCACGTTTGCATCCAGTACGGCTCGGTTCTGTCTCCGATTTGTTTTTCTGGCCGTATAAGTTGTACGTTAACCGTGAGACACTGCAGTATAGATATGTTTACTGACGAAGTATGCACGTCGCATGTGGGTTCGCTGATGCAACTGACGAGCAGCGTAACGACACTGTGCTCGGCTGTTTCTGCAGCGACGCAACCCATATCACAGCACGTTTGCGGCACTCTGTCTCTTGTGGTGCACTTTTCAGTGACCGTGTATTAAAGATATTTTCACTGCTGTGAAGTTATTTTTTTCAGAAACAGTGAGTAACACACCGAACAAATCGTTCAAAATAGTTCAAATGGCTCTGAACACTATGGGACTTAACATCTGAGGTCATCAGTCCCCTAGACATAGAACTACTTAAACCTAACTAACCTATGGACATCACAGACATCCATGCCCGAGGCAGGATTCGAACCTGCGACCGTAGCAGCAGCGCGGTTCCGGACTGAAGCGCCTAGAACCGCTCCGCCACTACGGCCGGTACCGAACAAATCGTAATTACATTTTTGCTCTGTAATGAGTCACTGGAGATGGCTGGTCAATTATATAAAAATTTTCGGAAAATTTTGTCAGTGGTATCCGGGTTCACACGGTACATAGGAGGTACAAATATGTTATGAGTAGATTATTACTTACTCCATCATTAGAAGCTAAAACTAGTTCCTATTGTGACTCTGGAAACTCTACAACGACAGTTACTACCCTCGAAATACTACTAAGAAGGGAAACACCACATCCTCCTCAGAATTTGTGGTAAGATGACTCAGAGCACAGCCCGTCCAAAATTGAACACAGATCAAGCACGGAAACAGGAAGGAAGTGTATTTCAATATGAAGAAGAAAAGCAAAATAGAAACAAGGAACTGTCGAAGAATGAGAAGTGCAATGTAGAGAAGTCTCCTAGGGGAATGGCGTCGTGGTTTACTGGTCACGGTGTTGCTCTGCCATGCGCGCGTGTCGTGCTCAAACCCCAGCAGCACGCCTTATTAGCGTCTCACGTGTAGTGCTGTTGGTGAGCGTGCAGTTGTTTACTTCCGCCTAGTGGCTTGACTTAGACTCCGACTTCACTGTCCAGCATGGCGATTTCTTATTACCAAGCGACAATTAAGTTAACTTTTCTGTTAGATCATGAACGACTGAAGGCGTATGAAGTTCAAAGTTTTAGACGGAATGAAGTGCGTCTCCCGTCAGAAGATGTTCTCGGAATACATTTTTCGATCCTCAGTACTGTTGTGTACATAAAGCTGGCGAATGACGAGCTGTACTTCGAAGTTGTGCGGCATCACTCTAGCGATCTCAAGTTTCGATCCTCTGACGGAAACAGCCTATAGGGACTGTCGTGGTTGATGACGCTCGATTTAGCTTCCGAACCTAGCAGGTTTTAGAACTCCCATTTCAAATACCGTCGGACGACGTTGTGGACGCTTTTAAAACTTACGACAACGTCGTCAGTCAGGTGGCTGAAACACAGAAGACGTTCGAAACGTACCGTGTCCTCAATGGTGGACGTCAGATGAAAAGTTCCTTCCTATTTGGTTATTGCCAGCAGCAGGGCTGTCGTTATGCATGATGACCAGCTGCCTACTTGTTCCGGTTCTGCCAGGAAGGCCATCTCCATTCTGAATGTAGCCTGAAGGTGTAGAAGGCACCATATTAAGGCTCGTCCGAGCCTTCCAAGTGGTTTATTATTTCCAGCTACACTGCTGTGTTCCCATCGGTCTGCATCACTGGGTCCTGCAATGCTGAGGACACCTTTTTGCAGTCTGTGAAATGGTTTGGGGCAGAAGGGCTGCCTCAGTGACCCGTGCAGGCACTGTGTGTGGCCTTGTACTCGAGTGGAGTTGGAGTGTCGTCAGGATGCTGGCAGTCGACTCAGCAGTCTGCGTCCCTGCTGACTCAGCACCGCTCGGTGTGAGCCACAGGCGGCCAGCTGCGTGCTTCTTGTCGACGTGGCTGAGATCGCGGCGACAACAAGCACTCGCTATCTGGCGTAAGAATCTGCGGCCATCGCCTCGGGATTCCTTCGGCGTGTGTTGGAAGCCAGGACAACTGCCCATGGTAGCGAGCCATGGAGTGGCCCGGCGCTGGCTGGCTACGGACCCAACATCGGCCTCAGAGATTCAAACCAGCGACCCGCCGTGGACTGGAACGCTGGCGCCCCATCTGCTGCTGTGTGTAGATGGTGGTGCAACACGCCCCGCCATCCAGGAGAGCTGCCACACTTGAGTGCATCTCTGTAGAACCCTGCACCTACTTAAACGCTGCTCTGCACTTCTGTTCTGCCACATGCGCCACTTCGTGTCATGTACTCATAAAATGCTAGGTTGGCCAGTAGGCCCCTATTGCCTGTGATCTGAACTGCTACATATACTCTTTCAGCAATTTGACAGCAATGTGGCCTCTATTCTATTTCGCAACTGTTGGTGTGTGTAACTCACTGCAATCCGGCCAGCAGCTGGCTGTAACTAGTGCTCAGAATATTGCACAAAACTACCTATCTCTATTGTAAACTGTGGTGCCGCTACACCTCTCTTCAGGAAGACACAGTACCCAGTCGACCCCTAACTAGCTTTTAACTTGTTTGGGTCGGCACCTATGGCATATTTCCTTACTATTAGATAACTTAAATGTGGTCTAGGGCCCCTTAAAAACATGACATGAAACAAAACTTAAAAATTCCTTAATGGAAGACCACTGCTGGATCAACTCATTACCTACTCTTCTCATGCCCTCGATATCCAGTCCCCTCTTACTTGGACTATCCTTTGTTCCCTCTTGGAATTAGCTCTCTGCCTGATCAGAAAGAAAACGACACATAACAAAGTTAAGGCTGCGATGACACTTGGCACACAGGTGCTCAAAATGACCGTCATTTGCTGTTGCCTTTCCCTATACTGAGCGACATATTGCACAAGCTGTTCAGCTGTTATGCGACCCTCCTGCTCTAAAATGAACTGGTTTACGGATCTCCACAGACCTGGCTCCAGAGTTTGATATTACAAGATTAGATTCTGCCTTGGCAAAAACTCTCAAGTGTCTTCTGGCCGATACAGCTGTGGCTGCATAACATTCAATTGTGGTACTCCTGAAATTGACGCTGACAAGTGAATGGTTGGTCCTATTATGTTACACTTAGTTCCATTGATTAAAATTCCGCTCCCCTCGAGCTCTATACGTTTCGCTTGTGCAAATACTTCCCGCTCAAAACAACTTGCTACCACTACCAAATTCCCATTGGTGGAGAAGATCCAATGCATCCCGACTTGTTGCAAGCTCAATTTTGGCTCCACTATGTCCCTTGGGCAGTCTGTTCCTTTCTCCCTTGCTAAAAATAACAGCACCGTGCATGTGTCCAGATTGGCACTTACCATCCTTGCTGGACATACCGTTACATTCCCTCTATGGTAGCATAGTCAACTCGGCGTACTGGCTGTTAACTGCCGATGTAAGCAATACCTCCTCAGTATTTTACTTCTACCAACTTGCTCAACGCTCTCCTTTTCAGTGCCCTGAGGACAGTGATCACCATCTCCCTTCCTACCTCTTCAAAAAGACTGCTATCCGCAGCGGGCTGTATTCGAAAATACATACAACATATGAAAATACAATGCCTAATTACTCTATGCAAACCCAATGATACATGACACAAAGACAAAAAAAAGCTACAAATACTCTACTACTTTCTCGATCACAAAGCATACGGTACTTCATGCTGTACTCTATCTTCCTGTTTTATCTGTGCTTAGCAAATCTCTTCACTCTCTCTTTCTTCCTCTTTCCTTCCTGTGACACGCCTGGAATCACATCTGGGCACCCCTTAGATGGCCATAACCTCCCAATGTGTACTATCGTTGTTCTAGTTAACAGCTGAAGGTTAACATTAACGGGGGATGTGGTTTCAACAACTTGGTACGGCCCTTGATACCTCGTGAGGGACTTCTTCGTTTTCCCTTTTTGTATATAGGGACTGGACAGCATTACCCTTTGCCCCACTCTATACTGCAGTTATCTTCCTTTCCACTTTACTGCTTCCTTCTGCCTTTCCAAGGCCTTCGTATTTGCCATTTGTACTCGTTTCCAAACATCCCGAATTGTCATTGCGAATTGACGTACAGATTCACTAGTCCTTCCTTTCTGCAGCCTCACCAAATCATAGGATGACGGCATTTTTCGTATGTACAATACCTCATATACCTCAAATGGAAAGAAACCGGTATTTGTATGAACTTTCGCATTGTATGCGCATACAGTATTCTTCAAATACTCATCCCACTGATGGTGATGAGAATCCACATAAAACCTCAGCATCTTCCGGAATATTCTGTGTACCCGTTCTGTCCTTCTGTTGGCCTGTGGATGCAACGCGGTCGTCCTCAACTTCTTTATGTTCAACAATTCACACAGATCCTTCAA
This sequence comes from Schistocerca serialis cubense, assembly GCF_023864345.2. Lineage (NCBI taxonomy): Eukaryota > Metazoa > Arthropoda > Insecta > Orthoptera > Acrididae > Schistocerca > Schistocerca serialis. The sequence continues at coordinate 221,978,474 of NC_064642.1, forward strand.
TAAATCCGAAATAAAGTTGGTTCCTTGATCAGTAATTAATGTCTCTGGTAAATCAAACTTCAAAACCCAGTTGCTTACAAATGCTTGCTGTCTGTTGATCTGGCATAGCCACCATCTCCCCATACCTCTAAAAATGGTCTATTATTGTCAGAACGAATCTGTTCCCCGATGGTATTCACCTGAAAGGTCCTAAGACATCGATCCCCAGCATAGAGAATGGACATGTCGCTTCCGGCAATCGTTGTAGCTGTATCTGTTTCCGACTAAAATCTGCTCTCTGCACACATGGTATACAATCCTTGACATACTGATCGACATGTACTTTCCTACCTCTCCTCCAATACCTCTCTGCCACTCTCCTATTCGTCGCTCTACACCCTCCATGACCAGATAACACGTGATAATGTGCTTCTTTTAAAACCTCATCCCTCAACTTCGCTGGCACTAATACCCTTGGCCCTAACGTCGTCTCCCTGCACAGAATATCGTAGTACGTATTAGATTGTGGCTGTGTCTGATACAATTTACAATCGTCCGCGTCCTGTAATTCTTGTCATACTGCTAGATCATAACTTATGACTTCTACTTTTGCCACCTCCCTACATAGTGCATCTGCATTACCGTGCTTCTTCCCAGGCTTGTGCACCACCTCGTAGTCGAATTCACTAAGCCTCACAGCCCATCGAGAGTCTAGTGGACAGATCCTTCAAGCGCAACGACCACTTCAATGCAGCATGATCTGTCACTACCCGAACTCTTCTCCCATATAAATAATATTTAAAGTATGTGATTCAATAGTGATTCTCAGGAGAGCTTCTGTGAAGTTTGGAACGTAGGAGACGAGATACTGGCGGAATTAGGGCTGTGAGGATGGGTTGTGAGTCGTGCTTGGGTAGCTCAGATGGTAGAACACTTGCCCGCCAAAGGCAAAGATCCCGAGTTCGAGTCTCGGTCCAGGCACACAGTTTTAATCCTCCAGGAAGATTCCTGTGATTCCATAGATTACGCTAAGCATCTCCCTCTCAGTTATTGAGTAATTCCTCTCTGCTGCATTCAACTGCCTAGACGCATAAGGCTTCAGGATGTTCTTTCCCATCAATTTCCTGGCTAAGAACACGCCTTATTGATTCGATTCATCGCATGCTAGTATAAACTCCTGTTCAAAATCTGGCAACACAAGGACCAGGCTTGATGTTAACACTTCTTTTAGTTTGTCAAATGCTTCTGACATTCTCCTGTCCATTCAAATTTTACACTCTTCCGTAACAATCACGTCAATGGCTGTGCTAAATCTGCAAAACCCTTCACGAAATTTTGATAGAAATTGCAAATTACAATGAATGACTGCACTTCCTTAACTGTTTTCGGTTCCCTAAAATCCCTTACAGCCTGTACCAACCTCGGATCTGTTCGCACTCTGTCCTTACTGATAACATGACCCAAATATTTTTCTTCTCCTAATGCAAAATGATATTTCTCCAGGCTCAACGTCAAACGAGCTGCTCTTAACCTCATAAAGACTTCACTTAACCGCTGTCTATGATGCTCCATACTACTTGGAAACACTATAATGTCATCCAAATAGACAAAACCCTGCCGTGATTTCAAATCCCTGAAGACACTGTCTAGCTACTTCTGAAACGTTGCCGGAGCGCTTTTAAAACCGAATGGCATTCTACTGAACTGGTAATGGTCTCCAGGAGTAGAGAAAGCAGTTTTAGGACGATCTTCTGGAGCCACCTCCAACTGGTGATAACCACTTGACAAATCCATCGCAGAAAAGTACTGGCACTGTCCTAAGTGTTCCAAAGTCTCCGATATGTTTGGAATGAGGTATGCGTACATTACTGTCTTATTATTGAGGTATCGGTAGTCACAACAGAACCTGTATTTCTTAGTTCCAACCATAGATTTTTTAGGCACAGCGACAATGCCCGCTCCCCAGCAACTATTACTATGCTCTATAATACCACTCCCAAGCTGCTGATCAATGAAATCCTCCACAATCGGCTGCAAATACCTCAGTATTCTGTATGGCTTATGGTAAACAGGTACTTCATTCCCTGTTGGTATCCTCTGTTAGTCTAATGGAGTTGCTGGTAACGGCCCTTGTGTAAAAAACAATTCCTTAAATTCCCACAATAATTCTTCCATATGCTCTCTTTCTCCTTCTTTCAAATGCTTAATTTTGTCACACAATGCAGTTCTTCCGGCAGTTAGTGGTTGACCGCTTCGCCTACCTCTCGAACACCAGTCTTCGTCATCTGGCACATCCGAATTTGCTGCTAAAACTGCTTTCCTCAAATTCGTGTCTACAGCACTAAAATTATCCACGTTCTCGGAAACTACTCGCCCCTCTTTCACCTTCTATACGCGTACAACACTAGATTTCAAAAACAACCCAAAGGACCCTAAACTTCAATATCGACCAATGGTTCAATAACACATACCGTACTCACAAGTACATTTGACTCCACACTTACCGTAAGCGACTTCCCGGTGCCACTAGACACACACTCATGCGAATTAAGCCTTAATGCTAATGTCCGCAGTTCAATTGGTTTGGTCATTACGCTGAACGCCCCTCGTGACAACTCTGCACTGACAACAGTTTCCCCTATCTGAAATAACATTCCACCAAGTGCCACAGTTCGTCGTCCAAGGTCAATTTTGGCATGATCTTGATGCAAGAAATCTACTCCTTGAATCATGTCGTAGCCCTCGCTTACCCATCATACTACCTCCATGCACGCATTAAATCGGACTTTCCCTATGCGAAAGTCAACTGTCTCCTGCCCAAAAGGCGTGACCTCCACATCCTCCACTCCACGCAACCTATAACGTGGTGGGTCTATCCTCCTTCATCCCATTATATTCCTAGTAGCCACTGTCACTTGCGCCCCTGTTTCCAACAAAATCTTAAACTTTTTAGTTCCTATGGATCCTACCACTGAACGTTCCACCTCTGCATACGTATTCGTAGCGTTGATATTAAACTGGAGCTCCCTTAGTTTGGTCTTGGGTCCCCTCTGCCGTTTAATGCTTGTCCACCTCTCCTGTCTCCACTTCTCCACCCCTCCCCACTGCTGGTTTCCACCCCTTCCTTTATTCCTCGGTGACTGGGAACATTGCCTCTGCACATGTCCCGACCGACCACACATAAAACATTTCACACCCGCTGTAAACACCGTCTGCCTCTCGCATACCACTGTTGCCATGTCTATTTCCTCACGTTGAATTGCCAGCTGTATGGCTGAATACAAATCTTTCGGAGTACGTTCACGCACTTTCTGTAAGCCGGTAACCCTCTCAAAAACACATCAAGTGCTCTTTGCTCAGCGTCCTGCAACAGAACACTATTCGCTTCATCGCTCTGACCCAGCTCGTAAGTATAATCATTATTTCCCTTATCCTATCCGCAAATTTCTCCATCGTCTCCCCCTGTCTCTTTGACATTGTACTTGGCCTCTCTCTAAAGTACCGAGAGCTATTCTGTTTTTTGTACCTTTGTAAAAATCCTTCCATTAACTGATTAAACTGACCTGCCTTCCTTAAGGCCTCAGAACACCTTGCATATGTTTTTGCTGCACCCGTTAATGTAATCTTGGCCACACGTAAAAACTGCTCATCAGACTAACCATTCATCACCGCTGAAGTCTGCAAGTCCTCCACAAATGAATGCACATCCACAGACGCCTTGCCAGAAAACGGAGTAATCAAACTAATGGCAGCTGGATCAATCCCCTGCACCCTAGGCAACAACTAATCCGATGCGGTTTGCCGCTCACTTGTAGATGTTAATTTACTCCTCAACAGCGTATTGTCAGCTGTGAACTGTGCTACCATTTCTAACAAAATCCGTACCGCTTCTGGTTCGGACACACCTCGCATCCCTGATTCTGCCATTGTGTTGCTTTCGTTCCCAGTTAGCCCCCAAACAAAAGATTTAAGTACAAGAATAACCCAATTCCCTGCACCTCAGTATCACCATACTCGGTAAAATCGTACTCAAACTAATACAAAAGTAATTATACGTCACGAAAAAAAGTAATAAATCTTACTCTACCAAATACAGTAACTCTTATTCTGAAAAAAAAAATGCCTGGGATAAACATCTAAACCGGCTGTTGTGGCCGAGCGGTTCTAGGCGTTTCAGTCTGGAGCTGGGTGACTGTTACGGTCGCAGGTTCATATCCTGCCTCGCGCATGGATGTGTGTGATGTCCTTAGGTTAGTTAGGTTTAAGTAGTTCTAAGTACTAGGGGACTGATGACCTCAGATTTTAAGTCCCATAGACCTCAGAGCCATTTGAACCATTTTTGAAATCATTTAAAATGGCCTGCCATGAGTCACGTCAGGTAGCCTGGTTTCGATGAGTTTCACCATAGTACCCATTTGAAACATTTAATTCTCGAGGAATGTATCTCGAGTGATGTGCATATTCTTCTGAGCCAGAATTTTAACATGTTTTTGGAGTGAGTCAAGCAAGCGGAGTGTTATTCCAGGCGTCATTTGTTTAGTGAATGAGATATGTTTCTCAACACCTCTGGGAAAGACACCGACCTGATCCTCAGAGATAAACTGAGGATCATACCCCTCTAAATTATGAAAGAAAACCTCCATGTGTCGTGGTAACTGATACCTGAAGATGCATTTATAGTGAGCTGCGCCAAGGAACTTCCCCTTAAGATGACAGCGGTATCTACAAGCAGTTAAGAGCTTTACTATCCAACGGCAGTCCACAAATATGGTAGTCAACAGCCTTCATGTACAAAGCACTATCTTCCTTTGACTCAGTCGTGGTAAAGCTTATCAATCTCTCATTAAAGTTTCTCAAGGTCAATGAGAATCCAAACCACAGTACTATCCCCAACATATGATTTGTGATGACTAAGATTTTACTCTTAGGAAAATACAACTTCGTACAGTATATGGTACTTGTATTTCTGTGAAGGTAGTACGTGAGGTTTTAGCGTCACTTTTACAGTTTGTCACAGGAGCGAGGAGACATTCGAAGTCTGCGTAAACTACAAAGGGGCATGAAACTTCCTGGCAGATCAAAATTGTGTGCCGGACCGAGACTCGAACTCGGGACCTTTGCCTTTCGCGGGCAAGTGCTCTACCAACTGAGCTACCCAAGCACGACTCACGCCCCGTCCTCACATATCAACTTCTGCCAGTATCTCGTGTCCTACCTTCCAAACTTTACAGAGGCTCTCCTGCGAAACCTGCAGAACTAGCACTCCTGAAAGAAAGGATATAGCGGAGACATGGTTTAGCCACAGCCTGGGGGATGTTTCCAGAATGAGATTTTCACTTTGCAGCGGAGTGTGCGCTGATATGAAACTTCCTGGCAGATCAAAACTGTGTGCCGGACCGAGACTCGAAGTCGGGACCTCTGCCTTTCGCGGGCAAGTGCTCTACCAACTGAGCTACCTAAGCACGACTGACGCCCCGTCCTCACAGCTTTACTTCTGCCAGTATCTCGTCTCGCGCATGGTTCACAGGAGAGCTTCTGTAAATTTTGGAAGGTAGGAGACGAGATACTGGCAGAAGTAAAACTGTGAGGACGGGGCGTGAGACGTGCTTGGGTAGCTCAGTTGGTAGAGCACTTTCCCGCGAAAGGCACACAGTTTTGATCTGCCAGGAAGTTTCATATCAGCGCACACTCTGCTGCAGAGTGCAGAGTGAAAATCTCATTCTACAAGGGGGCATTCCTGTTGATGGTGAGCATTCTTATACTTTATAAATTTCTTTTCCTCAGTAGGCATAACTACGTGTACTTGGTCCTTGGAAGATGCATTTGTAGCAACTTGTCTGAGGAAAAAGCATTCAGGCACCTGAAGCAAAGATGCTGCACACGATGAGTTTTTGACAACTGGGAGGAAACGAGTCAGGACATGTCCCTGATCCGAACGTAATGACGTCTACCTCCATCGGAGAAGAGCAGCATGTTCACATGCATATTACAATCACTGGCCAATTTTGAGAAATGGAGTGGTATGACGACTATATGCTCTTCCTGCTTTTTCTGCTCATCTGACTTGCGTTTGTCCTGACCATAAAAATGAACTGATGTTACGGTATTCTCCACTTCAAATTTAGCTACGTCCTGGATCTTGACGGGGAACTCGATACAATCGAGGTTACAACACTTACGAACGTCAAGATATCTACCATACCGAAATGTGAACCCTGAATCTTTCTTGTGATTTCTTTCACAGGATAGGATTGACCATGGAAAACAAGTGAGTACTGCTCGAGCGTTTGGGATCCGTATCAGGTCGGATTGAGGGAGAAGATAGAAGCAATTCAGAGGCGGGCTGCTAGATTTGTTACTGGTAGGTTTGATCATGACGCGAGTGTTACGGAAATGCTTCAGGAACTCGGGTGGGAGTCTCTAGAGAAAAGGAGGCGTTCTTTTCGTGAATCACTACTGAGGAATGTAAGCGTAGGCTTCCGCGGCCGTTGTCTTCTTCAATAAAATGCTTCAGGGTATCAGACCGCATCGTCATAATTTAAAATGCGCCAACGTTTCGGCCAGCGTTGCAGCTAGCCTTCATCAGGGACTCACGTTAACTCAGTTAACGTAAGGCCCTGATGAAGGCTAGCTGCAACGCTGGCCGAAACGTTGGCGCATTTTAAATTATGACGATGCGGTCTGATACCCTGAAGAATTTTATTGAAGAACTACTGAGGAAATTTAGAGAACCAGCATTTGAGGCTGACTGCAGTACAATTTTACTGCAGCCAACTTACATTTCGCGGAAAGACCACAAAGATAAGATAAGAGAGGTTAGGGCTCGTACAGAGGCATATAGGTAGTCATTTTTCCCTCGTTCTGTTTGGGAGTGGAACAGGGAGAGAAGATGCTAGTTGTGGTACGAGGTACCCTCTGCCACGCACCGTATGGTGGATTGCGGGGTATGTATGTAGATGTAGATGTAGATGTAGACAAGCCTTGTCAGTGTTATTTTCGCTATTAATACACACCTTCTCAACAACTGTATTCTTAGGAAATGTGATATAACTTGACCCTCCATTTAATGCTACACAGGACTTTGTACACATGGCAGTTTCTTCACCGCCCCCAGTACTCGTGCTATGGCATCATGTGGGGATGAGTGCCCCAAGAATATTGACAAAAAAATTAGAACATTCCGGACATTGCCTGCTGCTGCTGTGATGAAAGAAATGACACGGATTATATAGAAGCAAAGTGAGTACACGTATAGATTACCTATACTGGTCGGGCTGCATGATATATCCCACAGGTCATTGAGGATCATCGCTGGAATCTCCACATGGCAATGCAGCTCTCTCTCCATCTCCTCCACCCATTGTGGCAGCTCATCTTTCTTACCTGAATCACTGTGGATCTATCCATCTAGCTGTCTACATCGCTTACAGCATATTGGTCTAATAAGAAACGTAATCACGTAAAAAATATGAGGAATATTTTTTTTAGCATATGCACTTACATGAAAGCTGTGATGTCGATAGCATCACTGTCTCTGCTACTCCCTGCTCTTGATCCTCGAAATGAAATGCAGCAACAAAGTATATGCCTCATACTCTCTGGCCGGAAAATAACAAAACATATTTCTTATGGACACTACTATGACGAAATTTGAAGAAAGAATTTTTTAACGAAAAGTATGTGTCTCAGACTTAGCGACCATTAAAAAACCGGATCATATTAGATGTAACAGCACTTCGATGAAGAAAGATACAGATACTTCCAATGCTGCTGATGCTGTCGCCGCTGCTTGCATCTCATGTTACAGTTGATCTATGATTTGGTGGATGTATTCAGAAAGAATAAGGCGACATATAATCAGTACTACGAAATTATTAGTGAAAGAATTGTAAAAAGAAAGGGCTATAGTTATCGATGTGAATAATGCTTACTTGATAATTCCCATTACTTTGACTGCTTACAATGTTTGCCACTGGCACTGCTGCTGGTAGTGGCTCAATGATTCATCTTGCAATAACTAACTAATAAATGCCGAATAATACCAGTCGACAAGCAAGAAAACAAGTGACCTGACACAACTGCAGATGATGGGAGAATGAGGTAACTATGGAGCGGCTATGGTTTATATAACTTTAAGTTCCTCCCATCTGTTTTTGTGGCAGCCAGTAGGATTGCAAGAACTGTGACCAGCAGGCTGGAGCAACTGTATTAGTAGACCTGTCTCAACATGCTGCACCAAGAGTATTTGTCCTGCCACCATGTAGGTGATGCCATTGTTTTCGATGGTTAGAGACCTGCCAAGTTCTACTGGGTGGTCTCTTTCTTAGAAGGGGCCAGTAGATCGCGAGCGAGATAAACTGCCATGTTTCAGAGAAAATTGAAAGTTTCCACAGGGAAAGTAACAGCCTACTTCTTCTCCTGGGTTGATCCAGACTCCTTTGTGAAGGGGCAAATATCCCCTTCCAGGATATAGTCAGTATTGGCCTTCACACTGAAATATTTTGTTCTGTTTTGGACAAAGCTGCAGTCCGAGGTTTCCTAATATACAGAGACTTATCGAAATCTAGTGGGTGGTCTGGAAAACTTTGTCAGCATGCATTTTCTTAGAAGGAGCTGGCAGATTGCCATCACTTCTGAAAACGACATAAATTGCACTGTATCCAGAAACTGCCTATTTCCTTTCTTGGGTGGTCTAGACGGGTTTGTGGGGGAAAACATTCTCTCCCTGGAAGAAGTCAGTATCGTTTCGACAGTGAAATATGTTGTTGTATTTCAGAGAAAACTACTGGTCCCAGTGTTTTTGGTAGACTCGGAAACATACCCAGGAATGCCGCTAGTGAGTCGTGTAACGTTAAGGCACCTTCAAATCATTCTCGGGTTACACCTGTTTCTCACTAGAAGAGCAGGCGGAGTCCAAGCAGGTCATTAACAGATATGATGCATTTGCTGGATAAATTGTAACAGGCAGTCATCCACGGCAGTGGTGGTGAGGGAATCAAATACACGCACGCACTCAGACACGCACACGCACGCACACACACAAACACACACACACACACACACACACACACACACACACACACGCACACACACACAAACCTGGACAATGTGGGCCACGAGCAGGTAGTGAGACAAAACCCTCGAGCAGGTACCACATAACAGGCCACATACAGTAGCTGCGCTCTGTCTGTGGGAGTGTGCCACCTGTGCTGGTGTGCTAACCAGTGCAGCTCTGTCACTTGAATGACAGGTGCCACTGTGGCAGGAGACCACTAGTGGCAGCAATGTGATTTATTTAGATATGTCAGTGGCAGGTGTATCATGTGTCGAATCAGAGAGATCTTGACAACGTAATTTAACAGCTATTTTTTCATGATATGACAATTTATGAGAAGCTGTTTTGTATGTCTAGAGCAGTTTGTAATATTTTTGCTCTATCGATTATTCAGCACTTTGCAACTAGGGAAATTTTTATCGAAGTCTTTCTTGCGATATGCAGTCCTTTTGTGTACATTTCATTGATATATTTTGTATCTGTAGCAAGCAGAGTGTTATTACAGCAGTTGTTTCTTCTGTCTAAGTTTTCAGATCTTTTTCTATGTGTAGTCGAAGTTTCACGATATGCACTGAGCTACAAACTGTTTTTTGATGTGTAGGCGGATTTTGGTTTTTGTTGCAGCTACTGGTATTTCGTTTTGCTGTGAATAATGGTTTTTCCATGAGAGCACTTTTCTATAATCCTGTCAATTTTAAGGAGTTCTGTTTGCATTAATTTCAAGAAGCATGGCTGTAAGGTAAGTGTCAGTTTGGTTTCCATGCTCAAATTTAAGAAATTCTTGCAGCAGCATAATACACATATACATAAATAAACACATTCCCAACCACACCTTACATTTTTCCTCTTCAGGAGCTCAGCGGAGTCTTTTTCTCATCTAATCACAAGTGAGGGATGGGAGGGGAGGAGCCTTGTCTCTTGCAGACTGATTAAATAAAAAATACACGGACTGAAACTTACGAACACACGATGTATCCTTCCACACCAACAGGTCAGCACAGTGTATATCCGCCAATTTTCACATGGGGGAGGGGAGTGGGAAGGGATGGGAAGGGGCGAGGAGAGGAGAAGAGGAGAGCAGTAATAGGGGACACGGTGAAGTGGTAGTGGATTTCCTGGAGGTGGAAAAAGTGGTCCAGAAGTTAACTGGGGAGGGTTGAAAAAGAAAAGTGTCTCAGGATTGTATTCCTTTTCCCACAGGGGTGGTGGCGGAGATGGGGATGGGAGAAAAGTAGAGGTTCTTCAGAAGGATGAATTATTCTGATAGTGTCTAAATCAATTACCGAAACAATATGTTAAGGATAGTGGACAATGTACGCTTGCCCCTGAATGTATGAAACCCGCACAAACTAAAAGAGCCTGAACGATCATTGTCTCGCTACTGTTGTGAACTATTCACAAATAAGAGGAGAGAATTACCACCTTCTCCATAATACTAGATTTTACATTTACATCATTTGCCACAGCACATTTAATATGGATATATTTTTCTACTCTCAACTTGATTTAATGATGTGTATCACAGATGTTCACATGCCACCTTAACATACACAGCAATGTGCAACTGATTCGCTAATTGCTTGCATCGTGATATCATATTAAAATCAATGTCTGATATCATTATGGTCCATATATCACATATTATAGGATTCAATTACGATATTTGATAACTTGCCTGCCCCTTGTAAAAAATTATCAGATACTGCAGTGCACCATAAACTTTATCTGTAATAGATACCCTGGATAATCTGTCATCAATGGTGTGTTATATCGTCGCCTGTGTTCCCCATTTGTTGTACTAATTTGTAATCTTTTAATGGTATTTTCTCCAAACCAGTTTCAAAAGTGGATATTAGATGGGTTTGTGCAAGGAACATTCCCTGAATATTTAAAACGGTCTCTTTTAGCACTCCTTGGTTATTATTATTTCACTTGCTGTCAGCTTCATTGGTTTCATTGCTCGTGACGTAAATCTATAAGAACTTACGTTGGTTATATGGTGAAAAAAAAGAGCGCATTCAAAGGTAAGTTTCACAGTGAATCATAAAGTTGGAGGAAAATCTGATATTTTGACTTGTATCTTAACCAGATGAAATTGTCTGAAAGCATACATTATGTTTCCCTATTATATTTTAAAAACATCTCTATTCATTACATTAAAACAGAATCAGATTTTTCAGGGGTTCTTATGGCCCATCTAGTACTGGAAGTGACATTTTGCCATCAGAGCGTCACATGTTTCTTCCTTCCAATTTGATTATTATAACACTTATAATTTAGAACCGTTTTCCCTACACAGCAAACCGATGATTAACATAGCTAATTAATCCATTATAGCGAAATGCAGCCACACCAAAAGACACCCACGTTCTACACATAAAGGCACGACGTCTCTCTTTCTGTCGTAGAGCATTTGAATGACGCTGTCGTTGTGAATCAGGAACTGCAAGAGACACTTGACGCTCAGCGTCTAAAATGTGACGGACTTGTGACTGTTCTGATGTCTCTGTGTCTCCTGAGGCGGCATGACATCCTGCGTGTGAGATCCGGTGGATCTGAGACTGCTCTGAGGTTTGTTGCGCTCGAATAATGTTCGCAGATCGAGCCATTTCATCAGTGGGTCAAATCGGACTTAGCTTTTCGAAGAGGATTTTTTCCTTTTTTTAGGATGGTATTCAGGCTTAACGTTTCATTCTACTATCGTATCTCCGCAAAAACTTTCCAGTGCTTTAGTCAGACACTAAAGTCAGAGTCATTGATGGCAGACATGTGACTCACACGCCAGCAGACAGATATGTGACTGACAAACCACTTCCCAGCTAGAAACACTGCTGTACTGTACAAATGTGAGTCCCTCATCGCCAGCGCTCCTTCTACGCAGAGTATGTTAGCAAAATGTACTTGTGTACTTTGATGAGGTGAGGGGGGCGGGGGGGGGGGGGGGTTCTACGCCACCATTAATGTAGCCATTTCAAGAGCATCTCATCAGTCTCATCAGAGACATCAGACAAAGTGTGTGCCACGTCATAAGAAATGGTTGCCTGTTTACAATACTCATTCAAGAAGACGCCAAAATGGGGCACGATCCGCAGTGCTGTAGCGTAGCATGACCACGTCACATAACAGTAGTGGTCGCTGGGGCATTCCATTGGCGGTGCCCAAAAGAAAATTACTTTGGTAGCATCTAACACATTACGGAATTTTGTCAATAATTCATATTATATCAAACAAAACGTATAGGGAAGCAGAAATAAACACTTATTAGAAGAGCGCCCTTCTCATGCGCAGTAGGAGTTTGGAACATGAGAGAGAGAGAGAAAGAGAGAGAGAGAGAGAGAGAGAGATTTCTTTTACAGGATATGTGCGGTCACTTTTACGTGGCACACGTAATAGGGGGTGTTTTCATGTATTGTTGCTTAAGATACCGGCAGAAATCGAGCCTGAACTACCACGTTAACGTCACGGACAGCCTCTGCTAACAATTAAGCTCTAGCCGTTACCGAATGATTTATGTGCTCCGCTTTGCTTTGAATTGTGTCAGCTGGTTGTTACCTTTTCTTATTTAGAAATGAGTGCGGGGAGAAATCTTTTTCGGTCACAGGGTTCGAATACAATTCTCACAACACCAGATGCAATGAGCGATTGCAACCTGGAGCGGCGCGCGGTATGAGGCGCTATGTCACGGAATGCGAGCCCGCTCCTGCCGGATGTTCAAGTCCTCGCCAGCGGCTGTGGCTGAGCGGTTCTAGGCGCTTCAGTCCGGAACCGCACTGCTGCTGCGGTCGCAGGTTCGAATCCAGCCTCGAGCATGGAGGTGTATGAAGTCCTTAGGCTAGTTAGGTTTCTGTAGTTCTAAGTCTAGGGGACTGATGACCTCAGTTGTTAAGTCCCATAGTGCTTAGAGCCATTGGAACCATTTTTTCGAGTCCTCGCTCTGGCATGGGCATGTGTGTCTTCTTATCATAAGTTAGTGTATACCGTGTGTAATTCTAGGGTCCGATGACCTCAGTAGTTTCGTCCCTTCGGAATTCACACACACACATTTGAATCAAATCAGCGATCCATAAGCCCATTATTACGTCGGCTCTGCCTTCCCAGGAGCACAGCCAGCCCTGCGAGAAGGGGGGGGGGAGTTGTCCCCCCACTCCGCTCTTCTCCCCTCGCTAATAAGAACTCCTCGTTTGTTTTACGTTCGCGGCTGACTGCCAGAAAAGTGTCCCCTATAACATGAGTGCCAGTACGAGAAGTAATAGAGTATGCCAAAGTTATTCGAATTTTGAATCTGGATTTTGCGAAGCAAATTTAATCAAATTACCTACATTTAAAATTAAACGTATTGTACTTACCAAAAGGAGCAGTCCCATGATTGGGAAGCCAACTTCAAAATATTGAAAATCCTGTTGCGGCTCCTTCTTGTTGGCAAATAAATTTGTCACTTTCAAATTGAAATTTTCAATTTTACACAAAAATGACTTTTCACAGGATAGCATCCCTAAGGCACTCAATAGTTCATCTTCAATGGTGTTTCGTAGGAGCGTTTAAATTCTCTTGAACATTGAAAACCACCGCTCAGCTTCTCATGTCGAGATAGGCGTCGTTATTAGCTGCTCTAAAACCTTAACGATCCCTTCGAATGTGTCACCAAGTTCATCCTCTAGAATCAGTGAATGAAATGGAACTGCGCCAGAAACTGCTCTCAACTTAGGCCTTGACTATAAGACTTGAAGCTCACCCTTAAACTTTCTTCTTTCAAGAACTGTAAATGTGCCTGTAATATCAAGGTCTTTGTCTGAAAAATTTGTGATTTACTTGTCAAACTGATTTACAGCAAATTCGTAGGCTACAATGTCATGTCCAGTGAACTAAAGACGTAATTATATTTCAGAAAGGATGGCATCGCCCACTTCCTAAGCGTGTCTTCCTTTACTTACATCAAGAATCCATGGCTTCTTGGCAGACATCATTTCGTCATTTTCGAATCTAATCTCGTTAAGGATGCGGTCAATGTCATCTTTGATGTTTAGAATTACCACAATAAAGTTCTGATTGTCTTGCTTTGCTTTTGTCGGTTCGTTTACCTCCTTTTGAATCTTATTAAAAAGTACTTCTGCATGAGGCATTATCTTACAGAAAAGCGATACCCAGAACATGAATTTGTTATCTTGCAATCTTTGTGTGTGTGTACCAGCATTTTCAATAGCTGAAGATTTATGCTCTCACATATTTCAATGACTTCCATAAGATTAATAAGATTTTACCTGTTTTCAAAAACATCTTTTACTACTCGCAAATGTTAATCCATTTCGTGACACACACACGGGGCAACCTATTTTGAATAATGTTCTGCAACACTTTAGAACTCTGAGGTTGAAACGTCCCCTTAGAACAATTATACAAGACTGTGCTTACACTGACACACAATATTTTTTAGCGCAACGCAATCTGACTTTCAATAATCCCTGCAAAAGAATGGCCCTGACTAACATTAACCTATACCTTTCACAAATCACTTACCTCACAAAAATCTTCGTTACTCGAACTACTGCAATACAGCGAGCGCCACTAGTGCCAGCTAAATAAAAGATTCAAACTACGGAAGGCACTAACTACTGATAGGCATAGTCAGCAAATGAAAGATTTAAATGGAGAACAAACAATGTATTTACCTTAATAGTCATAATATATATACCAGTTCATGACATCCAGTCTTACAAATTTCAAAACTCCACCATCTCTCTCCCCACATCCACCACTGCTGGCGGCTCACCTCCAACTGCGCAACGCTACGCGCTGTTAACATCCAGCTGCCCAACACTACAATGGCAGACAACAATGCAAACTAGCCACAGACTGTACACAGCACAGCCAGTGATTTTCATACAAAGCGCTACGTGGCGTTACCAATAAGAAAACCTAAACAGCCTACTTACAAGGTGAGATAGAAAAGAAAGAAGAAGCACCTGAAACTTCGACTTGCTACTCGTACCGTTAGCACCGTCGTAACTCTGAAATATTAGTTTTGCTCGGTATTCGCGAATTAATTGTTCATCATCTTTCACATGGTTCAAATAGCTCTGAGCACTATGGGACTTAACATCTGAGGTCATCAGTCCCCTAGAACTTAGAACTACTTAAACCTAACTCACCTGAGTACATCACACACATCCATGCCTGAGGCAGGATTCGAACCTGCGACCGTAGCGGTCGCGTGGTTCCAGACTGAAGCGCCTAGAACCGCTCGGTCACACAGGCCAGCTCATCTTCCTTCAGAATTCACTTAGCTATAGCATGTACATTCTGTCTTTCTGGATTAACAAGGTTCCAGAATCTTTCAAGAGGTTTTCTCTCAACAACATAACTCAAAACAATAACTAATTGGAATTCGCAAGACACATGTGTAGTTTCATCCGCGATGATTGCAACGTAATTGAACCGTGTGCGGCCGGCGTTCATGCCGTTGGTTCATCGGCATTTTGTCACATCGAGTGGCGTCTTGTTCTTCCTTACTTACTGGCGTAACGAAGTTGCTGGCTTGTCTCCTTGAGTTGCAGCAGCAGCGCTTATCAACACTAGTACGGCGGCGTGAACGTGCTTTCCGATCGTGAGGCGCTAGTTGCGAGGGCAAGGAAGTTCGTTGCCCACCGAACCTGGACGCTGCAGTTGAGTGACCATTTAACCTGTTATGTAAGCTCGACTATTGTGACATCTCTTCCTTCATTTGCGGGATGTTGCTCCCTGGGCCGTTTGGGCTAGCAGCAACGTATGATGCCTTGGAGTCGGCGAAATCTTGCAGCCGTCTTCCTATATTGTGATTAATTATTAAATTGACTGTTATTTTCCAGGGAAGTGCACCAGTGGTATTTTGTGCTCTGTGGCCATTAACGTCCCAGGTACCTGACCGTGTCGTTAGCGTAGTTTTCCGGCAGTTGCCTTTCCTCGTCGTGTTGATGCTGTCCGGCACGGCGTGTAGTTCGACAGCCTTTAAGTTGTTTGGGTTCATATTTTGCTTAGAGTGGTAATTTTTTCATTGGCTGTTTTTAAACGCCAATTTATAAAGACGTGGTGCTGTTCGTATCCTCGACCTCTGCCGATATTTTCCATCGTTGTGTCGTTGGTCGGAGGGAAGGGAATTGGTTAAATTGTTGTTCGGTCCTTGGGCTGTCCCTAGTTTGGATTGCCATCCGACTATTTAACTTCACCTCACCTTACGTTTGAGCTACCTTCTCAGGCCAACCTTAGGAACACTTCTCAGCACCACTTGTTCTGTTTGTTTTAGACTGGTATTTTCATTTTAGTTGAAGTATTGTGCGAGGCCTTCGGCCGTGTATTAATTCAGTTCTTTTTAAATTTTACATACAGGCCTTCAGCCGTGTTAAATTAAAATTCTCAAGATTGATGTTATTTAAAAATTTTTTTCCTCTAAATTGGTTCTATCTTAAATTGTTTGAAATCCAGGCCCTAAGCTGTTACTTGTTCGATGTGTTATGTGTGGCCTTCAGCCGAGAATTTACGCAAACTCCTTTTAATAAGGCCTTCAGCTGTGTGTATTCTTTAAAGGAAGTGTTTTATAAGAAGGAAGGGGTCTATTTTAAATTGTTTGTCTGACCTGTTGTCTGGGCCTTCAGCTGTTGTTTGAAATTTGATTGTGGCCTTCGGCCATGCAATAAGTTCATATTTGTTTAATTAGGATTTCGGCCGTTCTGTTGCAAGTTTAAAAGGAAATTTCTTGGTTAGAAAAAATATCTATTAGTATGGTTCAAATGGCTCTGAGCACTATGGGACTTAACTTCTGTGGTCATCAGATCCCTAGAACTTAGAACTACTTAAACCTAACTAACCTAAGGACATCACACACATCAGTGCCCGAGGCAGGATTCGAACCTGCGACCGTAGCGGTCGCGCGGTTCTAGACTGTAGCGCCTAGAACAGCTCGGCCACTCGGACCGGCGATCTGTTAGTATGTTTTAATTATAGTTGTTCTTTAGATGTATAGTGTAGGCCTTCAGCCGCTAATCGTTTTCAAATGCATGTTAAAAATATTACTTTCTATTTTTCGTTGCTTTGATTTCTAAGCCAGGACTTCAGCCGTTCTTGTTTTTGGTGTGGTTTTGGGCCTTCAGCCCAGAAAGCATTTCAAGTTTTCTTTAACTAGGTTTTCAGCCGTATTATTTAATTGTGATCTTTTAAAGCAGTGTGTAAATAAGTGGCTCTTAGAAATATTAAGTTGTGTGTTTGATTGTGCAACTCGCAGTAACTGTTTACGGCCCCATCCACAATCTAAACCTTGTCACGTGCGCTCTCTGAGTACCTACCATCCAGGTCTCAAATTGGTATCAGAGCATGGTTACGATTGTGATATTGCTGTTACAATTACTGTTGGTTTGAACTGTACTTCTGTTGGTGTGGCACCACATTGTCTTGGTTATTGACTGTTTCAGGTGACCTATTTTAATGGCGGTCAAGCAATGCCCGGGCATTGGCCTGTTGAGGAAGGGACACCTTATTTATGAGTTGGCGATAAGGCAACAGTCTTTTGAGGGCAGTGTTCCGGACTTAGTGGCCCGTTTGCTTGCTTTCTTTATTCACCCGGTTGACGCCATGCCGGATGTGATGGGTGAGACAGAAGCAGCTACTGAAGCTTTAAGGCTATGAGGGGCCTTGAGGACACCATTTGTGTTTTGGAAGGCACTCAACCTAGTAGCAGTCAGTTAGACAGGGTGCGGGCACAGTTGGTGCATCTAACCAATCGGATAGCGGATCTAGGTACGTTAGACTTGGAGGATCTTTATAAAAAATTAACCACCTAATTCGGCCTCTGGTTAATGCATTGCGGTTTAAGCTTACATGTTTAGAACTGGATGGGAAGAGGACTGAAGAGCGTAACTTGCTATATTAAGGAGGAACCGGGAGCCAGCCCATGAGTGGTGTTGTTATATCCCCTGAGAAGTTAGATGCAGCGTTGCCAAATTGCCTAATCCTCTGGCGTTTTTCATTCCAGATATTACTGGTGCAAATGGTTCAAATGGCTCTGAGCACTATGGGACTTAACTTCTAAGGTCATCAGTCTCCTAGAACTTAGAACTACTTAAACCTAACTAACTTAAGGACATCACACACATCCATGCCCGAGGCAGGATTCGAACCTGCGACCGTAGCGGTAGATATTACTGAATTAGTTGAAGATCGACTTGAGTGGGTTGAAAGCTTATTATAGTTGTTGCTTCCCCTTGAACTACATGCTACTGCCTTTCGTGTTCCGCACCAAGTAGTTTGGTCATTACTGTATCCGTTAGCCAGAGGCGAGTTGAGTAACCTCGTATCCCGAGCCATAACAGAAGGATTTTCCTTCCAGCAATTGAGGGAGCTCGCCATTGGCCAGAGTTCGGAAACAGCTTGTGTCATTACATTTGGGGGATGCAGCCGGATAAAGAAGAGTTACATCAGTATATGGACAGAGTTCAGACGGCCTGCTTGGGTTTGTTGATGGATTTGCCAGAACGAGAGTTGGTGTCTATTGTTCTCAGGGGGATGCGAGCGGCGCATAAGTCACACTTTGTTTTCTGTCATCGTCCTTCAAACTGGGAAGAGCTTCGGGCCGCTGTTTTATGGTTTTCTGTGTTTCACTTGCGGACGAAGTATGTCGTGAAGTTAAGGGTCAGCCCGCAGGCGTTGTCAAGGGAACTTTTGAATTGTCTACATCGGCTGGGACCATTAAAAGGAAACCCCGGCGTTGCTTCAGGTTTGGTAGCACGGCTCATTTGGTGCGATCTTGCGTTCAACCTCGAACTCCTAGAGCCAATAAATGACGCGGGGCTGGGCGGCGACCTCAGGATCGAGCCTTAAATCTTGGCGTACCCGTGTTGTAGCTCCTTCATCACTAGGGAGGGCAGTTTCCTTTCCTGAAGCCGTCCATGTGATTGGCTACAGTTTATTCTATTTTATTTTACATTTTAACGAATTTAAATAATCAAAGCTTGACCACTTTCACATTCTAAATAAAGTAACAGTAATAACCATTACTAAATTCCTTTACATAAAACCAATACAATTTCCTTCTTCACTTTGAATATTACGGCATGTAGCCCTGCACCAATGTGCTTTCTGATACATAAATAAAGAACAAAAGTAACTATTATGCACTAAACTTTACAACAATTATTCTATTAGCAAATGATTCAGTAATGTAACACTTCTGTCACTAAATGTAACTGGATTTACTCTTTTGATGCTAGTCTGTTGTCAGGAGGAGCATTACTGCAAAGGGCATTTGATTCTAAAGCATTATGTCAGGGTGAAAATACTAAATAAATTAATTTTTCTCTCTTAACAACATGTGGGCAGGGTGGGTTCTTCCTTGGCTCGGGTATGAGGTAGAATGAAACAGCATTTTTAAATAAGACAACTTTTATTGAAGATTTGTACGCGGCAGCGGCGGCGTCTGATTACGCCTGGCGGTGTGTATCTCGTGTCGCCGTTTCGCCCAGTTGACTGGAGACGCGTATCGTGCTGTGGCCCGTTTAATTATTGAGAACGAAGTCGTGCATCGGATGGTGATACCTTGGACGTGGCCGCGTGTGTTGCGCGTCGGCCAGCGGAGCGGCGCGGCGGGGGAAGGCCAGTGTCCCGAACTCGAACAACGGACTCCAGCTTGCCAGTCTTCGGGTGTCCGATCTTCATGCCAGCTCACAGGTGACTGCTGATGTGAGGCCGTCTCCTTCCCGTCCTCACGAGTCATCCGGGTACGTAAAAATCAGACTTCAAATACCTTTTAACTTCTGTCTTCTGGCGCCGAGACTGCTGCTGCTATTCCATTACAGAGGCGGACTTGATGTAGTCTCTTCTTGCATGACGGTCTTCAGCACCGAAACTGACTGAAGACTACTGCTACTCATCTGCTCGTCGGGCCCACTACGTCTCGCGTATTTATTCACTTCAGTTCGCTGGAGGTGAACGACTTCACGGTCATTGCCTCTTCTGTCACGTTGAAAATCTTCTCGAAGAATCTTCTTAACGTCGGTCATTGGCTCTTGGAATGTAGGCGAGGGCCTTTGCTCACATGTGACAACTGAGAAACACGTGAGCCCGTCGGGCGATGCCCTGACGGCTGAATCGACAGCGTCCGCTTATGTGGGGAGGGCGATGGCTTCTTCTGAACTTATTGACTTCACGGTCATTGTCTCTTCTGCTCTGCCCGCTGTTTGCCAGTATGTAACTCTCTAAGCTAAACCAAGTTTTTCATTTATTTTCTACTTTTTACTTCACTTTGACTTCACTAATTTATTTACTTATCTTAAGTACCACTCAACAGTAAGGCGTCATTCTGTCATTGTTCAAAGTATTTTGTGTGGAGGAAATAATGATCTGATGCTTAACAGTAGATACTGATAACTTAAATTTATTATATCTCTTAAAAAAATTAAGTTACATAGTTGATATTTACAATGTTTGTCATTTTAATGGTGTCCTTTATCTGAAATGTCGATCGTTACGACAGACCAAAGCTTTCAGATTTTAGCATTAATATTTTTGTTACAAAACTTGTTCATTTTCCTTCAACAATAAATCCTAAACTATTTTAGATATGAACTATATTCAAGTTTTATTGGGATAACCATGATAATGTATGAAGGATGCTAGATTAAAATTACTGTGGCCTGCATTACCACAGAATTAAACAGTTTTCGTTAATATTTTCCCTTATGGCCAATCTTAGATCCACCATGTTTAACACTGCTACATCTCCTTGGCCACAAACGGCTTCTACTGGGTTACCCTATGACATAGGATCTCATCTATCTCACTCGCACACTACAGCACTCAGGCCTCAACAGACAATAGACGCCTGTGAGTTTCCCCATCTCGTTGTGAATTTGCTCTCTTCGTGTCTTGGACGACAAGGTTTGTTTCAAAATTCCTGTAGGCTGACTCTTTCAGCCATATACACTACTGGCCATTAAAATTGCTACAACAAGAAGAAATGCAGATGATTAACGGGTATTCATTGGACAAATATATTATACTAGAACTGACATGTGATTACATTTTCACGCAATTTGGGTGCATAGATCCTGAGAAATCAGTACCCAGAACAACCACCTCTGTCCGTAAGAACGGCCTTGATACGCCTGGGCATTGAGTCAAACAGAGCTTGGATGGCGTGTACAGGTTTCAGCTGCCCATGCAGCTTCAACACGATACCACAGCTCATCACGAGTAGTGACTGGTGTATTGTGACGAGCCAGTTGCTCGGCCACCATGGACCAGACGTTTTCAATTGGTGAGAGATCTGGAGAATGTGATGGCCAGGGCAGCGGTCGAAAATTTTCTGTATCCAGAAAGGCCCGTATAGGACCTTCAACATGCAGTCGTGCATTATGCTACTGAAAAGTAGGGATTCACAGGGATCGAATGAAGGGTAGAGCCACGGGTCGTGTTGTTGTTGTTGTGGTCTTCCGTCCTGAGACTGGTTTGATGCAGCTCTCCATGCTACTCTATCCTGTGCAAGCTTCTTCATCTCCCAGTACCTACTGCAACCTACATCCTTCTGAATCTGCTTAGTGTATTCATCTCTTGGTCTCCCCCTAAGATTTTTACCCTCCACGCTGCCCTCAAATACTAAATTGGTGATCCCTTGATGCCTCAGAACATGTCCTACCAACCGATCCCTTCTTCTGGTCAAGTTGTGCCACAAACTTCTCTTCTCCCCAATCCTATTCAATACTTCCTCATTAGTTACGTGATCTACCCATCTAATCTTCAACATTCTTCTGTAGCACCACATTTCAAAAGCTTCTATTCTCTTCTTGTCCAAACTATTTACCGTCCATGTTTCACTTCCATACATGGCTACACTCCATACAAATACTTTCAGAAATAACTTCCTGACACTTAAATCTATACTCGATGTTAACAAATTTCTCTTCTTCAGAAACGCTTTCCTTGCCATTGCCAGTCTACATTTTATATCCTCTCTACTTCGTCCATCATCAGTTATTTTGCTCCCCAAATAGCAAAACTCCTTTGCTACTTTAAGTGTCTCATTTCCTAATCTAATACCCTCAGCATCACCCGACTTAACTCGACTACATTCCATTATCCTCGTTTTGCTTTTGTTGATGTTCATCTTATATCCTCCCTTCAAGACACCATCCATTCCGTTCAACTGCTCTTCCAAGTCCTTTGCTGTCTCTGACAGAATTACAATGTCATCGGCAAACCTCAAAGTTTTTTTTTTCTTCTCCATGGATTTTAATTCCTACTCCAAATTTTTCTTTTGTTTCCTTTACTGCTTGCTCAATATACAGATTGAATAACATCGGGGAGAGGCTACAACCCTGTCTTACTCCCTTCCCAACCACTGCTTCCGTTTCATGTCCCTCAACTCTTATAACTGCCATCTGGTTTCTGTACAAGTTGTAAATAGCCTTTCGCTCCCTGTATTTTACCCCTGCCACCTTTAGAATTTGAAAGAGAGTATTCCAGTCAACATTGTCAAAAGCTTTCTCTAAGTCTACAAATGCTAGAAACGTAGGTTTGCCTTTCCTTAATCTTTGTTCTAAGATAAGTCGTAAGGTCAGTATTGCCTCACGTGTTCCAGTATTTCTACGGAATCCAAACTGATCTTCCCCGAGGTCAGCTTCTACTAGTTTTTCCATTCATCTGTAAAGAATTCGTGTTAGTACTTTGCAGCTGTGGCTTATTAAACTGATTGTTCGGTAATTTTCACATCTGTCAACACTTGCTTTCTTTATGATTGGAATTATTATATTCTTCTTGAAGTCTGAGGGTATTTCGCCTGTTTCATACATCTTGCTCACCAGATGGTAGAGTTTTGTCAGGACTGGCTCTCCCAAGGCCGTGAGTAGTTCCAATGGAATGTTGTCTACTCCGGGGGGCTTGTTTCGACTCAGGTCCTTCAGTGCTCTGTCAAACTCTTCACGCAGTATCGTATCTCCCATTTCTTCTTCATCTACATCCTCTTCCATTTCCATAATATTGTCTTCAAGTGCATCGCCCTTGTATAGACCCTCTATACACTCCTTCCACCTTTCTGCTTTCCCTTCTTTGCTTAGAACTGGGTTTCCATCTGAGCTCTTGATGTTCATACATGTAGTTCTCTTATCTTCAAAGGTCTCTTTAATTTTCCTGTAGGCAGTATCTATCTTACCCCTAGTGAGATAAGCCTCTACATCCTTACATTTGTCCTCTAGCCATCCCTGCTTAGCCATTTTGCACTTCCTGTCGATCTCTTTTTTGAGACGTTTGTATTCCTTTTTGCCTGCTTCATTTACTGTATTTTTATATTTTCTCCTTTCATCAATTAAATTCAATATTTCTTCTGTTACCCAAGGATTTCTACTAACCCTCTTCTTTTTACCTACTTGATCGTCTGCTCCCTTCACCACTTCATCCCTCAGAGCTACCCATTCTTCTTCTACTGTATTTCTTTCCCCCGTTCCTTTCAATTGTTCCCTTACGCTCTCCCTGAAACTCTGTACAACCTCTGGTTCTTTCAGTTTATCCAGGTCCCATCTCCTTAAATTCCCACCTTTTTGCAGTTTCTTCAGTTTTAATCTGCAGTTCATAACCAATAGATTGTGGTCAGAATCCACATCTGCCCCTGGAAATGTCTTACAATTTAAAACCTGGTTCCTAAATTTCTGTCTTACCATTATATAATCTATCTGATACCTTTTAGTATCTCCAGGGATCTTCCATGTATACAACCTTCTATCATGATTCTTAAACCAAGTGTTAGCTATGATTAAGTTGTGCTCTGTGCAAAATTCTATCAGGCGGCTTCCTCTTTCATTTCTTAGCCCCAATCCATATTCACCTACTACGTTTCCTTCTTTCCCTTTTCCTACACTCGAATTCCAGTCACCCATGACTATTAAATTTTCGTCTCCCTTCACTATCCGAATAATTTCTTTTATTTCATCATACATTTCTTCAATTTCTTCGTCATCTGCAGAGCTAGTTGGCATATAAGCTTGTACTACTGTAGTAGGTGTGGGCTTCGTATCTATCTTGGCCACAATAATGCGTTCACTATGCTGTTTGTAGTAGCTTACCCGAATTCCCATTTTCCTATTCATTATTAAACCTACTCCTGCATTACCCCTATTTGACTTTGTGTTTATAACCCTGTAGTCACCTGACCAGAAGTCTTTTTCCTCCTGCCACCGAACTTCACTAATTCCCACAATATCTAACATTAACCTATCCATTTCCCTTTTTAAATTTTCTAACCTACCTGCCCGATTAAGGGATCTGACATTCCACGCTCCGATCCGTAGAACGCCAGTTTTCTTTCTCCTGATAACGACATCCTCTTGAGTAGTCCCCGCCCGGAAATCCGAATGGGGGACTATTTTACCTCCGGAATATTTTACCCAAGAGGACGCCATCATCATTATTTAATCATACAGTAAAGCTGCATGCCCTCGGGAAAAATTACGGCCGTAGTTTCCCCTTGCGTTCAGCCGTTCGCAGTACCAGCACAGCAAGGCCGTTTTGGTTATTGTTACAAGGCCAGATCAGTCAATCATCCAGACTGTTGCCCTTGCAACTACTGAAAAGGCTGCTGCCCCTCTTCTGGAACCACACGTTTGTCTGGCCTCTCAACAGATACCCCTCCGTTGTGGTTGTACCTACGGTACGGCTATCTGTATCGCTGAGGCACGCAAGCCTCCCCACCAACGGCAAGGTCCATGGTTCATGGGGTGGATCGTAACATATCTGAAATGTAACGTCCGCTGATCAAAGTGCCGTCAAAGTGAACAAGAGCTGACCGAGACGTGTAACCAATGGCACCCCATAGATCACGCTGGGTGATACGCCAGTATGGCGCTGACGAATAAACGCTTCCAATATGCGCTCACCGCGATGTCGCCAAACACGGATGCGACCATCATGATGCTGTAAACAGAACCTGGATTCATCCGAAAAAATGACGTTTTGCCATTCGTGCACCCAGGTTCGTCGTTGAGTACACCATCAGAGGGGCTCCTACACCATCGCAGGCGCTCCTGTCTGTGATGCAGCGTCAAGGGTAACTGCAGGCATGGTCTCCGAGCTGGTAGTCCATGCTGCTGCAAACGTCGTCAAACTGTTCGTGCAGATGGTTGTTGTCTTGCAAACGTCCCCATCTGTTGAGCCAGGAATCGAGACGTGGCTGCACGATCCGTTACAGCCATGCGCATAAGATGCCTGTTATCTCGACTGCTAGTGATACGAGGCCGTTGGGATCCAGCACGGCTTTCCGTATTACCCTCATGATCCCCCGATTCCATATTCTGCTAACAGTCATTGGATCTCGACCAACGCGAGCAGCAATGTCGCGATACGATAAACCGCAATCGCGGCAGGCTACAGCCCGACCTTTATCAAAGTCGGAAACGTGATGGTACGCATTTCTCCTCCTTACACGAGGCATCAAAACAACGTTTCACCAGGCAACGCCGGTCAACTGCTGTTTGTGTATGAGAAATCGGTTAGACACGTTCCTCATGTCAGCACGTTGCAGGTGTTGCCACCGGCGCCAACCATGCGTGAATGCTCTGAAAAGCCAATCATTTGCACATTACAGTATCTTCTTCCTCTCGGTTAAATTTCGCGTCTGTAGCACGTCATCTTCGTGGTGTAGCAATTTTAACGGCCAGTAGTGTATTTAAATGAGAGCACAATGCCCGTTAACTGACACGTTCCTAAAAATGTTAGAGCTGCTATTGGAATTGATTTAAAAAGACAGATAAGCAGTTGTATAAACACACACTTAAGTGGGCAAACTGCTGATCAGCAAAATGTTGATGAGAGTATATTTCGAGACGATGTAAAGGAAATGGTGAAGCTTACTGGGTACTGAAAGTACAGAGAAACGCCGATTAACCGGGATTGGGTCAACCGAAACTCAGTTTACCAGGAAGGTTTCCGGATAGCCCAAAAAGAAACAAAAAAGGAAAACTTTTGCTGCGCGGAAATAAGCGCTCTGGTTAACGGCGAGTGGTAAACGCCTGACCTTGAGTCTCAACGAAGCTACACTGCCAACAATAGTGCTTGCAAGTGATTGTTTCTTCCCGTGCAATGAGTATTTTTACGCCATGTCACCTAAGCGGAAGCGTGTTGTGATTACTTTCGCTGATAAGTTAGCCGCTATAAACGAAGTTGAAGAAGGAATTTTACTGAAAGCTTTTGCTTCTGATTTTGGACTTCGTGTTTTTACCATTTCAGTATCGGCAAAGGAGCAGTCTAAGTTTCGATAGAAATCTGTGAAAGATCTCATAGAAAAACTTGGAAACATACGACTATGAATGAAGTCTTTATTCCATCCTACAACGAGACAAAAGTACGTCTTTGACTGGCACAGCAATGTAAGAAAAAGCTAAAATGTTAACTGAGCTGTTTGCCGAGGAAGGGGTGGATTTTGTTTAAAACTTTGGGTGATTATACAGGTGTAAAACCAGATATGACTGTCGTTGATTTAATGTATACGGAGGAAAGTTATATGCAGATTCAGACGCGGAACTGTTTTCAAAGCAGAGTTTGAAGGTTACACACACGGTTACACTACCTACCATATTTACAATGTCGATGAAGCGAGATACTAGTATACTTTATTCGCTTATAAACACTTAATTACGACACCGACTAGTTTTTCTTTTTTTTTCAGTGCAAGTTTACACTTTTCTCTGTGGCATTTGAAAGAAGCTTCAGAGAGAACTTCAGCGACGTAACATGTATGGGACTTGATGAAATAGTATCAAGGTAACACTGCCGCATATCACTGTCACGCCGTCAGGACAACAGGTACCACAACCGTCTGCCCCACTACACCAAATGTAAGCAAACACATGCACGCTCGAAGCCCATCAGTCTGTGTCTGCCGCTCTAGTGGCCAGATAAATTGCTCGTAAGGCTTGTAACACTGTTATCAGTATTACCTATAATGGTAATATCTAACTTCTTTGTCTCTTTTTACTAAATGTGATTTCTGTGTAACTGTACTCTCTGATGTAGCATCAGTGTAAATGTTTTATTGATGTTGTTGTTGTTGTGGTCTTCAGTCCTGAGACAGGTTTGATGCAGCTCTCCAAGCTACTCTAACCTGTGCAAGCTTCTTCCTCTCCCACTACCTACTGCAACCTACATCCTTCTGAATCTGCTTAGTGTATTCATCTCTTGCTCTCCCTCCACGATTTTTACCCTCCACGCTCCCCTCCAATAGTAAATTGGTGATCCATTGGTGCCTCAGAACATGCCCTACCAACCGATCCCTTCTTCTAGTCAAGTTGTGCCACAAACGTCTGTTCTCCCCAATCCTATTCAACACCTCCTCATTAGTTATGTGATCTACCCATCTAATCTTCAGCATTCTTCTGTAGCACCACATTTCGAAAGCTTCTATTCTCTTCTTGTCTAAACTATTTATCGTCCATGTTTCACTTCCATCCGTGGCTATAATCCATACAAATACTTTCAGAAACGACTTTCTGACACCTAAATCTATACTCAATGTTAACAAATATTTCTTCTTCAGAAACGCTTTCCTTACCATTGTCACTCTACATTTTATATCCTCTCGACTTCGACCATCGTCAGCTTTTTTCTCCCCAAATAGCAAAACTCCTTTACTACTTTAAGTGTCTCATGTCCTAATTTAATACCCTCAGCATCACCCGACTAAATTCGACTACATTCCATTATCCTCGTTTTGCTTTTGTTGATGTTCATCTTATATCCTCCTTTCAAGACACTATCCATTCCGTTCATCTGCTCTTCCAAGTCCTTTGCTGTCTCTGACAGAATTACAATGTCATCGGCGAACCTCAAAGTTTTTATTTCTTCTCCATGAATTTTAATACCTACTCCAAATTTTTCTTTTGTTTCCTTTACTGCTTGCTCAATATACAGATTGAATAACATCGGGGCCGGCCGAAGTGGCCTTGCGGTTAAAGGCGCTGCAGTCTGGAACCGCAAGACCGCTACGGTCGCAGGTTCGAATCCTGCCTCGGGCATGGATGTTTGTGATGTCCTTAGGTTAGTTAGGTTTAACTAGTTCTAAGTTCTAGGGGACTAATGACCTCAGCAGTTGAGTCCCATAGTGCTCAGAGCCATTTGAACCATTTTTGAATAACATCGGGGAGAGGCTACAACCCTGTCTCACTCCCTTCCCAACCACTGCCTCCCTTTCATGCCCCTCAACTCTTATAACTGCCATTTGGTTTCTATACAAATTGTAAATAGCCTTTCGCTCCCTATATTTTACCCCTGCCATCTTCAGAATTTAAAAAAGAGAGTATTCCAGTCAACATTGTCAAAAGCTTTCTCTAAGTCTACAAATGCTAGAAACGTAGGTTTGCCTTTCCCTAATGTAGCTTCTAAGATAAGTCGTAGCGTCAGTATTGACTCACGTGTTCCAATATTTCTACGGAATCCAAACTGATCTTCCCCAAGGTCCGCTTCTACCAGTTTTTCCATTCGTCTGTAAAGAATTCGCGTTAGTATTTTGCAGTTGTGACTTATTATACTGATAGTTGGGTAACTTTCACATCTGTCAACACCTGCTTTCTTTGGGATTGGAATTATTATATTCTTCTTGAAGTCTGGGGGTATTTCGCCTGTCTCATACATCTTGCTCACGAGATGGTAGAGTTTTGTCAGGACTGGCTCTCCGAAGGCCGTCAGTACTTCTGATGGAATGTTGTCTACTCCCGGGGCCTTGCTTCGACTTAGGTCTTTCAGCGCTCTGTCAAACTCTTCACGCGGTATCATATCTCCCATTTCATCTTCATCTACATCCTCTTCCATTTCCATAATATTGTCCTCAAGTACATCGCCCTTGTATAGACCCTCTATATACTCCTTCCATCTTTCTGCTTTCCCTTCTTTGCTTAGAACTGGGTTTCCATCTGAGGTCTTGATATTCATACAAGTGGTTCTCTTTTCTCCAAAGGTCTCTTTAATTTTCCTGTAGGGAGTATCTATCTTACCCCTAGTGAAATAAGCCTCTACATCCTTACATTTATCCTCTAGCCATCCCTGCTTAGCCATTTTGCACTTCCTATCGATCTCATTTCTGAGACTTTTGAACTCCTTTTTGCCTGCTTCATTTACTGCATTTTTATATTTTCTCCTTCCATCAATTAAATTCAATATTTCTTCTGTTACCCAAGGATTTCTACTAGCCCTCGTCTTTTTACCTACTTGATCCTCTGGTGCCTTCACTACTTCATCCCTCAAAGCTACCCATTCTTTTCCTACTGTATTTCTTTCCCCCATTCCTGTCAATTGTTCCCTTACGCTCTCCCTGAAACTCTGTACAACCTCTGGTTTCGTCAGTTTATCCAGGTCCTATCTCCTTAAATTCCCACCTTTTTGCAGTTTCTTCAGTTTTAATCTACGTTTTATTGATTATTTACGTTAATTTACATAACTATAATTAATCTATGAATGTAACGTTGAAAGTAATGTGTTGTAAAAGAATGAAAATGTTATATTTTACTGGTTCATACACAGGAAAAAGATGATTGTAATCATGTAGAACTTGGAGGGGAGCCTCTCCGCAACGGAACTTGTTAGGTGAGAGCAGAGAAAGTGGATCTGGCGGTCGACCTACAAAGCTCCTTTTTTGCAAGATTCAGTCGGTGGCTAGCAAGCAAATTGAGAGCGTATGGTGCATTGAAAGAGGCGACAAGAACTGCAAGAATATATAATATAGCCTCGGATGCGGAATTACCGGAAGTACATACCAAAGTTACGTGTTTGCTTACATTTGGTGTAGTATGGCAGGTGGCTTTGGAACCTCTTCTCCTGTGGCGCTGTTATCTAGATGCCAGTTCGTTAAGTCCCACACGTGGCACACTTTTCTTAGTTCTGTACTACGAAAATCCGAAGCTAAGAAGATAATTTTTAACGTTTGTAACTCAGGAAGAGCCATTAATACTTTTTCCGGCTTTTGAGAACAGCGCAGGAAATAGACGCTATTACCATCTTCAGCTCAAATTATCTGTTGAATAGTGTATCATTGCCTGGACCAGTTCTGTGGATTAGTTTTCAATAACAATTTTGTATTCTGTTAACTTTGTGTTGAGCCACCGTAATTTATCCATAGTCAATTCCCTAGACACGGTCTAATCCCAAGTGCTACGAAGAATCCCAGTATCCTGTTTTACTGAACTGAAACGCTATTATTTTCCTTAACGAAAGTTAAAAAACCTCGTGGAGCTGTGAAGTACATAATTATTTATCAGTTAAAGACATGAAGTCAGAAAATGAGTACGTGATCATATTTTTGGCACTTTATTCTAAAGGTCCGTCTTTGTCAGATAAATTTTTGACATTTCACTATGACCGGTTTCGGCCACTGCCATCTTCAGATCTGTTACAAAAACAAAAACAGTATGTAACCAACCAAGCTAGTTCGCTGGCGCTAATTCTACAAAAGTCCTGACGCCACGTAAGAAAGATAAAATTTTTACATGATTAAAAGCCATGTATACCAGCCATACATACCATAAAATATTCTGATGTATCAACGCCTAACTAAACATGTAGGTACATAACAAGTGCCGGTGATGATCAGAATGCGTATGGTATTCATGCAAGGAAACTGAGGCCAGCCGAGAGCACTATAGCTAGGCTACATGATTAACCAGTATTGCAACTGTAATGGTTAAAATGTGGTATGTGTAGTCATAAATTAAAATTATTTCACATGGCAAAAAGAGCGTCTGATAATAAACATGTACGGACGTACTCCACATGGAATTGGATCCATAGCTGAAATACACATAAAAAGTGCAAATATTGATAATGTGAAGCTTCTAGCCTGGCAAAGTAAAACGTACAGTTGCGAAAAAGCCAGTATAAAAAGTATCAGATTAAAAACACCTATAAAATAAAATCTTCGAGCCTGACAGATGAATTACCGTATACGTAATTGCAAGGTAATTAACGAATCAGTGACTATTAATTGAAAATTAAAAAATTGATAGTCGATAATACTTCTGGCGACAGAATTTGTTAAACCTTATTTTCATTATATTTTTCATAATGCGCATTTTTAGTTTAAGGAACAGTTTTACCTGATTCTTGGCCTGACTGGGCACAAACTTATCAACTAATGACATGAAGTTTCAAAATGAGTCCGTGGGCATATATTTGGTATTTCATTTTGATCGCATAATTTTTGTACATTTGAGAACAGTAATTTTTGTTTCCTGATGAAACAGAGAAACGTAGATAGATTAAAAATAATGAATCTATCCATTCCTGTGCTTCGTTCGCAAATTAAATTACATAAAACAGGGGAACCGATTCGGCCGATTATTAATAATATGTCATGTCTGAACTACAAATTGAACCGGGATTGCAACAACAAACTAAGGGCAACATATACTTATAAAAAAATCATTAAATGTCAAGAATAGTTGTGACTTTGCCAATGAGATTAAGGATGTACCAATCACGGCTGGAGCTACATTGGCTTCTTTCGACATTGTTAACCTTTATACCAACGTCACAGTAAACGATTCGTTGGAGATTATAAGGAAAAACTGGCTAACATATAAGAAGAGTAGTCAGGGCGAAATAGCAGAACTTTTGGAAATTTTAGAACTTGTGTTGTCTTTTTTATTATTTCAAGTTAACGATAAGATTTTTTATTAGCAGGACGGGATCGCAGTGGATAACAGTTTGTCTGGTAAATTATCTGAGATATTTGTAAATGATCTAGAAAATAAGTTTTTTGAACAAAATCCTGACATCTGCGAAAAAATTGTGTATTACGGACGTTATGTGGACGACATAATACTACTGTACAAAGGTGACGGAAATGAAATACACGACATAGCAGAAAGAATGGGTGGGATGCACAAAAAATTAAATTCACAGTGGAACTGGAAGAAGAGGAAAGTATAAGTTTTTTGGATCTTAAGTCAACAGAAAAGGATGGAGGGCATAAGATTAGCATATTTAGGAAGACGACGGCCACTGACACCATTATAAATGCGATATCCTGTCACCGTAGGAAGCATAAATGGGCATACTTCAGAGATGTGATCAACAGGGTGCTAAAACTGCCACTCACCCCTAATGAGGAGGTGGAAGAATTAAGTATGACTAGACAAGTAGCCAAGGCAAACGGATATAAGGATCGCGATGCAATGAAACTTTATAATAAACTAAAATCAAAAGTATTTAACAAGAAAGCGATAATAGAACCAGAGCACAAAAAGTTTGTTGCTATGTCATGCAATGGTGCACTTTCCCACAAAATTGCGCTGGCTTTCAGAAAAATTAAATTGAAATTAGGGCCTCAAACGAAAAGTACAGTTTATCGTAAGCTACACCACAAAGTTGGCAACAACAGCAACAAATATGTGGAATCTGGTGTCTATAAGATCAACTGACAAGGTTGCCTGGAAGGAATTTCAGGGCTCGTTTTAGATGGCATATATATAACCAAAAGAAGAGTGCTTTTGCTACACATTTAGACAGAGAAAAACATTCTGCTGGAAACAGAGAGAATAATATGAAAGTGTTACTTAGGGCACCAAAGGGACAGTTACTGAACCTGCTCGAAGAATTGGAGATTTATGTGCACAGAAAACGGGAACCGGAAATGCTGCTGAATAAAGAAAATGAGATTGACCTAAATGCTTATTCTGGTGTATTCAGAAACCTACTGGTTTGAGCAGAGTCGAGAGCTCCAGCAGATTTGCGTGCGGTCGTGTGCGCAGGCCGCCGGCGACGAGGAGACTGGGCCTTACTCCGCAGGAAAACAAAAACGTCATACGGACAAGCCACGACGTTCCGCCATTGAAACCACACTCCGGATGTATTGTCGACTATCGATTTTTTAATTTTTAATGAATAGCCATTGATTCGTTGATTACCGTTCAATTATGTTTTGGCAATTGATCTCCCAGGCTGAAAGATTTTATTTTTTCGTATTTTTAATTTTATAGTTTTATACTGGCTTTTATACAACTGTATATTGTACCTTGCCAGGCTAGAAGCTTCACATTATCAGTATGTGCACTTTCTATGTGTATTTCAACTATGGATCCAATTCTACGTGGAGTATGTCAGTACATGTTTTATTATCAATCGCTCATTTTGCCATGTGAAATAGTTGTAATTAATGGCTACGCATACCACATTGTAAAGACCAAAGTTGCGATACAGTTTAATCATGTAGCCTAGCTATAGTGCCCTCTGGTGGCCTCAGTATCCTTGCATAAATACAAGAAGCATTCTGATCATCACTGGCACTTGTTATGTACCTACATGTTTAGTTAGGCGTTGATACTACATCAGAATATTTAATGATGCGTATTTCTGGTATACATGGCTTTTAATCATGTAAAAATTGTATCTTTCTTATGTAGCACCAGGACTTTTATAGATTTAGCGCTAGCGAACTATCTTAGTTAGTTACACATTGTTTTTGTTTTTGTAACAGATCTGAAGATGACAGTGGCCGAAACCAGTAATAGTGAAATGTCAAAAATTTATGTGATCAAGACAGACTTGTAAAATAAAGTACTTAATTATTTAGTGAGCATAAGTTTTGAAATGCTCCATGTAGTTTCCGTGAATGGACAGTTAAAATATAGAGTCTAAACATTCTTTCATTTGAAATAATGGTGATAAAATCTTCTCGAGTTGACAGCCGAGTCAATGCGTTGTTCTCCAGCAATCTTTCAGCAAGATTTCTTACTTGCTACCTTCAGGCGAAGTGTCGGGTTCACATCTCGTCCGGATCTTTATAGCCGCTGGACCACGGGCTTTTCTGCACCCTCGTTGCCGGTCGGGCCAATCAGGCGCGAGCGTAATCGACGCGGCGGCGCGTGGGGGGTGGGGAGCCGCGGGTGCCTGCTCCTGGCGTCTCGTCTCGGTGTGGCCTGTTTAGCTGTTTATTCCAACCGCCGGCACCGATCTGCCTCCATCGGTGGGCTCTCGGCTTATTCTTGATAATGTTGTGTTCCACGCAGTGTTTAGTTGGAAACCACTATCCTGATTGACCAAGTTATCACTGACCCATATCTATACTGCCTCTTTAATAATAGAGTCCGAGAAACCTTTCGCTCTACACAGGCTCTTGGTTTCCTCAAATTGAAACTTGTATTTTTCACTGAGGCTGTGCTCCACTAAATCGGATTTTTCTTTTTGTCCGAGGTGAACGCTTCTCACATATTCAGAGATGCGTTGTGTTACGTAACGCTGCGTCTGTCCAATATATTGTTTCCCACATTCAAAGGAAATGTTATAGACACCTGTTGTTCTTAGATCCAAGTTGTCCTTCATTGAGCACAGCCTATTTCTGATTTTTGCTGAAGGATGGAAGATGGCTTTTATCTTGTTTTTCTCCAGAAGGCACAATGTAAAACTCGATCTACCAAAAGAAAAAACATATAGACCTGTACCTCAACACCAACAGATGACATCAGCCAGCACAATGGAAATCCGTGCTCACTATCCTTGTCCACAGAGCTCATGAAAACAGATTAGACACGCTCTCGAGACGAGCAGGAAGAAGAGAACAACAAAGGTCTGGCATTCCTCGCGTACGCAGGGCCGCCTATGATCTAGATTGACAGGATACTGGACAACAACAAGATAAAAACTTCATTCCATCCTCCAGGAAAAATCAGGAATATGCTGGGCTCAATGAAGGACAACTAGGGTCTAAGAACTCCAGATGGCTATAGTATTTACTGTGAATGTAGGAAACAATATACTGGACAGACGCAGCGTTGCGTAACACAACGCATCTCTGAACATGTGAGAAGTGTTCGCCTCGGACAAAAAGAAAAATCTGATGTAGTGGAGCACAACCTCGGTGAAAAAAAAACACGTTTCAGTTCGAATAGGCCAAGAGACAGTGTAGAGTGAAAGGTCTCTGGGACTCTATTACTAAAGAGGCCGAGGAGATACGGGTCAGTGATAACTTGGTCAATCAGGATAGTGGTTTCCAACTAAACACTGCATGGAACACAACATTATCAAGAATAAGCCGAGAGCCCACCGCTGGAGGCGGGTCGGTGACGGCGGTTTGAATAAACAGCTAAACAGGCCACACCGAGACGAGACGCCAGGAGCAGGCACCCATGGCTCTCCACCCCCAATAGGCGCCGCCGCGTTGATTCCGTTCGCGCCTGATTGGCCCAACCGGCGCCGAGGATGCAGAGGAACCAGTGGTCCAACGGCTATCAAGATCCGGACGAGACGTGAACCCGACACTTCGCCTGAAGATGGCAAGTAAGAAACAATCTGAAACGTAGCTGCAGAACGACGCATTGACTCGTCTGTCAACCGAGGAGACTTTAGCATCGAGATTCTCATATGAAATAATAGTGTTTACAATTTCATTTTGTGTGTAGTGAACAGTGTTTCCTATTTACTGTTGTGGCTAAAGTGTTCAGCCACGATCTGAATCTATCTACAAATTAGTTTCTGGGCCCCCATGCTAATCGCAGAGCCAAATTTAAATGTTATTTTACAATAATACCAATCAAAAATAATGAACTGGCTACTATTGTTCAAACTGTACTAGATCTATGTGCCTCATATTCCATTTTAACTAAATAATACAAGGTAGGGAATATTCCTTGAGAATGCGAATAATAATCAGTACAAAAGATATTATTACTTCATAACTGTTTCAATAATAGTAATTCCCTCTAATTATACTGACAAAAGAACTTCTTTTTCATGTTAATAGTGCTCCACTATTAGTAATCAGGTACCTATCATTTTCCTACTGTAATGTACAAATAGTATGCGCTATTGAGAGCCTGTTTTGGCCTAAACTCATTAATACTTCTCCAGTCTAGTTGAAGTAAATTCACTGCAACATTACTTGCTAAACAGTGCTACTGTCCTGTACATTATCAGCAAAACAGTAGATCATTATCGGGTAAAGTCAAGCTACATAGTTAATTTTCTTTATGAAACACGCTAGAACTTGGGTAAAACTTTTCCTAATTAGGCTGGCGACCGTTTCTTCTTATGTAATTACAGTGTACTTGATTACTAATGGAACCTTGGTTCTATTCCTGTTTAGTTCGTTACTGCTTTATTTCAGTGGAAACCCCACCACTACACACAGCCACGGTCACAAAAGTAAAAATTCTTTCGCAGGAATAACATTATCGGCATATTACTATTCTGATAGTAGACTGTAGTGTTATTTGCTACTGAGACATTCACAACGTATACGAAAGACAAAAAAGTGAAAATTTTTATGGCGAACGTTGCCACGCCATTACTCCAAGTGAAAAGAAGGCCAGCTGATGAAATCAATGAAACTAATATTTTAGCAGCAGTATCACATAATGCAAATGTAAGTAAGTGGCATCTCGCAAGTGGGAGAGAGATCGACCAAACTAGTGTTTTGGGAACACTACAGTCCATCGCGTTCCATCCTCTTCACATTTTGCTACATGTACTCCATTATAGTAATGACTTCCAAATATGTATTACAATTCTCTGAATGCTATCTACGAAAAGCACAAAGTAATGCGGGATGTCAGCGAAAAATTTTGTTTAAGGGAGAAGCATCGTTTACAAATCTTGGGAAAGTCAAACTCCCCAACATGCACTAATCGTCAGTTGAAAATCCACGGGAATTCAAAGAAGTAGGTAAAATAAACGCTCTTGGCGCATGAAAGTTTGGTGCGTTTTTGAAGAAGCGTATCGTTGGTCTCTGTTTTATGGATGGGAATCTAATACGCTCATGTCTCTCGAGTTCCTCAGATATGCTGCTGCCGCAGTTATTGAAAGAGGTCCCACTGCACATTAGGCAATCAGTATGGCACCAACATGACGGGTGCCCTTCTCGTTTCCCACATATGATGAGAGACCCTATTAAAAGAACGTCTGCACAGCGCTGGAATGTTCGTTGAGAAAACTCAAAACGGTATGAACACTCACCAGAGTTAATCCTTCTACACTGTCATCTTAAAATTAAAACACGTTAGAGGTCCTATTACGTTTCTTCCTGCCACATCTAATGTTATATTCGTTTCTGTGGAACATTCGCTGTCCAGTTTACCGTACCAGGTTCCACCAGTCAAATACACTCACATGTCAAAAGTCGTGGGATAACTCCGAACATCGTGTCGAAACATGTTTTGCCCACCGCAGTGCAACAACTCGAAGCGTTATGGACTCAACAAGTCGTCGGAAGTCCCATGCAGAGATAGTGAGGCACGGTCCCTTCATAGCTGTGCACAATAGCGAAAGTGTTGCCGGTGCAGGATTTTGTGCACGGCCTGACTTCTCGACAATGTCTCACAAGCGTCCCATGCGATTCAGTGAGGGCAATCTGGGTGGCGAAATCATTCGCTCAAATCACCGAGAATGTTGTTCAAATCAATTGCAAACGATTGTGGTCCGGTGACATGGCGCACCATCATCAACAATAAATTCGTCTTTGTTTGGGAGCATGAAGTCCATGGATGACTGAAAACGGTCTCCAGGTGGCCGAACATAACCATTTCTAGTCAATGATCGGTCCAGTTTGATCAGACACCACTATGGCGCCCCCAACAGCTAGCACAGTGCTTTGTTGTAACATGTAGCCATGTTTTCGCAGGCTTTGTGCCACACTCAAACCCTACGATTAGCTGTTACCAACTGAAATCGGGATTCATCAGGGCAGGCCATGGTTTCCCAGTAACATACTCGTATAGTCCGTCCGTCCCATACGGTCGAGAGCCCAGAAGGATCGCTATAGGTGACTGCCGTGCTGTTACGAAATGTACCGACGTGGGTTGTCTGCAGCCACAGCACATTAACGCCAAATTTCGCCTCACTGTGCCCACGGATACGTACGTCGTAAGTTTCACTTTGATTTCAGCGTTTTTTCACGCAGTGTTGCTGGTCAGTTAGCACTGACGACTCTGCGCTCTCGGTCGTTAAGTGAAGGCCGTCGGCAACTGCTATTTTCTGTGGTGAGAGGTAATGCCTAAAATTTAGTATTCTCGGCACACTATTGACACTTTAGATCTTGGAATGTTAAATTCCCCATGAAAGTCCAATGCAGGTAACACCAGCTACCATTCCGCATTCGAAGTCTGTTAATCTCGTTGTGCGGCCATAATCACGCCGCAAACATTTTCACATGAATCCCTCGAGTACAAATGGCAGCTCAGCCAATATACTTCCCTTTTATACATTGTGTTTGTGATACTACCGCCATCTGCCTATGTGCATATCGCTATCTCCGATCAATCATGCATTTACGAAGATAGTCTGTGTCACCATTTCTTGGTCAGTAGTCGGCGATGTGATACAGTGTCGAAGGCATTACGGAAATCTGGGAGAACGCACTCTTCTTATTCGGCTGCTTCTATTTAAAGTAGGATGTTGCATAAGGATATAGCAAGCTCCGTATCACACGAGTGTTTTTCCTAAATCCGTCCTTCTTCTTTGAGAGAAGTTTGTTTTTTCTCCAGTGATCCTATAATGACTGTTCTTTGAATATGCTCTAGAGGCCTTGAAGGCGGACTTAGCTGGATTGATCTTTAGTTCTAGACATCAGGTCTCTTACCGTTTTGTAAAGAGGAGTCACTTGTCCTCTCTACCAGTCACACTGAACTGTTCGGTACGTAAGCGATTCTCGATAAATATGAGCTAGAAAAAGAAGCCAATTCGAAGGCGCAGTGATGGAAAATCTATCTGGAATTCCTTTCGAGCCAAGTGCCTTGGACGTTTTAAGGAGTTTTGTTTTTCAATACCGTGCGTGCTTATACTCATCTAGCTCATCTGTGAGTCTGTACGGCGGTCAAACATTCGTACAGTAGTATCATCTCGGCCGAATACATTTTTAAATGCAGAATATACAATCTCCATTTTTTTATCTAATTTATGCCCGTATGGTTTAAGCAGGGGCAGTGTTGTACTTGCAGGATAGTACATCTAGGAACACACAATGTTTCTGGTAGGTGTTTTAGATCTATTGACTGATTTTAGAACCACACCACGGAAGGCGCGGTAGAAAATGGTTGAATAAGTTTCTGACTTTTGTAGTGCTTTTTATTTATTTTATAATTTTTTTAGTGAAGAGTGCGGTTGTGTTTCGTGCAGCGTTTGTGAATAATACGTGCTGTACATATTTAAGTGCTGAATAATGTATTTGAGCTATTCGGGAGATCCGTTAATTGCTTAGTTACAGATTTTCATGGTGAGTAAAGCACTACATTTTTTGAAAACAAATTACATGAAGTGTGGACTGTTAAGCAATGTATCTTCAGTCGTGCGCCTCCCACAGAACATGCGATATCTGCAAATGAACTGAGTTTCCTTAACGTCTTCATAATTGTCCCTGTCAAGAAAATGGAAATTTATGTGGGTTACCACTAGCTTCTATTTCAAAATGGTTTTGACTTATAAATTGTTTTTCATAATGCTTATTCTCAATTTGATTCCACTTACTCATTATTAGGGTTTAGTGGAGTAATAAAACTATTAAATACGGTATCGACAAGATTATATCGACTGCAACACCTTTAAATCTGAATGGAATAATTGTTGCTTGGTACCCGACCTTGTTGTACCTGGAAACAAATTTTCACATTTGGAAAAGCATTATTTTTCTATATTAACTGCTGTAATTTTGGGAAAGTCAGCAGCTGTTAAGTCATTGAAATGGTGTGTGGCAGGGAGGCTGTCTCTCGCCCCTACTGTTCAATCTATGCATCAAAGAAGCAATGACGAAAAAACAAAGTCCAACAGTGGAATTAAAATTCAAGGTGAAAAGCTATCGGTGGTAAGTTTCGCTGATCATATTACTATCCTCAGCAATAGAGAAGAAGAATTACACAAGCTGTTGAATGGAATAAACACTTTTATGAGTTCAGGATATGGATTGAGAGTAAATCTAAGAAAAAAGAAGTAATCAGAAGTAGCAGAATTGGGAACAGCGACTAAATTAACATTAGAACTGGGGATCACGAACAAGACAAGGTTAAGGAATTCTGCTACCTAGGCAGCCATTTAACTCATCATAGGTGGATCGAGGGGGACATAAAAAGCACACTACTCTGGCGACAAGGGCATTCATAGCCAAGAGAAGTATACTAGTATCAAACATGGGCCTAAACTTGAGGGAGAAAGTTTTGAGAATGTACGTTTCGAATACAGCACTGTATGGTAGTGAATCAAGGACTGTGGGAAACTGGAACAGGGAGAATTGAAGCAGTTCAGATGTTGTGCTACAGAAGAATGTTGGAAAATAGGTGGATACTTAAAGTAAGGAAGGTGGAGGTTCTCCACAGAATCAGAGAGATAGAAAAAATATGGGAAAGACTGACAAGGAGAAGGAGCCGGAATGTAAGTCATCTGCAAAGACACACGAGACGGAACTGTGGAGGGCAAAAATGGAGAGGAAGACAGACATCGGAATGCATCCAACTGATAATTGAGTACGTAGGCTGCAACTGCTGCTCTGAGATGAAACTGCTGGCATGGGAGAGTAATTTTTGGCAGGCTCTATAAGGAAACAATTGAACTTGTATTATAGCCTAGCGGAAGGTTACTGGCTTTCAAACATAATGAATGAAATGAAATGAAATGATGTTGGTGGCTCTCAGCTACATACCCTCCGACTCAGAGTTGGAATATTAAAAGTTTGGGTGGTTTCGTTTTCTAGGGACTGGGACACGTAGTTGCCGCATTACAGGCCAAATACTGCTGAGTCTACAGTATACGATAATAATACATACATGAATCGAATGGTCGAAAGTTTCTATCACTCGGCAACTGCGAATTATGAATATAACATATAAATTTATAAATGAAAGGTTGCAATTAAATAAAATCTGTAGGTACTATCTTAACAACTTTAAATGATGAGTACGGTAGTAGACGTACTTCTGAGAATGCAGTATATTTCTGCAAAACACTTATTGGTGCCGATGGTCCAGCAATTAAATAAATACAAGTTGAATTACAGGGAAACAATAAATTCCTACAGCACGTAATTAGTCATGAACAACCACAGAGCTCGCGAGATATTCACCTCTAAATGCTCACTACGTCTACACTGTAGAAGCCACGGAAATCTCACAAGGGCACAAGTCGGCACTCCGAAATATTTCTGTCTACCGCGACCACGCGCAAACCACTCCACACCCTCCTAGTCTCTACCGCGACTCTGCCTCCATCGCGCCGTCGCGTCCAGCACTTCCCATGTCCTGAGTCATCCCGTCCAGCACTGCAGTAGTGCCAGACCTACCCCTGTGTTCTCTCTCGAAACGATCCTCCGCCTCCACTTCCATACAGTCTCACCCTTAACGAGTGCTGTGATTGGCTAGAGCGCTCCCTCCATGTTTCCAAGCCAACGTACACCCACAAACATATTTAAGCACATACGAAATACTTGATTTACATTTAAATATTTGAAATTAAATAAATATTCCTACGGCTGGACCATAAACACGCTCTAACCCACATTATTAAATACATAAGCAAATTAAATAAACATATATCAAAGGAATAGAGCAAAAGGTAGGCCAGTAGCCTAATGTCTCTGTGCTTTCTGAAACACAGTAAATATTTAACCAATTTCTTCATGAATAGTATATATCGGATATAAACCAAGACATATATGAATAAATATATTTATAAGCATTCTGTTACAGTTTTTTCGTGTAACTGTGGATTACTTATGGCCTGGCGCGATCGATAGTAATCACCCACATTGACCTCCAATAACTCATGTACTATTCAAGTTACATGCCTGTAATTCATACCTATTTAGGTTTACAATAATAGCTTTCTAACGACATGGCGATCGATAAAATCGGATGAAGCGTTTATATTTTGAAAATTCGTTGCTGGGTCTTATTTGTATAATTTACCATCAGATACTGAACTTTAAACTAACAAAGATATTGAAAATCTGATTACACCATCAGTATCGTCATGCAAAAAATAGTAATTTACATGTTTCTTTTGGAGGTATGATGATTCATCTGGCCACTATTAATTTCTGTATGAACTGTGAAATGTTTGCCATTAAGGTTTCAGAAAGTTCTCCATCTTTGGCCCTCCCGGTGCACAGTGTCACCAAGGAATTCCCAGCCATGTGCTCGATGGACAACAGACTGGGGCTCCTCTCATGCTCAGCTAACGTTTGGCACCACGTGGTCGCTGCCGGGCCACAGCTTTGACGAGCGTCGTGTGCGCCCCCCCCCCCCCCCCCCCCCCCCCCCATCACCGAACATATAATACTTCCAGGGCGCCACAACTCGCCCATCACCTCACAAGGCGAAAGTTCAAAACGTGTTCCAAGCTACAACATTCTCCCTTACATATGACCACACTGTTACCATTACACTATTATTTTTCTATGCCTTCTACAGGAAACTGAAAGGACTGAGCATATTATATTGCTAGTATGCCAGCAATCACGCTGTGGAGTCCGACTGCGCTAATTTTTTGGTTATCATGTGTGCCGATAAGACTGTGTGGCAGATTGTAACTAGTACGGCAGTGACTTGAGTGGGAATGTCGGTGGGAGACTATCGCGAATAATCAATAGCAGCGGGTCCAGCGTCACACCTTGATTAGAAGAGTCCAGCGACATCGTAACATTGAGAGAGTCTGATCGGGAGAGGAGCTGGGACACTAGCATCCTAAGAGCTGGTGCTTCAGTGTTCAGCACACTTCACACGTGGATAAGAGAGCTGATGCTGTACGTTCCTAGACATTCGTTAAGAAATGTCAATCAGTCAGGCGACTACAACTACCAATTTGACATCTGGTTCCCAGTGATGGCTCGAAAATGGTTCAAATGGCTCTAAACATTATGGAACTTGACATCTGAGGTCATCAGTCCCAGAGACTTAGAACTACTTAAACCTAACTAACCTGAGGTCATCACACACAACCATGCCGACCAATGTAATACGCGCAACTGAATGCCTCTGGTGGCGTTGCTGGCACGTGAGGCGGTAGAAGAGGTGTAAATGCGCGGCAGGGACAAATGGAGAATCATTCTAGCAGTGATACGGGCCGCAAACTGGGAAGATCCTCTGACATACGATGCTTTGAAAAGGGTGGATTGTTATGGTCCAGCACCTGGGGTCGTGCATATCGGAAACGGTGGGCTCGATGTCTGTCTGCATTCTACTGTCCTGAGCATGAAAGAAAGTGTTTGGTAGAAAGTGACAAGATGTCATTACCTAACTTATCGCTGTAGATCTAGAAAAATCCGCACGCCAAATGAAACGATTACAGCACCATAGTGGCTGAGCTGCTACTTTACACACATCGCTTACAGACTGACAGAACTCATGGAGCACGTGATCAGAATACCATAATATTGTTTTGCCAGTGATATCTAAGACTGAGCGCTGAATATTCCAATTTCCATTACCGATGAGGTTGATTCACACAGAGTGGAATGCTAGATTATCACAATAAACTCATATGAGCAGATTAATACTCCCGAACAACAGGGAAACTCTCCGTTTGCTTCTCCATGTATAACATAAACGTTTAATAACGATGAATTAGTCGGACAGGCCCAGTAGCCTGACAATCTCTATTCCCTCTCATTAACACCTTTGATATCTGACTAGTAGCGTGTATAAAGGCATTGGTATATTCCATACCCACCCATAAATGGCAAACGTAACAGATAGATACGTTCCACCCATGTGAAGCATTCTGGGGTCAGCTAGGTGTTTTCGGATGAGGGATAAAATGAGTGATAACCACATTTACAGTTTAACGTCAAGCAGTGTCAAAAAATAAATGGCTATCATAGGCCAGAGTTCTTAGCTTTAGTTTCGATCATTACTATTTTATGAACGAATGTAATACATATATTTCTTAAATATCCTGTACAATGTATATTAATTGCTCAACTGAAACCATTCACACCCCCCGTAAGTTTGTCCTATTAAGAACGGTTCTATCTGCGACGAACCATTCACTCCGTTTACTTAGCTGGTCCGATATCCAGCATTCTCATATTTATCAATTGTACATATAAATTCTGTTAGTGAGTCCACGATCATACTGTCTCACTTTATTTGCGAAGTTTAGTCTTGGTCACACAAACCTTTCTTTACTATCCACTGTCATCAGTTTCGATTACTGCCATCTTCAGATCGTAAAATATTCTGATGTAGGTATTGAAGTCAAAATCTGTAAAAGTGGGTACATAGTAAGTGATCACTACCATTTTCCCATTTACTATGTACCCGCATAGGAAAAATAACTAGTAATATCAAGACAGAACTTTACAAATAAAAGCTTATAATTTTTCACTACATATGAGTAGCCTAACATTTAGTACAATACGCAGTGGCATAACTGTGGCCAGAATTTGATTTCGAGATGGGTTTTCAACAAATGGCTATCGCAATGAAGTAGATTGTAATAAAACACTAGAGAACAACGTATATGTACAAAGCGTGTATGTATTTATATACAAAATTTAAGTTATTTTAGATCATTTAGCTAATAAACTCATCAGTGAGTAGAAATCGAAAATGTCAAAGTTACCAAATATGTAGAGCATTAAACTCTGCTTAGAATCATGTAGATGGAGTTTTCACGAGCATTTCGTTACATATTATGCTCTATACTCACTCTGTGATTCAGTGTTTCATTGTGTGTTCACTGTGACTTCTGAGTTCGTTTGTAAATTGCTGTGATACTGAAAATAAGTAAAAGCATTCATTTTAGC
This sequence comes from Schistocerca serialis cubense, assembly GCF_023864345.2. Lineage (NCBI taxonomy): Eukaryota > Metazoa > Arthropoda > Insecta > Orthoptera > Acrididae > Schistocerca > Schistocerca serialis. The sequence goes on from NC_064642.1 coordinate 222,023,218, forward strand.
AATAACATTCGGGGTACTTTCCCATTGTTTCACGGAAGATAGGGTGTTTCACAGCAAACTGGTACTCGATATGAGGAGAGAAGTGTTAGTCATGGTAGAATATACACTACTGGCCATTAAAATTGATACACCAAGAAGAAATGCAGGTGATAAACGGGTATTCATTGGACAAATATATTATACTAAAACTGACATGTGATTACATTTTCACACAATTTAGGTGCATAGATCCTGAGAAATCAGTACCCAGACAACCACCTCTGGCCGTAATAACGGCCTTGATATGCCTGGGCATTGAGTCAAACAGAGCTTGGATGCCGTGTACAGCTGCCCATGCAGCTTCAACACGATGCCACAGTTGATCAAGAGTAGTGACTGGCGTATTGTGACGAGCCAGTTGCTCGGCCACCATTGAGAAGACTTTTTCAATTGGTGAGAGATCTGGAGAATGTGCTGGCTAGGGCAGCAGTCGAACATTTTCTGTCTCCAGAAAGGCCCGTACAGGTTATCCTGCTGAAATGTACGGTTTCGCAGGGATCGAATGAAGGGTAGAGCCACGGGTCGTAACACATCTGAAATGTAACGTCTACTGTTCAAAGTGCCGTCAATGGGAACAAGAGGTGACCGAGACATGTAACCAATGGCACCCCATACCATCACCCGGGGTGATACGCCAGTATGGCGATGACGATTACGCGCTCCCAATGCGCGTTCACCGCGATGTCGCCAAACACGGATGCGACGATCATGATACTGGAAACAGAACCTTGATTCATCCGAAAAAATGACGTTTTGCCATTCGTGCACCCAGGTTCGTCGTTGAGTACAGCATCGCAGGCGCTCCTCTATGTGGTGCAGCGTCAAGTGTAACCGCAGCCATGGTCTCCGAGCTGATAGTCCATGCTGCTGCAAACGTCGTCGAACTGTTCGTGCAGACCGTTGTTGTCTTGTAAACGTCAGCATCTGTTGACTCAGGTATCTAGACGTGGCTGCACTATCCGTTACAGCCATACTGATAAGATACCTGTCATCTAGGCTGCTAGTGATACGAGGCCGTTGGGATCCAGCACGGCGTTCCGTACTACTCTCCTGAACCCACCGATTCCATATTCTGCTAACAATCATTGAATTTCGACCAACGCGAGCAGCAATGTAGCGATACGATAAACCGCAATCGCGATAGGCTAAAATCCGACCTCTATCAAAGTCGGAAACGTGCTGGTACGCGTTTATCCTCCTTACACGAGGCATCACAACAACGTTTCACCAGGCAACGTTGCTCAACTGCTGTTTGTGTGTGAGAAATCGGTTGGAAACTTTCCTCGTGTCAGCACGTTGTAGGTGTCGCCACCGGCGCCAACCTTGTGTGAATGCTCTGAAAAGATAATCATTTGCATATCACAGCATCTTCATCCTGTCGGTTAAATTCGCGTCTGTAGCACGTCATCTGCGTGGTGTAGAAATTTTAATGGCCAGCAGTGTACTAGGAATGTTTCATTCTAAAGAGCTAGATGGTAGAGACCCAACATGGTATACAAAATCCTTAAAAAACTTCTCAATAAACAGCATATTCTGCGAAGTAACATAACCCGAAAACACGAAACCGCTGATCAGAAAATTTTGGCAGTCAGATAGGCAATGCGTGAAGCGTTCAGTACCTACTGAGGCAAAGCATTGTTAGAGGGGCTCTCCCAAACACCTAAGAAATTTTAGTCGTAGTTTAAGGCTGTGAGTGGCGGAAGATTAAGTATACAGACACTCACTGATGAGAAGGAACCTAAACAGAAAATAACAAAACTAAACCCGAAATGTAAAATTATATCTTGCAATGATCCTTTGCAATAGCCGTACTGACAGAAAGACGAGTGACAATGTAATCAGTACTAGCGGTATTGAACTCACATTTATAAAGTAGAATAAAACTGCAGTGCCCGGCGTGGTCCCTGACAGCTTACACAAAGAATTTGCGACCGAACAAGCCATCCTCCTTTGCGGGGCCTTCTGCAAGGAATTGTTCCTAGTGATTGGAAAACAGCACAAATCACACTCAACTGTATAAAAGAAACTAGAATGGGTACACAAAACTACCGCCCTATATCGCTCACGTCGATCTGCATCGGATTATTAGAATGTATTTTGAATTCTAGCATAATTATGAACTTAAAATAAAATGAGTTACTCCTTGGAAGCCTACAAGGATTCTAGAAATACCGATCACGCGAAAGTCAACTTGCACTGTTCACACGTGCTATCCTAAGCGTCAGGGACAAAGGCAACAGTATGGATTCAGCGTATCTAGACTTCCAAAAGTAGTTTGATTTCGTGCCACCTAAACGCCTGTAACAGAAAATTCGCTGTTACGAGCATTTCTTGATGGGTGCAATGCAGAATTTTATTCTGTATGAAGAATGTTCCTCAGAAATGGAAGTAATATGTGGTGTGCCACAGTGGAGCGTAATAGCACAGTTACTGTTCATGCAAATTCATGGATTAAGGGATAAGAGTGGCATGAATCTTAGACTTCTCAGACGACGCTGTTATTTACTAGGAAATTCTGTCTGACAAGAATAATTGTAGTAGTATACAGTTAAAAAAGTACTCCGTATTCAGGGCACTAGTGGCCCATCGGGACAATCCGACCGCCGTGTTATCCTCAGATGAGGATGCGGATAGGAGGGGTGTGTGGTTAGCACACCGCTCTCCCGGTGGTTATGATGGTTTTCTTTGACCGTAGCCGCTACTATTCGGCCGAGTAGCTCCTCAATTGGCATCACGCTGCTGAGTGCATCCTGAAAGTATACAGTTAGAACTACACAAAATACCTGGATGTTGCGCGAACTGGCAACTAACTGTAAACGTAGATAAATGTAAACCTGTGCACTTTACGAAACATGAATGTGTCGAAGTCTCTGATTACAAGATAAATGGCTGGCAACAGAAGCAGTATAGTCATACAGATACTTGGGAGTAGCTATGTGTAGAGATATCAAGTGGAAAGATTACTTGTGAGCAGTTGTAGGAATGAGAAACGTCAGACTTCTATTCGTCGATGGGATTCTCGGAAACAGGTTTGTCAACGAGATAAACTGCTGACAAGACACTTGTGTGGTTCGTACGTGAATATGCGCAAGTGGGTGGGTGACACCCATATCAGGACAGACTGATGAGGAACATAGAGCGTGTACCAATAAAGGCAGCGCAAATGGTAAGAAATATGTTTGACTAGGGAGAGAGCGTAGCGGATATCCCGAAGAACTGAATTGAAAACACTCGAAGAAAGACACCCTACATCAAGCGAGAATTTAATTAAAAATTTCAGACGCTGAATTTTATGACAGAAAGAACATACATTCTTCATCCAACTTATGTATCTATCCATCGACGATCATGATGACATAATGAAGGAAGTAAAAGCACGCAAAGAGAGGTATAAGCCGTCGCATTCGTGAATGGAGTGGGGGGAAACGACGGTATGGGGTACCGGTACAACAAAAAGTACCCTCTGCCACACATGTAGCGATGATTCAATGATTCAAGGAGTTTAGATGTAGAAGTATATGATGGATGGAAGAAATAACAAATTAAGTCTACCTCTGTACATCAGAAACATTTTGGCAGCCGAATTCTGGTCAATATATGTTTTATTTTCTTTCTTTAGCTCTGCACTATCATCGAAATCAGCTGCATGTCCTTAGTGTAAAACATATTTTACTCTCAAACAGTCTGCCATTGTCGTGGTAGGTTCGATTTCTTTTCAGTCCTGGGGACCCTAATTAGGATCTCAATTTGTCGATAGAATTTAGGTTTTCTGTTTCTTGCAACTACTGCCAATCTATAGTATCTATCAATAAGTGTACCAGTTTACAATGAAACTGAGGGTGAAAAAGGGAAGTGGTTTCATTGGTGAATCCCTCAAACCTACTTGAGACATAAATAAATATTTCACGGTAAATGATAACAGCCAAACAGTGGCAGGATAAAGATTTATTGAAATCCTTCACCACGGTTTCGGTATATCTAAATATACCTTCATCAGAAGCAAAAAATACACTAAAATCACATCCTGCAGTTGAGATTCATAAAGCAATCCTGCCAAAGGCTTCGTCAGTAGTTAAAATTATAATTAAAATTAAATACTGACGACGCTTTTGGCAGGATTGCTTTATGAATCCTCAGTGCAGGATTTCAATAAATCTTTATCCTGCAACTGTCTGGCTTTTATCATTTACCGTGAAGATTTCCAACAGTTGCTGCTTCAGCCATGTTTAAAATTTTGACATAAAAAAATACTGTAAGAGATGTATCCAAGGTTCTCGGGTGTCCAGCCGGATCCGATCGTCGAAGTTCCACGATATTTCGGCGAATAGCCGTTGCGCCATCATCAGTTGGTACTGATGGAATGATCTGTCTGCGCTGTGTCCGTGGTATTTATGTCCGCGGGATCCCGAGCCGCGGACATAAATACACTCCTGGAAATTGAAATAAGAACACCGTGAATTCATTGTCCCAGGAAGGGGAAACTTTATTGACACATTCCTGGGGTCACATACATCACATGATCACACTGACAGAACCACAGGCACATAGAACAGGCAACAGAGCATGCACAATGTCGGCACTAGTACAGTGTATATCCACCTTTCGCAGCAATGCAGGCTGCTATTCTCCCATGGAGTCGATCGTAGAGATACTGAATGTAGTCCTGTGGAACGGCTTGCCATGCCATTTCCACCTGGCGCTTCATTTGGACCAGCGTTCGTGCTGGACGTGCAGACCGCGTGAGACGACGCTTCATCCAGTCTCAAACATACTCAATGGGGGACAGATCCGGAGATCTTGCTGGCCAGGGTAGTTGACTTACACCTTCTAGAGCACGTTGGGTGGCACGGGATACATGCGGACGTGCATTGTCCTGTTGGAACAGCAAGTTCCCTTGCCGGTCTAGGAATGGTAGAACGATGGGTTCGATGACGGTTTGGATGTACCGTGCACTATTCAGTGTCCCCTCGACGATCACCAGTGGTGTACGGCCAGTGTAGGAGATCGTTCCCCACACCATGACGCCGGGTGTTGGCCCTGTGTGCCTCGGTCGTATGCAGTCCTGATTGTGGCGCTCACCTGCACGGCGCCAAACACGCATACGACCATCATTGGCACCAAGGCAGAAGCGACTCTCATCGCCGAAGACGACACGTCTCCATTCGTCCCTCCATTCACGCCTGTCGCGACACCACTGGAGGCGGGCTGCACGGTGTTGGGGCGTGAGCGGAAGACGGCCTAACGGTGTGCGGGACCGTAGCCCAGCTTCATGGAAACGGTTGCGAATGGTCCTCGCCGATACCCCAGGAGCAACAGTGTCCCTAATTTGCTGGGAAGTGGCGGTGCGGTCCCCTACGGTCTTGGCGTGCATCTATGCGTCGCTGCGGTCCGGTCCTAGGTCGACGGGCACGTGGTCCTTCCGCCGACCACTGGCGACAACATCGATGTACTGTGGAGACCTCACGCCCCACGTGTTGAGCAATTCGGCGGTACGTCCACCCGGCCTCCCGCGTGCCCACTATACGCCCTCGCTCAAAGTCCGTCAACTGCACATACGGTTCACGTCCACGCTGTCGCGGCATGCTACCAGTGTTAAAGACTGCGATGGAGCTCCGTATGCCACGGCAAACTGGCTGACACTGACGGCGGCGGTGCACAAATGCTGCGCAGCTAGCGCCATTCGACAGCCAACACCGCGGTTCCTGGTGTGTCCGCTGTGCCGTGCGTGTGATCATTGCTTGTACAGCCCTCTCGCAGTGTCCGGAGCAAGTATGGTGGGTCTGACACACCGGTGTCAATGTCATTTCCAGGAGTGTACCACGGACACAGCGCAGACAGATCATTCCATCAGTACCACCTGATGATGGCGGAACGGTTATTCGCCGAAATATCGTGAAACTTCGACGATCGGATCCGGCTGGACACTCGAGAACCTTGGATACAACACATTCGCCGGGAAAGCCTCAGATCACACTGTAAGAGGTGCGTTTTGTGATGAAATGGGCATCTTCGCAGCAGATCCATTAATCTCAAAGTCACGGCGCTTTGAGAACGGACTCTGGTTGTCATGGAATAGTGGATTTTGTGTAAAATAATTTTTTATGTCAAAAATAAACAGTTGGACAAACAGTAACACCACTGATTGTGACGGAAGAAGTTCTGAATAGAAACAGCGGAAGGATATCTCACACCCCAACATAGAAATCGCGTGACCATCTCTATAACAATACTTTAGACGTGAGGACCGATATTGAGGGGTGACAGCAACATTTTTTCCCTCGTTCGGTCCGTGAATAGAAGCGCTGGAGAGTAGATGATACAGAGACTGAAGTACAATGCGTCAGGGCATGTTGCGGCTTGCCGAGTACAGTGAAACAAATGTTAATGTAGAAAGGCAATGTAGAAAGGCAAATGTATAAATACAGAAGGATTGTCATACTCACCCACATATCATCACCTAAAATAAACATTTAAAAAACAAATACTACGATGATAACAAAAACGTTGGCAGTTTACAGAAAGCACGATACCGACGGCAGTTCTGTTAGCTCCTGCCATGTGAACGAATGTCTTGTCACTGCTCCCACTCTCAGCAACTGACAATTAGAATGACCTCACGCAGAGACAGCGCTGCCCGCACTTTCCAGGACTCAAGAAAATCGGAGTTCGTTTTAGGCTCAGTACACCCGTGCTGACATTATTGTCGCCAAAGCTGACTCATCACTGCCGTAATGTATCGAGTACAACGCCACGCTGGCTATAGAGGCGGTTTGAAAACGCTGTAAATTTTAAATTAAGTTAACGTTCCAATCACCTTTAAGAGCACTTCATCATTCACTATAGCTTCGTCAACATTTCAGGGGTGTTTAAGGCCCAAAAGATCCCCCTCTGGCTACACCTATAGGGGCGGCGACGAATAATGAAGGCCGTTGTGTTTCAGGATGGCAGTCTACAATATAATGTTTTCAATGTCATTATTCCGAGAATGTTGTCGGCTTCTAATTAACCCTACCATATTTTCTCCTTGAAAATACCGCGACACCTGCAAAATTGTGATAAACTTATCAGCAGTTTCATAAAAACTCTAAGATGAGTGGGCCTTAGTATGTAAAAACCGACTATACTTAATTTTTTTGTGGATATTGTGGGGAAGTATCAAGTCAACCTTCCTTTACTATAATTAATGTGAAAGCTCTGTGGTCTTCAATATCAGAGGTTTGATTTAATGACATCCTTTCAACAAAACATGTGTGTACTGGGAATGTTTTACGTTTTTAAACATATATTTGTACGAAAAGAACTTAAGCAAAATATCTAATAATGTATGAAATACACTTCAAAACAGTTTAAAAATTTTATTTATTTCTTTACTTAGTTTCTTATCTTAGCAAAGAAGGAAGAAAAAACAAACATTCGTTTGTCTCATTTATTATGCTGCAGTCTGCACGATATCAGAGTTTTCACTCTGCGCAATCGAACAGAACGTGGCAATGCAAATTTCATATTAAACTCGTTAACTAAGCTTCTTTTCTTCAAGGGAAGGTTACTTTTATTTTATGTTGGAACAAAAGGTGCATTTGCTTGCCGGCCGGTGTAGCCGAGCGTTTCTAGGCGCTTCAGTCCGGAACCTCGCGGCTGCTACGGTAGCAGGTTCGAATCCTGCCTCGGGCATGGATGTATGTGATGTCCTTAGTTAGGTTTAAGTAGTTCAAAGTTCTAGGGGACTGATGACCTCAGATGTTAAGTCCCACAGTGCTCAGAGCCATTTGAACCATTTGCATTTGCTTGTAGACATAACAGCAGTGTTCACTCAAATGACAACACACCACATCAACTGCCAACAAGACTACTTAAACTTTGTAGTGTGTCTTCTTTGCCCACAGAAACCGCTAAAATGTTATAAGAATAAGTGATAAATAGCTGCTGATGCAACTTCGCGCATTCATTATATGAATAGCATTATTCAAGAATGGGTCGCCGTTTTGCATATCGCCGTCGCAGACGAATGCTGGTCTATAAACAATTGGTGAATATTACTGGCACTTATGGTACCGTTCCAGCGCCAGGTACGAGTAAAAAGGTATCAAATCTCAAGAAGATTGCCAGGTCCTAATTACTTTTTAGGACTTAAATTGAATTTCTCTATTGAAAAATCATCCGAATCAAGTACTATAGGTAATGGTTGGATTACGTTTGCTGTTGTTGTTTGTCATGACGCTTCTAGGACTGGTTTGGAAAGTTTTACATCTCGTGAAGTTTTGGCATTTCGTACTGTACATTTGGCCGAAATGCTTGTATTAAGTGAAGGTTCTTATTTAGTACCTTATGGTCCATTGTCACTTAATTGTAGGACTAGACGTAAGATTAATTCCAACGAAAAACTGTGGGATTGTGACTGATGTAGACTATGAATGCACCTACAAAATCTCATGAAAACGCGAACTTTATGACGACGAAGAAGCGAACTCTGAAAAAGTTTTTCTGACTGGATAGGAAAAGTCTAGAGTCAAAACGTTTCTCCCAGTACTCGACAACTTGTACGCCGAATTAGTGAGGAGAAAGGAAAGCTATAGAACACTGTTGGACTCCTTCACAGTTTTAAGAAACCTTAAGAACAGTTCACCTGACGATATAGCTGAACGTGCAACAAAACTCCAAGTGTTATATGACACAGATTTAGAGCCTTCCTTCCGTAGTGAATGTGTACATTTCGCGGTCCTTTTGAAGTCTTCCCAGATTAGTGATATACCAGTCGAAATGAGTAAATTTTTACGAAAAGAGAGATTACACTCCGTGTTTCCAATGTTGACATTGCTCTTAGAATATTTCTATGTATGACACTTAGAAATTTTTCAGCAAAACGCTCGTTATCGGCTCTTAAAAGACTGATATCGTACCTACGTTCTACGATGTCTGAGGAGAGATTGAACGCCTTGTCCATTCTTTGCATGGAAGCTGGCCTCCTAACTAATAACCGGCTGAACTATGAAGATATGATCAACGAGTTTTCTGCCTTCAAAGCCAAATGCAAACTTTGCTAACTGGTGAGTTTATTTATTCATATTAGTTTTAAATATATAAGATTACAATGCGATTTTTATTAGAACTTAGATCACATTCATTGGATTTACAAACTACGTATTACATGTTTATTTTACAATTGCCGATGGCAGAACGCGGAACTAAATCTCGTTTTTGTGCACACGTGAACGTAGGCGCCCGACAGTACTAAACAATACCCAAATGACTCAGGCCGCTCGGCGCTGTACAGTCACGTCATAATGATACTGTAGTATATTACAACTGATGCCTATTCTTGGCGTCTGCTGAAATCTATAGTTATCGAGGAAATATACGTTATCGGAGAGCACGCTCAAATGAAAAAGCGGTAATAAATAACGTAGTTCAATTCTGCCGACAAATACGTAAAAGCTTTGCTAATACCGTTAGAAAGAGCTATGGTGAGAGCATTAGCTGCAGTACAAAACTGTTCAGCCCTTGCATGGATTAAATGTATTGTATAAGGGGGATGAAATGCAAAGCGAAATTAAGGTTGAAGAGGAGAAATATGTGCCGGAAGATGGAAAGGGATTCACCATCAAGGAAACAGAAGTAGAAAAGGCGCTGAAGGAGATGAAGTGTAGAAAGGCATGTGGAATTGATAATTTGCCTGCAGAACTGTTGAAAAGTCTACGAAACAAGGCAAGAAAAGAAATAGTCTACCTCTGTAACGAGATATATGAAAAAGGTGAATGGCCTGAGGACTTCCTTGCAACAGTTATGATACCAACAGAGCGAAAGAGAAACACTAAAAATGTGAAGAGCATCGGACCATCAGTCTAATTTCTCATGCAGCTCAAATCTTGAAGAGAGTGTTGAACAGAAGGTTATATGGCAATATGGATAGAGGGATTGTAGAGGAGCAGTTCGGATTTAGAAGAGGAAGAGGAACAAGAGATGTTATTCGCGTGTTAAGAACTATAGGGGAAAGATATATGGAAAAAGGTAGAGAAAACTTTGCTGTGTTTATAGATTTAGAAAAGGCCTTTGATAGAGTTCAGTGGAACAAGCTGATGGATATTTGGAAGATGAAAGCAGTAGATTGGAAAGAGAGATGACGGATATAGAATCTATATTTACACCAGAAAGTAAGGATAAGGTTTGGAAATGAAATGTCAGAAAGAAGCAGCATTGGACGAGGTATTAGACAAGGCTGTTGCCTTTCCCAACTGTTTTTTAGCGCATACCTAGAAGAGATCACTGCGAGAGGCTTAGATGGAAAAAGAGGAATATGTATTGGTGGAAAGAGAATAGAATGTATAAGATTTGCTGATGACATGGTGTTAGCGGCAGAAAGTGAGCGGACAGTGAATAACATGCTGTAGGCGCGCAGTCCGGAACCGCGGGACTGCTACGGTCGCAGGTTCGAATCCTGCCTCGGGCATGGATGTGTGTGATGTCTTTAGGTTAGTTAGGTTTAAGTAGTTCTAAGTTCTAGGGGACTGATGACCACAGAAGTTAAGTCCCATAGTGCTCAGAGCCATTTGAACCAATAACATGCTGAAAAATATGAATGAAGCTTGTGTGGAATATGGGGTGCAAATAAACACAGCAAAACAAGGAGTATGGTCATCAGTACAAGACGCAGACTGTCCCATATTAAAATAGGACAATCAACCATTAGCCAAGGAAGTGCATTTAAATATCTTGGAAGCACAATAACTGGAGACTTGAGATGTCACCAGGAGGTGAAAACTCGAATTTCCATAGCGAAGGAGGCATTCAACAGAAAGAGGAGACTAATGTGTCAAATTAGATAAAGGGCTAAGGAAAAGGCTTGGCAAATGTTTTGTCTGGAGTGTGGCACTATATGGGGCAGAAACATGGACGCTGAAACGAGCGGATGAAAAAAGGTTAGAAGCATTGGAGATGTGGACGTGGAAGAGAATGGAGAGAATAAGCTGGATGGGAAGAGTGAGTAATGATAGATTATTGGAAAGGGTTGGTGAGAGAAGGTGTCTGTTGAAGGTTGTGAGAGAAGGGAAAAAGAACTGGTTGGGACATTCGTTGAGGAGAGAGTACTTGCTAGAAGATGCTTTGGATGCATTGGTTTGTGGGAGAAGACTGAGAGGAAGAAGGAGATACAAGATGATGGACGACATGAAGGGAAGAGGAAATTATGCAGACCTGAAGAGGATGGCAGAAGACCGGCAGCCAGGAGAACTACCAAAGGAAAACCTGCCCTTTGGCAGAACACTGATGATGATGTGTACACTTATTATGCAGTGTCTAGCTACACAGACAATAATGCTTTACGCGTTAACTATTAGATTATAAAACAAATTTGATTTTTCCTCACTAGTCTATAAAATTATGTAACAGCAAATCCAGTTCTGTGTTTGTTCGTTTATATTAAGTTAACAAAAAAAAATGGCTCTGAGCACTATGGGACTCAACTGCTGAGGTCATTAGTCCCCTAGAACTTAGAACTAGTTAAACCTAACTAACCTAAGGACATCACAAACATCCATGCCCGAGGCAGGATTCGAACCTGCGACCGTAGAGGTCTTGCGGTTCCAGACTGCAGCGCCTTTAACCGCACGGCCACTTCGGCCGGCTATTAAGTTAACAGTTCGTGCACCGAAATCCCTATCTTATTTTCATTTCTTACGCTTTCGTATTCACGTATTAATACCGAAAGTGTTTCTTTCATCTGCTACACATTTAAGTTCTTAGATCATAAAAAGACAGTTTAATTTTAATTTTTAAGGCATCTCTGTAAAAGGACGTATTACTTTCTAGTGTATGATCGCTTCAATTTTTAGATCATGACACAACTGTTTTATTTTCATTTTCAACGTTTTCGTGTAAAAGAACTTATTAAAAGTGAATGTATAACAAAAATCCATTATCTCCTACACGCTATGCTGAATTTTTAGGCCACGAAAGAAAGGTTATTTTCCTTGTGTTTGTTCCTCTTGTCTTTCGGCAGAAGAATGTGTTATACAACGCAGTTTTAAGTTTGTTTTATCCGCTGCCGTACACCAAATACAGTTCAGGAACCGTATCACATTTTTAACTGTGCGCGACAAGACCGCTTGAAACGTCCCCTTAGAAAAATTAATGAATTACTGTGCTGATAAACCTCTTACATTATTTGATTTTCAAACAGCTGAGAAGAACTGAACGTACTCTGACATTTCGCTCGTTACCTATTCTGATCAGCACTAAACTGACACACAATATTTTTAGCGCAACGCAATCTGACTTTCAATAATCCCCACAAAAGAATGGCCCTGACTAACTTTAACGTATACCTTTCACGAATCACTTCCCTCACAAAAATCTTCGTTACGCGAACTACTGCAATACAGCGAGCGCCACTACTGCCAGCTAAATAAAAAAAAAAAAAAAAAAATGGCTCTGAGCACTACGGGACTTAACTGCTAATGTCATTAGTCCCCTAGAACTTAGAACTAGTTAAACCTAACTAACCTAAGGACATCACAAACATCCATGCCCGAGGCAGGATTCGAACCTGCGACCGTAGCGGTCTTGCGGTTCCAGACTGCAGCGCCTTTAACCGCACGGCCACTTCGGCCGGCAGCTAAATAAAAGATTCAGACTGCTGAAGGCACGAACTACTGATAGGCATAGTTAGCAAATGAAAGATTTTGATAGAAAACAAACAATGTATTTACCTTAACAGTGTTCAAAAGTCATAATATATATAGCAGTTCATGACATCCAGTCTTACAAATTTACTGTCTCTGATGGACACACTTTCAGATCATCCGCACTCAAAACCCTGCCATATCTCTTCTTACATCCACCACTGCTGGCAGCTCACCTCCAACTGCGCAGCGCTACGCACTGTTCACATCCAACTGCCCAACACTACAATAGCGAATATTGCAACAATGCCAACCAGCCACAGACTGCACACAGCACAGCCAGTGATTTTCATACAGGGCACTACGTGGCGTTACCAATATAAAAACCTAAACAGCCTACTTACATAGAAATTTTAACAAATATGTATTGGCCAGTGCCCAAAACAATTTGTAAAACTTTTTGTGGGGAGCATGGGGGCTATGTAAGTAGGCCGTTTAGGTTTTTATATTTGCTAACTATGCCTATCAGTAGTTAGTGCCTTCAGTAGTCTGAATCTTTTATTTAGCTGGCAGTAGTGGCGCTCGCTGTATTGCAGTAGTTCGAGTAACGAAGATTTTTGTGAGGGAAGTGATTCGTGAAAGGTACACGTTAAAGTTAGTCAGGGCCATTCTTTTGTGGGGATTATTGAAAGTCAGTTTGCGTTGCGCTAAAAATATTGTGTGTCAGTTTAGTGCTGATCAGAATAGGTAACGAGCGAAATGTCAGAGTACGTTCAGTTCTGCTCAGCTGTCTGAAAATCAAATAACGTAAGAGGTTTATCAGCACAGTAATTCACTAATCTTTCTAAGGGGACGTTTCACGCTGACGCGTCCTTCAGAACAACGAACAGCAGAGTACGGAAACAGCTCACAGCACTCCCACCCGAAACGGCAATTGTGAAGTGATCGGATAATAGTTATTATTTAAAACATGTTTCTCTTGGGGGCACATTTAATATGGTGTGCCTAGGGGCGCAAAATTTTTAAATCCGTCGCTGACTAAGGTGCCACGTCACATTGAGTACAATCTCGCCACACATTCTGTTACAAACTGTGCGGTCGTACCTAATGACAAGTCTCTCAGTTCCGTCTGCAGATCGTGGTCTAGTGACTAGCGTTGCTGCCTCTGAACTATGACCCATTGAGGTGGCGCAGGGGCTAGCAGAATGGACTCGCATTCGGGAGGACGACGGTTCAATCCAGTGTCAGGCCATCATGATTTAGGTTCTCCGTGATTTCCCTAAATCGCTCCAGGCAAATGCCGGGATGGTTCCTTCGAAAGGGCACGGCCGACTTCCTTTCCTAATCCTATGAGATGGATGACCTCGCTGTCCGGTCTCCTCCCCCAAAACAACAACCCATCTCTACCATGGGGTCCCGGGTTCGATTCCCGGCTGACTTGGGGATTTTCTCTTCTCGGGGACTCTGTGTCTGTGTTGTCCTCGTCATTTCATCAACATTCACGGAAATTACTATATTGTACTCAGTAAAGATTGGGAATTTGTACTGGCATAGAAAACGACATAGTTGATCGCCTCACAAACCCAACATTATCATCATCATCTGTCAGTTGTATATGTAGGTTGAAGCCATGAATAACTGACGCATAAGAAGAGTAGAATTCAGAGCGTCAACAGAACAGGCATGGTATCTATTTCATGGAGCTTTATTTCATTTGGCGAAAATTTCAGGTATTTCAAATATCGTGGAAATAGTGTATCAACAGTTCTGGGGTTCTTGAATGAGTGAAAACAATAAATTTCAGCCCATATGAGTACAAATTAAATCAAATGTTAAGTAATTACATGTTATTCCATGTCAAGAAAACATGCACCATTGAGCGGATAATAATCTGTTAATTGCATTTCTAGATTTCAACTACAGTGTAGGTATCATTATCGCGGTAAGGTGCTTACCAAATTATGATTATGATGATAAACGCACAGTGGTTGACACTTAGATCTGCAATAAATAATTGACGACTGTTTGCTGTACTTTTCTCAACTTTAAATATATACAGTCGCTGAGCACACCTATTCATAACATATTGTTTTTGTAATTGGCACACTTCATCAGTTTACATACCTAACGCAAATTACGTACTACAAGCAGGTTCATGTAGTTAGTTAAATATTAATTTGAACATCCAGCGTTTGCCTAAACTACCTCAATACTTTTCTGTTTCAACAAGTGCTAACTGCAGCCTCGCTACAGTAAATGGAACAATCGCATACAGAGCCCGGCTGTGATTAGTAGCACTCTCAGGTTATACAGTTTGTCTGTGAGCTGAGCACGTAAGGCAGCCCTATGTATAGTAGAATCCCACGCGCAAAAATCAGTCCTTAGTCCAAAGGTTAACATGTTAACGGATTCCAGATCACTGCCACGTCAATGACGTTGTACGAAACTTGAGGCAGACGGAGCACAACAACTATCAAACACGAAACGCCTTTAGGTTATTCTGGCCAGCCTTCTGTACAGACATGGACCACTCAGAGGAACCACTCTGGTCACGTGATGTCACTGACGTAGCTTTCAGATCACGTAAACATCGACGGCATCGTCTCAGCCCAACACTATGTTGAAGATGTCCTGCAAGTTGGCAATATTGGTAATCAGCAAATGTTTACAATGTTTACGTCTGTTAGTTGTACACCTTCTTCCGTGCATTATCTACTGTCTCGCTACTAATGGTTCTAATGGCTCTGAGCACTATGGGACTTAACATCTATGGTCATCAGTCCCCTAGAACTTAGAACTACTTAAACCTAACTAACCTAAGGACATCACACAACACCCAGCCATCACGAGGCAGAGAAAATCCCTGACCCCGCCGGGAATCGAACCCGGGAACCCGGGTGTGGGAAGCGAGAACGCTACCGCACGACCACGAGATGCGGGCTGTCTCGCTACTGATTGGTGAAATAGAGGGAGGGGCCACTGAAAGTGGCCTGGAGAAGAGAGTTCCATGGTACAAAGAAACGCAGGAGAGGAAAGGAAATACAATACGAACATATGTTGATAGTGACCACCATTCATCTCTTGGCACTTTTCGACCCTGGTCAGCAGGATGCTGAATGCGGATCGAAACCTGCCTGATGATTTTGTTGCAATCTCATCCAAAATCTTCTGCTGCAGCTCTTGAAGACTATGAGCGTTGTTGCGATGCACCTTAGACTTCAGGGCTCCCCACCCATAACAGGTGACAAGGGTGGCCAGCTAGGGCCGCGACCAGACTGACTTCTGTCGAACGTGAAGATTGTGCAAAGGTGCTGTGAGGTTCATCCAACTGAATGGGAAGTTGCTCTATACTGTTGGAAGTAACGGTAGGTAAGCGTCTGAGGTTATATGCATATATTCACATCCAGTCGTGTCCACTCGTCTGGGTCTTCTTTATTTGCCCCCGCCGCCCCCCGTGGCACTTCAACTGGTATCAAGAGGCTGAGTGCACCGCGTTCCAGTCCTCCGATCAAAAAAGAAATAAGCCGGGCGGTAATGGGAATTGTATCTATCTCCTCCGCAAGGCATGGAGCCACGCTGACCAGTCAACTCTGAGGCGACCTCCTCCGTATACTTTCGATCCAGTAAAGACATCTGAAATCACTTTTCATGCACACGGGCTCATTAATAACCGAGATACAGGCACAAGATTACTTAATTATGGCTCTATTCTGTTTTTTTGCCCATAAAAAAGCAAATCTCTATGAGAGAAATTCAGTGCTATAACTCTATAGTAGGTCTAATAACAAACCACGCAGTGTAGATATATCCTGTCCGTGGTCTAGTCACATTAACGTGACCACTGCCTGTATTCGACATCAAGGTGCAATAACCACACACAGAAGGGGAGTGGTAGCCGTAGCAGTAAATGGTATGCAAAGTGTTTAACGTGGGCACGAATATAGTGTCAACATTGACATAATGCGGCAAAAAGGGCTTTCGAATCAAGGATGGAAGCATTTGCGAATCGACTAAGTTGGTGAACGGTTCATGTGTCGCAGTCGTTAAAGTATACCGTGCAAGTGGTAATGGCGCTATTAAAAAAGGTCGCCGGGGCAACTCACGTGCCCCACGAGCCATAACATAAACGACGGCTGCAGGGAGGTGTACAGGTAAAAAATAGTCGTGCCATTGTTGAGCAACTGACCGCTCAGACGAACCTAGAGACTACCAAGAATGTCTCCTTAATTGCAGTTCAACGAACGTTGCTCCGTTTGGGGCTCCGCATCAAGCACCTCGTTCATGCACTCATACTGAATACTGTACATCGTCGGCGACGACAGCTGGAATTTGCAGTTGGACGTCCATTGAGTGGCCGCTGGTGGCCGTTTCAAATGAATCACGTTTTTTGTTCCATCTGACACATCGGCCGTTCGAGCGTACCACGTGAAGAGTCTGAAAGCAAACACACTGCAACATTTGTCGGAAGTTTCTGGACTGGAGAAGGGAGCGTTACGGTCTTGAGAAAGTTTTGTGGCATTCCCTGGTCGATCTCGTCGTTCTGGAAGGCACAATGGATCAACACAAATATGCATCTATCCTTGAGGATCACGTCCACCTCCACAGTTAGATTATTTCCCGACGTGATGGTGCCTACCAGCAGGACAATGTAACGTCTTACACTGCGCGAGATCCTGCAGGGCCGCTTCCAGCGGGCTGTACGCACGTGGATCCTCAACCGACAAACCAAGCACAGCTGCCCACGACACTGGAGTTGGGGTGGCTACACATCCCTCTCGGTATCTTTCAGAACCTTATTCACTCTCTTCCTTGCTCGTCTCCTAGCTTCCCGCGTTGTGAAAGTCGTTAATCAGGTTTTGGATAGATATTCACATTAATGTGACTGGTCAGTGTATAATAATTTTCGTGTTGCTGTCACGGTCATTGAATGGTCAACCAACCGGAAAGTTACGCTACTCTCTAAGGAGATTTCTACTGCTGAGGCAATAGTGTAAGTAGGCTGTTTGGGTTTTTATGTTGGTAACGCCACGTAGAGCGGATGATCTGGACGTGTGTCCATCACAGACAGTAAATTTGTAATATTGGATGTCATGAAGTGATGTATATATTATGACTTTTGAACACTATTAAGGTAAATACATTGCTTGTTCTCTATCAAATTCTTTCATTTGCTAACTATGCCCATCAGTAGTTAGTGCCTTCAGTAGTTAGAATCTTTTATTTAGCTGGCAGTATTGGCGCTCGCTGTATGCAGTAGTTCGAGTAACGAATATTTTTGAGAGGTAAGTGATTCATGAAAGGTATAGGTTATTGTTAGTCAAGGCCATTCATTTGTAGAGATTATTGAAAGTCAGATTGCATTGCGCTAAAAATATTGTGTGTCAGTTTAGTGATGATCACAATAAGTAAAGAGAGAAATGTCTGAGTACGTTCAGTTTTGCTAGGCTGTTTGAAAATCAAATAACGTAAGGGGTTTACCAGCACAACCATCCATAAATTTTTTTAAGCGGACGGTTCAATAGGTATGCGATGTTTGCACTATTGTTTTAGGAATCTGTTTCGTTGAGGTAAGAGGTACGTCGTCGCTTTGTGTTGCCCTTCAGAGGAATTAACAGATGAACTGCGAAACCTCTGTCTACGTGGATCAGCTTTTTAACAAATAATGATGCAATTGATTTACAGAGTGTGGCTTGCAAATATCCATACTGTCCAATCGATAGTTATCATGAACAATTTTCAGGAGTAGAGTGTCATTTATTAATAAGGAACTGGTCCACATAAAGCCAATATGAATCAAGAAGAGCAGAACTGCATGCAGAATGGTTTCCAGCTTTATGATGTTCAACGCGTCCCACTTTCGTTAACGTCATCAAAAGACTTCGCGAGTATGGAATGTTTACTCTATTTAAAGTAGTATTTGAACGAAGACTGCTACCAAATTAGTGGCACAAGTAGCGGTTCTTATAGCTGCTGCAAGAAATCATAATCCATGGAAAAGATTGTGTCAACTAAGGAAGTGTTTCGCCAATTCACAGAAATCAATATCTCATATTTCATGTTTATCTACAGCAACAGTTCCTTGCCAGTGATATCCAATGCCGTTTTGAATACTGTCTGAAAACTCTCATGCAGGCTGATATTTTTGTGAAGAAAATACTGTTTACTAGTGAAGATACATTCATAAATCATGCTAATGTAAATCTGAAAAACCACGAACCAACATTGGTTTCGTTACGTTATCAAGCAACGATGATGAAGTGTAAAAGTGTGGAGTGGGATAACCGGACTTCACGCCACGGGCTCTAATTTCACTGATGGTACATTCAGTGGGGAACAAAACGCATTTTACCGTATTTATTAAAAATACATCTCTGAAAACTCGTCAGATGATGTGCTCCCATCATACTGGATGTCCTGCGTATATTTATTCAGTAGGAAAAGATGAACTGAATTGCTTATTACCAGAATTGTAGGTTGCAAGAAGCAGGTCCACACAGGTGTATTCAGCACACCTGATCTCGTTAGACATCCTTGTCTTCATGTCATGTAAAGCATGGAGTCTACAAGCAGATACCAATGAGTATAGAGCACAGGATAGAACGAATTACATTTACATGTAAGGAGATTGTCCATGATATATTGACAGCAGTGAGATTTTTCAGTGATGCGTAATGTAGAAATGTATCATCAGGCAAATTAAAAAGTATTAGTACTATTAACATAGGTTACATTATTCAGTATTTTGAACTGTAACAATTGTCTTATTTCGCTTTATTTCAATGCAGCGTGAGTGGTCACTGTTAATAAGCGAATTCAATGGTCACTTATCAACAACTTGCGTTTTCTTATAAAACTGTTTGTCAAGATCGTCAACAGTTCTCAACTTGTACATAACTAATTTTAAAAACTAGATTACTCACGATTTTATGGTTCCTACTATATCACTAACGTTCTTACACACATAAACACTCGTTTTTTTATAATATTGCACTTCACTGACGCTGGTTATATCTAAGTCTTCATGTTGTGAGAAACGATCTTCGTTTATTTTGTTATCTGAGGCTGTAGAAGCGTCTTCTATTCATCCCCCTTTGTTTGTGTGTGTTTGTGTGTGTGTGTGTGTGTGTGTTATGTGTGCGTTTACAGTCTTTTACTAGGGTCAGTGTGTGTGTGTGTACGAGGGATAAATGTTATGTCCTAAATTCTGTGTGCCTATATTATTATTTTCATAGAACTACCTTACTGTCTAGCCGTGGAGGGTGATCCTGAATGGATATGTTGGCTTTATATGTGATAGAGCTTTCGTTGTGGCTAGAGCAATTGTAATTTATCCACAGAAAGTTTTATTAGTTTATACAACATTTCGTTGATGATGTTTGTTTGGTCATTTATTACGTGTTTCTTGACTTTGATTACAATCTGTATTTGGAAGTTTCCATGTAGTCGTAGGAGATATTCTTTGTTGCTGAGTCTGATTACTTGATTACTTTCACGTATGTTTCTATTGCAGCTGATTGTAGTGCTCTTTTCAAAGGTATTCTGCTAATGTCGGATGACTGTAGTGTAAATCCATGGGGTTTTATGTACCTTATATTTTGTTTCAATTGTTCTGTTGGTGTGTTAATAAGTATGAGGTATCACAACTGTTACACTGGAGTTGTCGAATGACTGTTGTTGTAAGAGTGTATTAACATTACAAATGCCGTAGGAAGCAAGAAACTCATGAATAATGATTGCGATGCACTACTGTAGTATTGTAAGACAGGAGAACTGTGTACAATCTTAACAATTAGATTTGTTAGTAAAGCCAAATTCTTACAGTGACCATAGAACAAACTTTGAAATTAAGCGAAACGCTTTTGGCCTAAATTAGACTTTTATTACATTTGCAAAAGGCGGAATATAATCTACATTTCTTGTAAAATTGCGTCTGCAGAAATAAGAAGGCCAAAACGAAAAAAGCCACTTTGTATGTTGGTGTATATTGTGCCCAGTCAAGCATTTCCTTGAGACCTTCATCTGAAGTACCGGTGCGCAAATATCCACCAGAAGGTCCATAAGACGTTGCAAGGCATCAGTTTAAATAAATGCTGTCAATCGGAATAACCTAGCACCATAGCATCAGCGTGTGCCAATGTAACGGAAGTCATTGCGACGAAAATAGAGAAATTATACCATTATATGCAAAGAAAACAAAACATTTGCTGAAAGGGAAACGTGCGAAAAATTTTTGCACTTAGCTGACATAACAAACAACAGCGTCCTGGACTTTAAATATTGTAAAACTTAAAAAACACACATTTAAAGCCATAGAGCACTTAAAAATCACAAAGTTAAAATAAAAACACTTACAAATCAACAAACGCAATTAAACACGACAAATAAACAGAAACACACACATCAATTCCACTCACGCTTCATAAACCTCACAGATACCAACAGAAATGATGAAGAAAATAAACTACTACAGAAAGTTCAAACATAATGTAATGACAAAGAAATTGTCAGTACATACAAAAATTATTTATGGACTCTGAAAATATAATACCTTTGCAACAGAGGAAGGACACAAACACCACGAACATATGTCTAACATGGAAATAAACAGCCGGCCGGTGTGGCCGTGCGGTTGTAGGCGCTTTAGTCTGGAATTTCGTGACAGCTACGGTCGCAGGTTCGAATCCTGCCTCGGGCATGGATGTGTGTGATATCCTTAGGTTAGTTGGGTTTAAGTAGTTCTAAGTTATAGGAGACTGATGACCACAGATGTTATGGGGCTCAACTGCTGAGGTCATTAGTCCCCTAGAACTTAGAACTAGTTAAACCTAACTAACCTAAGGACATTACACACATCCATGCCCGAGGCAGGATTCGAACCTGCGACCGTAGCGGTCTCGTGGTTCCAGACTGCAGCGCCAGAACCGCGCGGCCACTTCGGCCGGTAGATGTTAAGTCCCACAGTGCTCAGAGTCATTTTGTTTTTAATTAACAGGCGGGAAATTAAAAACATCACAGATACAAGATACGAAAGCAACGTAACAAGAGAGATAACCATGCAATTTAAAACTCTGAGAAGCTTTAGAGAGAAAATGCACAGAGAAAACATAATCATAACCAAGGTGGACAAAGGGGAATACAGCAATTCGCACACACAAAGGAAAGCAAACACAAGAATTCATTACAAAGTATAGAATCGCGAAACTACAGTTGGATTCAACAAACAGATTCCACAGGAAAATGAAAACCGTACTGAAGACTGTGGAAGACACACTTGATGAGCGACAAAGCTCACAAGGAACATATAAAACCTTCGAGTGCAAAACTAGAGACAACGAAAAATTAATTGAGAAACACACCTGTGACGGCAGTTGTAAATTACCGAAATGCACCTAACGATGCCTTTATCAAACGTATGTTTAACACAGCCGTACTACTGTACGAACTGACAGAGACAGTGACATTGACAGTGACAGTGACAAACAGAAGGAACAAAAAACTATATAAATCTAATTTTTTCTAGATACAGCTATCTTAATCCATTTTGGAGTAGACATCCTATTCTCCACGATCCAGACCAAAGAAATAATCAAGATTATAAAACAAGACGTAGGTAATTACGATCAGTTACCATAGAAAGACATCTCAGTTACAAGCACTCTCTTACACATTATTACTGACCAAAACTGCTTTAAATTTAAGAGAGAACTCTAGTTAGAAGATGTCACTGGCATTCCCCATTTCAAGAAAGCTGGCAATTATGCAGGTAAACTTTATAAAAGGAAATTCTTAAAGATATAAAGTAAAACATTCCAAACAAGTAGTATAAAACGTCACACAAATTTACGGAGACTCAACACTCACCACAAACACACACACTAACAGAACAGTGGCTACACAACAGGGACACATTACTGAAGTAAACAGCCAAGATGGTAAACAGTCACATATGGAAGCAACACCACAGTACCATAGCAATGTAGTTTTAATGATGTTATAATATATGCATAGAAAATATAGGGCATACATCTGTCAAGCACACACACTCACACGTAAATACACACACACACACACACACACACACACACACACACACACACACACACACACACACACACACGAACACACACATGGAGACAGAAGAAGAGAAAGAGAGAGAGAGAGAGAGAGAGAGAGAGAGAGAGAACGGACTAGCACGTACTTCCGCAGCCACTGACAAAATAAATGATGATCACGTTTCACAACACCAGAACACACAACATAAACTTCATGTGGTTCCACATGGAAAATTATAAATTTGTAGTGCCAGTGAAGTGTAATGCTCTAAAAATGGAGCACCGATGTGTGGATGGAGATTAGGAATGGAGTAGGAAGTAAAAAATCGTGAATAATGATTGTAATTGAATGCCGTTTAATAGAGGTAATGTAAAACACGAGAACTTTACGATCATCACAAACAGATCCGGAAGTAAAATCAAAACGTTTCAGTGACTACCGAAGAAAGTATGAAATAAAGCGAACGCGTATGGTCTACTTAAGACTCCTATTGCAGTTTAGAAAAACGGTATATAATCTACACTACTTGTTAAGTGCGGCAACGGAAAACAGAAGGCCTAAAAACAAAAAAGACATGAAAATTTTAAAAAAGCCTGTGATTTTTGATCATTATCTTTGGTTTCATTTGTTCATATATTACCTTAATTTACGCACTTTTATTTAAAATAATAAATTTAACACTCAATGACTAACAGACTTTCTAATTTTTTTATGATCATCGGTTTTCCAACTACTTTAATGCAACGATCAATGGATTCCTCTCCTATGTCAGCTTCTTCAGCTAAGTTTTTCTCTTACACCCAATGTTGTCATTTATTTGTTGGATATATTTCAGTCCCTGTCATCCCCTACAGTTTTTACCGTCTACATCTTTCTCTAGTACCATAGAGTTAGTTCCCTGATATTTAACACATTCGCTACCATACTGTTTCCTCTTCTTGTCAGTGGTTTCCGTATGTGCCCATCGCTGATTCTGTGGCGAAACTCCTCTTATTGGACTACCTAATTTTCAATGTTATTCTGTAGCACCACACATCTCAAACGCCTCGATTCTCTTCTGTTCAGGTTTTGCCACTGTCCATGATTGACTACCATAGAATGCTGTGCTCCGAACTTACATTTCAGAAGTTTCGTTTTCCAATAATTCCTATGTTTGATACCTGTAGATTTCCTCTAAGCAAGAACGCCTTTTTTGCCATTGCTTATTTGACTTTTTATATCATCCTTGCTCCGTCCGTTATTTTGTTTCTGGTTTACTCTTAATCCGTACTGGGCACTTATTACACTGTTAATTCCATTCAACAGATCTTGTAATACTTCTTCCTTTCACTGCGGATGGCAACGTAACCAACTAATCCTTTCACTTATATTTCTTAACCCTGAATTGTAATACTACTCTTGATATTTCCACTTATTTCTGTCGTTGCTTTTTATGTATAAATTGAACAGTAGAGGGAAAAGACTGCATCATTTTTACATGCTCTTTTTAATCCTTGCACTTTGTTTTTGTCTTCCACTCTAAATGTTCCCTCTTGGTTCTAGTACATATTAATAATATCCGTCTTTCCCTGTAGTTTACCGCCATTTTCATCAGATTTTCAAACACCTTCCTCCATTTTTGTCGCCTTGCCCTATCTTCAAATCGACAAATCCTGTTAGCGTGTCTTGATTTTTCATCAGTCTTCCTTCCATTAACAAGCGTAACTCGGTTCCTCTACCATTCCTGAAGCGAAACTAATCGCCACATAAAGGATCCTCAGTTCTTTTTTTCCATTGTTCTGGTCAGCAGCTTGGATGCAAGGGCTGTTACGATGACTGTGCGATAGGTCACGCTATTATCTACCCTTGCTATCTTCGGAATTGTGTGTACGATATTTCTGTGAGAGTCTGATGGTACGTCACCAGTCTCAGAATTCTACACACCAACTTCAATAGTTTTGTTGCCACCTTCTAAAATGATTTCAGATGGAATGTTACATATCACTTCTGCCGTATTATATCTATAGTCTTCAAGAGCTCTTTTAAATTCTGACTTATGTCTTCCACATCGAGTCTAGTTCCTTCTTCAATCATGTCGTCAGCCAAGCCTTCCCCCTCATTGAGACGTTCAACGAACTCTTTCCAGCTATCCGCCTCTCCTCTGCGAGTAGCAGTGGAATTCCCACTGCACTCTTAATGTTATCGGCCTTGCTTTTAATTTCATCTAAGATTGTTTTGACTTTTCTATACCCCGAGTCAGTTCTCCAGGCTACCATGTGTTCTCCGATTTCCTCATCTTTTTCCTGCCGCCACTTCGGTGTGGCTGCCTTGCATTTGCTATTTATTTTATTCCTAATGGTTTTGTATTGCTGAATTCCTTTCTTTTCCTGAAAGTTTTGGACTTCCCTCTTTGAAAATGTTCAGATGTGTGTGAAATCTTATGGGACTTAACTGCTAAGGTCATCAGTCCCTAAGCTACTTAACCTTAACTACAATCACACACATCCATGCCCGAGGGAGGGCTCCAACCTCCGCCGGGACCAGCCGCACAGTTCAAGACTGCAGCACCTTAGACCGACTTCTTTCTTTAGTCAGTCTGTTAATTTCTTCTGTCATACTTCTTTACGGTTGTCTTCCTTGTACCTATGTTTGTCTCCCCAGCATCTGCGATTGCCCTTTATACACATAAGCACTCCTCTTCAACTGAAATGCCTACTGAAGTATTCCTTACCGCTGTAACCACATCATCAACCAATTTCAGACACGTCTCATCATTTCTCAATACTGCAGTGTTCCACTTCCTTCCACACTAATCCTTCTGGACGATTATTTTAAACTTTAGTCTACTCTTTATCAATAGTAATTTACGATCAGTGCCTGTATCTGTACTTGGATACGCCCTACAATAGATTACGTAATTTCGGAATCTCTGTCTCACCATCATGTAATCTAGCTGGAATCTTTCCAGGTTTTCGGTTCTTTTCCAAGTATGCCTCTTCTTCTCGTTAGTCATGAACAGAGCATTCGCTATTATTAGCTGAAATTTATTGAAGAAAGAAATCAGACTTTATTCTCTCTCATTCTTACTGCTTAGACCATACTCTCCCTTAACCCTTTCTTCTATTCCTTCCCTTACAGCAGCGCTCTAATCCACCATGAATAGCTCATTTTTACCTCCGTTTACGTACTGAACTGCTCGTTTGATATCCTTATATACCCTCCGTATCTCTTCATCTTCTGCTTGCGCAGCTGGCATGTACATCCGAACTGTCGCATTCGGTGTTGGTTTTGTGTTGATTCTGATGAGAACAATCCTATCGCTGAACTGTTCGCGATAGCCCACTGTCTGCCCTACTTTCTTATTCATAATGAATCCTACTTGCGTTATGCCATTTCCGGCTGCTGCTTATATTACTCTATATTCGTCTGACCAGAAATCCTTATCTTCTTTCCATTATACTTCACGGACAACACAGTATCTAGATACAGTTTCTGCATTTCCCTTTTCAGATATTTTAGCATTCGTACTACCTTCAAACATCTGACATTCTGTTCTCCGACTCGTATTTTATTTTCCGCGGTTGATTATTCCATCATTTTATCATGGTCACCTTCCCCTTGACAGTTTCCTACCTATGGTTTCTACTTACTATGTGAACATTTCCCGTGTTTGAAACCGGGATCCACGATGCATAGATCATTACTCTTAGATGCTATCTGTAGATCACATTCTCTGAAGAGCATCATGTTGTCTGTTGGATATCTGACTCTTTGTTCAACGTTTTGGTAGGTAAAAAGGATAATTGCCTCATCACCATGCTGTAATAGTGACTTTCAGAGACATTTTATTTTGTTTCTTACGTAACACGTTGATACCCGTGTTAAGTGTTACGTACAAACATGGCAAGGCATCTTAAGCCACAGGAGCAAGTTTCGTTGGAAAGTGCTGTAAACTTCCTAAACTTGCAGGTGGAAGCCATTCAACGGCCACAACAACACCACAGAAATATTAGTACTACATGTATTTTTACTACGGAATTTAGTTTTAGATGTACAAAACAGTTTTGTCACTGAACTTGTCACATCGAAATCTTATTTTCTAGCTGAAAAAGTGTATAGCTGTATTTTTGAGAGAACAAAGTGTCGTGCAAGTAACCCGGTTTTTAATGAAGTTGAGAGAACGTGCTGCTGCTCGTTTCGTGAGACTTTGGGCATTGTCGATGGTGGTGAAAACTATTCAGAGAGGTCGTTAACGCAGAAGTAATTTCAAGTGAGAACGTTAGGTGTCGTTCACCGTATTGTTTAGTTGTGACCCAAGAGTATCCTTGTTTGTGGCAGATCAAATGCTTCTGACATGTTGTTTTTTAAAAGTATATGCTTGTACAGATGTTCCGAGGTTCTTGTACTCTGTATATCCATAATTACCGCAGAAATAACATGTAGTGCTGGATTTCTCTACTCTCTTTTTCACTACTGTAGATCCACATTATTCTCGTATGTTATCTAATGTCTTATACCTAGATTAGATTAGCTCATCGTCTCGGGATTTTCTGACTGGAAAGCATCAAGGAACTTTCTTGATCGAGTCACCATCTATTCTTTTGGCTACATGTCCAGGCCATCTCTTAATTTTAAATACAGAATTTACATTACTCCCCATTGATGCTTACCAGGCAGAAGTAATAGGAGGCAGTTAGAAGCTGCAAAGAACAACGGCACATTTCATTAAGGGGTTCGTGCATTGAGCATTAGAGAGTTAAAGAGATGCTGGCCTAATTATAGGGACAGACGCTATAACAAAGGCGCTACGTACTATGAAGAGAGTTCCTGTTGAAATTCAAAGAGCATACATTCTTAGTCGAGTGGGAGTCATATTACTTTCTTCGTCATCGATTCTCCAAAATGAGACGGTTTTAACAATTGGAGACTATAATTGTCATTCCTAGACTTTTCGACTCTAGTTCACACTGCACGAGCTTCATTACTGGAACAGGAAAGGGGGAAACCATAGGAAAACCGCCTGCCACACACCATGATATGGATCTCTGAGTATAGTCGCATAGATGTACATGCCGTTTGGCCTCTGACTGCATTACTTTCCAGCACTGGACAGCAAGCGACTGGACACACTTGACTGTCTCATCCCTACGAATAATCGGGTTGCGAAGTTTTCCTGAAAGCCTGTACGCTGTTCCACACCGGCCGTAAGCAACACAGCGGATGCGGCTTTGCCAGTCGCTGATTTGTGTCACCTGGCCAGGGACCGCTACTCCAGATTGAGCGACGTTGTTCATTCTGAGGGCAGGGTTACGACCAGCTCCAGTGCCGTGTAAAACAAGCGAGTGTGAAACTGGAGGGCCCTCGCGTGTTTCCAGCTGCAGTCTGTGCCACAATAATTAGCTGCTCTGGGCTTTAACCGCGGCCATATAACGCGTTACTGCTGCCAGTCTCGCTTTATAACCTGCGCTCCCAGCCACTGGCCCAGCAGTGTTAGCCGACACGGCTTCTCCATCCGTGTCTCTGTGCACGAAACTTCCACACTGCTAAGTCAATAGTGACGTATGAACAAATGGAAGCACACGACAAATTTTTGGGTGGTTTTTTTTATGTATTCCGCTCGAAGTCTTCCCACAGTTGATCTACATATCCTTATGTCTTCTAATTCTCTCTTTATTTCCATCTAACTTCCATTTCCATTAATATCATCTACCATCTTGTATCTTCTCCTCTTGTACCTAACACTTCAATTGCATTCATCGTTAAACACTATCGTCGTGACATGTGACCAAGCTAATTCTTCTTTTTTTACAATAGTCTTCTTCTCTCCCCCCATCTTCCCAACACCTTATTAGTTACTCTCGGTGCCAAACTAATCCTCCTCACCCACTTCTCAAATTCGTCCCCTCACAGCCTCCTCTTTCAACTCCATAGAATGTCCCAATCAGATTTATAGATTCTTCTTCCTATTTAAAGTGTCCTTCGCTATCGCAGTTCGATATTTGGCCTAAGAGATTTTCGATTGTTAGTCTTTCTAGGTGCTTGGAACCTGTCTGGCTGTGATATGAGCTACCTGCATATTAGCTGTTCTATCTCATTAGCCCAACCGCACACACATCTTTTATCATAATGACCTCCATACAACATTCTTCAAAGGTCTCATTACGATCTTTTAACATTTGGTTTGCACTTCTTTCAGTTTATGTAAGTACACAATAGTATCATTTGAATGACAATGACGATGCCTAATAATTACCAATGAGGATCTCGAACTTTTACATAAAGTCTGCCAAATGCAGGAAAATTATTTATTTCTCGAATTCTAATACTATCGTGAACTTAATGATGTAGACGATTGTAATTCTGATCTCACCCAAATTTATATCTCTCCAGTAAAACTGTCATTTTATTCTTATATCCTTAGTTTCATTTAGTTTTTTTGGGTGTTAGGGGTATCGTATTTGCGACCAGTCGCTACGTTGTGGAATGTGTTACTTAGTTTACATACAAGATGCATTTCCTGTGTGATAATATACCGACATGCTGGAATTTTACGGTACCTGACATTCTTTATCCCAATATGTATCTAAATTTCGTAACCCAACCATAGGCGTAATATCTGCTCAGAACCTCATCAACGGGATAGAAGAACTTGTAAAATGTAAATTATTCTATAATTTTTTTTGGACGTTCATTATTTGTTAGCACCTTTAATTAAAAAACAATGTGATCAAATGTTTTTATGACCATACACGTCCCTCCTT
The DNA here is from genome assembly GCF_023864345.2 of Schistocerca serialis cubense. Classification (NCBI taxonomy): domain Eukaryota; kingdom Metazoa; phylum Arthropoda; class Insecta; order Orthoptera; family Acrididae; genus Schistocerca; species Schistocerca serialis. The sequence goes on from NC_064642.1 coordinate 222,052,664, forward strand.
TCTTTGCAATGCTCAGGCTACGTTGTGGATAGTGCAGAGTATTATAGTTGCTAGTGTCACATTTATGACATCTCATGTTATTTTCAAATAACACGAGAATCCTCCCAACAAACATCACAAGAGTGAAGACGTACTGATAGGCTGTCGTTTGTATACCTGTTTATGTCAACTCCCTTCTATACGAAGTTCTGTAACTGACACCAAATTATATCCTTATAGTGCTTAGAACTTTGTGTTCCTATTCGAAATCGTCCGAGGAAATTATTCCATATGAAATCAATGTGTCTATACACATGGACAATCTGAGGAACAGGTAGAGTAGCAATATGCGAGTGTTTGTTAACGACACTGTAGTGAACGACAAAGTGTCATTGTTGAGTGACTGTAGGAGGATCATGATGACATGAAACATCTATTTTGTGTGATGTATGACAGCTTGTTCTACATGCAGGAAAACGTAAGCTAATACAGCAGTCCTGTAATGTTCAGTTACAATGTAGATGGAGTGCTGCTTGACGTATCCACGGCATAAAGCTGAAAGGCATCATGAAATGGAACGACAAAGCAAGGTCGTCTGTAGGGGAGGGTGAAGGGTCGTTTTCGGTTTATTGGGAGAATTATAGAAAATTGTAGCTTGATTACAAAAGATACCGCGTATAAAACACTTGTTCGATCCACTCTTGAGTACTGTTCCAGTGTTTGGAGCCCCACCAGGTCGGATTAAAGGAAGATAATGAGGGAATCAACAGTGGTGCTGCCAGATTTTCTACAGTTCGTTCGATCAACATGCGAATGTTACGAAAATACTAGGTGAAAAATGAAACTCGCTCAAGGGGAGTAATCTTATGTAATGTTCACGAAGACATGGTAAGAGAAATCGGGGTTCACTCGGAAGCAGACAGTCGTTTTTCTCTTGTTCCATTTGGGTAAATCAGGGTTCACTCGGAAGCAGACAGTCGTTTTTCTCTGGCTCCATTTGGGTGTATAAGTAAATGTGGTAACTGGTTGTGAAACGGTATTCTCCGCTGCACACTCTTTGGTGGTTGTACTTCCAGTATGTAGATACAGGTGAATGGAAGCATGAAAAATGTGATTATTTCCTTATGCTTTCATCATCTAAAACAGCAATTACACATAAAATAAATGCTGCTAAACTGTAGGAACGACGTTCTGTGTGATTTCAAGTTCAAGTTCCGGTCGATATGCTTTCCCAGGAATTTTGTACAATCGTATATATTAAAGAAGCGATGGTTTAACACGCGACAAGTCCACTAGCTATCGTTAATTAGTGAAAAGCGGATTTTTACTCTAGAAGACGGGCTGCATCGAGCTACGGTTGTATTTTAATTCAAGACGTAGTTCTTAACCGTTTAAATGAAGTGCAAAGTATGGTGTTTGGTTTAAAACATAATATATCCAGCAGAAATTTTGGTGCAAACCGTGATAGCTCCATTTTTTCCAGGCTGCTAATGTAACTTGTTCCTAAAGTCCAAGAAAACCTGTGCAATGTTTCCGTTGTATACTGCTTACTGTTGTGGCCAATGAATCGTCGTCTCCAAAAGGCTTGTTGTATAGCATCATGTTTTTGAGTGAGCTTGCAGTTCATACGAGATATAACGGACGTGGAAGAGAGAGTACGGGTAAGGGACTACTCTTCTGGATATAGAACGCGGCAGCAGGGCGTAGTGGAAAGAAAAATGGAGTAAGCAAAGTTAGATATGACAAACACAAAAATTATGAGGTTATTTTCCGATCGCTGCCCGCGGCAGGACAGAAATGCTGACGCAGTTTACTCCAAACAGTCTTCCGGCTATGGTAAAGAAATAAGCCTAATATTCCAAATGGGTGGACATTCATATTTGCCTACGGATCGCCTTTCGGTACGGAGGAGTATAGTCTTCGGAAACACGCTGAAACATTAACTCTTCTACAAAATCATAAAATTTTTAGAAAATGGGGGATGTCCGACGGCTAGAAATAGGCTGGAATATTTTGAACTACGACCTCTGCCGTCATCTGTATAAGGCAATGGGGAAAGAAGGTAAATAAATCTTAAATGGAGATATCATACAGCTTGAATGGTAAATCAAAAAGTTATATGACCTAGGTAAAAAGAGGTGTAGCAACATATCATATACCTGACGCAAATGTCCTCAGTTTGATACATCCTATAAAATCATAAAAAAGAAAGATGTAGACAGCCTTCCGAAAGAATACTTTCGTGACAACTTCAGTGAAGATGAAAGTCTACAATTTTGTGTTCAACTTCTTCTACTGTTTGAATGTATTGGGCTTGAGGTATTTGGAACATAGTGACCTCTTACATGCCAGTCTGCATGGATTCCGAAGTAAAACATTGTGAAAAATACTTAAAAGGTAGACAAAAAACCGACGTTTCTGCCGTTTAACCACGGCGTTCCTCAGGGGAGATATATTTTATTGAAATAGGTGCCCCTATTTGTTACTAACTATCTGCGTCAGTTCGTTATTTTTGTGATCTCTTTTGGTCCTCGGATATAATAGCCTATTACAGTTTATGCCAAGGGTATCCATAGTCAAACATTTGCATGTTCAATAAAAATCGCTGCCGCTGTTGAAAATCCGTTATTGAAGACACGTCTGGCATCCTAACTTTAAATTACATCATAAGGTGCAAATATTAAGTGGTCAAGCTACTTCAACAATCCGATCCATTTATTTAAAATTTGATAAATTTCGGCAAAGCGATAGTCATTGATTAAAACGCAGCAATGAAACTGCAACCTTAGCAGAAGCCACTGTGACTGCCACACGTTGTTTGTATACAATGGATTGTCATTTACGTATAAGTAACAAGAACGGGAGTGGACCAGAACAAAATAGGTGAGGTTTTTGGGCAACTGGACGTTGGGTTGTGAACTCACTCGTGATGTCGCGTTTTTCAAATTTTCAGGATAAAGTGCTGCTTGCCGGCGGGATCACCAGTGCGTTGAACCTCCAGCTGAGCTGCCGCCTCTTCGCATTTTCACGAGACCCAGTCGTCATCCAAGAACTTTCCAATGTAACTCTTTGGGGTACAAGGCTCCATCAGCGCTGCACAAGCGCGAGATTTTCTGAAAATCCGTGTAGCGAACTAGACGAGCAACGGGATGTGAAGGACTGGTGAGCACCCTCAGTGCTGTCCGTCGGATGCCGTGCTTACATAACCGAAGACAAATAGCAGAAAACAAAGAAGAGAAGATGACAATAGTTTATGGTGGCCTCTCCCACCCAACCCTGTGAAATCTTGCAACCCTGTGAAATCTTGCAACCCTGTGAAATCTTGGCTGCGACGACAAACTGGTCTGCATTGTAGCGCTCCGTGTAGGGTGGGTCGGGAGGTGATAATTGGTTTGCGAGTTGGTGAAGTTAAGAAGCGCGATTGCGAAATAAAAGCAGTGGTAATAGAGTAGCAGGGAGGGCAGCCTGATGACTGCGTCTGCACCATATCCAATGGACATTTATATCGTCCATCTCTCTTCTTTGGCATTAAAATGTTTTGATTGTAATGGAATATGTGGTCGGGATTGTTGGGAAAAAGGTAAAGGATATTTAATACAACGTTGGTATCGCGTACATTCTGCAAGCTCGTAAATGCGGCTTAAGTGTACGTCGACGACAATCAAGGCTGCTACACAGGCACAAATATTAGTAAAAATGGGTACAGTTTTGCCTGTAGTGGGTTAATTACATTATCTAAGCTCAGGACTAGCTCAAAGGTAATCAGAAGTAGCATGAAACTATTAATACCACTGCCTGTTACATTAACTGTTGTGAAGAGAGAGGCGATATAACCACCTACGTAGCGTAACGATTTTGCTCAAAATAAATAATTTCTTTGATATCACACTGGCTTCATTTTAAATCAAGCATTTCCTTGACAGAAATAAATTTAATTGAAAACTGAAAGATATCGTGAAACAAACCTAAGCCTTGTTGCCTACTGCTGTTAAATCTACCCATGCAATTCTGTAAAAATTCTGATAAACTGAACATTGCAAATACTAATCTTTGAAAATTATTATCAGTATTCAAAGTATTTATTAAGCTACCTTGAGGGTGAAGCGCAATATTTAGTATTTAATTAAACTGTAGTAATGGTCGCCTGTGAGCCATTACGACAAAAGAAAGCCATATGGGCAATCTTCAACACAACTCACTTTATATAATAATTCCTCACTTAAACATTTCCTCGGGGAGGGAGAGGTTTTGAATGAGAAATACACTTTTTACCACGTATATTACCAGAAAGTAGTACATCCAGTACTTAAAAAAAGTGCGTCAGAACCGCTAAGCGACTTAATTCTTCAACAGCATAGACGAAAGTAGTATTACATCTTTAAACCAAGTGGTTTTTAACCTTAATGAGATAAGATGATCATGGTTACAGAGAATGTTTTTACATTGTACAGTTACTCTTCGATAGCCAAATACATGTTTTATTAACTTTTTTAATAGAAACAATCATATTAACGAGTATTACATCTTTGAACCAAGTCGTTTTTAACCTTCATGAGAGAAGATGATCATGGTTACAGAGAATGTCTTTACATTGTACAGTTACTCTTCGATATCAAAATACATATTTTATTAACATTTTTAATAGAAACAATCATATTAACGAATTGTAGGTTTTATAGTTGTCTGTCGTATTAGCTCAGACTTTTATCGACGAAATATACTCAGTTTTGTCAATTTTGTACATTTTTGAGCTTTACATTTATAAGTCTGGTAAAGGTTTGGTTTAATTTTTATAGGGTTTTCCAGGAGAAGTCACACTTTGTCAGATTTAATTCAATTTCCTTCATGAAACCAACTGGAAAGAGCGGCAGCCAAATGAAAACGAGATACGTGGAAGAAACTAAGCAAATTATTTGTTATTTCCAATGCATCGTAACAGTGAAAAAAATATCCCATTGTGTGACGAGACCGTTAGTGCTTTCATGGAATAATGTTTGCGGTCCCCTATATAGCTGTGGTTGAACATCCAGGCGTGCTCAGAGCCATTTGAACCATTTTGAACCTCACTCGCCAGGTGTTGTAAGTCAACCATAATTTTAGCTGGTTAATACGACCCCATCCTTCTTGAAGAACAGTACTTCTCCATTGATTAGCTGATTCGACAGAGCGCTCACCATCTCCGTGCTGGAGAGGTGTGTAACGGCCATAATTAACACACACATCGTCCGCCTCTGTGGCGCAGCGGTAGAGTTGCCGCCTACCGCTCAAGGTGGCCCGGGTTCGGTTTCCGGCTGGGAACTGAATGTTTTGTGTCTTCCGTCATTTTTGACACGCAAGTCGCCAAAGTGGCGTTAACTAAAAATACTTGCAATACGGCGGCCGAACCCCGAAGGGGATATCCTGGCCAATAAATGCCATACGATCATTTCATTTCAACACGCACATCATTCTTGTCCTTGTTGGTGAAGTCACCTGGGAGGCAGGAATCCACACCACTCTCACTCCACCTCTAGAAAGATCAGACTTTCTTGGTCCTTTATCACAGACCTGTTACGCTGACATATCTATGTTCCATTTGCGCATTCGACTACCAACTAGATCTATTACCAAATAACATAAAGCACAAACAGCCCTTACTAATGAAACACAATAGCACCAACAAGATAAAACAACTATATGAACCTAACATAACTTATCACAAAGCTACAATATACATTCGACAAGTGTCGTCACCTAGTAACGCGAGCTCATTGGGTACGGTACGTCCCGTGCGTCGTGAGCGCGAGTTTGCGATTACTTTCTTTCCCTTTTGTCCCATACTCTCTTCACAGGTGGCGACACTGGCACTGGGTGTGCAAGCACCCGGACCAGTTTTCAAAAGTTCTAATGCTTCCACCGTGGCAGTGGTGGTCCGCATCATGAACTGCAGCTTAACTTTTACTGGCGATGTCGTTTCTGTGACTTGGTATAACCCTTGATATCGCGTAACAAAATTCTTCGTTTTACTCTTCGCTATATAGGGGCTTGTTAATATTACCCACTTGCCAATCTTATATTACGGCAACTAAACAGTACGCGGTCCCAGCCCCTCTTGTGGTTCGAGTGCCTTAGTATTCGCCTTCTTCATTCCTTTCCACACTGAACGTTTGCGCAATATTTCGTAACGATTTCTCACTTTTGTCTGTTTTGCGTTTAATAATTTCAATACTAATGTCTGCAAAGTATTCTAGCCAGAAAAAGAAGTAACCAGATTTGCAGCAGTCGGATCTAACAAAGCAGTGACTACGCTGGTAGAAGCTTTTGCCTCTTCGGCTGTTTTGTTGTGCAGTAGGATTTTGCCTACTATCAACTGCTTTATTTGTTCCATTACAGCTTGAATGGCTACCTGTGGGGAAACACCGTCCAAATCTGATTCTGGCATTGCGAAAACTTGACGCATCAGAAAATTACAAATAAAATGCACACAAAATAAGGGACGCACAGTCACTAGAGGCACTCAAAAATGTTTTCAACTCTTAACATTGCTGCGCTCTCGTGGTCGTGCGGTAGCGTTCTCGCTTCCCACGCCCGGGTTCCCGGGTTCGATTCCCGGCGGGGTCAGGGATTTTCTCTGCCTCGTGATGGCTGGCTGTTGTGTGCTGTCCTTAGGTTTAAGTAGTTCTAAGTTCTAGGGGACTGATGACCTTCGATGTTAAGTCCCATAGTGCCCCGAGCCATTCGAACAATTTGAACCATTGCTGCGCTTAATGACCAAAGCTTCGGCACGTTCCTGTTGTGGTCTTCAGTCAGAAGACTGGTTTCATGCAGCCCTACATGCAACTCCGTCCTGTACCATCCTCTTCATGTCCGAATAACTACTGCAAACTACAATCTACTGAATCTACTAGTGTGTTCATCTCTTGGACTCCCTCCACGATTTTTACCACCCACACTTCCCCCCAACACTAAATTGGTGGTCCCTTGATATCTCAGAATGTGTCCAATCTACAGATCTCTTCTTTTGTTCAAGTTTTGCCACAATTCCTTGTCTCTCCAATTCTATTCAGTGCCCCATCATTAGTTATGTGATCGACCAATCTAATCTTCAGCATTCTTCTGTTGCACCACATTTTGAAAGCTTTTATTCTCTTTTTATTTAAACTGTTCGTTCTCCATGTTTCATATCCATGCCTGCTTACACTGCAGATAAACCCCTTTGAAAAGGCTTCCTAGCCCTTAAATCTATATTCGATGGTAACAAACATCTCCGGAAATTCTTTTCTTCCCTTTGACACTCTATATTTATACCCTCTATACTACGGCCATCAGCAGATATTTTGCTGCCAAAATAGCAAGACTGATCTACTACTTTAAGTGTCTCGTTTTAATTTAATTTCCTTAGCATCACCTGATTTAATTTGACTACATTCCATTATTATTGTTTTTCTTTTGTTGATGGTCATCTTATATCCTCTTTTCAAGACACGATGCATTCCGTTCAGCTGCTGTTACATGTCCTTTGCTGTCTCTGACAAAATTACAATGTCATCGGCAAACCTCAAAGTTTTTGTTTCTTCTCCCTGAACTCCAGATATTTCTTTGGTTTCCTTTATTGCTTATTCAATGTACATACTGAATAACATCGGGAATGAGCTACAACCTTGTCTCACTCCCTTCTACAGCTTCCCAGTATATTTATTCCTTAATGAAATTTGTCATTAAAAATATATCACTTTTTCAAACCAACAGCTCAATTCATGGAATCAATACTAGAAATAAGAATAATCTTCACAAGAATTTAAAGTCACTTAGTCTTGTACAAAAAGGTGTGCATTATTCAGGAACACACATTTTCAATAACTTGCCAGCAGCCATAAAAAGCTTAACAACCAATGAAATTCAGTTTAAGAGAAGCCTAAAGGATTTATTGGTGGCCAACTCCTTCTACTCCATTGATGAATTTCTTAGTAAAACCAACTGATTTGTATATAAGTACAACATAACTTCTGCACAATTTCAGTGCAGTAATGTGTTCACTGAAAATTTGTGTGTGTGTGTGTGTGTGTGTGTGTGTGTGTGTGTAAGTATAATCTAACTTCTGCACCATTTCAGTGCAGTAATGTGTTCATTGTAAATAAGTATTACAGTAGTTGTATTACATGTTTATTACCTTATAAATAAATAAAAAAACGTTTTTTATTTTAAATTCAGTGCATTAGTATTTGTAAAATGACTCTTAGTGTTCATTAAAAATGACGATCATTCCACTTGGGACCTGTGGAATGGTACATTACTTTATTTGTTTTAGTTGTAAATATTTGTCATGTATTGTTGTTTTTCTGACATGTTCCACATCCAGGAGGAACTCCTCACTACGGATCAATTGGAATGAAAGTAAATCTAATCTAATCTAATCTCAACCACTGCTTCCGTTTCATGCACCTCGACTCTTATAGCTGCCGTCTCGTTTCTGTACGAGTTGTAAGTAGGGTTTCGCTCCCTGTGTTTTACGCCGGAATTTCAAAGAGAGTTTTCCAGTCAACATTACCAAAAGCTTTCTATAAATTCACAAATGCTATAGATGTAGGCTAGTCATTCCTTAACCCTTCCCCTAAGGTAGCTCGTAGGGTCAATGTTGCCTCGCGTGTGCCTTCATTTCTCCAGAATTCAAAATGACCTTCCTAAAGGTCTCATTCTACCAGCTTTTCCATTCTTCTTTGCAGAATCCGAGTTAGTATTTTGGAGTCGTGTCTTATTAAACTGATTGTTCGGTAATTTTGACACATATCAGCAACTGATTTTTTTCAAATTGAAATTACTACATTCTTCTTGAAGTATGAAGGTATTTCACCCACCCGTCTCTTATGTCTCTCGCAACAGATTGAAGAGTCTTATCATGGCTGGCTCTCCCAAGGCTATCAGTAGTTTTCGTCTACTCCAGGGGCCTTATTTCGACTTAGATATTTCAGAGCTTTGTCAAATTTTTCTCGCACTTAATTTTAATCTAGATCCATTACCCTTTCTGTAATATCGCTTTCAATTTCATCTCCGTTGTATAAACCATCTACATACTCCTTGCACCTGTCAGCTTTCTTTCCCTTCTTGGCTTAGAATTGGGTTTATCATCTGAATGTGTGTGTGAATTACTAAGGGACGAAACTGCTGATGTCATCGGTCCCTAGACTTATACACTACTTAAATTAACATATGCTAAGAACAACACACACACCCATGCTCGAGGGAGGACTCGAACCTCCAGCGGGAGGGACCGCGCAGTCAGTGACATGGCGCTTGTAACCGCGCAGCCACTGGTTCACCATCTGAGTTCCTGGTATTCATACAGCTGCTTCTCTATTCCTCAAAGGCTTCCGTAATTTTCCTGTAGGGGGTATCTGTCTTCCCCTCCAGAATACTATGCATCTAAATCCTCTAGTCATTCCTGATTAGCAGTTTTGCATTTCCCGTCAATCTTATTTTTTAAACTTTTTGTATTTCCTTTCGCCTGCTTCATTTTCTACATTTTTAAATTATCTCCTCTCATCAATTAAATTCAGTGTCTCTTTTGTTATCCTAGGATTGCTACTAGGCATGGTCTTTTTTACCTATTTCATCCTCTGCTGCCTTCATTGTTTCATCTCTCAAAGCTCCCCTTTCATCTTATACTCTTTTCCTTTCCTCTGTTCTTGTCAACCATCATACTACACACGACCAGTAAGATCAAATCTGCTGTCTGTCGTGTCACGAACTCCAATTGGCGCCTCTTACATTTAGTATGTGCTGATGCTAAGGCCATTACGCTCAGCATGTTCGTATTCGAGATGGTTAATAGTAACCTCTGTGAGCAGTGGCGGCTCGAGATGGTTAATAGTAACCTCTATGAGCAGTGGCGGCTCGGTTTGCTTGCCCAACTACCTCTGGCACAGGTGTCGATAGTCACCTCCCTTGTTACTAATCTTTGCTTTTCCTGGTTGAGGTGTGTAGGTACGGCGCGGAGGCGGTGGGTGGTGAATGGCACGTGACGTAAGGAGGAGGTCTCGAGCAGCAGTGTCTGGCGGCGGGATTTGGTTGGGCCAGTTTGGGTTTGACAACGCATGTTCACAGCCGGACCGCCGAGCGACTTGTCGGATGTCGGGCAGCCGCTAAACAAGGTCACGAAACTGGAGCTGTCGTGACGTGGAGCCTCCTTCTGTTATTTGAAAAGGGGTTAAAAGGATAATTGACGGTGGGGGGAGTGCGCCAAACATACTGCCTATTGATGTACCGGCCCTGTGGTTTTATTGTTTATAAAGAAAATTGGTGCAATATTATTGTGTCTTGTTCAGTGAGTAACATGAATTTGTTTTTTCTGCAGTGTGCCTTGGCTTGAGAGTGGCCAATAGTTGTTAGTGCATCTGCTTTGAAGTCACGTGATTCTGTTAGTTGGTAGACCGCTTGTGTGCACCCGCCTGGGGTGCAATGTTATGAATTGAAGTGGAAACACCGGCGAGTGGCACTGTATCAGGTGACAATGTCATGGTACTGTATCAGGTACTGGGTACAGATTTGAAATCGAATAGTGATTTAGCAAAGTGTATGTATTGTAACCTAAGTTGATGTGTTTTAGTCATAACTGAATGACGTAGGGCTACTACTGAGTGAAATTTTCTGCGTTGCTTAAGCTCACCTTAACTAGTTTTTCTTAAGGCGTTTTAGCAATACTTATTCATGCCTCAAGTTGTTCAACTGCAACTGCTCTGTTTGTACCTGCACCTTGTCAGTTACATGTATTCGCATGGCATCTGACCTAGACACAGGCGTATGTATTTATTGTGTACGACAGAATCCATTCTAATTGTCTCTTTCAATCTTAGCGAGTTTCCTCTTATCTGATTAAAAGACTTGCAAAGGCAGTTTATTTATTTAAGTTTGGTTTTAACGCTTTGTTTTATCTGATGTTACGAGTTGTATTTATCTTGCTAAAGTGAGTCTCATCATTTGTTAGTGTATATTCTGTTATTGTTTGAGGGTACTGCCTCGCTTGTGACATGTTCACTGTTAATTGAGAAACACGTGAGTCTACCTTGGTGTTTGCGGCAGTGACTTCTGGGCCGCGACTTTGGCGGCATCCTGCCCAACTACCAAGATCTAAGTTACTGCCGCGGGAGCGTTTTGCCCCGTCGTCTGCCATACCTAGCAAAAGCTGAGTAGTTCTCGTGTTCCTTGGAGCTATACCTGGATTGAGCGACTGCCGCCAGGGTTGTAGGCTGTCGAGTTTTGCGAACTCATGAACTTTTGTAAATTATAATCAAGCTTTTGACCCTCTTACTATTAATAAAATAAGAGTGTTCAAATTTTCAACTAACTTCTCTTGATAAAATCGGATGTGCTCTTTATGTGGTAAATGTAGTTCCCCTTTGATGAACGATTCAAATTTCGTTCTTACGGTCCATAAACTCAGATGCCTTGTATGTTTTGAGTACAGTTTCCTTTTGCTCATATTGGTGAAGTTCAGTAGTTTGTCACCCTACATGTCACTATAATTCTAATGGTTTTCATGTTGCTACACTCCTGGAAATGGAAAAAAGAACACATTGAGACCGGTGTGTCAGACCCACCATACTTGCTCCGGACACTGCGAGAGGGCTGTACAAGCAATGATCACACGCACGGCACAGCGGACACACCAGGAACCGCGGTGTTGGCCGTCGAATGGCGCTAGCTGCGCAGCATTTGTGCACCGCCGCCGTCAGTGTCAGCCAGTTTGCCGTGGCATACGGAGCTCCATCGCAGTCTTTAACACTGGTAGCATGCCGCGACAGCGTGGACGTGAACCGTATGTGCAGTTGACGGACTTTGAGCGAGGGCGTATAGTGGGCATGCGGGAGGCCGGGTGGACGTACCGCCGAATTGCTCAACACGTGGGGCGTGAGGTCTCCACAGTACATCGATGTTGTCGCCAGTGGTCGGCGGAAGGTGCACGTGCCCGTCGACCTGGGACCGGACCGCAGCGGCGCACGGATGCACGCCAAGACCGTAGGATCCTACACAGTGCCGTAGGGGACAGCACCGCCACTTCCCAGCAAATTAGGGACACTGTTGCTCCTGGGGTATCGGCGAGGACCATTCGCAACCGTCTCCATGAAGCTGGGCTACGGTTCCGCACACCGTTAGGCCGTCTTCCGCTCACGCCCCAACATCGTGCAGCCCGCCTCCAGTGGTGTCGCGACAGGCGTGAATGGAGGGACGAATGGAGACGTGTCGTCTTCAGCGATGAGAGTCGCTTCTGCCTTGGTGCCAATGAAGGTCGTATGCGTGTTTGGCGCCGTGCAGGTGAGCGCCACAATCAGGACTGCATACGACCGAGGCACACAGGGCCAACACCCGGCATCATGGTTTGGGGAGCGATCTCCTACACTGGCCGTACACCACTGGTGATCGTCGAGGGGACACTGAATAGTGCACGGTACATCCAAACCGTCATCGAACCCATCGTTCTACCATTCCTAGACCGGCAAGGGAACTTGCTGTTCCAACAGGACAATGCACGTCCGCATGTATCCCGTGCCACCCAACGTGCTCTAGAAGGTGTAAGTCAACTACCCTGGCCAGCAAGATCTCGGGATCTGTCCCCCATTGAGCATGTTTGGGACTGGAAGAAGCGTCGTCTCACGCGGTCTGCACGTCCAGCACGAACGCTGGTCCAACTGAGGCGCCAGGTGGAAATGGCACGGCAAGCCGTTCCACAGGACTACATCCAGCATCTCTACGATCGTCTCCATGGGAGAATAGCAGCCTGCATTGCTGCGAAAGGTGGATATACACTGTACTAGTGCCGACATTGTGCATGCTCTGTTGCCTGTGTCTATGTGCCTGTGGTTCTGTCAGTGTGATCATGTGATGTATCTGACCCCAGGAATGTGTCCATAAAGTTTCCCCTTCCTGGGACAATGTATTCACGGTGTTCTTATTTCAATTTCCAGGAGTGTATTAATGAGGTATTTAATTGATCATCTCCCTTGCACGTATTGATATTTTAATCCTTTCCTATCCTGGACCTGTTACTTGGGTTTCACTGTGGACCGAGAGAGGTCGACCTGCCTCTCAACTTTCACAAACAACACCTTTATATCTGTATGCGAATATTATCTCCCACCACGTCCGTTCACAAGAACAGACGAAGACCTCGAAAAGGGCAAATTTACTCACCACATTGTGCCGTCGAATCTGCAAACTGGAGCTGGGGACGACGTCGGAGCTGGAGCGTCGCCTCCATCAATGGCAGCCGTTGATATTCAAGGGACGGCAGCTGTCAATACAATCTTCTGACGCCAGAATGTAGGGATCAGGACGCAACGCCCCAGTGACTGTTGAAATGGGCTGCCATACCTCGACGTAGGCTGCAGGGGTGCTTGTGTTAATGACTGGAGTCAAACATCCATGGTTAGGAAATTATTTTATTCATGAGAATTACGGAGATAGGATCGTAAATGGAGAGCAGGTCGGCAATAGTTGCTGGAGCATTCCAGTGTCAGCAATTGACCCAAGGCAGGCAGCACAAGCTGGTGTCACTGCAGTCGGAGAACAAGGTAGCGCTTCGTAGTCGATGGAAGACAAACGCCACCCTGACTACTTTTCCTTTTCCATAGCTGCAGTATACATTTCAGTGAAACAGGCAGCGTGGCATCGTGGTTTGTGGCATGGCTGGAGACGATGTCAGCCGTATGATCTGTTGGCTCTGTTCTGGGCTGGTGGACTGTGTCGGTGAAGCCGGTGCAGGCTTAAATCCGCGGCTTTCCCAGGAGATTGTCGTCGCCAGAAGACAGTCACACAGTGAGTAGCTCATCGCTTGAAGGCACCAAGTTGACTACACACAGACGTATCTCAGGTAGAGGCCTGCAGCCAATGGGAGTGAAGTCTCCTGACAGCTTCTAGATGCTTCATCTTGAATTTCGAGCAGTCTTATTCTCGTAGTTATCGGCTGGCATTGACTACATCGTCCGGTACATCGTACACATCCGGAGACTATCGGTCATATGCTCATACTGAGACTGATGGTCTAAATTTAGTGAAATATTTGTGATTCAGTCTGGCTCTCACTTCATCCCAGAAATCGTTTCAAGTAGTAGTATTTTTCTTGTCTGGTCAGCCCTTCCTTATGGCCTGCCGAAGCTGTGGAGTGTCACAATATCGACTTTCAGAGATGCAGATTGTCGTCAGCTGCATCGCCAGCAAATTGAATTAGTGTTCCTGTTCCTGAATATGCACTCTTTTCCAATAACGACCTATCAGAGGGCTAACGGATGTTTCTCCTGTTCTGCTGATTCAACATGGGACAGTTGATTACACCAGACAGCTCGAATAAAACGTTGAAAACGAAAATGGTACGGTCATAAACATTAACAGATTTTTATTATACTCCAGAGTAAAATTCGAAAGTTATCCAGTCACATAGTTATGAACGAATGGCAGTAACAACTTCACATCTCAGAACTATAATCGTAGTATACTCTTTTTAGTAATGGTGGGATACTTGCTTGTGGTGCAGTTAACTTGTTCTTACTTCATCATGTTCCACAAATGTTATGTCACTATCGTCCACTTTGAAGGTTTGTTAAAATTTAACATTTATTTCCTTTTATTTCCACTAAAAACTATCAGCGTTATACTTTTGCACCTATTAACGCTAAAAAATACTTACGGATGCAAGAAAAAATGCCACATTTTCAGCTAAAACTTCTCGAAACCCGCACTTCGAAAAATTTTATCGTTCACAAGACGTCTGGGGAGGCATGTACTAGCTAACCCCTCTCTATATTATTATGGTGCACAGCATGTGCAGACATCACTAGCAAACAGTTATACTGAGTGGCCAATCGTCGTGGGCAATCGTTGCATGTGATGTTGGTCTTCGCCTGCTGCAGCCTACGCTCTACATTTGTGTCTGTACACTCCCGATAAATATGGCTTCCTTGTGTCCTACATTAAATTGACAGTGATCGGACTTACATACAGTGCGTCGTCGATCGGCCTATATGGCTCGGCAGACGTTCTTCAGATCTTGTGGCCGTAGTGTGCGGTGGTTTGCTCATTATTTAAGATTCACCCTAAATACTATCCTCCTACCAAACAGAAAGTCTTAATTAAAGTCCTGTACGGTGTAATTCATGCCACGTGCACCTATTATCATCCTACGTTTAGTCGGTGGGCTCGCGACGTGCTGCCTTGTTTACCACATAACTCTCTGCAACGGACTGCTCAGACAGATAACCTGCTAACTTTGACACAATACCATGTATCTAGCCACAATATTCAGATGTCGTTCATAGCTCATTTTCCTATGGGTCACCCATTCCCGTGACCTCTGGCCACTCTTTCTTCATTTGTTGGCGATTCTTTTCTTAATATTTGTCTGCACATCGCGTTTTGTTGGTCATTCTGTATACATCGTCCTATTGTAAGATATTGAACCTATAAAGGAAAGACTTTTCCAGCCACGTCCCTCGCACCTGTGGAGACACTTTCAGCCGTTACTTCCAGAACGTATAAAGACAGAGTCCAGATTAATTAAAATCCACTGATGGATTGAGACCAAAGGAGAAATTACGAGTCCAATGGTCGTGTTCACGGATCAGTAGCTTGTACATTCAGTGATTTCAGAAACTTAAAATACAAATTTCCCTTGTGAAGTTAATTTAGTTCGAGATTCTAGAGTCACTGACGTATTTTTAAAATGAAGGTTGAGTGGTTGATAAGGTCAGAATAAAACAGTAATAGAAGCAAAGGATATCTATGCTACTACAGTGTTTCAAGAAAAGTCGTTCGTTAAAATTGTTACGTAAAACCCCAAAAAGTACTTGACCTATTTACTTCAGGTATTTCTCCAATACCACAATGAACATTTTCACGGAAACAGACAATTTATCTCTTAAGTTTATATAGTATGTGAATACCGATATAAATGTAACAAGAATGAGAAATTCTCCTATCAAGACACAAAAAAGCGGTCCTGGGCAGATTTATGAATGTAAAAGACGAGAACTATCTCCTCGACTTACTGGCACTTTCAGACACATTTAAATCAAAACATATTGGCATATTCGATCTATTTTACGTGTTAGTATCAGTAGCCATGTCATCTAATATAGTGCATCGTGTCAAGTAAAGTAACACGATACATGATGTCAGGCCGTAAATAATGACACATGCCATCAAGTAATTCATCGTGTAATTTGTCATGTGGTGCAGTACGACACAACGAGTCGCTAATTTTAGGATGCATACATCCACACTCTGGATACAGACCAGTAACTTTAACCTATAAATTGTAAGATGCAGGCGTGCCAACACTTGCCGTTAAGAGAGCTTGCGGCGCTCGGGAAGGAACATAACTCATACAAAACGTGAATATGTCAAGATATTTTGATTTAAATGACTTTGAAGCTGCAGATAAATCGAAAAGCTAGTTCCCTTTCTTCACATCAATAACTCTGCTCAGAACACATTCACCCTTTTTGTGCCACGACATGAGTATTTTTCACTGTGGTTCCCCACTTTTACTCTACCATAATTTTGTCACTAGACCGACATAGTTTGGTAACCGATGTATTTATGTTGACTCGGGTGAAGACTGAACGAGAGTAGATTTTTTCATTTTCTTTCGAACCATGTTCCTCGAGGTGGGCATCGAAAGACCGGCTCCTCTACAGTTACCTGCCTGGTATGACTGACGTTGTCCATTATAGCCCACTGTGTCCTTAGAGCACACAAGCCTCCCCACCACATCAACGTCATATGCCCGAAGGAGACTTTTTGTTTTACTTTTTATTCCTTCTTATTTTTATTTTTATTACATTTATTACTTTGTTATTTTATTTTCAATTATTTAGTTTTATTAAATTATTTAACTTTCTTGTTTTTTAGTTACGTTTAATTCATATACACATGAGACAGTATATGCAGACATATGAAAATTATGAATAAATACTTAATATAGTGCACAGAATAACAACAAATATAACTAAAATGCCGTGGATATATTAAATACTGTGTGAATTTAATCATAATAATTAATGTAAATAATATATTTTATGTACATAAACTTACAAAACGACCATATTGCATAGATAAACTTGTGTTAAAAGCTTACTGTATCGCAAGCAGAACGATTCTCGCAACAAATAATAAAGTTTTGGAAAGCAAGTATCTTCTTGTTCTCTCTTGTTTTAAAATCTATGCCAGTAGTTATTTAAAGTATGTACTAATAAACACAGAAAATTAAGACGCCACCGCAAGACTAACTCATGTGAATAGTTTTGGCGCAAAATGTTTTCATAACCAGTCCGAATTAAGTGTGAGTACAATTGACTGAAATAAGCAGAAGAACTGCGGAACAATGAGTATTCTGTACCAAAATTCAGGAACTGAAGTTCATTTTGTCCGAAAATATTCTATAAGGTAACATAGTACTTTCTTAAAAAAAATATTGGCGTGAAACTTGTATGTTGGATAGAAAAGAGATGACATTTTTTCTGACAATTATATCAATTTTCGGGTTAGTTTAACTTTCTGTGTTGCCGCCTATAAAGTCTTAACTGCTCGATCAAACAGTGTACCATTTAGCACAGGGCCGGCGTAATTCTGGTTTGGGACATACATCTTTCTACAAGTCCGAAGATTTTCGATGATTTTCCGTCATTGGTAATAATATCTCTAACATATAAGCAACGAAACTATAATCAACTGTAATAACCAGTTTTTAAATATATCCGAATGAAGCGCTTACAATGCAATGCGCTTCAACGAAATACAGTTTCATGTGCAAACGTATGATTTTTCGCACGTAAAATCGAAACGATGGCAGATTTTTGCGAGTGCTTTTCATAATTACCATAAAAATATATTTTTATTATTATCTGTATCCCTTTAAACAGTCTCAGCAGGTGCGGTTCGCTTAGAATTGAATTCTTTGTGCAAAGTTAGACCGTAATATCATCAGAACAGATAAAGCTTTCACAAAACAACTGAACGACCATTAATGACATATGTTTGTCTTCCATCTCGCAAAATTTGTACCGAGACATAGAAGTGGCGTGCATAAAAAGCTCAGAAGAAACTCGATCGAATGAAGCTAGATTTTCGAAAGCAATATATCAGTTTTATGGTAGAAATGCAGTCTTATTTATTTAAATCCACTAAACTGTTTCAGCGCGTTCAATTCACGTATGAACGAATTTTAAGCGCTACATTTAGCGAGAATTCAGTCCATCCTATCTTGACAATGCATAAAGATTACTGGATAAAAAGAACTTCATTTCGGCTTAATCCATTTCTCTAACTTTGTGCAACGTTTAACCTATGTGTACAAGTTTAACGTACAGAAATGGCGCGCTTCAAAAACCTTGAACATAAAATCTAAACGAAGCAAGATTTATATTACAACGGTTAAATCTCATCGTAGACCAAGTCGCGCTACAGCTGTGGACCAAATTTGAACCATCAGTCTCGCTCCAGTCCGGAGTTACTAGAGAGTGACTGTTTTTGCACGTAGAATCCGAGCAAGGGTGACTGTTTTTGTACGTAAACTCCGAGCGGGTGCTCATACAGATAGTGCCATTAGCTGAACAGTAATTTCAGCCCAATTAAAATACTTTGCACAGTTTGCCCGAGCGTCAGCTACAGTGAGACAGATGTTCCAATGGCTAAAGAAATGGCCGCTGGTCAGGACTAAACTAAAAACATTTCACTACATGTTACTAGTTCAAATAGGACGTGAGCATCAAGAACACTCCCACAAATCGCGATTCATCACGCGCCTTCTCACATCTATTTGTTACGGCTCTTCTCTGCAGCATCGATAACTAGAGCGGGAAGGTTGCTACCGAAAATCTCGAAAAGTTCCTGGTAGACTGACTTCTAATTTTTTAGGATGCTCTACTGAACATCTGGATAGACACAAGCTATATACGTTTAATATATAAATACAATGACGGAGTTATCTTAGCACCAAAAAAGTAATTAACGTAGCATAATGAAATTTCGGGAATACGTTTGTCTAGCTAACATATTTAAGTGATTAACATTGCATGGTCACAGTTTATGTTAGCGCTAAGTAAGCCATTGCAAATGTGAATTGCTGGTTCAGTAATAATCGGAGTAGTAGCCAGAATGTTGATTGAAAGCATGCAAATGTGCATGTAATGTGAGATAGAGGTGCCCGGTTTCAGTTTGCGGGATTGAATTCCATGGCTGTTTCACTTAGTCGGTTAATACAGGTACGGTTAATGCTATTTGTGAATGACTCTTGATCAGTCATCCGATGATGTACCACATGTGCTCGGCACTCTGCAAAGCATGTTGGGGTCCAAATGCAGTATGTGGGCGAACGTCATTCTGTTGGAAAATTGAAATACAACCTGCCGCCAACGAGCTCTCGTTTGACTCCACTGAAGTCGCAAACATCTGTGGTTTGGGGCCACTAAATGCACGCTACAGGGTGCTTAGAGCTATCCTTGGAGTAACCGATTTGAATCAATTCGTGGTGTCATTGTGGTGCCAGCTGCTGTTCAAATTGTTGCTGCAGATACAGTACGACACGCAAGATCCATACGCCGAAGACGGTCTTACCCCTCGCTAGTGCCACGTGGCTGTCTGGAGCCCGGTCTTCTTCGCGCCTGAACATTATCTTGACCACCGCTGCCAACAGTAATTTCTAATGGCTACATTCCTGCCAAGTCGTTTTGCAGTACCGCAGAAGAAATATCCAGTTTCTCGTGAGGTGTTGATAATGGCGTCTTCGTCCCGTCAAAGACATTATTGATCGACATCAGTTCACAAGTCTGATTTCAAAGGTAAGTGATGCTCACGGTAGCTTCAGTGCGTATGTAAAGCAAACCTTATTTCCATGGTAATAGTAGAGCTACAAACGCCACTCTTAGGGCGACTGGCGGGAAATTTCAATAGACATCATCTTTCAGATATACAAACACGCCTGGAAACATCCGTTATGTCGCACAACTCCTTCTTGGTGTTGCGATTTTCTTCCGGCAGTGTATATAGGTAAATTTTTACACATGGCTGAGTTTCAGCAACCGTTTGAGATCAGTAAATGAATCTAAAGCAGCCAACCAGTTGAAAGGAAAGGTGGCTTTATTCAAGCTTAGACCATGGTTTCGACGGACGTTTTCTTCAGATATACATGTAACTTAAGATTTCACATTGGAAAATCGCGAGATAGTGAACGGATCTGATATTTTTCCAATGAAAATATCCTGTCAGCGCGAATGATTGTACCATTGCACGAATTATTAAATATGATGGCTGCTGTGATCAGGGCTTGTCAAGTAAGAACAGTTAAAATTCCAAAATTCAGAAATAAAACCTAACAAATAAATGACAAGTTATATTACGATTATATTTGAGAATCCCTGATCATAGTAGCCTGCATATTTCGTAATGTATACAATGATGTACGCTCTCAGCGTATTTTCATTGGCCAAATAATGTCATATCGCTTCATAATTTGGTATTTCTCCAGTGTGAAATTTTAGTTACATGTAGTTCTGAAGAAGATGGGCTTACATATGTCGAAACCATGGTCAAAGGTTGAACAACACAATCTTTTGTTGCAACTGGGTGGATTTAGTTTTATTTGCTGACATACGCTACGTATTTTTAATACGAGGGGTGGAAATTTAATAGTGGCAGCTCGTACAAAATAGATACGTGTTTCACAGTTTTACTGACCTTAAAAGTAGTCACCAGCGTTGTGTACAAGCCATTGCCAGCGATGCTGAAGTAGTAGGATACTCTTAGCAATGCCAGTTGTGTTGACAGTTGGAGCGGCGCAGTCTATTTCCCGACAAATTTGTAGCAGTTCTGAAGCGAATGTCGTGAAGTGTTTTCTTCAGTTTAGAAATCGAGTTGAACTCACGAGGGCTTAAGTCATCGGACTGCAGCAGGTGGTATAGCACATAGCAGGTCCATCAGTCAAACAAATCAGTAACAGCTTGAACTGTACGTACTTCAACATTGTCCAGCAAAATGATGGTAACGTCCTGCAGAAAGTGTCGTCACTTCTGTCTCTAAGCTGGTCGTAGGTTGTGGTCCAAAAATGAACAGCTCAACTCGATTTCTAAACTGAAGGAAACACTTCACGGCATTCGCCTCAGAACTGCTACAAATTCGTTGGGCAATAGACTGCGCTGCTCAAACTGTTAACAGAACTGGCACTGCTAAGAGGATCCTACGACCTACACATCGCTAGCAACGGGTTATACACAACGCTGGTGACTAGTTTGAAGGTCAGTAAACCTTGAAACACGGATCTATTTTGTACGAGTGTAAATAAATAGTTGCCACTACTAAAGTTCCAACCGTCGAATATAGGGAGTATCAAAAAGAATCATCCTATTTTTAAAAAATCGTAACTACTATGTTATTTGAGATACGAGCCTGTAAAACGTTCTGTTGGTAAGAGCAGACTCTAGAGTTTTACATGGTTTCTGCTAGTTAGCAGCAGTGTGCGTCCACTTCAGTTCTGTTTAAATCAAAGGATTACTGAACGATGGATCAGTCGCACAGGACCAAATCATTCAGCCTTATATTACTTGCATCCAAGGTCGCCGGACCTGACTATATATGATTATTTCATGTGAGGATTTATAAAAGAATCTGCTATTGTGCTTCCGTTACCAACACCAATGAATGAGCTAATACATCGCATAACAGCAGCTGTTGAAGCTGTAATTCAAGACGTGCTCGCTGCAGTGTGGGAATAATCTTAATATCGCATTGACATATGCCATGTTTCTGAAGGGAGCTTGTTAAACACCTATGAAAAGGTACGAAAAAAATTTGTGACTTTCTCGTTCATCAAAAAAAAAAAAATGATTGTATGTGCTTATTAGTTTCAGAGAAACAGACGCGCCATATCGGGTTTTCTCTTTGATACACCCTGTTATAAATACACTAACGGAAATACCTTAACGCCAAAAAGTAATTAATGTAGAATAATGAAATTTCGGGATTACATTTTTTCTGATCCTTGTAATATATGAAGAGCAAAGTTTTTTACCAAAAATCTGGAAATGTGTTTGACCGATTTACTTCAAATTTTTACACCATTGTCTACGGAAAAATCAGACTTGGGTACACCGTGTGTTTTAATATATATATATATATATATATATATATATATATATATATATATGTGTGTGTGTGTGTGTGTGTGTGTGTGTGTGTATGTTATATAAATGAGAGGCGTTCAGTCAGTTTTAACTACGATAGCCAGACCCGTAAACCATTGGATAATATTTTCTCATATATATATACTCTATATCCTTATTATTAACCTCAAACAAAACTTTTGTACTCAACAATGTGCTCTTTTGTTTTCTTCTTTGCTGTCCGTTTTATTGAAAACAGGAAATGTGTATTTATCAGTCATCGGCTTATTATTGGCATACTAATACGAAAACTGAATTGTCCGAACCCTTGTAATCCTACCCATTCGCAGACTAAAATTAGTCATAGAAGCTATACTATCCTCCAGATAAAGACGCTGGAGAGGCAACTCTCATATCCTACAATCCCGTATAACAATGATCCCAATCGATGTACCAAGATATTCATGTTAAGCGTCTTCAGTTCACATTGAAGGTTTCGTTTGCAATAACAACCCACAAGAAACAGAGGGGTAAGAGGACTGGAGCGTGGGGAGTGGGGGAGGTCGAAGGAAATGGGCGTAGAAGAAGGAGTTGGTGGACAGAGAGAGGAGAGAGGAGATATGCACAGAGAGAGGGAGGGGAGGAGATGGAGGAGTAGATGGGAAGAGAGAGCAGGGAGGGAGAGGAGTTTCGGATGTGTATCCAGTTTCCGTATTTATTTAGTAATTATGATGAATTGCCGGGTTCGATAGTTATTGACAAATGCCAAAATGGCATGGACCATTAAAAGAAATGAAGATCCGTTTGTTTTAAATATGCTTCGTGTCTACATTGAAGCAGAAGAACATGTTTTTTTCTGGGTCCCTCGATTTGGTGCCACAGTTAGACAGTCAATCACCGAAGACAAGCAGCTGGAGAAGTCAACCTCTCCTGTAGGGCTGGCTGTGTAGACCATGTTATAAGAGGCGCAGACACTCCATGTAAATTAGAAACACCAGCAGAGAGATGTTCTCTAGCGCACTCTTACATATTACCTCGACTCGTTCTCTTTGCATTCACCGTTTGTGAAGATTGACACTGAAGTCGCCCGTCATCTTAGCTTGCAGCTTGTTGTGACCTTCGTTACCTCGCAGTCAGATAAGGGATTTTTCCTCGAACCGTTCTCTTCGTATTCACCATTTGTGAAGATTAACATTGAATTCGCCCGCCATCTTAGCTTGCAGCATGTTCTGACCTTCATTACCCCGTAGTCAGATGAAGGAATTTTGACCATGGTAGCAACTCTGTCACATCGCAAGAAGATCCACTCGATTATCGCGGGTGCCGTGAACACGCACGCCTGCTGTCTGCACTGCGAAACGACTGCAAACAACACTCTTGAGACAATTTACGTAAACTTGCCGCACATGTCACTACATGCATCGAGTTTCTATTACTCTCATGACCAACCAATTTCTCCTCTCTTCTTCTGATAGTAATTTTACGCGCTCTTTCTCCACTTAATAGAACTCGAAGGGCTCCAACGAACTTCTTCGTCTATTCCTTCCATTCTTCTTTATATTAATTCTCTTATTCATAGCGAAAAGGCTACAGCCGCTGGTAATCCGGCATTAGGGATTGGTGGTTTTCATACTTTGCAAAGGCTGCCTCACATGTTTTTTGTTTTATTGAATCAATAAACCAAAATTTATTGAATTTTTTGCTGTTTGGTATTTGTCTGCAATCTCCGCCCCATCCCTAATTTCTCTAACGCTTTCAGGCTGCAACGTTTGCTATGCGTTCCGAACTCCTTTGTTGCCAGGGAGAACGAAACCGTAAGACCTTCACAGGTCTATGTGAAGACAGAGGGAGGAGTCAGATAGCGGTTGGAGCAGAAGGTCCAATTGTAACCTTCGCTGCTATACGATCAATGTGATTGCGTCAATTGTTTTTAATACAATTTTTAATTTATGTTAATGATTTGCATCTCCCCTTCACTTACGTGTCACAACCATGGCGGCGATTCATTATACGCCGCTGTATTTTTAATGATTTTGCAATTATTTATTCTTCATTTTTTATATTTTAATGTAATTACTGCGCGAAGGATAGTTGGAACTATAGACCTACTGATAATTAGCACTTAAGGTGGAAAGAGTGTGTTTCGATCAGTACATATCAGTCTCGTGTTGACTGTTGGCTACTGAACAGCGTGGATGGTTGGTTGATTTGCGGGAGGGGACCAAACAGCGAGGTCATCGCCCCATCGAACTGGGGAAGGATGGGGAAGGAAGTTGATCGTGCTCTTCCAAAGGAACCATCCCGGCGTGGATGTGGAGTCGCCGCGACCTAGACTGTTGTGGTTTAAAGCACACACTTCGAAATTGACACGATACTCTGTTACATCAACAGCGACCATGTCAATAACTTCCTTCGGCATAGGCCGCCTTCCTCCTCCCGGTGCCACGTCAAGTTCATCTGCATTTTCGAATTTCATTATAATCTTCGTTAAACGATTTAGTGACATCGCACGTCTATGATACAGGAAAGTCAAGCCCGAAAGAACCTCGGGAAAAGATCTAAATGGACTCTAGGGGTTTTCTTTGCAACAACATTCACCGTTTTACCAAAATACGTACACAACTTTATTAAAAATACATGTACAACTTTAATACACCAATAAACAAATTCCGGTAGCCAAAATGACAGATTGATTAACCGAAATAATTTAAAAGTGCCCTAATATCCATTAGCTGGAACAAAGTTGTTAATAAGGAAAATTTTCAAATCTTGTAAACGTTCTAAGCAAATACACTCTGTCATTCAAGCTAAAGGTTTAAGCATGAATTAGGCTGACGTACGCTTTCTTCCTCTGCAATATATAACACAATTTGTTACATAATATTGCCGGAAATTCAATGTAAAAGACCACAACAGTAATGTCAGCCACCACTGGTAACCCCTGAGGGCATTCAAAGGCCAACGCTCACTTAAAGAGAGAAAAATGCAATTGAAATGGAAACACAGATCAGACAATTAGCCAAGATTTCCAACTACTGTGTAGAGAGCGCCAATTGGAAGCATTAGGCATTCATTAAAGATTGGGGGGACCGCTTTCCACCGTTACACACAGCAGCTGACACATGCAACTTGTTGGTTGTCTGTCCGGATGTCATTGCGGTGGTGTATCAGCAAATCCCTCCGGAAGGCAGTCGTGCTTGCACAGTCAGTCCTTTGAATAATGAATACGACAGCAGATTTATTAGATGAAGTACAACATCACGTGCCCAACTGCGACACTCAATAAGCAGCGTGCAAATATTGATTACTAACAATTCCCTAATAGAGCAGCAAGGAACAGAAACACAGGTTTCTGAGCTACTGTCTGTCTACATTGACGCTGAAACAACATTTCGTGCATAGTGGTTACGACCGAGCTAACAAGAACATGAAACAAATCGGTTTAAGTACAAGTGTGTCTTCAATAAAGGGGCTAATCATCACAAGACAACTACATCTCTTAAACATTTTTCGCCTACATGGCACAGCAAAGCACGTTTGTCAATTCGAAATAAGTACCTTTTGGAAAAATTAGGAATTAAAAACAATTTTAAACAGCTCGGAGCCCAGATTAGGTGTGTATCACAGATTGAAATTCAGTAACGTTTAAATACTCGAGGAGTGGCAAATGTGCCTGTAGCATATAGTTCGTCCCGCTCACGCCTGCGCACGTGTAGGCAAAGTAACAAGTCCAAAACAACAACGGGCGCAACCGCAAGGTGAGCTCCGTAGACAACACTAAGGGACATTGAAACTCAATGTTTGGTGAGCCAGAGCATGGAATTTATATCCAATATGACAAGGAGCTGTTTCTTATGTAAAGCAAAAATTCTTTAAGAAGTCAATCAAGCTGCTCACGTATTGGCCTTAAGAAGCAGTAACACACAAAACATATATTTATGAGTATAGCGGTTTGCAAACACCTCACAGCATATCAGAGGTCCCTTTCTTTCTCACGTAATCTGCAAGTCACAACTCAGGCATAAGCGACCACAAATCATGGAGCACCGTATAATAATCCGGTTTCCAAATAGGAGACATCTTCACCTTCAAGTGCGCCCACGAGCCACCTTCGGGAAACGCGAAAAGAAACTAAGACATTCGCGAGTAAGGAAACGTGAAACAAATCCACGGCAGCAAGATTAAGGCAGCGACCATTTAAATGCACTGCCAGTTCCGCAGCAAAAATCAGCTGCCGGCCGGAGTGGCCGTGCGGTTCTAGGCGCTGCAGTCTGGAATCGAGTGACCGCTACGGTCGCAGGTTCGAATCCTGCTTCGGGCATGGATGTGTGTGATGTCTTTAGGTTAGGTTTAATTAGATCTAAGTTATAGGCGACTGATGACCTCAGAAGTTAGGTCGCATAGTGCTCAGACCCATTAAAAATCAGCTGCAGTCGCCGTACTGCATGACTGAGCACTCGCCTTCCCGATCTGCCTTATCCGGACTTCACTTCACCGACTGCCGACCACCTTCCTCTCCGTGACTCATCTCCTCGATCGAGAGCCACCTACCTTCCTCGTTCGACAGCCAGCAAAAGATTATCCTTTCTGCGGATGTCGACTTGGAGCGTGCCTCGCGGTCGACTATCCTCAGACCTTTTAGTTGGCCATACTCTTCCACTGCAGCACTGTAATTGCTGACGTTCACATACAACAGTTCCACTAAGAGCACACTGTGTGTCAACTCAACAGCCATACTGTTCACTCACGTTATGGCTTGTCAAATGACTGAGTTGTAGCGGCATCATAGTATAAAGTAGTTTTAGATGAATTTTCCGTAGTGGGTTGCATCCGTAGCCGTAAGTCAGGCGCGGGCTTGTCGAAAGTAACTTTATGCACACTAAGTAGCAAAATATGTCCGGCCGATATGGGTGGAAGATTTTCCGAGACGGCGTACTCAGCAGATATGCAATTAACACCATCGAAATGAGTGCACTGGTGCTAAACTAATGTTTGCCGGTTGGTGACTTGATGAGGTGCATTCCCAAAATATATGCAGACTGTTGTTTCTGTAGGGTTGGTAACAAGCCTTCGATATGTGCAGAGTGTTGTTAAGCAATTGTTTTGCAGTTCTTGCAGCAGGAAGGTGACATGATGTTCTAGCTGGATAATGCTCGTCCACACACTGCCCGTGAGACTGAATGTGCTCTAGAAGAACACGGGTCTGTGTGATATATTATTTCGGGAGTTTTGAGTAGTGTGGCCAACGGCTTTGCCGCAGTGGTAATACCGGTGCCCTTCAGATCACCTAATTCAAGCGTTGTTGGGCTGGACTAGCACTTGGATGGATGACCATCCGGTCTGCCGAGCGCTGTTGGCAAGAGGGATGCACTCAGCCTTTGTGAGGCAAACTGAGGAGCTACTCGATTGAAAAGTAGCAGCTCCGGTCTCGGAAACTGACGTACGGCGGGGAGAGCGGTGTGCTGACCACATGCCCCTCCGTATCCGCATCCAGTGACGCCTATGAGTTGAGGATGACACGGCGGCCAGTCAGGACCGTTGGGCCTTCATGGCCGGTTCGGGATGAGTTTCTTCGTGAGTAGTGTGACTCGTTGACCAACAACTCTTAAAGAATTACGTGAACAGGTCGAGCAGGCATGGCATAACGTATCCCATGATGGTACTCGCCGTCTGGACGATCGACTGGATGCCAGACTCAGCGCCTGCATTGCCGTTTAAGGTGGTTACAATGCGTAATAATGTGGGTGTTTCAGCATACATTGATACCTGTTACGTCAGAAACCGTTGAGCAATTTATCTGTAAATGTAATAATTTCAAGTACTCCAAATATACTGCTGCAACAGTAAATCTTGAGTGAAACAGTAAACGCTAAAAGGGTGTGCAAATTCCTTTTTCCAGCAGTGTATAACCAACCGGTACTATGCATTCACCGTGCGGTTTACTCCGCTCTTTTTGCTATTTAACAACGAAGTTCTTCAAGTAATACAAAATGGTTCAAATGGCTCTGAGCACTATGGGACTCAACTGCTGAGGTCATTAGTCCCCTAGAACATAGAACTAGTTAAACCTAACTAACCTAAGGACATCACAAACATCCATGTCCGAGGCAGGATTCGAACCTGCGACCGTAGCGGTCTTGCGATTCCAGACTGCAGCGCCTTTAACCGCACCGCCACTTCGGCCGGCCTCAAGTAATACAGATCAGCTTCTCAAGTTGGATATCATATACATCCTCCGTTCCAAAGCTCACTACAGGGAATTCTCTTCGTATATTAACTTTCCGCAGTGGAGCCAATGAAGAAAGTGGCACAGCAAGTGTTACCTTCTTGGTTAAATAGAGAGGTGTACTGCAGAGTGGGTGATTATGCGGTACCTTGTTATGCAGCAGATTTTCTTGTCGGACAAACCCCCTACAACACGTAGTTTTTATCAGTCTGTGCACACGTCATGGCTGAGACGCGATAATCGCACAGTGCTGGGACGTATCACAGCTGAACCGGGCTCTGTCGCAGTCACTGCTCGTTTTCCGCTCGGCTGGTCCAGGAAATGCTGTCAGCGGCGCAGACGCGTGTGTGGGCGGAATCTGTGAGCGGCTCGACACACGACGCCTAGCAGGTAGGCAGTCGCGGACCTCGCCCCGTGTGACGTGACAGCCTAAGCCTCCCCCCAGTCGGCGCCGCACGACGAGTGCTGGAGGGGTGGGGGAGGTAATCCCGCTCCTGACAGGCAACACTCCCGCCCCCTTACCCCCCTCCACCCCAGAATACTCCTCCAGGGAACAACTGCACGATTAAAACTTGTCACTGGCCTTATGAATTATAAACAGGCAGACATTTCAGCGCAAGAAACTGTGGCAACTCCGACAGCCGAATTTGTAAATAAAGGACGTCTCTTAATTCCCCAAACCGAACAATCGTTTAATATTCTGCCACCGTTCTCCAGGTGGTACGTGTCAGATCAACGGTTTTCTCAGAACCGAAAGGACAACAGACAATTTTCCGTTGCCAAAAACTCCAACTTCAGGGCCGAAAAAGGTGATAGTTTTTCTGTGTCGCAATAACGTCAGTGGTGAGGAAAATCCCTCGAGATCGCCGAATTTTACGGTACTTCTGTGACGATGTAACACTCGTAAGATTTCTTTTCCTCCATTGCTAACTAAATTTCATTTGAAAAAGTATTGCCGGGCATAGCATGTGTAACAAAATCGGATCCCATTTGAAACATTTTCTGCTAGAAATGGTCATGTTCCAAGAAAAAAAAAGTTTGTGAAATTGATATAAACCGCCGACATAAACGGAGAAACATAATGCATTGCTACAGGAGTGTCTGTTGCTTCTGAGTTGAAGAAAACAAGGTGTTAATTACAGATGAAAAATTGTCACCAGTAATTAAATAAATTACATCATCATTACGAAAGTAATTACCACTACTCACTGAAAGGGATGGCTAGCTCACGGAGTGAATCGGAGGTACTGAAACACAGAAAGTCCCAACACGTAAACGAAGCACTCAGGAATCACTTTGCTGTCAAATTCAGACATTAGAAGTGTGATTTATTTCTTCTCCATGAACACGACCCTTTTGTGCTTTGGCAGGTGCCAGCTGTCCTAATGATGGCTGCGAGAAGACGCTTGTAATTTATGAAAACACTGCGTAATATTCAAGAAGCACTACCCAAATATAATTTTAAAAAAGTAAATGCGTGGCTAATACCCACGAATACTACGAAAACACATATACCGTCAACGTAAGGTGAAGATAACCTGAAATGGAAAGCATTCGGGAGGACGACGGTTCAATCCTACGTCCGGCCATCCTGATTTAGGTTTACCGTGATTTCCCTAAATCGCTTCAGGCAAATGTCGGGATGGTGCCTTTCACAGGGCACGGCCGACTTCCTTCCCCATCCTTCCCTAATCCGACGAGACCGATGACCTCGCTGTTTGGTCTCTTCCCCCAAATCAGTCCAATCCAATCCTGAAAAGAAAAAAATTAATTACAATTTTAAATGTATAAATGAGAAAGAGGTAAACGGAACGACAAATAAATACTCTCTCATGAGATAGCAGCGTTTCAGAAGAGAGAAAGAGTGCTTCCTGTGTTAACGTAGTATCCGAAATAGTCGTGAGCATTGAAATAAAAGATATACACGTAGTTTGATTTCGACTGTTTAGAGTACTGAAGATAAAATGGTTTTACGAAGAAACATTCTAACGCAGAACTAATCTGGTCAGTAGAAATAACAATGAGGTTCTTATGAAATCTGGTAATCTATTGACGTAGTACTGTTGGCAAAAACGAGAATATTTGAGCTAATACTCAACAAATGAAACAAACTCTATGGGAGAAGCATGCGATGGGATGAGGTTCCAAAGTGTTCAGAAATTTCAAGAAGGATATATAAAATGGTGCGTCATTGTCCCAAGCTAGGGGAACTACAAAAAGACCTTCGAAATTCCGGCTACCCCACGGCTAAAGTCCAATGGCAAAAACCAAGAGGACCAAGACCCAATCCCGACCGAAAAATCACACCATCCCTCTTAGTGATTGTGAAAAAAATCCCAGTCACCACACCCTAGGAGGAAGTCAAGAATCGAATGATAAAACAAGGACTACATGTGGAGAAAGCATGGCGCATCATCTCCAGGAAAAACCAGCAGCCAACCGAGAAGTTTAGGGTCATAACACACGACCAGCAGACCGTCGACCAACTGCTAACAGAAGGCGTCGACATAGATTTCAAAAGAAGAATGGCGGAACCTCCACACGACCCCCCACCCCAACCAGCACAGTGTGGCCGATGCTTATCATTTGAGCACCCCACCAGAAAATGCACACAGCAACAAGCCAAATGCGCCAGGTGCGGAGGGCAGCACAACCTCTCACAGTGCAACCTGAAGGAGGAAAAATGCGCGAACTGCTCAGGATCGTACTCCGCCCTGTCTTACAAATGCCCCCGCAGACCCAAGGAACCATCCAATCCTGAAGTCCGCGCCCCGATCAAAACAATGGACGGGCCAGAACACCCACATACAAAAAAAGACGAAAACAGAGACTCGGTCTCAGCGAAGCACATCGTCTTCAAGAACGACCTGATACGTCTCATGACCACCATCCTGATTGATCTCTTCCAGGACTGACGTAAAGAAATCCATCGACCGCGCGTCCAAAAAAATCCTTGAGAGGGGGATGACAGCAATACAAATCAGGAACACACTACACGTCACCATCACAGAGGCATGGGACCCAGAAAACTACATAGACACGGAACACTCAAGTACAAACATACCTCACCATTCCACCTCATCCCACCCGTCCCCCATCCACCACTCCACTCCACACCATCCACAGCAAGAAAGCAGCGCCAAAAGACAAACACAACAGTAAACACTAACGCGCACGTACACACACACACACACACACACACACACACACACACACACACACACACACATACCACCACCACCACCACCACAACCATGGAAAGCACGGACGACAGAAACCACTTGAAACTTCTCTTTGCAAATGGGCAAGGGATAAATAATAAACGGACTGTCCTCACACACACACTTCACCACGAGAAAATACACATTGCTGCAATTGCAGAGACCTGGCTCCGCGACCATGAGAAATGCGACTTCACAAAATATAACACCTTCCGCAAAGACAGGCAAGACGGAAGAGGAGGCATTGCAATCTATATAAACAACTCCATATGTAACACTCCGGTTTAATCTTCTGACTTATCCCGCTCGATCGAGATCTGATAGCAGCCCAAATAGATATTAATTAATGTGACCGTGTACCTAATGGGGCTGGCAATCGGATAGGACTGCTACGGAGTTGTTACATTCCATTTTGTCCTTCTCAAATGCTGTAATAATGATATGTCTGGTGCCAAGAAGAACAACAACACAGCTTCATTAATCAACAACCTATATTTATCACCAAAAACACAAAGTAAGGAGACAGCCACTGCCTTCGTCGTACAAAATTAATAACGGCTAATCTCAGCACAGGCCTCTTTGTTATTCATTATCGTCACACGCAAATTTTAATCATTGTGATCCACCACTACAATCCAACACTGCAATCCAACACTGCAATAAAATGATGCCGGCGCGGTAGACGCGTAATTACAATATCGGCACAAAAATGTCACTGAATCACACTAATAATTATTCTTTTTCACTTTCACACAAAGGGGTTAAACCACGGCGATGGCCACTCCCTTTGTCGGTACGGTCTTGCATTCTAGCAACAGACCTCCACCCGGCTCGGCCCGCAGCGCGTACCACACTCTACTGACTCAACACTCGCTCTCGCTCTCGCAACCCGACACACACTACCGATTGTTTGTCCTGTCGACCTGTGCTGTCGCAAAACTTATAGTAAGGGCCTACGGACCCCTTACATCCCCGCCCTCGAAAACTTCTTTGAAGCCACAAGCGTAAAAGAATTGGCTAGGGAATTAGACATCACTACATATGAACAAAACACACAGTGCAAATAAGTAATGAAATTACAATCACCAAGAAAATCCTTGACTCCGGTAGTGGGCTGCCTCTAGAATAATATTCTACAGAGAGTTATTACATCTCAAAAATATGGCATTGTCCAAATAACATACAACATCAATCCTACTTACTTAACATAGCATGGTAAATGTTTTTTATAAACTTATCTTACCAAAAATATCCAAAAACTCTTCACTTTCAAAGGTTTGTACGAGTCATTAACTACATATCTGTTATAACTTGCTATAGCAAACACAAGAAAAGAAACTAGTTGAATGCCAGCTACCCCTTTGGTATGCCGTCCTTTCAGCGGGGTTCGTGCCGTCCATACTACTATCACTCTAATTTATAACTCACTTGGCCAACACTTATAAAAGTTAAGGAAGAAATTCACAACTTATTGCTACAGCAAAGACAAAATATGACATTTATACATTGAATGCCAGCTACCCCTTTGGTATGCTGTCCTTTCAGCGGGGTTCGTGCCGTCCATACTACTATCACTCTAATTTATAACTCACTTGGCCAACACACATAAAAGTTAAGGAAGAAATTCACAACTTGTTCATTACAGATTCCATAAATTTAAATGCTACATTGTACCGCTAAGCATGTCTTACATAATTATTTGCAACACTACAACTAATGTGGTCACCCAATGAAAAATTTTAAACTACTGATCATTTCATTTTGCCAAACATTACTGTCATATGTGAATTGTTAACAAGAAAGCTTAGATGAGAGGTACAATATTTCCTGTTATATTCACATTAATTCAAACCCACTATATGGATATTTGTCATTCATTACTCAGTGCCCGAATACTGCTTCTAAAGCTTGACCTACGTATAACCATAATTGACTCTGATAGCTAATTGGATACATGAATTACTAATTATTCATTAGTTACACTTTGTTTTATCAGCATACTTCAGATAAACATGTATACCTACAAATAACTTGCAAACAGATGTTGCTCATGTGCTAAATGACATACTTCAATATTTCAAACATCTAATACTCCATATTCTTCATTACACATAACTTAACATCAACTTCGACTATAAATAAATATATATCTTCAACCTACATCAATTCTCCATATAATTCAATACTTCAAATATCTCATACTCAATACACATCATTACGACATAACTCCCTCAACTTAACAGCAACTTCAACTGCATACATATCTTCAACCTACATCAACTCTCCATATTCCCTGCAATAACCACATAAAAATACTACTTCAGGCTCCTTAGCCTCTCCATTCATCATATTTCACATCATTTATTCGAACAACTACCTCCTTGTGTATTTGTTTCTTTATATGTTCATCTACTTACAAACTGATACATTACTTCAATTTTCTTACAACAGTTTGATCTTTTCATGCCTCATAAAACAACTCTATAAGATTACCCAAATTCATGTTTAACCAATTAGCTTACCACGACATTATGTAAACATTCGCTTTCTGATATGGTTCTCATTTTATTCCTTCTGGCATTATTAATTTTGGTTATTTACTCACAGTAAACTGAGCTTTTTTAAGTTATTGAGTCTCTGACATCTCACACTCTACATCAACAGCAACTACTACAAATTTACTACATGGTTCCTGACTGAATTACTTGGATGACCACTACCAATACTAACTACTACTCACTAACTTTCTTAACCTAAGGATAGAGAAAGATGGTAGAGGAGTGACACTAGAAATTAGAAATAAAGTCTCACCCAGCTGGGAGTGTACCAGTCGCCACTTGGTATACCAGCAAAAGAGTTGCTAGCTTCCTACACCTTAACTACTTCTCCATATATGAGTGAACTATAAATTTGCTACAAGATTCCTAACTATCATTTGTACAACCACTACCTATTCTAACTACTACACACTAACTTTCTTAACCTAGGGATAGAGAAAGATGGTAGAGGAGTGACACTTGAAATTAGAAATAAAGTCTCACCCAGCTGGGAGTGTACCAGTCGCCACTTTGTATGCCAGCAAAAGAGTTGCTGGTTCCCTACACCTTAACTTTCTTCAATTCGTACCTCTTCCTCATCTGGGTTATCCCTGTTCTCGTGTGAGTAGTACCTTTTTATGTTTTCCACATGTTCCTTACCATGCACTCTCTTTGTCCGTGCATACTCCAACTCCACAGTGTTAGGATGACCAACTTTTATAATCCTGTACGGTCCCTTATAAACGAGGTTAAATTTATGTATTCCAGAGTTTATTTTCTTTGATTTTGCATGAACCTTAGTCCCTTCCTTCTTCTTGATTCCCCAAGTGAAGGCCTCGCCTTCCATTGCAACCCTCTGATCACCCTCTTCTCGTCGCATGGCTATAGCATTTCCCAGATTGACAGCCAATTGGTTTTGACTATTTCCTATCCCCTTAACCACATCATTACATTGTTTCTGCATCTGTGTTATCTCGGCGATTCCATGATCGGAATTTGTTTCCACTTCGGTGATCCTTTCTCCCAATTCGGCTTTAGTTTCTTCAATATCGTCTTCTACCTTTTTTGTTAGCTTTCCTTCTATCTTCTCCACGTCTCCCTGGACTTGGTCTATATTCTCCTGTT
This sequence comes from Schistocerca serialis cubense, assembly GCF_023864345.2. NCBI lineage: Eukaryota > Metazoa > Arthropoda > Insecta > Orthoptera > Acrididae > Schistocerca > Schistocerca serialis. The sequence continues at coordinate 222,087,873 of NC_064642.1, forward strand.
GCTTCCTCTCTCTCTCGTCGATGTTCACCTTCAGTTGTTCGGTTAACTCCTGCACTTCCTCCTTCAGATTGCATTCCATCTTCGTGTATGATGTTTCGCTATTTTGTGAACCTTTCTTTAATGATTCTCTAAATTCTCGTAATGATGCGTTAAATTCTTGTAAACCTTTCTCTAATGTTTCGTTAAATTCTTGTAAACCTTTCTCTAATGATGTGTTAGTTTCTTGTAAACCCTTTAGTGATGCGCTATTCTCCTTTATCAAGTCTACCAACATCGACCACTTATCTGCATCCTCTGAAACTGACTTATTTCTCATCGTTTGTTCTGGTGTTTTGGGATAACTAGTTGAGTGTGCTAATGGGCTATCTAATGATACTCCATAATCACTGATTCCTGAATCTTCCCTGTCTTCCTGTCCTATCCCTTTCCTTTCAACTACTGCCTCACAAACCTGCTTATCCTCAGTAGACATGTTTGGTTATTTTCAACACACAGGAAAGTAATATAGAATAACCCCTAGTAACCCAAAACACTCCTAATTACCATGAAACTAATCAAACAGTACCTGAAGTATTATTCCATTAATCCCTAAATTGATACAATATGCAAGAGCATCGAACATAACAACTCTCAAAACCTAATCACTTCAAATATCAATTTTCACATACACAGCTTATGTAAAATGTTTTAAATAAGATAAATCACACCACTCATAAAATCTATAAATATAAAATCCCCCAAAAACAATAAGCATATCTGTATAATTATCATTTAGACAGCGCAGTGTGCATAAATAAGTATGTTCAATTTCAGAGTATTTTTCGCAAACTTTTCGGAAATTACTGCAATTGGGCACTTTTCCTAACACGCAATTCAGTTTACAAACGTTTATTTACCGCGAAAACTGCACATTGCAATTTAATTTTACATCAACCAGTCGTCTCCACTCACCAACCGACGTTACCACGAGTCGCGATGTTTTGAAGTTTGAAGTGGGCGTGGCGCTGTACTGCCGCCGGAACCGCGTGAAGTCGCGCAGCAGGTGGGCGTAGTTTGTAGTTCGGCTGCTAGATGTCGGGACGGCGCTCGGTGTCTCGAAGTCGCGTGGCTTGCTGTGGAGGGCGTGTGAAATCACCTCGCAGATCGAAGCTCTTTGGTGCACCTGCTACACGTGTCTGCGTGACGTCACTCAATAATTGCGTCGCCACAATACATTGTCGTCCGCATAACAGTTTATGGGTCCACATGAAGCTGTCCGAATTTTCACTATTTAAAAAGCAATTTCAGCCACAATATTACTATTAAACACTTCTGTAAAGCTTTCGTGATGAATTCTTAGTTCGTTTTGTTATAGTAATGTTCACACGTGTCTATTTTTGGTGTTCACTTTCCACAGTTTTTCGTGCGGATTTACGCATTTGCAAATTATAACACAGTTTATTGACACTATTATATTCATTTGATATGGCAAGAAAAAGTTTATTCACAATCGTAAGGTGCTATTACTTCGTATTGTTCACAATGCACTGTTTCTTGTTGCGATTATAAAGTTTATGCTCTGTCCCAATCCAACATTGAAAAAATATTTTCTCACGTTAAGCAAGATAAAATTACCTGTTGTTCTTTATGATTCGTCCGAAAATTGCACTTGTCCTTTCACGGTAAGCCAAGGGTGTAACACTCCCGTTTATTCTTCTGACTTATCCCGCTCGATCGAGATCTGATAGCAGCCCAAATAGATATTAATTATTGTGACCGTGTACCTAATGGGGCTGGCAATCGGATTGGAATGCTATGGAGTTGTTACATTCCATGTTGTCCTTCTCAAATGCTGTAATAATGATATGTCTGGTGCCAAGAAGAAAAACAACGCAGCTTCATTAATCAACAACCTATATTTATCACCAAAAACACAAAGTAAGGAGACAGCCACTGCCTTCGTCGTACAAAATTAATAACGGCTAATGTCAGCACAGGCCTCTTTGTTATTCATTATCGTCACACGCAAATTTTAATCATTGTGATCCACCACTACAATCCAACACTGCAATCCAACACTGCAATCCAAATGATGCCGGCGCGGTAGACGCGTAATTACAATATCGGCACAAAAACTTCACTGAATCACACTAATAATTATTCTTTTTCACTTTCCCGTATATTTCTAACACAAAGGGGTTAAACCACGGCGATGGCCACTCCCTTTGTCGGTACAGTCTTGCATTCCGGCAACAGACCTCCACCTGGCTCGGCCCGCAGCGCGTACCACACTCTACTGACTCAACACTCGCTCTCGCTCTCGCAACCCGACACACACTATCGATTGTTTGTCCTGTCGACCTGTGCTGTCGCAAAACTTATAGTAAGGGCCTACGGACCCCTTACACATAGCCGTCCAGGAAATTGCGCCCCCACAGGCATTCAACAACATTGAGGCCATAATAATTAAAATCAAAGACAGGGACAGAAGGACTCTCCAAATAGTTTGTATGTATAACCCGCCAGGCACAGCACTGCCAACACAATTCATACAACACATCATGACACAAGACCGCACCATCCTCCTTGCAGACCTAAACGCCAGACATCACCTACTAGGAGACAGAATAGACAATGGAAACGGCCAACTACTATTCGACCTCTTAACTACCGAACCCATACTCAGACTACCAGTTCATGAACCCACTTTCATAGGCTTCCAAGGCACATCAAACCCAGACCACATCCTCTACAGCCCAGACCTCCACGACACCATTACTGAACCTAAAGTAGGCGACTCCATCACAAGTGTCCACTTCCCCATCACATTCACAACAACAGCCACACAACCACCTCCCCCTCACCCGACCAGCAGAACCATAAAACTATACAGAAACGCTGACTGGGACAAATATCGAGACATACTAACAGAAGAACTAACTGCCCCCGTCAGTATCACAGACCCAGATGACCTACAAATTGTTGCCTACACACTCGAATCAGCCTTCCAAAGAGCCATAACAGAAGCCGTACCAACAAAAACAATGGAGAACTGGAAACCATCCATCCCCCCAGAAGCATTAAATCTCATTAGACAGAAAAAAAACGACTACAAAGACAAATGAGACGTGGAGACAACCCAGACCTTAAACGACAGTGGAATAGACTAAATGCTACGGTGAAGAGAATCATCTCAACGCACAAGCAACAGCAATGGGACGACACCTGTGCTCAGTTAAACTACAGGGTGGGCAGAAAGTTCTGGAATAGATTCAAGACCCTAACATGACAACGAAAGACGACTCAATCCACACTACTGGTAAACAACGAGCCAACGACCGACCACAAGGAACAGGCAGAAGCTTTCAAACAAGTGCTGCAAGAAGTTTATTCATTTCCAGCTGACGACAAATTTGACGAACAATTCGGACAACACGTAGAGTCCCAACTACCACGAATCCTAGAAACCCCCACAACCGAAACAGAAGAACAACTAACCCTCACTAAAGACATAACAGAGACTGAAATAGCAGACGCAATATACACGGGACGAAACTCTGCCCCTGGTGAAAATGGTATCCAACGACTCCACCTCCAAAAAGCTGCCTTACATATCCTCACCCCTCTACTATCCCTCATCTTCAACTTTTGCATGACTCACGAAACTATCCCGACAAAATTGGAAAACCAGCAGAACAATAATGATCCCCAAACCCGACAAACCAAGGACTGACCCCCGTTCATATAGACCAATATCACTACTAGACGTAATAGGAAAGACATATGAACGGATACTGACAGACAGGATACGGAAATACACAGATGACAAAGGACTAATCCCCCCTATACAGGCAGGTTTTCGGCAGAAGCACTCCACCAACGACCCCCTACTGAGACTGACTCACAGCATAGCGAAAGGATTTAACAAAGGACACTGCACGCTCGCTGTACTCCTGGACATCGAGCGCGCCTTTGACAAATTATGGCACAACGGACTACTTTACAAATTAACAGAAATCCCAACGAAAATAACAAGAATTATAAAAGCTTACTTAACAGACAGAACCTGCATAGTACATGCAGAAAAAGAAAAATCCGAAGCCTTTACCACACAAGCAGGGATACCCAAGGCGGAATATTATCGCCCCTACTCTACACGTTATATACAGCCGACATACCCACTGTCAGGACACGAACCGAAACCGTAGGACTGTACGGAGACGCTACAGCTTACTGGTGCACCGAACTAAGAACAAACACTGTACAACGAAAGACGAACGACTACCTTACACGGCTAGAGCAATGGATGACCAAGTGGCGAATTCGGCCCAATCCCAACAAAACACAGACAGTTCTTTTCAAACGCAGACATCTGACAAAAAAACGACAACAAGACGACAACGACATCCGACTAAGACTATGGAACACGCCACTCACACTGACCAACTCAGTCAGATACCTAGGAGTATATTTAGACCGACACCTGAACTGGAAAAGCACCTAAATCACCTTCTGAACAAAACACGATGACGACAAAACTTAATAGGACAAGTTCAAGGACGCATCCACGGCTGCAGCGAGGAAACAGCCCTACATACATATAAAACATTTATAAGACCTATACTCGAATACGCAGTCGCCCCACTCGGGGGAATACAGGCCCACGTAGCGGAAAAACTATACAAAACGGAAAGGAGGTGAATACGCAGCATCACCAAGCTACCCCCTACAACCCCCAGCATCGAAGTATATACAAGCTCTGGTATAGAACCACTCCAAACCAGAATGGCCAAACTTAGGGCGAGATATGGAAATCACATTATCCACAACAGACCAGACATGGAGGACATTCTCACTATAAACGCAAGAGAAAACAGAAAACCGAAATACAGATACATTCCCCCATCACGCATAATAGCCCGAAACACAGCCAAAACATTCCCTGACCTCATCCCAATCCCACTACCCTTAACTGCAGACACAACAACACCAATTCACCTTGACGAAAGAACAACAGATTAACCACACATTCACACCCGCACACACACACACACACACACACAGACACAGACACACACACACACACACACACACACACACACACAAAACAATCCACCACAGGAAACACAAACAATCCAAACATCACCAAACACCGCTCACCCCCTCTCAGGGAAAAGAAAAGACAGGATAAATTGTGTATTACATACACCTATTCGTTATACATTTTTCAAATTAAACTATGGAAAAAAGTATATATACATATACTTCTAAAGCCAGCTACGCTCGGAATCTGTAATACACAACAGAATAATTATATATATATATATATATATATATATATATATATATATATATCAACTTCTCACACCACATAATCAACCACACACATAAACACAAGACATGTATCTAACTCAGTCATCCACTAAATTCCCCCAATGGTAACATAAATTTACATTCTATATGTCTTTTGTACCCCAATTATTTTGTGTTCTATATATCTCTCCTCTTTCATTGCTATAGACATTCTACACTTCATACCCTTGTAGACTCAATTTTTATCATGTTAATATACCCGGTTATTCTATCTTCATTTACCTTCACTTATCTTCATTTCTCGTAAACTTAAATTGTATCATGTTAACACACTTGTTTATGTTGTTTTCATTTTTTTCTTTTTTTCTGTAAATTTAAATTTGATTATGTTAATATACTTGTTTATATTGTCTTCATTTCGCTAAAAACCTGCAGTAACAAAATTGTCAACCAACTATAACAATGCACTTGCAGGAAAAATAAATTGTACAAAATAAAAATAGCCATGTAAAAACCCAACGGCTGAAAAGGGACGCCAGCATGCCCTAAAACAGCCCGCCCTCCTCCATCAGAGGGGGGAATGAAAAGTGAAAAAAAGAAAGATGTAATATGATGAGATTTCTCAGAAAAATATGTTTCAGATATAGGAACCTAGAAAGAATGATAACAGTGGAAGACCAAGTACGAATAGCACGGATTAAAAAGAGTCTAATACAAAAATGAGGTCTTTTGTTGAATATGTACATCGAAGAAGCAGAAACAGATAGGTTCAGGAGTGGGATTGACATTCATGGTGAAAAGATATCAACAAAATGGTTCGTTGAAGGCATTACTATCGTCATTAAAAGCGAGGAGGTATTACAGGTAATACTGAATGGAATGGTCTAATGAGCTGAGAATGTGGACGGAGAGTTATGCGAAGAAAGCCGAAAGCGATGAGGAGAAGCAGAAATAAGGCTACTGGGAAAGTTATCATCAAAATTGGGTACTACGGAGTAGAGGCAGTTAATGGATTCTGCTGCCTTGGAAGCACAGTCCTCGAAGTCGTGGTGGAGAAAACACAATGTGTAGCAATGGGAAAGTTATCATCAAAATTGGGTACTACGGAGTAGAGGCAGTTAATGGATTCTGCTGCCTTGGAAGCACAGTCCTCGAAGTCGTGGTGGAGAAAACACAATGTGTAGCAATGTACAAAGCATGTTACAGCAGAATAAAACAATGCTTCAAACAACGACTCAGAGTAACAAGGACGATCTCTTCGACTAATAGAATTGTTTGTGGGATACAGTCATCCCCCTACAATACAGGCAATGCACCTTTACACTGGTCCATGCAATGGATTTATAGCTATATATTTAAGAGGATCGTCGTATTTGCTTGATGCCAGCAACGAGACAGTATTTATATTCGATACATGGGAGGAGAGAGAGGTGGTAAAAATCTTATCAATTTCACCATCAGATGAGGTTAGTGGAGCTATTATAGTCAGTAATTTTTCTCTATTGGGTGGTAGAGACTAACGCAGATAGCATATTGGGGTGATAGATGCGAATGGGCACTTTGGAATGCGGGTCTTCTTCAGACAGCAATATTTGTATTTAATTTGGGGACATACCACAATGCAGTAGCAAAATCCTTGTATTTCCCCCAGTTTTCATACTGTCTTTTATACTACCTGATGTTGCAGGCACAGGCTTCGTTTGTCGCTGACCTTACACATCGTACACTTTTGCGGAGCTACGACAACATGTTCCCATTTCCATGGAATGGTCAAAACACGGTCCTGTCACAGTAACTCAGATAACGCTGTTTCTACACAGGTTGCTCTAACATGACAGATACAGCTCTCTCATACTTCTGCTCTGTTCCTACTTAAATTGGATAGCTCACATGTGCAAAGATGCAAGGATGGTAGCGCAGAATCTGAGGAGCAGTTGCAAGAGTCATAGGGACTCTAAGATTTTACTGTACCATATAGGTTAGAGGTATGAGAAGTCAGAAGTAAGATTAACTACTGGCTGTAAGGAATTCTGCATAGGATACAACGCAGGTATGTGGTTCAATGGGAAGACTTGATTCCAAATCAAAGACCACATTTCTACCAGAAGGGGTAACACTAGAGATCTGGAAAGCTAGTGTACATTTCTTAAGACCTCAATCAGCGCACCGTCTACTGTTTGTGATCCTTCTCAATCAACCATCGCCTATAACCCAGAACCTCTGACATGGCATCGAGACAGCATGCGTTACAAATATCGGAGATCGGCTTTATTCCATGCTCTTTTGCCGTATCACTTTCTAAATTCAGTAATATTATTAAGAGGGCTTACCATCGGCGGCGTGTAACCGCACTGTTTCTCTGATAATATACACTCCTATGATCACCATATGTATTCTGTGTCACGGTATTTGTCTGGAAAAACGTCTTCATTCGGAGTTAATGCCATACCTCGATTTATAAAGCCAGTATAGCTTTTAACATGGTTACTTTTGTGTACCTGTAGAACCAAGACCACTTATGACATAAACATACAATAATTGCTGCGATCGTGTGTTTTATCATCTGGCAGTTTGTAAGACGATTATGACTCTCTTACTAAGACACAGTGGTACCACTGACAAGAAAAACATAGGAGAAATGTCCACCCATCATTGATTTTCAGTCAGTATTATTTCATATCGACAGCAATCAGTTCTTGACAAAGTATTATACACTCCTGGAAATTGAAATAAGAACACCGTGAATTCATTGTCCCAGGAAGGGGAAACTTTATTGACACATTCCTGGGGTCTGATACATCACATGATCACACTGACAGAATCACAGGCACATAGACACAGGCAACAGAGCATGCACAATGTCGGCACTAGTACAGTGTATATCCACCTTTCGCAGCAATGCAGACTGCTATTCTCCCATGGAGACGATCGTAGAGATGCTGGATGTAGTCCTGTGGAACGGCTTGCCATGCCATTTCCACCTGGCGCCTCAGTTGGACCAGCGTTCGTGCTGGACGTGCAGACCGCGTGAGACGACGCTTCATCCAGTCCCAAACATGCTCAATGGGGGACAGATCCGGAGATCTTGCTGGCCAGGGTAGTTGACTTACACCTTCTAGAGCACGTTGGGTGGCACGGGATACATGCGGACGTGCATTGTCCTGTTGGAACAGCAAGTTCCCTTGCCGGTCTAGGAATGGTAGAACGATGGGTTCGACGATCACCAGTGGTGTACGGCCAGTGTAGGAGATCGCTCCCCAAACCATGATGCCGGGTGTTCGCCCTGTGTGCCTCGGTCGTATGCAGTCCTGATTGTGGCGCTCACCTGCACGGCGCCAAACACGCATACGACCATCATTGGCACCAAGGCAGAAGCGACTCTCATCGCTGAAGACGACACGTCTCCATTCGTCCCTCCATTCACGCCTGTCGCGACACCACTGGAGGCGGGCTGCACGATGTTGGGGCGTGAGCGGAAGACGGCCTAACGGTGTGCGGAACCGTAGCCCAGCTTCATGGAGACGGTTGCGAATGGTCCTCGCCCATACCCCAGGAGCAACAGTGTCCCTAATTTGCTGGGAAGTGGCGGTGCGGTCCCCTACGGCACTGCGTAGGATCCTACGGTCTTGGCGTGCATCCGTGCGTCGCTGCGGTCCGGTCCCAGGTCGACGGGCACGTGCACCTTCCGCCGACCACTGGCGACAACATCGATGTACTGTGGAGACCTCACGCCCCACGTGTTGAGCAATTCGGCGGTACGTCCACCCGGCCTTCCGCATGCCCACTATACGCCCTCACTCAAAGTCCGTCAACTGCACATACGGTTCACGTCCACGCTGTCGCGGCATGCTACCAGTGTTAAAGACTGTGATGGAGCTCCGTATGCCGCGGCAAACTGGGTGACACTGACGGCGGCGGTGCACAAATGCTGCGCAGCTAGCGCCATTCGACGGCCAACACCGCGGTTCCTGGTGTGTCCGCTGTGCCGTGCGTGTGATCATTGCTTGTACAGCCCTCTCGCAGTGTCCGGAGCAAGTATGGTGGGTCTGACACACCGGTGTCAATGTGTTCTTTTTTCCATTTCCAGGAGTGTACTTAGGAGTAGAGGATGCATGATAGCTTCACCATGAGCATCATGTATATGAAGTATGTTTTTGTGTTCTGACCGTGCAACTGGAATGACTACGTCCAGTCGTAAGCAAGGTTTGGATTTGATGTGCAATGCTGTGACAGGGGAAGAGTGTGTCAAGTCATAAGGATGGTCCAGATATTTCTACTTCCGGAGCCACAGCTGTCAAATGGTTCAAATGGCTTTGAGCACCATGCAACTTAACATCTGAGGTCATCAGTCCCCTAAAACTTAGAACTACTTAAACCTAACTAACCTAAGGACATCACACACATCCATGCCCGAGGCAGGATTCGAACCTGCGACCGTAGCAGTCACGCGTTTCCCAACTGGAGTGCCTAGAACCGCTCAGCCACACCGGCCGGCCACAGCTGTCAGCAGGGTGTATTTCCAATACCTCGCTCATTGTCGAATGTCTTTCAAGTGAGACAGATTGTAGCATTTAATTGTAAGTACGGCGATCAAACATATATGTGGCCGATTTTGCGGGACGGTTTTGTCTATACATGCACGGCGCGGCGGTGGCAGTGGCCAGAGGCCGGAATGATTCATGTTTCCCACTAACAGCAGTAGCCATCCAAATGGAGAGGCCTGTTGGGATGCAGGAATATAGTTGACTTTACCATGTCGTCATCTAGACGGACAAATAGCTGACTAATACCTTATATGTGTTGGACAGCTTTCGTGATTGCGTGGAAATTTGAGGAGATTCAATATGGACATGTGTTCGCACTGGACCATTATTCCCTCTCATGTAAATTGTCCGACCGACTGCTTCTTCACATTTCCTATCTTTATTTGGTTGAGAGAAGACTGATTGTGGTGTGTGTGGAGTGCATCTAGCAGGTGAACCACGGTTGGAGGAACCGCTTGCTCGTTCTCTAGACATGAGAAACACCTTAGTTGACTATCTAAATTATAAGGATGATCTGGAATTGTTATATCAGCGACATTATTATTCACGAGTGAAAATGTCAGATTCCTCTATTTTTTTTTTCGAGTTTTCACGTAAAGGTCTTCGTGGATGGGACAAGTTTCTAGTTACTCAATGGCTCACAATGATTTCTTAATCAGGGAAAAATTTTGTGATCTCGGCGGTGGAAACTATGCATGGAATACATTGACACAAACCCATACTTGGCAGTCTGAATATATGTATATATATATATATGTTCGTGGAAGTAGTGAATTCGATAAACCGAAAAGACTCTAGGGCTTTTTTAAATTCTAATTACATCCTTTATTCATCGACAAATACATAATGAGCGAGGCTTTTTTGCAGAGCGAAAACGACACCCAGCTGGTGCAAGTGTGGATGTATCAATTTTTTTTATACACCTACGAGTACTATTCATATGAAAACAAAAAAAAATTACGTATGTGTAGTCGTAATGGAAGGATAGATCAGACATGATGAATTGAGATTTCAATGCACTGAGGAGTATGTCCGAATGTAAGTGGTGATAGATTCATTTCGTAAACGGCTGCACAATATAGCAATGCAAGTGTGCAACTGGTCCTGCTATATTTTACAAACGGGATGGGCAATATGGCTGTAACAATGCGTCCCCTCATCGGCACCTCTAAGTGTACCGTCGTATTTTCCTTGTTGTTGTATCTGTAGTGATGTTGATATCAGTAGACCAGTCCACATCGGTGATGAATTTCCAAGCATTACCTTTGCAGGTGCGGTATTCATTATCACATAGTGCCGGACGCCTGTCCTTCATAACACTTGTTTGAGAGAATCTTCGCAGGATGCAGCACTTTCCAGAAGCGCTTATTCGAAGACATTGTGCCACGCGGAATGGCCGCGCGGTTTGAGGCACCACGTCACGTGCTGCGCAGCCCCTCCCGCCGGAGGTTCGAGTCCTCCCTCGGGCATGGGTGTGTGTGTTGTTCTTAGCATAAGTTAGTTTAAGTAGTATGTAAGTGTAGGGACCGATGACCTCAGCAGTTTAGTCCCTTAGGAATTCATACAAATCGAAAACTTTGTCAGATAATTTTCTAGGACTGAGGAGAATCGAGACATATAGCTGGTGTGAGTGTAGGCATACCATAATTTTTTCGGGCACAATGCAGGTATAAAAATGTGTATACGAGTATATTGCAATGTAATGTTACTGTGGCTTATGTTGTGGCATGACCAAGGAAAATGAGTGTGTGTATATCGTGAGGGATGTATAGATTCAGTGCATCGATAGCCACGAGTGTATGAGAGACATTTTTACTTGGACCGCTATGCACGAAATAGGTACTGAGATTCGTTCCAGAAGCACGGTCGTAAAGAGGAGACATATCCAAGACATTGCTCGGTGTCAGACAGCAGCAGCAAGCCTAATATTTAATTGTAGTTACACCAAACTTTTTCGAACAAGATGGAGGCAAGATATCTACGGAATGATCTGAGGAAGCAGGTGTTCAAAGACGAGCTGAAACAGACCATCTATCCCTAGCGATGATGCCGTCACTGATCTGCCACTGTGGCATTAGGACATGTCCAGAACAGTAGCTGTAGAACACTGAAAATTCCTGCTATTTTTCTCTTATTTACGACAGTGCTTCGAATTCTGTTGGCCCAATTGTTCCTATTTTCCCATCTGTGCCTAGACAGGGTTCTCTTTCCAAACAACAAGAATGCTTTGTGATTAACGGTGTGTTTGTGAGTGTGCACAGACGTGATGAGGGATTTTAGCGGTGAGAAAGTTTACCGTTTCTGAGACATACGTTGAAAGCAGGACGTCACGATATCCAAGAAGAGAACACGTAGCGTCTCGTTACGGCCATCAGGAAGAACGCATTCAGTGTTATTCTGGGCTATTTTCGTATACAGGTCCTGTTAGGGCAAGAATTTCCATACAGGCAAGCTGAGACATTAGGAAAACTCCTACAAAAGCGACGGTTAACTATTTCTGCAGAACACTACGAATTCCAGGAAGGGACTGATAGTAACGGGCGGGCTGTCCCACTACATCTCTCTCAGCGCTGGACTCGCAGCTCTGCATCATTGCGCCAGAAATCGTGCCTAGGTGAACGTGTATTTGAACAGGTATTTTTAAGGAGTCATGTATCAAAGGGATGCTGCCGCCTCATCTTTGCGGACCCGAACTGACACCGGTACGTGGTTTGGCAGCTGACAGCTGCGTAGCTCCTTCGCAGGGGCCGCCAGTGCATCCCGTCTCCTGGGAGTGTCTGTGGTAGTGTCCTGTGCGGTCCAGTGGACAGGGGATGGAGGGCAGTGCGTGCTTGACGATCAAAAGATTTTTAGCTGTGTGTAGTAACGTGTGATGTGTGTTTCATGACGGTATCCTTAAGCAATGTGAATAAAAAAAGAAAGGCGATCGATGTAATTACTTCTCACAAGACCTGCATCTTTCCAAATAGCAGAGAATGATGAGCAAGAGAGATCCAAGCCACTCAATCTGTTTTTTTTTTTTAAATAAAAGAACAACATGTCCTTGAATTTCCCTTTTCGAGATTCTTCCTCTCCACCGCAGAGTCGCCAATTTCCAGTTAGAGAAGGAAACGTGGAGAAGTGAGGGGGCGAGGGGGCAGGGATGGGGTGGCGGTGGTGGTGATCGATTTCCTGAAATATTCTTTAAATAAACAAATAAACTATATTCCATACACTGCCTTGAATCCCGTATATTGTTTAAATAAACAACATACCACACACTGTCTAAATTGTTTAAACAATATTCCATCTATTTCTTGGATAAATTCTTTAACTAAATGAATAAACTATATTCCATACATTGTCATAAGCAACTAAACAATATTCTATACGTTACATAAATTGTTTAAACAATATTCCATACACTACAATCCAATTCCCTCCAAATGACCGATCAACTGAGTCTTTTTCCTGCCAATTTCCGAGAGATAGGATGGGAAGGGAGGGAGTTTACCAGGGACAATGTTAGTTAATTGATCAATTTAATTAAGTAGTCAGTCAAACTGATAATTGTGAAAGGGTTATGCTAGTAACTCAGACCTAAAAGCGTACCTGTAGGAGCGAGGGGGGAAGCTGTAGGCGTTCTTATTGTGGGTAGTGGCCGATATGAAACACGATTGAAATATATTAATGTGACAGTGATGGCTAACTACCACTTACTACTGAATCAAAAGCGATATTGTAAATAACTTGTATTTATTGTAAATTATCTCACGATAGAAATTAGATTATATTGAACAATTCATGAATGAAAACAAAGTAAACAAATTGCACGCTGTTCTTAGATATATTACACTGGTAACATAGGCTCTCAGCTCTTAATGTTAAGTTGATGCGAAGTTAGATTTAATTATGCTCCTGGATAAGCAAATGGTAAATGCGATCTGACTGCGTTCCTATAATCTCTTTTTTTTCTGAAATAACACGCACTTCGGACACCACCACCAAGAAAGAAACCAAACAACATGCAGAAAGACAAATAACCAATAACGAATCGTAAGCAAAAATGCACGGATGCTCAGTGGATTGCAAGAACACGATCCAACAGCTATTTCTGAACTTTACTGCCGCTGCTGCAAGTTTTACAATACCGTCTATCAGCGTGCTGGCTCCGTCGATACTGCTGGGGCGATGACTGCACCTGCGAAGTCGCTGAATTAAGATCAGTCTCTCAAATATCTTGAGCAGAATAAACTACTCAGAGACTGCTGATACCACAAGCCCTATATTTCCTCTAAATGGTATACAACGCTTTCAAGACTGGCTCAACAACCTTTAAGGTGCAGCCCAGTGTGTCTTGTACTAACGTGCAATACCAGTATGATAGCTCTGTGCACTGGTTGACTATGTTCAGTGGTGACTGCCAGCCTATAAGGCGCAATCAACTGCAATTACACTAGTAGTCAATGCAATGTCTATCGTGGACGCTGATGTCCTACTGTGGCTGCAGACTCTAGATCATACACAGCACAGTATTCAGAATGTAAGTCCCCATCTCAGAGCTACCGAACTTTGCGACTGTCCGCTTTCACTGCACAAGAAGCTTTCCACCTATCGCTCTCTGCACGATGCTCATGTGACAATCTTGCCGCCAAACTCTAATCAGCCAATCCCGACGCTACAAAGGCCTCCCACATCTCCCTCGCGGAGTGATACAATTTCTCCACCTATCCAAAAATTTCTCTGTCCAAACAGCAGGCGTTGACCCTCAGCGTTTCCGGCACTTTCTTATGAACTGCCCAACCAGAGCTCAGCCCATTTGCCGCTAAAACAGCACGCGACCGGGCGGCGCCAGCGAGTACGTTGGACGCTCTCTGTCTGCTCGACATTTCCCCTCTCTCTCTCTCTCTCTCACCTGGCATCCGGCGGCGTTCCTTTTGATGCTTGCAGGTCAGTGGCCGCATCCCCTGGGACCCCCGGCCCCTGCACAATGCTCTTCCGGCGCTCACTGGCCTTCGCCTCCCTGCCTCCACTGGCAAATCCACTTTGCTTACACCTACAGCATGCAACTAAATATTAGCATTATCAAAGTCCATATTATTTCAGACATATGGCTAATCATCACGTATCTCTCTCTCTAATCCACCTAATAAGACTAATTAACCATTATATGGGTTTATTTATTCCAAATATGCAGAATAATCTGCGAAATGAATGTCACAAATGAAAGCCACCTTTCAAAGTTTCCAGAGGGGTGGGAGTGGGGCTGGGGTATCTATATGAGTTAAGTGCCTGTCAGTGAAAAGGAGGATCCTTTTCGCAGGGCAATAGGTTAAGTACCTGTCAATCAAAGGAGAACAATAGGTTTGGTACCTGTCAATCAAAGAACAATAGGTTAGCCCCTGAGTGCATACCTGCCCTTGATGTAGGCAACCCGCAGTAACTAACTGCGCTGGTGCCATCCTTGTCCATTACTACCAACTATTTCACAGTCATGTTTGACTGCACTCGAGATGTAACCCACACAGAACAAATGAGTCAAGTGATTCGCTATATATAAATAACAGAAGCTGAATGTAAAATAAAGGAAAGACTTCCTGTTTTTGTAGAAGCTGACATAAGGACTGGAGCATGTAACACGCAGCGAGTGTTACAAAAACTAGAAGCTGATGGTTTGGATGTGCAAGAATATCATGGACAGTCTTACGATAACATACCTAATATTGCAAGCGTATATAAAGGAGTCCAATCCAGAATTACCGAAATCAACGACCTAGTCTAGGACACTCTTTAAATCTTCTGGGCGTGCATTCCGTGTCATCACGTTCAGAAGTAGTTAGCGAATTTGGGGTTGTACAGAAACTTATTGCTTTTTTGTAAGATCAACCATATGGTGGAAAATAACGCAAAAGTATACAAAAACAACTTAAAAGAAAGTAGCTAATCATGATGGTCGGCTGAACACCTAGCTGTTACAGATCTATTAAATAATTTACCGGAATTTGTCAAAACTATGGAAGAATCAAGAATTCTTTCTTGCCACGGAATTTAAGTACGAAGCTGGTCATCCACTACATGTGATGATAGATTTTAAATTAATCCTCATCTTCACAGTTTGGGCTGGTACTGTTCGAGAGATTAGTAGAGTGAACGTCGATATACAGATAGAGGACATTATCATTTTACGCTATGTGGTGCTAATGTAAGACCTTGTTAAGACCTTGCAAAGAATGACAGAGAATTCAATAGAACAGTAGATTAAAGAAGCTATACCTGTTTCAGAAAAACTGGAAGTCCAGGCTATCCTCAAAAGCAAACAAACTTCCAGAAAAAGAACACAAGGCGACGAGATATAAGAGGACAAATCAAGAACAATACACCCGACTAAGTTAAAGATATAAAAGTAGTATTTTAGAAAATTTTAACACAAATTGAAACAAAGGTAGAGAGCGCAAAGAGTCTACACGAAAATTTCGCCTCCCTCAGTGGCGACGCATTTTTAAATATTTAGAGTGAGGATCTGCAGAAAAAAGGAGCCGATCTACACGAAAATATTCAAAATATTGGAATGCAGGTGATTTTTGACTGGAACTCATCTTATTTAAAAAGGTAGTAACCAAAATGAATTAAAAATACAACATCTGTGCAAGTATGATTTGCGAGAAGCCTTTCCTGATATTAGTACAGCTTCAAGGAGATACCACACATCACTGACATCTGCAAGCTGACAGCGAAGCTTCAGCAAACTGAAAATAATTAAAGGATATATGCGTTCAACATTGACTTAAAAATGTCTGTCTGTCCTCCCTATTCTAGCATTTGAAAACTAAACTGCTTATGAAATCAACTTTGATGAGGTGGCATAGTCTTTCGCAGAAAGGAAAGCACGCCGTGCAAAACTATAGTAAGGTTAGAGAGAAAGAAATGGTGACATTTGAGTATTGAAGAAATGTGTACTGTCTTGCTTGTCTCTTGTCTTTGCTTGTTTTATGTAGGCAATAAAGAGTGCAAATTTTCTGAAAAGTTCTTATTCTCCCGATCACCAATAATTGACTTTTTTTTTGGGGGGGGGGGGGGGTAGCAAGTCAAACCGGCCGACTGGGAGCAGGAGAGGCACCACAGGTCAGTTTAATTTCCTCTTTCCTGAATGTAGGTCTTATGGCTTCCATTACAAAATATAGACGTTTGAATTCCACAAAGTGAGATACAGCGATGTGCGATAGAAGAATGCTGTGTGAAGAGGCGTGGCACTGCACTTTTGGCACATTTAAGACCAATTAACATGTCTTACATTACCTCAAATATGTACCTTTCACACATAAAACTCTTCACAAAGAGTGCGCTGCAAAATGAAAATACCCCACCCAAGTTTTTGCCCCGGTTCGGACATATATAGATCCGGGGCTGCATATCACGAACAGTGTGTCTTAAATTGACTTCCTGCGCATGATTTGTGTGAGTGAGAACGGGAACTTGACTAGTGTTTGGCGTCATGTGCAGTAAATGCGGAAATTCGTCTGCCTGAGTGCCGCAACCCTGTGTTTTTGAATCACGACGCAGGCCACTGGCTAAAGGGGTGGAATGGTGAGAACGGAAGGGGTGTATCAACCCACCTTATAGGCATCCCTCCGAGCTCGTACACCTATTGATGGAGTGGGCTTCACCCGTACGTCTAATTAACCGGGAGGTGTGCTTCTTCCTAGTACTAGCAAGAAGTTTGCGATCGTGTCCTGATGACCCACTGCCAGGTGCCACAGACGACGATGAATCGTCGTGACTGCGTGTAGAGTCGTCTTCAAAGACAGGCGGGCAAGCAGAGAGCAGACAGGCAGCCAGCAGTGCTGGGACAAGTTTTAATGGGCCGGAACTCCCCCAGTCCCCCTCTCTGACCCATCGTCAAAGTTTGCTGCCTCCCCTACTTCTGCCGAGAGCTGCCTGCTGGCGACAAGACGAGTCGTAAACAGCAGAGAGGCCGGCGGGGCGAGGCGATATCGCTGCTAGGTGCCTCCCCCCATCCCTCCCCCCCCTCCCCCATTTCCTCCTCATAAATACTCACGTAATGCGTTGTGGAACATGATGCAGGTATCATACATGCACATACACTGTACAGTACGACTGTCTATTACCACAGGCGATTTCACATAAACAAAGCGACAGACAACTTATTTACTCTGGTAAATGGCTTCTCGGTTCAATAAGAAGCCCTGTATGAGTCAGTGAGAAAATGGTTGCACCCTTTAGCACCTCATACTGCTGCACCAATAGCATTTGCTCATAGAACGGTCCACTAACTGAATATGAATTTGTAAGGTATACTAACTTGTTGTTGCTATCTGTCAATAATTTAGAAGTCTAAAGTAATAATAATTATTACCATACACATAAATTTTACCAACTGTGCTTTGCTATGTTCGTGTTTTCGCATCAGTAATATCAAGACAATTTGCTAGTATAGTCTACCTTAAAACTAATGAACTGTTGCATGACTGCATCATTGCAGTTATGCAGTTATGTTCTAGGTGTTATTCTTGTTTCTATGATATGTGCCTCAGTAAGGTCTCAAGAGGTGGGAAGTCAAGGCAGAACTCCTTTTCTGTGGAGGTACGACGCTAGCAAATAGGAAACAGCCGAGAGTGTACGCTTCACGCTCGGGTGAGGTTCCTTTAACTGCCTGTTAGATGCAGACAAAAGCAGAGAAGAAGAAGAGAAGGTTACCAAGATTGGACAAATAGAGAAAGTGATACCCTGTAATAAGAAAAAATTAAAGGTAATGAAGACGACAGGTGACAACTTACACATTTTATGGCCTGTTGTTAAAAATATCTCTGAAATCAGTTACCAGGGCTTCGCGAGTCTACTTGAGGGACCTATGCTATTGCAAAGAAGGTTAAATTCAAAAATACTTACAATCGCTTACGTTAGTATTCAGTGTTTCTTTAAGTGAAATTAGGGTTAGTGGAGCCTATAGAAGTGCAATGAAAGTGAAGTGTGAGAATGTCGTGCTCTGGACACAGGAGCTACATAGTTTTCAGTTTACTTTACAGAGACGTAAAACTGAAATGACTCACCATCTTCCCAATATTCTTGTAATGTATTTCGACAAGACAATAAAGCTATGAAAAATGATATGCTAAATTATCTTTATGTTTTCTTTCCATTTAAATTTTCCAGACGTGTGTTAAATAAAAATAAAAAAAAATTTCGCGTGACTAGGGCCCCCCATCGGGTAGACCGTTCGCCGGGTGCAAGTCTTTCGATTTGACGCCACTTCGGCGACTTGCGCCTCGATGGGGATGGAATGATGATGATTAGGGCAACACAACACTCAGTCCCTGAGCGGAGAAAATCTCCGACCCAGCCGGGAATCGAACCTGGGCCCTTATGATTGACATTCTGTCGCGCTTATCATTCAGCTACCGGAGGTGGACGTGTGTAAAATTAACCATGACGAGACAACACTGTCGCCTATCTTGCTAAGTATATCTCTATGTGAAGCTACCCCTCGTGTGGGGTAATTTTACACATGATGTATTTCTGTGTTTAAGACATGTCATAAATATGATTTCCATTCATTTGAGGTGGCATTAGTCCTTATGAGTCCTGATAGTACACGTAGACCTTTACCTATCAGTTATGTAATTAATGACACTTCATAAAACTAGAGAACGCAGAACTGTATGTAAAGTAACTCCGGCTGATGGTATGAGGAAATTAATCATCTATCCTATGGCTGTACCTATGTACTTCTGTGACATCAACTTCTAATTCTTGCTTTTCCTTAGTTGTGTTTTAATGGTATTAACCCATTGTCAATAGTTTTGTCGTTTTTTTATATCTTGTAATTTTTTGTACTTTTATTGCAACGATAAACTGAAGCAATTATAAATGTACACACAGACCTCTGAACCAATTGTTATTACTAATTGCTCATGTACTTAATCATTAATTGTAGTGACAACTACCGTGATGTAAAGATACTTCTCCTCTTCCTGAATGTATCAGTTCACTGCCATACTCTCTGGTAATATTTCATCACTCATTTTAGCTGTTTTTACCTTATATTTTGTTTTATATAAATAGGACATTACTAGTAGTATGTATTTTAACGTTTCCTTGTAATGTAGAGCAAATTACGTCGTTTCTTAACTCAGACTTCCGTGTGGTGGCACCTGCGATAAGCTATTTCGGTAAAGCTGGTTACTTTATCCCCGGTTCTTTCTGTACTCTTGTATGTATGCCTGTCTTATCATATTTTTAAAATTTTAAATTTTGTTTTATTAATTACATTTTTAATATAAGGGTTCAAATTGTACCATGGGCGCAATAGAGTGTAACGGTCCTTTACATGGCAATTGACAGAAAATATTATCAATCAAGCATTGTAAAGCCGTTCTAATATCAGTTAAGTTGCGTTACTGATGGACGATGCACGTGGCTCAATACTGTGTGTGAAGGCCTGTTCATGTTGGTATGTGTACTCAGCTGACCGATCGTAGCGCTGAACTTCAAAGCAGAGATGAGAGGTGGTGTCTCAAATATGCTTGTATTACACTGAAGGTTACGTCTAAATTTCGCTTTAAGCTGTGTCAGGGTAGGACAAGTGCGGGTTTATAGTCAGTATCATGACAGGTTTCAGGGTCTCATATTCACCGGCGCGCCCTCAATCTACGAGACTCTTAGGTTCTTCTTTCAGACAAAAAGTCGCTGCAATCGTCATATAGTCAGGTTATGATACATTTGCAGATAATTCAATGTACACACATGTAGTTTCGCCAGCGTAAGGGCCTTTGCGTGCTGTGTAACGATCCTCCCATTGTATTCGTGCTAGCTGAGAAGTTCAATGTAGCCGTCACTATGGAATGGGCCAATTTTATCGTGAAAATTCGGATGATTCTGGAGAAAGAGATGTATGAAACATTAATGTTGTGGGTTGGCAGGAGAGCCAACACCTGGTTACAAGAGGAAGCCGAAAGGCACGCGTTTTAGCTCACGCAGGCTGGCGTGAGGTCTGGAACAGGACAAGGAAATTAGAATTTAGAAAAACGGACGTAGCTGGTGGAATACTTAACTTTAATCCATTAATGGTGAACGTCGGTCTTGCCGTTACATGATTCACAATATTAATAGCAACTGATAATGGCGCCTTGCTAGGTCGTAGCAAATGACGTAGCTGAAGGCTATGCTAACTATCGTCTCGGCAAATGAGAGCGTATTTTGTCAGTGAACCATCGCTAGCAAAGTCGGTTGTACAACTGGGGCGAGTGCTATGAAGTCTCTCTAGATCTGCCGTGTGGCGGCGCTCGGTCTGCAATCACTGATAGTGGCGACACGCGGGTACGACGTACACTAACGGACCGCGGCCGATTTAAAAGCCACCACCCAGCAAGTGTGGTGTCTGGCGGTGACACCACAATTAAAAAAGTCCAAACATCCAGAATGATGAGGAAGACGTCGGAGTTTCTCAAGAGGTCTTCATTTTAAGAGAATGTCTTTAAATATCTCCTCCCTCAGGCATCATTATCACCTACATTGTATGACTTCCAAACGTTCGTTAAGAGGAATGCACCTGTACATTCCAGTGCGAGCGCCATTGCATAACCAAGTAATACAATCGCGCAACATCTTGAGGCGTGTTAGTAGTATAGCATACAACTGCATCACGTAAACCTGTCAAACTCACCTGACTTACGTACAGGACAGCTCATTGTACGTTGCACACCAGCGTACGAATTCCGAGAACAGATGCACTACGAATATACTACTCTGAGGGAAGTTGTTACACCCACAAATGCATAAACTAAATGCATAATTTACTCCTCGTCAATGATTGAGTAAATGAAAACAGTTAAAGAAGTACCGAGGATGTTTAAGAACTTCTAGCTTTATGTAAAAAAAATAACTGATGAAAACCGTAACGACAAGTAATGGATCATGAGATATTCAAGTTTTAATTTAGCTGAGAGATCTAAATCCATGACTGTCAGAAACCTGTGGGCTCAGCCATAGCTGAAGGGCGTAACAGTGCCTACGGAGAAACTCGAGTCATGGGGGAGCGGGTGAAGCCACGACGTCTGGAAGATTCGAAAACTGGTGGATGGGGATAATTGTGTCCTAAATAAATATACTGCGTTGTTAGCAACAGTGGACACCCATTCTTTCCGAATGGTGTGATAAGTCCCGAGTGTCACAAAAAGTCAAAGGTGAAGTAGGGCCTGATAAGGTTACAGATTGTAACAGTCGAGAGAGAGGTATATTTCTGGCAGATATCATCTAACAAGGGTCTCATTTGGGCATGACAATACTGATCTGATGTCATTGTCGCCACTCTTGAGTAGAATCGGGAGGAAGCGTCGTTGTTCAGGACAACACGGCTGGAGAGCGAACGTATTGTACTGTGGCTCCCCAGTTTTTGAGAAATTTTCTTTGTCTTTGCAAATATTACATAAAAACTTATTTGCAAGTCAAGCTGCATAGGAGGGGATTTTTTTGGTGATGATGAGTATTTTTGATTAGTGGTCAACTCGCAGACTTAGACGTTGTCAGAATGCAGGAAGGTTATGCCTGCGTGACACCATTATTGTAAGGCATGTAGGTATGTTGATTGTCGTTACTGTTGCCATGTGTAATGCTTTAGTGCTGTGAATTTATCGTGGCTGATGACCACTTCGTTGCGACAGGGAAAGAATTCCGTGATTTTTTATTTGTGGTGAAATTACCAGCATTTCCTAAACTATCCTGGCCATGTAATAGAAAGACCAATGTTGCAGGCAGTTTTCAGGGTATGATGGTAGGAGGTCGTTGTTGTGTGTTCTGATGCAAGTAACTTCTCTTGCGTGTCGGCAGTGTCGAGGCGAGAGGCAAACATCACGGCCGGCCGGTGTGGCCGTGCGGTTCTAGGCACTTCAGTCTGGAACCGCGTGCCGCTACGGTTGCAGGTGCGAATCCTGCCTCGGGCATGGATGTGTGTGATGTCCTTAGGTTAGTTAGGTTTAAGCAGCTCTAAGTTCTAGCGGACTGATGACCTCAGATGTTATGTCCCATAGTGCTCAGAGCCATTTGAACCATTTTTGCAAACATTACGTTCACGAGCGCCTTATGGATTCTTACCTAAATAGCTGAAAGTCTTTGCAGTTGCCGTAATGATTGCATTCCTACAGTATTTTAAGCTTTTAGCAGAACTGTCTGTGATTTATTTGCAGGTGTAACAGTTTCTCTCAGAGGGCTATTACCGTAGACCATACGTTAGTGTGCAACATGCTGTGAGCTGTCCTGCAGGTAAGCATCATAAAAGAAGCGATTGATATTAGAATCAGAGACAACATCCTCAGTAAGACGCCGGTCAGTAGGTAAGCACAGCTTGGAAACCGCCAATCGGAAGGTCAAAGCACAGTGGGCACGCAGAGGAAACATTACTTACATGGCGCTGGAGTGACGTCAGAGAAGACAGCGCGTCTTTGTAAGGACGTTTGCAACAAGCCTGCCGGTGTGACCGAGCAGTTCTAGGCGCTTCAGTTTGGAAACGCTCGACCGGAACGATCGCAGGTTCGAATCCTGCCTCGAGCATGGATGTGTGTCGTGTCATTAGGTTAGCCTGCTGCAGTGACCGAGCGGTTCTAGGCACTTCGGTTTGGAAACGCTCGACCGCTACGGTCGCAGGTTCGAATCCTGCCTCGAGCATGGATGTGTGTGGTGTCCTTAGGTTAGTTAGGTGTAAGTAGTTCTAAGTTCTAGGGGACTGATGACCTCAGATGTTAAGTCCCATAGTGCTCAGAGCCATGTGAACCATTTGTTAGCAACAACCAGTAAACAGTTACCGCTTGACAGTAGCCGAGGTGCATGGTGCCGAAAGCTCGTGATTTTTAAACCACTTTACTCGACACGAAGCTCGAGAGAATTTTATAGGTACATGTCACCACAAAACCATACGTTCGTAAACCAAACCACTGATTGCTGCTTTTCTGGCTCATTCGAGTATGTCCAATTTCGTCTTCTTTTAGACGTACTCGCAGACGAGCTTGTTTTTGAGTTTTGATGAAATTGACTGGAATTGGCTGAGATGATTTCCACAACTACATGTTTATGCGAAATCGAATTAATTGCAATAGTCGATGTGTGAAAAGATAACTCTGCCGTGTGTTAAGGCACATTCCGATCGTCTTCAATCAGGTTGCGCACTCTGTTGGTATATTTTCGAAATGAGCTGTGGTCGATTTCCCTTCAGCGATAGAATCGTTTTGATTATGTTTTGATTACAGTACTCTGTTCAAACTGTTTGCTTACTTTAATGAATCACGATGAAGTTACTTAATGTGAGGAACAAACAAGTTTATAGAAACAAACAATTAATCAGGGAAGGACTACAGAAATAAACGCTCACACACAGTGGTATACGGTGCTTGAAGAGACCGAGATGTTGCTGTCTCGCCTATTTTTTGTATACAGAAAATTATTAAAGATTTTGTTACAACCTGATGCATCTTGAGCGAGACTGTAGAAAGTTAACAGCCAGTGCAGATATTGATGGAGCCTAGTAGGGCGTTTAAAGTATGAGGTAATTTTATGGTCCTTAGCTCGTAGAAATGGCCAGTTAGGAGTTTAAAGCAGCGAGCCCGTTCCTCAGTAAATCTTGCTGGACATTCCCACAGACGTATAGGGCAGACAGTGCGGCTCCTTCTCGAGACAGATCTCAAGCAGAACAATGCCAAACTACCAGCAGCGGCGCAAACAGAAGGCTGGGCTGGGGCCGACGGACTGAAGAAACAAGTTTACACAGTGGAGTCGTACACAGGGTATAGACTGCAAAGCCACAAGTAGTAAAAATTCGCTTGTTTTTGTTCCTTGATACTGCAAATAGGACTGTAAACCACATCCATCGGCCGCCACAGTTGTATAAGAAACTCTGGCACCTGAGAAACATTTAGAGATAGAATATTTACTAAACCTCATAGCTAGCACTAACTAGTTCCAAGGCAAAGGCGATTTCGATAAAGACCTTTCAGACTGTATCTGTTCGCTTGTTGGCGTGGGAAGCGACATGACTTCAGAGAACATCATCTTCCCCTCTGCGGAGACATAAAAAAGCTAGCAATTGACAGATTCATTTTTTCCTGAGATGCAGGCTTCTTAACTCTTGCCCTGGTTCGAAATGAGTTTGTGATGTTGTGTGGGAGGGGAGATTTAGCACCTCTAGAGCCCTGTGATTGGCTCAAGACGAGGTGAAGGTGGTGTCGTTCGTACACGTTTTGGGAAAACGGATTTCTTTTTCTGGAGCGGTGCGAAGCACTCAGGTGCGGGACTTCAGTCTGGAAGCAACTTCTGGTCAATGCTCTGGCATGCATGGTTTGCACTTGGGTCCTGTCCTATGACTGACCTCGCTTGTGAGTAGTTTAGCCTGTATAGCCCGTGGTGAAGTTCTTACTGTGTCGACAGTGTGACTTCAAATGTCTCGGACTACTCGTTTGCTGAGGGCACGGTTATTCGTTTTTGTTTTACCAGTCTTGACGTTTGGTATCTTTGTGCGTTCTGTCATATAAGTGAGCCAAATTGGTCCTTGTTACAACCAGCGAAAATGTGTGTCACTCACTGAAATCTACCGCGATTGCAGGGTTCTGGTAGAGAGTAAATTGCGATCCGTCTGCCTGATCGCTAGACCGTAAGATTTTTGCATTTCTTTCATGGCTGCGATCGATTCACAGGCCTCGTCTCCCCCACGCACATCTCCCCAGCTGCAAGTTGCATCGCTGCACGAAGCAAACAGGGTAACTGAGCCGTGGCTGGCTCGTGTTATGCGTTGCTATAAGCCTTGGTTGCTATTCTGTGATTAGTCTCCCGCGGTTATCGAGATTATGCTGTTATCCTCTCTCTCCGAGGGTGGCAGCAGTAGCGTGTATTGATATTCGCTCCCTGCACTATCTTTGGCCTCGCGCTAAGAGTTTCCGGCTGTGTCGTGTGCGGGCAGGTGGTCGGTTGGCGTGGAGCAGCGAAGAAGTCCCCGCAGCACGTGTCTGGCCAGGAACGCTGGCGGGGTCCATGCGCGGTCGGAGTGTGAGGGGCTGTTCCCATTGCTACGGGGTTCATGGCTCACCGATCCCGGACACGAAAGTTGAGTCTGTACTTAATCTACCAGCCAGCCCAAACTGTTCACATTGTGTCGTTTTAATTTCGCTGTGGGCTGTTGTTGTTTGTTTATGTATGGCTTATTTGTTTATGTATGGCTTCTAGACGATTTTAAATTAAAGTTGTTTTCCCCTTAAGGCGTGAGAACAGTCCAGGCAGACGTTTGCAACACCTTTCATTGGTCAAGCACACGGAACAACTAACACGGTGTGTTGTAATTTTGTGTAACTTGCGCAAATTTCCCGCGAGCAGGAATGTGTATTTTAAAGTTGGCGATATTCTAGCTGGCCTCCTGTGGAGTTTAACTTAACTTGATTGTTTTGGTATTGAAGTGCACCAGCAGAATCTTCTGCCTTGTGGCCGTTAACGTTCTAGTTACCTGCCATGGCCGTTGACGTAATTCAGGCAGCTTATTTTCCTCGTTGTGTTGTGGGTGTCCAGCACGGCATGTAGTTTGACAGCCGAATGTGTAATTCGTTGTGGGCGCCGGTACCTTCTCCGTTGTTCCATTGAACTCCCTGTTGTGTGCTGGTCGAGTGGAGTGGAAGTTATCCTGTCGCTTGGTCCGTTGACTGTCTGTCGGTTGGGTTGCCGTCGGATTGGGAATTGTTGGCCGACTGCTTGTCTCACCTAAGCGGGCGTTAATGTTAGAATTCCAGGCCGATCTTGGAAACTTTTGAGTGCCGCTTGATGTACTGCCTTTTCTTATTTGTCCTTGTTGTTTGTTTATGTATGGCTTCTAGCCGATTTTAAATTAAAGTTGTTTTCCCCGTAAGCCGTGAGAACAGTCCAGGCAGACGTTTGCCACACCTTTCATTGGTCAAGCACGCGGAACACTGGCAGCTGGTCAGCTAAACTCCCTGAAAGGGCGGATGCTTGCCACATACCAGATCCCAACATCGGTTTAGATTTCCAAGATCCCGCGACCGCTACACTACAGGTAAGCAAGCATCCCCAGAACTCGATGGGTCTATGAGTGGCAAGTGGTAATCCGATCCCCATCACCAAGGATAGCTTGCGGTTTTCCTGGAACTCGAAAGCATACTGTTTTTTCAGTTTTAAGATGCCAGCAGAATAGGTGCATGACTGATTGGTTTGAGATCGTTAGTTCGATTATTCATACTCTAGCTATGCTTTTGACGTAGTCCTACTGGAGGCGGACAAGCAAGTTTACTTCCTGTTACTTATCCAGTCAGCTTTCCCTAGCTTTCTATACCCTGAACACAGGCTGATTTAAATTTGCTCAAGTTACACAATATTACCACACACCGTGTTAGTCGTTCCATGTGCTTCACCAATGACTGGTGTTGCAAATTCGCATCTGCCTGGAATGTTCTGTCATAATGCCAACTAATCAGTCCAGTAGCTTACCTGATTAGCACATCAACCAAGCTGGCCTCTACTGCCTGGCCAGAGTAGGAGTTACTCTTAACCCCAAAAAGTTCCATACTGTGCAAATGGCGCAACCAATGTCCTACTATGAGCTGTCCCACATGGTTTCCTCTCTTATGCACTATTAACATGAGATTCCTCTCAAAGTGCGATCCCCACGACCTTATTACTACACAGTCCTTAATATATGTTTGTACTACTTAATACAGAAGTCTTACTTTCATGAAATGTTCCCTCTGCCCGTGTCAGCTAACCACCTTACTGGCAACTGATGCATCAGTGGATTTGTAGACTGTGTACGTCAGCATTTATTAGACAAATAAAATATGGAGATACATATACCACTAGTGATAGCCGAAATGCTTATCGATATAATCTTGTGTTGACGATTTTCTTCAAAATTTAGGAGTTATTCTAACATCTGCTTGATTGAAATTTTCCCCTGCTGCGATACCATAAATTTGTCTAGTGAACGCATAAGTTCATGGTTAAAGGTGGCATTAAGTTAAGCTAAACTGTTGTGGGTAATGCACTTGGTGACCTTTCTGGCCAATATTATATATTCGTCTTCAGTGTCATGACAGTTATAGCAGAGAGTGCAGTCAGAAGGTGGAAATCCTTTCCGGCTACCTCACAGGCCGTACCGTTAACGTTAGTACTGGTACCCTGAAACTATAATTTTCTAAGCCCCTCAGGTTTCTCACTTCTATAGCACTTTGCCAACACAGTGTCTGGCGAGCAGACCAAGTTTGGTCAATGCCTCCCTACCTTCCGGAAGTAACACTGTGTGGGCAAGATTTCCTTTTCCCAACTGGTCTCACTCATTCCCCCTAAATACATATATGCCTCACGTGTGCATATAAATATGTACCAGTATGTCTGGACAGACAATAATACGCCCTTGAGTGCACTGCACCAAATCCACTGATGACACAAACAAATGAGCTTCCTGTGCCTCTTTACACTATTCCAGAAAAACATCTCAGTTTCGTAAGTTCCAAAACGAAGTTCGTACCCCCCCCCCCCCCCCCCCCTTGATGATGAAGGTATGAGATACTCCAGACTTAAATATCCATCTGTCAACTAATGCCTGTGCCACAGTAATGGCCTGCTGATCTTACTAGAAACCTTTAAAAACAATCGATGATCATAAGTATGCACTTATTCACTACAGGTTGAAAGTTAACCCAGTGGGACTGTTTAAAACGATTGAGACTGTATGCAAATTTTAGGTGTTCTAAAAACATTTATTTATTCTAAAGAACCCAGACATAAAGTATGCTAAATAAGTTATTGATTGAATACCATAAACAACTAACATTTGGTGTAAAGTACAAAAGACAAGGATCCTGGGTGACAAATGTGAGTCAAATACCCTGGCCCTAAAAATGTGGAGAACGCAATCTGAATTGATCCGACGCTGAGCAGACTTCGATTGATCAAATCTATTGTAGTTATACTACTAAGGTGCAACTGAGAGGAAGTAGTGATGGAGATCTGTACGCCCTGACAATGCCAGAGCGACAGTACGTTATCCCATTTGCTTCGTGCAATGTTGTAGACTAATTTGGAGCTGCCAAGATGGGTGCAGCAGAGGTAAGAAGTGAGGCGGCACCTGTGAATCGTTCGCGGCCACGAAAGATATGCAAAATTCTCAGGGTCTAGGGATCAGGCAGACAGATCGCAATTTACTCTCTACCAGATCCCTGAAATAACGGGTAGATTTCAGTGTGTGACACACCCATTCGCTGGTCGTACCAAGGACCAACTTGGCTCACTTACACGACAGAGTGCACAAGGATGCAAAAATTCAAGGCTGGAGATCCAAAAACGAATAAGTGTGCCCACGGCAAACGAGTAATCTGAGACATTTGCAGTCACACTGTCGGTAATGTAAGAGCTTCGCCACAGGCTCATCAGTCTACTCACAGGTGAACTCAATCTCAGAACATGTCCCATGCATGAGCGTCTCATGGCGCTTCCGGAAGTGGCGGCGATCGATGCGTCTCAGCGGGTTCCGGCCTTGAGGCGTCGTCGTGGCCCAGCCAACAGGGGCCAGCGCTGTCGGGACTCCTCTTTGTCCGACGTCTCTATGGCATCGGTGCCTCCGGTCGTCCGTCGTAGCCGGTCGCATGGCCCACTACTATCTTGCCCACAGTGCTTTACCGCACACTCTCAGGCTGATTATCCCCACTGCTGGAAAACGTGCACACTGTGTGACAAAGAGGGCCACATCCAATCAGTTTGACGTAGTCCCTCCGCATGTTCCAGTTCTGCCCCTCCTGGGCCTCAAGATATCGTACATGGTCTGCAATCGGACGTCCCACTGGATGATCCATCAGTGCGGAAGCTCTTCCTCACTCTCCACCTTTTCACTGAGGATGTCAGTGTTCAGGTCGACACTAGGGCCACTGTCTTATTAATTGGGCTACATATACCCGCCTGGTCTCTCCTGAGATGTCACCTCCCTCTCGGCGTTTGGTCGCCTACGACGACGGTTCAATTCCTCTTCATGGGCAGTTCGTCGTCCAGGCGACGTACAAACATGTTCCATGGCTCCTTACACTATTTTGTCGTCGACCATCCGTCGGTTTCGAAAATTTTTGGCCTGGATGTTTTTCAACTGGTTTGCTTTTCAATTTCTGATGAAGTTATAGTCTTTTCCATGGCTGTTCGTTTTCAGGACTAGGATGATCTGTGCTCTGCTCTCCCATCGTTGGTTGCAAAGGACCTCTGATGTGCTTCAGATTTTCAAGCACACATCACACTTCAGCCAGATGTGCAGCTTCGCTTTTTCCAGGCATGACCATTCTGGTGGCCTTATGGCCAGCAGTCAAGCAGGAACTTGATGGCTCCAGGCTGCTGGGGTTCTGGAGCCTGTGACATACAGTGCCTGGGCAACACAATTGGTGGTCATACAGAAGCCGAATGGGTCGCTTCGGCTGTATAGGGACTTTGGCGCTACTGTCAATACTCAGTCCCTAGTAGACACTAACCCCATTCCCCGACAGGAAACATTCTCGCCAAGCCTGCTGGGGGAGAGTACATTTCAAAGATCGAAAGATCGACCTGCCTGAGGCATACCATCAGTTACCCTTGGATGCCGATTCCGAGAACATCACAGTTATCTACATACCTTTTGGATTATACAAGTACAAGCACCTTCCACTTGGTGTCTATTTGGCGCCGGCCATTTTCCATCGGTTCCTAGAGCAGCTTATGCAGCCTATCCCCGCCTGCATGAATTATCTGGATGACATCCTGGTCACTGGGCGTTCCCGTCAGGAACATTTGCAAATCGTTAGCGCCTTATTTCATGCTCTGCAATGTGCAGGTTTACGCTGTCAGCTGGACAAGTATTGTTTTTTTTCACACGGAACTGGAATACTTAGGCCAATGGCTTGGCAAGGATGGTATTCGCCCTTCGGGTTGCAATGTCGCGGACATTGAGGCCCTTCCTCGTCCCAAGGACTTAACTGAACTCCAGGGTTTTGGGCGAGGTTACTTATTACTTAAATTTCTTACTCCAGGTTGCCTCCATTGCTCAACCCCTCAATCACTTGCGTCGCAAATTGGTTACTTTTGATTGGACTCCTGCCTGTGACCAGGCTTTTCTCTGTTTAAAGGTGATGCTGAAGTCTGCCCCTTGCCTTACTCCCTGCTCTTCAGACCGCCCCTTGGTTGTTGTGGCTGATGCGTAGGCATACAGAATTGGGGCCGTCCTCGCGCATCAGAATGCCGATGACTGAGGACAGCCCATCACTTATGCATCTAAGACGATAACCCCAGTGCAACGCAACTACTTCCAGATTGAAAAGGCGGCCCTGGCGATATTGTTCGCCGTCCAAAAATTTCACACATCTTTTTGGGGCAAAGTTCACCCTCCTGAAGGATCATAAACTCTTAGCTGCCCTTTTTTTGACCCCACTCTCACCTTCCAGAGCGGACAGCTCAACGTCTCCAGCGCTGGGCGTTATTTTTATGGAATTACGCTTACACCATTCGGTATAAGCCCACCATGCTAATGCGGACACTTTGTCACACCTCCCAGCAGGCTCTGATCCTGCATTTGACCAACAGGAGGTCCTTTCCTTTCACAGTGACCCACCTGGCAGGATGCGCTGGACAGTCTGCCTCTTATGGCTGCTCAAATTGACACGGCTACACGATGAGACCCTATCTTGCAGCAGGTTCTCCGCTACATGATCCACAAGTGGCCCTCCTATATTACGCGTCAGATGTGGACCTACTTCAGCCCCTGGCGTCACCTGTCCCACAGGCTCTACATGGTCGATGATGTCCTTATGTTGGCCATGGACTCGGATACCCATCGGGTGGTCATCCCTCAGGATTTGTGGCATCAAGTGCTCAGTTTCTTACACTGAGGTATGTTCTGCATTAAAGTTTCGGCCCGCCAGCACGTGTATTAGCCCAGCATCAATGGCGATATTGACCGCCTGGTCCGCAGGTGCACTCTGTGTGTGTGTGTGTGTGTGTGTGTGTGTGTGTGTGTGTATGTGTGTGTGTCACCAGGCAAGCCTCCTCAGTCTTTCACACATTGGCCTGTGCCTCACTAGCCCTGGGACCGCATCCATCTCGATTTTGCAGACCCGTTTTTTGGGATCTATATGGTTATTTATCGTTGATGCCTACTCTAAATACTCATACGTCGTCCGCATGGCGTCCACCACCAAGGAGACCACACTCACGGCCCTGGTCCAGGTTGTCACCATTGAGGGCCTGCCTCACACATTGTTCTCTGATAATGGCCCCTAATACATTGCATCCTCCATCCTGTCAGGCCAACAGTATCAAACATATCCATAGCCCACCTTTCCTGCAATGGCGTGGCAGAGAGGCTTGTCTGCACATTTAAACAACAGTTGGCTAAGGAGGTCTAAACATCTCTGACCACATTGGCCCTCAACCTGTTTGAGCACCTGTAGCAATATTGATGGATGCAGTCTGACGGTGCTCCTCCATGGGTGACAGCAGCAGACTCTGAACCATTTGCTGATGCCATCCCCCTCCCATCCAAACTCCCAGCCCTCACCCCATTACGCGTGTGGCACGGCCGTGTGGGCCCGTGTGTGAGGTAGCAAAGTGGGTTACACACCTGCCACGGTCGTCGCAGCCAATGGGTGGCATGTGACGTCAGTGCGCAGATCAAAAGGGTTGGAGCACCGCCATCATAACCAGTTCCACCCACATATCTCTCAGGACTACTCCTCCTCCAGTGTGTCCTTCGGGTACCGACGTGGTCCTCAAATCGCCGCCACTGCCCCCCCCCCCCAGTTGCTGCCCACCCAAGAGCCTGCCACTAGCCCTCCTTGTCCCCGGCAAGATCGGTGGCTACCTCCACCGCCCTGGCCTCTAGGTCAGCTGTCATGGACACCTTGGACATCACTTTCTCCCTTCCAACAGCTATTGACATGCCCGGGTTTTTCCCAGCTGCCAACCACTGCAGCACAGTCCAGGGTGTTTCCATCCCTACATGAAAGGTTCATGGGGGAGGTATCCGGTACTGAGAGCCACAGATTTCGAATCCGTGTCAGATGGCATGGACCTCGATTACCACTATAGGTTTCTGCAGCCGTCGCTCCTGGCCCACGTGTGATGTGAGGGTTCATGTGGAGCATGTGGTCCAAGCAGCCAATAGGGACATACCATGTTATGTATTTAAGTGCCAGCGATGCTGTTTCCTATTCACGCGACTCTCTCAATATCTCGCATACTCACATCGTGTTTAGTTTGCTTACTTCCGTGTACTTGTGGATGTTGTTGATTTCGTGAGGTTTTCGCTTGTGACCCCATTCCTTATTGCTTTTTGTTGTTCTTGGTGTTATGATAGAGTGAGATATTCGGTTTTCAATAGAGACTGTAGTGTCACCGCCAGCCACCACACTTGCTAGGTGGTAGCCTGTAGCCTTTATATCGGCCGCGGTCCGTTAGTATACGCCGCATCCGCGTGTCGCCACTATCAGTGATTGCAGGCCGAGCGCCGCCACACGGCAGGTCTAGTATAGAGAGACTCCCTAGCACTCGCCCCAGTTGTGCAGCCGACTTTGCCAATGATGGTTCACTGTCTACATACGCTCTCATTTGCAGTTTAGCATAGCCTTCAGCTATGTCATTTGCTACAACCTAGCAGGGCGCCTTATTCAGTTACTATAATTACTTCAAGGATGTATTCTGAACAGATAGTATTGTGAATTATGTACCGTCAAGAGCGACGATCATCATTAATGGATTGAAGTTAAGTATCAAACTAATTACGTCCACATTCTGAATTCTAATTCCTTGTCATGCTCCAGACATCACGTCAGTGTAGTTCTTCCCCCATCACTCCAACCTGCTTGAGCTAAAACGCGTGCATTTCGGCCTCCACTAGTAACACGGTGTTGGCTCTTCTGCCAACGCAAAATTGGCGACGAGGAGTAAAAACGGTGTTCTTAACTATACTCACATATGTCTTTGAGACTGCCCTAATTTCGTTGTGTAATGCCTTCGCCACAACCTCCAGATGTACTGTCTGAATTTTATCACTTACAGAATCAGCAGATGCAGGCATTACTGGATGCCCTGGGACAGCTCATCCAGGGTCAACGTGCAACGCAAAACGATGCCGCAGCTGCTGCCTCACCACTAACACAGCCACAACACGCAGTTGCACCGACCATCAGACCTTTTGATGCTGCACTGCAAAGCAGACGGAGTGGTCACGCCAATTTGGATTCCATCTCGCCGCCTACAGAATTCAAGGTAACGATCGGCAACCTTTTCTTTTGTCGTCCGTCAGTGTGCAAACCTACCATGTGATAGTCAAAAAATTTCCCTACATGACGTAGCAACTCTGTCCTACGAAGAAATTTTATCTGCATTAGATGCATATTTCTTACAATCAGTCAATGTAGTTGCGAAACAGTATACCTTCATTTGTACAAAACGTTCGTCAGGTCAGACTAATCGGGAGTGGGTTGCAACCTTGCAAGGCCTTACTAGGGATTGTGCTTTTGAGTGTCAATGTGGACTCCCATATTCAGATACTATGGTACGTGATGCAATTGCACAGAACGTTTCTGATGTTTGTAGAAGGGAACAGATTTTGAAACTAGTCAATCCTTCCCTTCTACAAGTGATGGACTTATTGGATCGGCAGGACACACTTGACTTTGCTCAGGAATCATTTGAAACTTCGCCAGCCATGTGTCAGGTTGACAGGCCCGCCGGGCGAGCTGCACGGAGCAGTAAACAGCCCTCACGCCCAGCCGCGCCGCTGGCATCAGACTCTCCACCACGTGTGCCGCTCCGGGAAGCAAATGCAGTGCTCAAGTCATTCCCGCGGTGCGCTACTAAACATTCACGTTAGAATTGCCCGTCAGGCCAGCCTATTTGCTTTTACTGTAATAAAAAAGGACATGTTCAGAGTGTTTGCCAGAAAAAGCTCAGGTCGGAAACTCAGAACCATTCCAGGCCCTTTGCTTCACACCGGAATCAGAAACGATCCCAGGGTACTCAGGCTCGCGAAACTTCGTCCATGGAACTTCATGTCGTTCATTGCACTCCGCCCAGTGCCACTCTCTCTAACAGTGACTGTGGTCGTTCCAGAAATAGTGTGCGTCGACATCGCCGGAACTCCCGTCAAGTCGCAAGTGATTTTGTACCAGTGTCAGTTCACGTTGCATTAGATAGTCGCTCTTGTCATCAGCAGGACAATAAACTTTTTGCAGACTTGGACATTAATGGCAAAGTGATACCATTCCAGCTCGATACTGAAGCTGCAGTTAACACTGATCAATCAGGGGCACACCTCCGTTGATTGCCGCAAATGTTAAGTTAACTAGCTATTCAGGTCAAGAGATCCCTGTGTTAGGACAGTGCAGCCTTCTTGCACCATACAATGGACAAACAAAACTTGTGTCATTTTACGTCCTTCGGTCTTCTTCTGAAGTGAACTTGTTTGGTTTCAATTCATTTCAGTTGTTTAACTTGTCTACAGTAAATCAGGTCCTATCAGTGAACCAGACTGTGCCTTCAGACAGTTTTTCTCGTCTATGTGAGTAATTTACAGACATTTTTGCACTGGACCTTGGTTGCGCTAAGAACTATAAAGCACATTAGGAACTGAAAGCAAACACGCAACCGAAATTTTTCAGAGAGTGCAACGTTCCCCACGCATTGCGTGATGAGATCGCAAAAACATTACACAATTTGGAATCACAAGGTGTAATTGAACGTGTGCAGGCTTCTCTCTGGGCATCACCCTTTGTAATTTGGCCAAAACCTTCGGGAAAATTGAGACTTTGTGGTGACTTCAAGGCAACAGTGAATCCAGAACTAGTGATTGCTTCTTTTCCTTTACCCCCCCCCCCCCCCCCCCGGAAGATCTTTTTGACAAACTGTGCCCGGGCAAATACTTTTCGAAGTTGGACTTAGCAGATGGGTACTTGCAAATACCGGTGGACGAAGAATCCCAGCGCATTTTGATGGTTAACACGCATCTTGGTTTGTATCAATTCAAACGATTGCCATTCTGATGTGCATCCGCCCCTGCATTGTTTCAGCAATATCTGTATCAGTCTCTACTGCAGCAAACTCTCTGGACGATATTGTGATCTCCGGAAAGACGGAAGAAGAACATTTAGCCAATCTCAGAACATTATTTCAGGTCTTGCGACATAAATGGTCTTCGCTTACGGAAGGACAAATGTGTGTTTTTTGCTGGTGACTTGCCATACCCAGGACATGTACTCAATGCCCAAGGCATACATCCCAGCCCCACACACCTCCGTGCCATACAAGTCTTGCCTTCACCGCAGAATTTGAAGCCGCTACAGAGTGTGCTGGGAAAAATCAATTATTATAACAGATATGCGCTGCATGCCACTTCCATGTCAGCTCCGCTTCATCGCTTACGCCGTAAAGGTGTTCCGTTCGTCTGGACGACGGAATGCGAACGCGTCTTTCGCCGGCTGATATCGGCATTGCTTTCCAGTACTTGCCTTACGCTCTTCGATCCCCAGAAGCCTCTTTTGTTGATGGTGGATGCATCGGATTTCGGGATCGATGCTGTGCTTGCACACAAAGATGGCTCGCACGATCACCCTATTGCCTTTGCGTCCAAATTGCTCTCGTCGGCGCAAAGAAATTATTCACGGATCGAGAAAGAAGCATTGGCTCTCGTATTTGGTGTTACACAGTTTCATGACTTCTTGTAGGGTCGTCACCTTAGCATAATCACAGACCACAAACCTTTGACATCGCTTTTTCATCCGAACCCTCCACGTACAGTGCAGTAATTCATTCGCTGGTCTATTTTCCTCTCGCAGTACCCCCACGATATCTTGTATCGGTCCACTGCTATGCACGGAAACGCCGATGCGTTGTCCCGTTTGCCTGTTGCTGAGGATAGGGCATTCGATTCCTCCGAACTTGCTTGCATGTTCATTGATTCGGAAACCGAAGACGTGGTCGAATCGTTTCCGATTGATTTTCGTCGTGTAGCTACAGCCACAACTGCCGACCCTGCCCTTGCAACCGTTCTGCGTTTTATTGCTACGCAATGGCCCTTGTCAAAGTCACTGATAGGGGACCAGTCGGTTCGCCGATTTATTGCTCACAAGGAGAGACTTTTTGTTCAACGTGGTGTTTTGCTGTTGCGTTCTGATAATGATCAGTCCAGGGTCGTGGTTCCGCGTTCGTTACAGTCCTCTGTCTTAAAGCTTCTCCATCAAGGACATTGGGGTATAGTGCGAACGAAACAACTTGCTCGTCAGCACTGTACTTGGTTCGGAATCGATGCCGCGATTACGAATATGTGCTCTTCTTGGATGGTGTGTGCCGAACAACAATCAGCACCACCGCGGAAATTCTGTTCATGGCCAAAAGCCACTTTCTCTTGGCAACTCTTACACATCGATTTTGCTGGTCCAATCTGGAATGCTCGATGATTGGTTGTGATAGATTCATTCAGTAATTTTCCTTTTGTTCAAATGGTTCAAATGGCTCTGAGCACTATGGGACTTAACATCTATGGTCATCAGTCCCCTAGAACTTAGAACTACTTAAACCTAACTAACCTAAGGACAGCACACAACACCCAGCCATCACGAGGCAGAGAAAACTCCTGACCCCGCCAGGAATCGAACCTGGGAACCCGGGTGTGGGAAGCGAGAACGCTACCACACGACCACGAGATGCGGGCTTCCTTTTGTTGTCCGGCTGTCTTCCACGACATCATCTGCCACCATCCACGCATTATCTGCTATCTCTTGCATTGAAGGTCTTCCACAGACAATAGTTTCCGACAATGGCGCACAATTCATGTCAGCAGGATTTCAGTCATTCTGCAAGGTCAGTGGTATTCAACATCTGACGTCCGCTCCATTTTCGCCGCAGTCAAACGGTGCCGCTGAACGATTGGTCTGGACTTTCAAGTCACAGATGTTGAAGTTGAAGGTGTCGCATTCTCGGGAGGACGCGTTGTTGTTCTTTTTGTCCTCGTATCGCTATCAGCCCCGAGATGGTCGCTCGCCAGCTGAGTTGCTCCACGGTCGCCATCGTCGAACCTTGATGTCTTTGCTACATCCGCCGCATCAGGTTCCTGTGCAGCGGCAGACACCTGCTTTTGCCCCAGGGGACGTTGTCTACTACCGCCACTATCGAGGTTCACGGCGTTGGCTCGCAGGGCACATTCTTCGCTGCCTCGGCCGCGCTATGTATCTGGTTTCGGGGGCCTCTGGTGAGATCCGCCGGCATCTCAATCAGCTGCGCCTCTGTCGTCGCACGGGATCTGCCGCTCCCCGTCTGCTTTCAGCGACGGCGTCGTCCGGTCAGCACCCTGGGGACCCATCTACTGGCTCGCCTCAGCTCCAGGTGTTACTGACGCTGCCTTCCATTTAGCCCCATGGCGACGCGCCGCCGCCGCCGCCTGTTCTCCCGCCGGCGACGCCCGCAGCGGACGCGTCGCTGCAGTCGTCGGGCGCCTCCCTGAGTCCCGCGCCGCCGATCGCTTCCCGGGACCAGTTGTCCTCCAACATGGAACTCTTGTCCGCTCCAGACCATATGTCGTCTTCGCCCGTCAGGTGCCCCGGTCCGATGGAGGTCGACCCTTCGTCCCCTCCTGTCTCTCTAAGAGCGCATACACCGCATGTTGACGTGCACCCTGGAGTAGGTTTTCAGGCGTTCCCTAGCTCCCCGCGGTCCGAATGGCTGGGTGCGGGTGGCACAGCCTCGCCTGTTTTCGGGCTCCCCATCTCGTCGCATACGCCAACATGGGGTCCTCCCCACGGCGGACGGGGCCTTATACCAGAACCGTACGCCGATTTGCGGGGGAGAAATGTTGTGTCACCGCCAGACATCACACTTGCTAGGTGGTAGCCTTTAAATCGGCCGCGGTCTAGTAGTATACGTCGGACCCGCGGGTCGCCACTATCGGTGATTGCAGACCGAGCGCCGCCACACGGCAGGTCTAGTCTAGAGAGACTCCCTAGCACTCGCCCCAGTTGTACAGACGACTTTGCTAGCGATGGTTCACTGTCTACATACGCTCACATTTGCAGAGACGACAGTTCAGCATAGCCTTCAGCTACGTCATTTGCTACGATCTAGCAAGGCGCCATATTCAGTTACTATAATTACTTCATGGATGTATTCTGAACAGATAATATTGTGAATCATGTACCGTCAAGAGCGACGTTCATCATTAATGGATTAAAGTTAAGTATCAAACTAATTACGTCCACTTTCTGAATTATAATTCCTTGTCATGTTCCAGACCTCACGTCCATACAGTGCTTCCCTCCTCACGCCAGCCTGCTTCAGCTAAAACGCGTGCATTTCGGCCTCCACTAGTAACACGGCGTTGGCTCTTCTGCCAACACAAATGAGACAAGTGTACAGTGACTTCAATTCGTTGTCAGGAACTAGAAATTAGTAGCTCAAGGGAACGAAATTTAGAGTAGAATCTCTGTGGCATAGGAATGTGTAGTGTTTAAACTCGTCTGGGTCAGAATTACAAGAAGAAAGGAATGCTTGCTGCAGTGTGATGGATGAAACTGAGTTTTGTTAACCATGGATCCACGTCAAATTATTAGCGGTGACAAGGCTGAAATTACAAGGTATTCTCAGGCAAATGTGGTTGCGGACTGGGCAGAAATGTCAATCGTAAAACTTGCAGAGTATGACGGCATGTCTCAGTCAGGTGACGTAAGTCAACGGGAGACTGTGGCAGAACGAAATGAAGGCGCTGCTGGTACGAGACGCATCATCGGTGATATTGGCGCACCAGAATCACGAACGAAACGTCACAGAATGATGGAATCCCGTTCATCTAATCTGGAAAGTGTTAGCGGTGGATCTCAGTCTGAGACTCTCATACAAGTCATGCAGGAGGCAGAGAAGAACATATAAGAGGCAGAAAGGATGAGGCAAGAGACAGAAAGGAAGAGGCCAGAAGGAGAGAAAAAGAAATGAGAGGAAGAGGAAGAAAGACACAAATTAGTCATAACAACAGTCACCGACGCTATGGATGGTACAAGGAAAGAGGTCGCAGGAATTCAAGAAAAGGTAGAGAATGTCAAGAAAATGACGGCAGATACGCGTGAGGTCGCGGACCAGGCGAAGTACAATGGCAAAACAGCGCGATTGATAGCGCAAGTGGCACGATAGAATGCATCAGTGGGCAAAGAGCAACTTAAACTGGCAAGAGAGATGTGTAAGTCAAACAAGGTACTAGCAACTCTTCAAAAGCAAGGCAAAAAATGGTTCAAGAACGCTAGAAGAAATGAGTGAGGCTGCGAAGCGAAACGAACAGACAGAAATCAAACAGGCCGAAATCTGTGCGGTTAAAGATCAGCAGACCCGAACCACCGTCCAAGAAATGGAGTTGGCTAAGGACGTTCAACATTCACAGGAGCGAGGGGGGGGGGGGGCGCAATTCCATACACAGTCTCGTCAGGTGGCGGGCAATCGAAAGCATCAGAGAAGCGAAGAAAATGTTTAGCGACTCTCCGAACCGCTGTATGAGGACACACCCCCCGCTCATGGGCGAATGCAACAAGAATATGCTCCTGCCGCGGCGGAACGTGTAATAATAATGGCTCCGTTGGTAAGAGGCAGCATGTCAGAGACCGAGCCTGAAAACAATTGCACACGTCTACGGAGGTCAGAAATGTTATTACGTGAATATGACAACATAAGGGGATACTATAACAGTGCACGAGGATCGTTGGGGGACGGATAGATGGAATCACGCACTGCAGACGAGACTACAAATTCGTACGTCGGATATATCGAACCTTTCTACAACAAACTTTTCTTGACCATCCAAAATTTTCATGTCAATCAGGAGGCAAACAACTCATTACACCCAAAGACCTCGATGGCACAGTACGGTCACGTGCTACCAGTATCTTGGCCACTGAAGTAAAACCTCCAGTTTATCTGCGGTTTCTGAGAAGAGTCGATTGCAGAACATATGTGCGGAGTTGTGGAGAGTTGTCGCTCCTACCTAGAATTTAAGGACGCATTCCTTAGTACATATTGGTCGCAAAACGCATAAGAGATGATAAAACAGAAGATCATGTCAGGAAACGACTTAGAAGCGTCAGGATTCCGCAGTCCTGTAAAATTCTCCGAATCTCTGGTCAAGAAGAACCGATTATTGCATCAATCGTACAGCCCCAATGAAATTATAAGTCTGATACATTAAACTACCTTTACTTTACCAGCAACTGCTCATCGGTAGATGCAGAGATTCAATGAAGCTTTCAGGAGAGCATTGTGCGAACTTGAGTACGTGAATGAAATTCACAAACTGCGGGAAAGAAGCAGAAATAATGACCGTAACTGGCTAGATTATCAGGAGAGGAATGAAGATAGACGAAACTGGGGACAAATCGATCAAATTGAAACCATAATTCAAACTTGAATTGGAATAAACAGCCATCATGGGAAAATAGAAGACAAGGAAATTTTAATTATAACAACAACAACTAGAGACGAAACGGAAACTGGAGAATGCAACAGAACTCGAACCAGGCTCAACGGAATTCCAGGCCACAACAGCAAAGCAATAGCAGTTCAAACAGTGGTCAAGGTCAATGGAATAACCAACGTAGCGAATATGTGAATATGATGCCACCTAACCAATTACAGGGGTCATGCAGAGAAGATTCAGGCAGGAATTGACACACCGCCGCTGTGGTCTCAGCTCAAAACAAAGCCGCAGAAACTATCGGATCGGCCGATGTTAACCTGTTAGAGTACTAAGGTACGAGAGAACTGCAACCGGAAGAGAAGGTGCAGTATGTAAATAGTCTCCATGGATGCACTGTTTTATATAATTTGATGTTTATGTTGTATTTCTTAGTGTATTTTTTATTTCTTCTATTTCGGTCG
The DNA here is from genome assembly GCF_023864345.2 of Schistocerca serialis cubense. NCBI lineage: Eukaryota > Metazoa > Arthropoda > Insecta > Orthoptera > Acrididae > Schistocerca > Schistocerca serialis. Next base: position 222,129,596 of record NC_064642.1, read on the forward strand.
GTGTGATTTTGTTTGTGTGTTATTTCCATTAGTCTTCAGCATTAGTCCTTATAGAACGTGGTCAAATGAGTTGTGTGTTTGTGACACCTTGACTTCAACATTCACTGGCAGGTGGCACATTGAATTAAAATTGGTTCAAATGGCTCTGAGCACTATGGGACTTAACATCTGTGGTCATCAGTCCCCTAGAACTTAGAACTACGAGTACTTAAACCTAACTAACCTAAGGACAGCACTTAACACCCAGTCATCACGAGGCAGAGAAAATCCCTGACCCCGCCGGGAATCGAACCCGGGAACCTGGGCGTGGGAAGCGAGAACGCTACCGCACGACCACGAGCTGCAATTAAAATTTCGTTGCATGTTATGTCATCACCAGTTGGAACTATGTAGCACCCCGAACCAGGCACGTTTCAATACTGAGTACCCTAAAACAACTGACTACTGCTATTATTTCTGTGGACCTCACAATTGTCCAGTTTCTGCAACTGAGCATCATACTCCGTCCTAGCATTCTCGTAGAAAAGAATTCACAACTATCATCATGGTCGATGAAATTGTTTCTCTTTACTTTCCTTGGTTTCTTGTAAACTGCTAAAGGGAAGCATGTACATCACTTTATGCTGTTTCGTGGTGTCGAGACGGTAATTCGTGCAATAGAGCATGTGCGTCTCGATTTTCGGATGTGTTTCGTATGGCGTTAGCGGTCCTCGCTTTGAGTGCGTGTCGTTAAGCTATCGCCTGTCGTGCGATGTAGCCTGTCTCGTGATGGAATTTTACCAGCGCCATGGGCGAAACATTGTGTCTAGGGAATTAGCGCGGACAAGTCCAAGTCACGGTAGAGTGGCGAACCCCAGACCCAAAAATAATAAGCAGAAACGATGGACCATGGAAGAGACTTAAATTATATGCCAGACATCGAAAAATAAAAGAGGAGTATACAAGAAATAAAATGCATGAAATTTCGCTTCGGTGGTATTAGCAAAAGCATAGGGTAATACAATAAGCTAGTATTTATTATTGGGAGTAATCTGCGCGGCTGGTGCAGGTACAAGAGTAGCGGCAGCGCAAAATTAGAGTGCATGACTTGAGTTCAACTGACAAAAAACTAACAAAGACATGTGCACACTCAAACAGAGACACCACATAATTTACGTCCATACAACGTTAACATGGCCCTGCAGTCATTAAATTTATTTTTCGATTTGCATCCTTAGTATTCATACAAAAAGGAGAAAAATAAATACTAAGAATAAACTTTTCACTCTTCAGTATTTATTTCTGGAAATCGATAATATCGATATAATGACATATGTGGGAGAAAATAGCACTTGACCACACTTGAAGACTGTGCATACTTCAGAATCAACACGTCACACTTGATGTCACAGCTCACGCCAGCCACCGAGGGAGAACTGTAATGAGTGAGCTGTGGCAGCCTAGGTGTGGGGGACTGGACTGAACCGGTCTGCCAGCTAACGCACATACGTCATGCAACCCGGTCGTCTACTAGTGGAAGCGAAAAATCACATGCCAGCAAAGACAGCAGGACATCAAATCGCACCTGCCGCAACACCATCGCAGCCGATGATCTGCAAGGCTGCTAATCAAGGGGCAATAGAGTCGTGTGGCACCACAGTCTACACGCCTGATGAGCATAACCGACTCAGCAGGGTGACGAGGGTAACGTGTCACATCAACAAGAGGCGAGCTAATCTGATGTCCCGCGCGGGCGGCTGTGCTTTCAAATGCACAGATGAACGGGAAGAACAGGGCTGTCCCGCGTCCCACTAACAATGAATGGATTTCTACGCAAGCAGGTGGATTGCACGTCAAATGCAAAATTGTCATACCAGTCGATGATGGCCAACTGCCGCCTGGCCAGCATGACGGCAAGGGTCCAGCTGCCGTCTAGAGGCTGACCAAGATGCCGGTTGCTGCCCGGTTGTGAGATGCTGCCTTGAGGCGAGAGGGAACGCCAGAGACATCTGCCACCAGTTCTGCCACATCATGCGCTGAGTGAGAGGCCATTCTACTCTGGTGAAAATATCTGTTCCTCAGTGCTACCAGCCACAGTTTGTTTGTGTGAATTAGTGTCATGTTCTCAATTCGTGTAACAATTTCAACCGTAAATTTGTCTTCTCATGACCCTCGTGGAGAGAGCGATAGCCTACCTTTCTGTAATGTCATTACGTAATATCAACACCACTCGCCATCAGAATTAAACAATGAAGTGACACTGAGGTCACAACAATAACATGGAAATGCACATATTGTAACACCCCACCCGTCTCTTAGCTGGTATTGGCGTGTGTTCACACCAACTAATTGACTAACACATCAACAGAGAGTGCAAAACTGCCACAATATCGGATAACGCAAAAAAGTAATATGGCCCTGTGACTCCTGATTAAACTGATGTGGCAGTATTGACATTAATTTATTCAGAATTGATCACTTTTAATTAAAAAGGGGTACACACTGATGTTATATTCAGCTATTGAACGCCAGATGCAAATGTTGAACATCAAATTAATTAAGAAAGTGACTTGTGATTTCAACTACTTGATTGAAAACAGATGCAGTCGATTAGTACAAATTTATTTTAACTCTCGACCTCCATTCATCACATTACAAGACTCTCCTATCAGGCAGTGATAATAAATTGCGTTTGCGTGAAGTAAAGCGCGATAACTCAAAAGTAATTCCTATCGACTGACCCAGGCGCAATGCGAAGTGCGAGAAGAATTCTACAATACATGGCCCATGAAACCATCATCCAAACGTTGCCGACGTGATCCAACAAATTCATCAGTGGCCGGAGCGGGCACAATATCACCGAATACAGCGTGGCGGAGCGGCGTCGTGGTGTGGACGTCGGCTGACCTCATGGTGCTGCAAGGCTGCGCTCGTCTATTCACTCCTAGCTATCTTGCTCAGTCCATAGCTGAACCAAAAACTTTCTGTCTCCAAACTCAATCGTTCCATTTGCTGAGTCCTAAACTGCAAAGATGCACACTCTTTCTCAGGCAAGCTGAGTAAAGAACACCACGTCCACACTCTAGGCAAGCTGGGAACGGGAGACCTCTACGGGGACTTCTCCCAGTCTGCTCTTCGCCTCGGTTTCCCGTCAAGCAAAATCACTTACGCCAATTGCAGCACAAGTCACATTAATTATGTGTCGCTAGCCAGCGCCGACCAATGCCTGCTCTGGGAAGTGAACAAATTCCAACAAAATTTCCCTTCCTCTCAACTTCTCCTATTTAGCTCCTCCCAGGCCACCCATCAAGGTTAGCGTCTGCACAAACACCAATTTTTCCGGAATTCTGACTCCCAGGAGAGTACTTCAACTTCCTCGCTCCTACGTTCCAATTGGAGGCCAGCGTATTTCATTCTGTCGCTCTTCACCTGATTTACTTCAGACTCTGTGGACTGTGAATTCAGCGTGAATTTGCTATAGTCACGAACACGAATATTTTGACCTCTGTTGACCACTCCACCATAGCTTTGCATGGCTTTCTCGCATGTTTCCCTGAAAACGGGACGACGGACATTTATCAACAGGCGTACAAGTTCTTCGTCTGCTTCCTGGTACACCAGCTTGGGGTCAGGGTCAATCACCCATGCTGTCACTCATCTTAAGGCGGCTGGACGCCGCGCCACATTACTGCTTTCTCAGAGCTTGAGCCGCCCTAAACTGCCTATTGTCGCTTCCCTTCGCTGTTCCCCAGCTGGCCACGGTCAACTTTAAATACATCCCTGGGGTAAACTAGCGTCCTGTAAATTGACTCATTTCCACAAAGTTTTCATGTCGTGTGAATTACTTTAAAATCATCACCCAATATTAATTATTCCAATACGTCCATACTATAATACTGTACGCTCTAGAAGATGCATTGTGCCTTGTCAGTCATTTTGTTCAGCCCTACTGTTCGCTCAACGTGAGTTAGGTGATCTTAAATGACTTCATGTAAGGGGCATGGTTCTTGCCATCTTACATAGCCCCTCTCTTCAAATCAGTTTTGTAGTACAGGAGATGACTCATATGGTGTTACCACCTGTGGTCCAAAATTAATATCTCCATAACTGGTATTTTTAATCCGTTCGCATGCGTAGTTACGGGCGACTTATTACCACTGCCTCCTCTCTGATGCAGAATCCCACTCATTCCTAGGGTACCTGCCTTCAGTGACTGGATTTACTGTTAAAGACGTGGTCATTATTTAGTCTAATTTACTTTTGTCTCTGCCGATTCCTGAGACAATTATTGGTGAGAGTACTCGAAAGAAAACTACAATTATATTAGAAGGACACACGTCGCAAAGGGCAAATACACATGGTTAAGCACCTCTGTGCTTGTCATTTGAATGGCAAGACCCGCAATTATAGTTTAAGGTCTATTCACTCTCAGTTATCCATCCCTACTCGACTTAAATTACTAATAACATACATGAACAATATTCGTGTATCATTTTGTGAAGTTGATAGTGGTTGCTCTCATTCAATTATATGTGAACGCCCATTTGATATTTTATAAATAAAGGTTTTTTTGTGTCTCACTGGCTCTGGACGTTCATATTGTGCATGGTGTGCCATCTTTACACAATTCAACAATGTCTGGCCCAGTCCAGTGTCTGGGATTTTGTACACACATGTACCTTTTTTTTATACATATTTATAAAACACAACCAAAATAACAAGAATCACTGCGCATTGAGCAACCACTGTTGTGTATTTGTAACAAGGTATAAGTATGAAATCTTATTCTAACACAAAGAGACGTGGCATGAGAAATGTATGACGTTTTAACGAATGGCACATTTATAACATCATAACCTTCTTATAACATAATTCATAAACAGAACAAATGAGTACTTTACGTTTTTTGAGGTGCATGTTATTCATTTGAATCCATACTGCCACACTCACAAACACGGCACAAGTTTCTTGCAGGAACGGAAGTGACATTATGTCTGACTAGGAAGTTGAGGGATGGTTAACGGCTGAGAAGAGAGCAATGTCGATTACCGAGATGGCGCCACAGGCACCCGCATCTTCTTCAGGGAGGATGGCTCTCACTTAAGAGTTCGTTGTTGACATCTTGTCCGACAGGCACAAGATCCCATCGGTGCATCTATGATCGGTGACCTCTCGCGGCTCAGCCACAGGCCATTGCTCGTTCTATACACGTTTTAGGGCAAGGGAGGGACCGTGATCAGACAAGAGCCTATTTTTAGCTCAGGCCTTCAAAGTTGGTGTCATTAGGCACAAAACGTTATCTGGGCTGTCGCTCCATCTGACGTGGCGAGCAACAAATATAGAAACCTGCTTGGACCTCTTCATTGCTGCCCCATATCCGTACCGTTTACAGAGACCAGGACCGACCTCTTTGTCGTACACAGAGGTGCTGGATGTTACCTCTCCTTGGCTGCTGAACTGACCACCGTCCCCGTCGATTCAGGGCGTGGTCCGCCTGCCTTCACCATCATCAGCTGTGTGCTCCCCTCATTGCTGTCGTCCTCGTTCCTTGTCAGCTCGTCGTAGCTTTAACTCCCTCTTGCTCAGTTACGCCACCTTAACACACTAAGACAACTAATTTTAGTACATGGAAAGTGCTCATGTTTAACCATCAGTACCATACATTTTTTTAAGACAATGAACTGGTTTCATTACAAAAGGAATAATTTTACTTGTTCGTAAATGAACTTCATGATCAATTAAAATAGAAATGTAACACAACTTTTTTTATACATAAACATAAAAATGTACAAGACAACTTCCTTCACAGTCGTTCACACACACATACAATCAAGGGATAGGGAGGCAGTATTATCTGGACAGGATCCCATCACCATTTCTAACTACAAATTCCTACGACTAACAAGGTGTTGGCCAACCCGACTACATATCTACTATTTATTACTTATTATCTCTAATCTTGTTTTTTCTTCTGGATTCCCTATGTGGCAGACGTCCCTCTTATTGTGCCTGCGAACATGTATAAAACACAACAAACTTAGACATGTATCAGTCTTACCAAGATTTTTGATGGAAGTTTGGATAGCGTCCTTTATCGTGTTCTATTGCGACACTTCTTCTCTCCTCTATTTTCTTCCCGTTTTCTCCTTTTGTCACGAATGGTTTTATAAGGCTTGTGAACATGTTTCGGTTAGCAATGTCATAATGGCACAACACAAATATACCTCACTGCTCACACTCGCAGTTGTTACACTATATTGGTATCAACAAGTATTTATGGCGTATTAATGCTGCTGTTTGCTCTGTAGATGATTACATCCGGTTCTTTTTAACATGCACTGGGTGCGCTAATTCACGCAACTGCGCATAGCTGTCCACCTCTTACGTATTCAGGGTCATACGAGATGCGTCGGTGCGTCCTCGTAACGGCCTACGGGACTGGCCACCATAAATATGTTCTCCAATGACGGAGATACAATTACGGGGAACTTTTCTGTAATTTACAGAGTTTCTAATCTTTCTTTTTCTAGGGGTACGCCCAGAAATATTTGTTTTCTATTCCTTAATCGTGTGTTTTTACAAAATAATCTAGTGCACTTCACGTTCACAACCTCGAGAGGCGAGATATCATTATTAATAATAAAAAACGCAAAATATCAGCACATATAAACCACACATTCTACCGGTAAAATCAGTACATACACAAACAAACAAGGCACTTTAGAAAAAAATCCTTATTCTAAACCCGTATTTACTACGTCCGCGCTATGGTCTAGTAATTCATAATCCTGCCCGTTAATGTGGGATGGACCAGGCTTCGGAGGGAGGACTTCGACCTCTTCCTGGTTGTTATTTTGGTAACCATTATTACTGTTCCTTCCCGATTGCTGGTTACCGCCCCAAGTCCTTTGTAATTTATTATGTTGCACCGGAGAGTGTTGCCCTTCTTCCGTGTACCTTCTTTTCGAGTTTCCATTACTCTTATCTTGATTGTGGCCGTTGTAGTTCGGCACTGGCCTACTATCCCACTGAGGTACATTATTGCGACGGTTGTAATTTTGTTCACGCTGTCGGTGTTTCTCCCGCGCCTGTTCCTCTTGAAATGCGAATTCCACTTCGCGCAAAATGCCCTTAAATACCTCAGTATCACTGCCACAACGCCCGGCAAGTAATTGTTGGTACGAGATGGGAAGTTTCATGTAGCATAACCTGATGATTTCCGCACCGCTACATGGGTTGTCTAGGTGCTGGTTCCTTTATGTCTTATTTTCAAAAAATTTGACCGGACTCCGGTACCCTGCCCCTTCCATATCTCTGGAGATCATAATTTCTTATTTGATCTTTTCTTGGGTTTCTTTAGACCAATACTTGCCCAAGAAGGTACTTCTGTATTCTTCAAACGAGACGCTCGTCTTCGCTACATTTCTCATGTACTCAGCGGTCGCCCCTCCACATGGGAGCACACAAAATCCAGCTGGTACATCAATGACCAGTGTGGGGGCAAAGATAACTCGAATTGTCCCATAAACGTTTTTGGATGCATGCTATTACCTTCGCCCATGTAGTGATGGAACTTTCGGACTGATACAAAATGCTTGTAGTCAAACCGGTCATCATTCCAGTTATTTCGCCCGTTCTTACGATTCGTATGAACTTCGGGACGTGGACTAATTCGTTCCGACACGCTATCGTCATCTCTCCCCTTCTGTATGTTCGACAGATGTTCGGTACATCAAATCAGCCGACAGCAATTGTGCTCACTGGACAGCTGCGCGCTGTCCGTGTTTACCTCGGTCGTTGCCTCAGAGCTGTGAATCAAGGCGTGGCTCCCGTCGCTTACAGTGTCAACTTTGTCACACCGTGAAGCGGTTATCTGTGTTCCGGCAAGTGACGGTTCAGTCGACGCAGTAATTACACCCTTCTTCTTTCCTAATGTCTCTGTAATGAGACGTTTTATCTCGTCCTCTAAATTTCTTTTTAATATCGCCGCCTCCTCTTTCAACATCTCGTTAGGCCCTATGTCCGGTTGCTCTTGTTGCTTTTCTTCAACACATTTTATCCGACTTTGTAGCATTGATAACATGACCTTTCCTACTTTTGCCGTGCTTTGCGTGGAGTTCCGAGTTTCTCTCGCTATTTTCCTTGCACATTTCGCAATTAATTTGGCTTCAGTTGCCGTTCGTTTGATGATGGCAATCTCTTTCTCTATTTTGACCCCGAGATTCTTTACCTCCTCTTTTACTTGCTCTTTCAACTCCGAATTCGCCTTTTTAATTTCGGCAGTAAGGTTGGCGCTCTGCTCTAAGTTCACCGTTTGCATCTGTTGCAACACGTCCATAATATTTTTGAGAGTATCCGTATTTTGATCCTCGTTCTTTTGTGGTTGAAATTGCGACTCTTCTCCTCTGTTCTGAGGAACCCTTCGATATCGAGACAAGTACCGTCTCTGCGCCCCCGTCGGATCACTTCTCAATGAATCGTTTGATAATGGTCGGACACCGTTTTGTTCAAACACACTCTGGCTTCTTAGGCTGGACCTTCCATACTTATGGATTACTCCTGTACTCCCTGCGTCCCCCGAGCCCTCAGTATCACTGCCTGAATCAACGTCTTTGCTATTCAGCGGACTAAACCAGTCGTGAGACGCTGTTTCAGTAAGTTGCAGCTCGCGTTCGTCACGCTCATCGGTAGAGCTTTCCCTACTATCAACCATGTTCTGATTATTTTCTGCCGTTGTCTTGGCTTTTCCCCTCGTTATCATTTGCACTTTTATGTTACACGAAAACTCAAAACCCAGGCACCCCCTACACTCAATAATTAGATAACACAAAACATATATCAGGACACAAATTGATACACTGGGTGTGAGCAATGACCCGACAAACAGTTCATAAAGAATTCCCCCAAAAAGGCTACTACCAATGATTGTGTTCTGTGTGCTCAGGATCGGCTGATTACGGCACTGCACATCATAAGTACTCCAACAACTCACAAATACAATGCAGAGGCACCTATAAATGTCATTTTGTAAGGGCAGCACATGAAGAAGACAATGTAACTTATTGTATCTAATGCTACCCGTTTTTTCAATTAAAAATGGCTAAGCAATGGATCACAAGGAAAAATTTCCCTTTTTTAAGACTACTTCCTAGCAAATCCTGAAGTATCGTATCCTGGCTTGGGTCAGCCATATGTAACACCCCACCCGTCACTTGGCTGGTATTGGCGTGTGTTCACACCAACTAATTGACTAACGCATCAACAGAGAGTGCAAAACTGCTGCAATATCGGATAACGCAAAAAAGTAATATGGCCCTGTGACTCCTGATTAAACTGATGTGGCAGTGTTGACATTAATTTATTCAGAATTAATCACTTCTAATTAAAAAGGGGGAGCAAATTGATGCTATATTCAGCTATTGAACACCAGATGCAAACGTTGAACACCAAATTAATTAAGAAAGTGACTTGGGATATCAACTACTTGATTGAAAACAGATGCAGTCGATTAGTACAAATTTATTTTAACTTCCGACCTTCAATCATCAGATTACAAGACTCTCCTAGCAGGCAGTGGTAATAAATTGCGTTTGCGTGGAGTAAAGCGCGGTAACTCAGAATTAATTCCTATCGACTGACCCAGGCGTAATGCGAAGTGCGAGAAGAATTCTACAATACATGGCCCATGAAACCCTAATGCAAACGTTGCTGACGTGATCCAACAAATTAATCAGTTGCCAGAGCGGGCACAATATCACCGAATACAGCGTGGTGGAGCGGCGTCGTAGTGTGCACTTCGGCCGACCTCATGGTGCTGCAAGGCTGCGCACATCTATTCACTCCTAGCTATCTTGCTCAGTCCATAGCTGAACCTTAAACTTTCTGGCTCCAAGCTCAATCGTTCCATTTGTTAAGTCCTAAACTGCAGAGATGCTCACTCTTTCTCAGGCAAGCTGAGTAAAGAACACCACGTCCACACTCTAGGCAAGCTGGGAACAGAAGACCTCTATGGGGACTTCCCCCAGTCTGCTCTTCACCTCGGTTTCCCCTCAAGCAAAATCGCTTACGCCAATTGCAGCACAAGTCGCATTAATTATGCGTCACTACCCAGCGCCGACCAATGCCTGCTCTGGAAAGTGAACAAATTCCAACAAAATTTCCGTTCGTCTCAACTTCTATTTAGCTCCTCCCAGGCCACCCATCAAGGTTAGCGTCTGCACAAACACCAATTTTTCCGGAATTCTGACTCCCAGGAGAGTACTTCAAATTCCTCAGCCCTACGTTCCCATCGGAGGCTGGCGTATTTCATTCTGTTGCTCTTCACCTGATTTACTTCAGACTCTGTGGACTGTGAATTCAGCGTGAATTTGCTGTAGTCCCGAACACGAATATTTTGACCTCTGTTGACCACTCCACCATAGCTTTGCATGGCTTTCTCGCATGTTTCCCTGAAAACGGGATGACGGACATTTATCAACAGGCATACAAGTTCTCCGTCTGCTTCCTGGTACACCAGCATGGGGTCAGGGTCAATCACCCATGCTGTCACTCATCTTAAGGTGGCTGGACGCCACGCCACGTTACCGCTTTCTCAGAGCTTGAGCCGCCCTAAGCTGCCTATTGTCGCTTCCCTTCACTGTTCCCCAGCCGGCCACAGTCATCTCTAAATACTTCCCTGGGGTAAACTAGCGTCCAGTAAATCGACTCATTTCCACAAAGTTTTCATGCCATGTGAACTACTTTAAAACCATCACCCGACATTAATTACTCCAATATGTACATACTATACTTTCTAGAAGATGCATTGTGCCTTGTCAGTCATTTTGTTCAGCCCTACTGTTCGCTCAACGTGAGTTAGGTGATCTTTAATGACTTCATGTAAGGGGTATGGTTCTTGCCATCTTACAATATACAATAATTAAATGTGACAATTATTTCTAGATGCAAGAAATGCGAATCTACTATACCCTGTGCACCGCATTAAACATGGGAAAAAGAGACTTCAGTAGGCAATATAGTATACTATCTGACGGTCACAGAACTTGTCACCAATCAAAAATTCGGTGGAAGGAAAGTCAAATTGAATGACTACGCTAGGCAGTACGATCTGATGGTCACAGAAGGTGTCATCAGTCCGAGATCCGGGCAGGGTCGCCTCGATGAAAGTTAACACTGTTGGGACTTTCTAAAGGAATTGTGATTGCATGCAAATTTTAGGTGTTCTAACATCATTTGTTAATTCTAAGAGTATAATGGATAAGGATCCTGGGTGGCAGAAATCAGTCACATTCTCTGGACCTAAAAATGTGAATAACGCAACCTTATTTGATCTGACGCTGAGCAGACTTATATTGGTTAAATCTGTTGTATTTTCACTACGTTGGTGCAGCTGAGAGCAAGTGTCGATTAAGTTCTGTATGTCATGACAGCGCCCGTGCGGCAGTACATTACCCTGTTTGCTTTGTGCGGTGATGTAACTTGCAACTGGTGAGATGGGTGCGGTGGAGATGAGATCTGAGGCAGCACCACTGAATCGATCGCGGCTATGAATGAAATACAAAAATCTCACGGTCTAGTGATTAAACAAACGGATCGCAATTTACTCTCAACCAGAGAGCTGAAGTCACAGTTGATTTAAGTGTGTGACACATCCATTTACTGGTCATACCAAGGACCATTTACACTCACAGACACGACAAAGCGCACAAGGATATCAAACGTCACCACTGGTAAACCGAAAACGGATAAGAAATAGCCTGACAACATTTGAACTCACACTGTTGGTACAGCGAGAACTTCACCTCAGGCTCACAGGCTCATCAGTCTATACTACTTGCAAGTGAAGTCAGTGTCAGGATATGTCCCAAGCAGCAACCACACATGTCAGAACATCAACCAGAAGACTCCTTCCAGACCAACCTCGAGCACCCGACTGCCTCGTACCATTCCAGAAAAAAAATTCCGTATTTCCGTAAAATGTTAGGTCAACACTACCTCCACCACATCTTGAGCCAATCATAGGGCTCTCCCATCCCACATGATACCACAAACCCTTATCAAACCAGGGCAAGAGTTAAGAAACTTGAGTCTCTGGAAAAAAAAGAAACCGCAAATTACTGACTTTTTTAAAGATTTCGAGGAGTGGGATTTTGTCCGAATTGGTGTAACTTTCCACACCAACAACCAAACAGAGACAATCTTAAAGATTTTTATGTAAATTGCCTGTCCCTTGGAGCTTGTGAGTCCTAGGTATGAGGTGTAATAAAAATGATATCCGTAAACAATTCTCAGAGGCCGGAGTTTCTTATACAACAGAGGCGGCTGATGAAAGTGGTTAACAGGCCTATTTGCAGTATCAGCGAACACGAAAACTGAATTGTTACTATGTGTGGCTTTGTAAACGATTCCAGGTTAATGACTCCACTGTGGAGACACGATCCTGCAGTTCATCGCTCCCAGCTCTGCCCTCCGCTGGTGACGCTGCACATAGCTCAGCATTGTTTTGCTGGAGACCTGTCTCGACGAGGGGCTGCCCTGTCTGCCCTGTACGGCTTTGTGTCCATTCGGTAAGATTTGCTGAGGGATGGGATCGCTGCCAATTGCTTCCAACTCACAACATGCAATTTATAGGAGCTAACAACCATAAAAATAGTTCATGCTTTTAGCGCCCTACCAGCCTCCATCATCTTCTCAGGTCATTAACTTTCTAGAGACTCGCTCAAGGTGCTGCAGACTAATAAAATCTTTAATAATTTCCTGTATGCGGAAAATAGGTGAGAGAATAACTTGTCCTCTCTCAAGGTATTCTGTTATATGGTCTGCAAATGTCTAGCCCAAGCAATTGAAATGGCTTTGATGTCTCTGCTAACCTCTCTGTACAGCGGTCCACCAACCATCTAATCCAAAATATAGCCAACTACTTCATCAGAAGTGTCTGCTGGTGGAACTGTGTCCCTATATTTTAGGTAAAGCACTTGCCTTAGGGTGTCCATCCACTTAACTCCTATTGTTTAGTTGACTATATATGCATTTGTGTTGGCGAAGGAACCACTGCCTCAAGATGGTCAGCTACCATGGCGAGCTCATGCCACACTGGAAGGGTGGTAGCCTGCAAAGAAGGGTGAGGTGGCAGGAGCTGGCCATCTGAAAAAGCAATCTGGAACGTTTACCAGAATTTCGTTGTTATACCAGAGGGGCGCTGTCTTTCAGAGAAATATGTTTAACAGATTGTGAAGGGCATTCTCTTCTTACCATCTGTCTATCTGTGACTGATTTCCACAGACTACAGACAGGATACCAGTGCCACCAGGAAGATCTCTTTGTGGATAACCAGCTGCAAGATAGAACAGGCCTCTACCCCTGTCTATGTTGAGGAGAGGGATGGAGAGAGGGAGGTACGGCTGGAGAGTGGAAGGAAGGTAAAACTGCCTCCAAGTTGGTTGGTTCATGAGTGCCCATTGAGGAGAACACACGTTCAATTACTGCCCCGTCTGCAGTCTTTCGGGACGACGATTTTCCCAAGTTCATGTGTTGCATTATGACCTACTTATTACAAGTGTTGGCTTTTCCACAACAATTTCGAAGTGTAATTAGAACATTGACTATATTTCACACCACTTGTATTAGTACGTATTGGCTTCGATTGGGGGATGGGACTCGGATCCATGTGTAAGCTGAAAAAAACACATGAAGTTATCCGTGGTAGGAGTGGGCTTTGTTGGGGTTATTAATTGATCAATGAAATTAATTTTCATATCAGTTTGATATCAAAAGTGCCCCAGCACTGCCAGTACTCCAGTACTTACGAGTCCCAGAGCTCGATACAGAAAAGTAAAAGACACAACGCAAAAGTTCTCTAACCAACACAGAAGCACAATTTGCGAAAATGCAACATGTCTCGGTTGATGTGTGAGCGGACGTGTGTGACTCAGTAAAGCCCCAGAGTTCGACTATCCCCAAAATTTACTTTATAGCCCTTGGAGAGCCATGAACACCTTACGATTGCAAATGAATACATGTCATACCCATTTATGGAAATGGAAACTGCAAATGGTCTAACAGAACTTCTTCTCCTTCATCTTCTTCTTCTTCTTCTTCGATTCCAGGTTTAAGAAATATGCCTGCTCCGACTTCACACTTCCAAGACCACATTTTTCTCCATGGTCCGTCTCTTTTTGTAATGCCTTGATGTCTTGTACATGTTTACTGTGACTATAATTCTGTTTCCGTCAATACATGAAGATGTTGGTCAATTTCTCCGTATATTCGTCCTGTTTATCGTTTAACACAAACATTCATATATCTTTTCGTATTCCCTTTACTTGAAGCATTGTTCATTGAGCAATCTTTGACCACTCTAAAAAATTTAATTTTAGCCGGTTGGATGCTGATTTCGTCTTCACTTTTTTCTATCCAAGATTCGCTACCATAGAGCGAGAAAGACACGCCCATTGTTCCATCAGACTTTGTTTTAAGGGTATCCTCATCCTGTTCCCTAAGGTTTTATTTCAAATTTGTTGATTTCATTCTGTACATCATTTTCGCTATTTAAATTGATAGCTCGCTCTAGTATCTAAAACAGGAGACTTGTTCCAGCATCTTGTCTTCAGTAACAATTTTTGACTGTTTGGGTGTGTCCCGTACTGTGCCATATTCTTAGTTTTAATGGGAGATATTTCCAGAGAGCAGCATTCTCTTAGTAGTTCATATATTCTACAAAACGAATATTGTAATTTTGCTACGTTATTCTTTATTACGGTAGATCGTCTGCATATAGCATAGCGTTCTGATCATACTTTCTTTTCCGTTGTATACCTTCATGTACTTCAATCTTCTGTTTTCATATCAAGTACTTGATATAGATGTTGGTTACAAGTTGCACCCTTGCCTGACTCCTTGGTTTACTATTTATCTCTTCTGCCATCGAGCTGCTTCTGTTTATGATTATTTTCCAAGTTCGATAGAAGTCCTTGATTTTCGGTATAAGTTGTATGGCATAAACTCTTTGTCCCGTAATTGTTCGCTATCTGTCTCTAATGATCGAATCAAAACGTTTCTCGAAGGAAATAAAACCAATACGTGTTTCTGTACTGACTTCGCGTCATATTCTACAAGGTCTTTTAATGTTTAAAATATGCTTCTTAATTCCTCTTTCTTCTTTCCCAAGGAAAATACCTTCTGTTGCTCTCGAGCGAGTGTCAGATGTTTTTGAGTCTATTTTATAAACAGCATTAAAAAGAGTCATAGCTGTATAGCTGCCACATATGCTTCTTAATCCACTTTTAAAAATGAAAATCACCTCTGCAGCCTTCCTCAACTGGGACTTCAAATCTTCGGCAGTATTAACTGAAAGCGTAAAAGATTTAATTCACACGTCGTTCCTCCGTAAGTTACATAATTACTCCGTCTGACCCGCCCGTTTTACGATATTTTAGGCTTTTCAAAACCTGTTGGATGTCATCTAATGTTACTGAGTCAATTAACTTAATGTATTAATATTTGATGCAGTAGTTCCATTATACCACAATTATTTGTTGTGTTTCATCCATTCATGTTTATTGATTACATTAATTCTAGTGTGGTCTCTTTCCGATTCATTTAAGTTTTCAGTATTTCATATTAAAAAGTCTGCCTTCCATGTTTGTCATATTCAGTGTTTGTAATCAATATATGACAAGAGTCTTGGTTTGATTTCCTTATTACTTGATTAGCGTGATTTCGCTTATTTATGTACTGCTGCTTCGCTTCTTCTTTTCAGTTTTGCAGCAGAAGCACATATGACTATAGTTTTTCTTTCACTGCCTCCTGTTTCCCAGAGTTCCATATCCTCAAGCCCTGCTTCCGACTGCTTCGAGTGCTGCTTCATGTTATCCCACTCAGTCCTTATATTATCATGTATCGGAGTTTTTAATAGATACTATTGTAGTCTATATTAGTAAAGTTATCTGATACTTTCGTCCTGTAATAAGTGTACTTTGACTGCATCATCTGAAGAAGTGGGTTCCGTTTAACCGAATTTCTTCCGTTTAGTTTTCAGTGTTGTTGATCCTTCTACGAGGAATTTATCTGAATATATATATATATATATATATATATATATATATATATATATATATTTCACTGTAGTCTCTTCTATCATGTTGTTGATTTCTCGGTCCTGGATTTACAGTCATGCACTATATTTTGAATTTTAAGCCTCCAAACGACCACGTGTAGTTACGTATAAACTATTTCCTGACAAATGAGTTGCATACTTTTAATCGATCATACATCACAAACTCCCTTAGTGATTGTCCTTTATTATCATCTTGTGTTGCCCAAAAGTGATACCTATAGCCGGCATAGATCGGCTACCAAAGCTTTCATTTAGACCCTCAAATATCTTAACACGATATTTCTTTTTCTAACTTCTTTCCACAGGAAAACGTACAATGTCTCTCTACTTCCACCTAAGACCGACAGGTATCCTCCCTCTATTTTAAATTTGCATGTGGCAGTTGTTCATCACTCTTTCTTGTCATCAGTCTGCTGATTGGTTTGTCGCAGGCTTGCCACGAATTCCTCTCCTGAGCCTATCTTTCCGTGTCAGAGCAAAAATTGCAACATACGTCCTCTATTATTTGCTGTAATTATTCTCATATCTGGTTTTCTCTACTGTTTTTACTCGCTACAGCGCCCTTTCATACCACGGTAGTTATCCCCTGATGTCTTAGCGGATATCCTATCAGCCTGATCGTTTTTCATGTCAAGGTTTCATACATATTCCTTTTCTCGCCGATTGTGCAGGGATCATCCTAAATTTTACATATCATTCCACCTAATTCTCAACATTCATCTGTATCACAACATGCTTCGATCCTCTTCTGTTCCGATTTTCCCACAGTTCATGTTCCACTTTCGTACAATTCTGTGCTCCAACAAACATTCTCAAAAATTCCTTCCTCAAACTGAGGCCAGTATAGTAGACTTCCCTTGGCCAGGAATGCCCTTTCTGCTAGAGCTAGTCGGCTTCCTACGTTCTCCTTTCTCCTTCCATCATGGGTTGTTTTGCTGCCTAGGTAACACAGTTCCGTAACTTCATCTACTTTTTCATCACCAGCTCTGATGTTAGGTTTCTCACTGTTCTCATTTCTGCTAGATTCATCTTTCTTCGATTTACTCTCAATCCAAGTACTATACTCATGAGGCCGTTCATTCCATACAGCAGATAATGTAATTCTTCTTCACTTTCGTTAAGGATTCAATGTCATCCGCCAATCTTATCACCGACATCTTTTCGCCTTGAATTTTAATTCCAATCTTGAACTTTATTTTTGTTTCCGTCATTGCTTCTTCAATGTATAGACTGAACACCAGGGGTGAAGGCTGCGTCCCTGTCGTACATACTTTTTAACGCGAGCACCTCGATCTTGGTTTCCCACTCTTATTGTGCTCTGTTTGTTTTTCAACAAGTTGTAGATTAGCATTCTTTTTCTATAGCTTACGACATTTTTCCTAAAATGTCCAACTACTTGCACCATTTGACGTTGTAGAACGCTTTCCTCATGTTGGCAATTTCTATGAAAGTGCCTTTTTTTTTCTTCTCAGACTTGCTTCATTTATCACCCACAACGCCTGAAATGCCTATGTGGCGTCTTTACCTTTCCTTCATCTTGATACTTCTTTCTATTCTCCCGCATATTATTCTAGTCAGCAACATGGACGCAGGAGCTGATAAGGAGGCTGTGTGATAATTCTCAGAACTGTGTGGATGAGGTTTACACGAAAGTCGCCAGTCTCATGCATTCGATACATCAAAATGAATAATCGTTTTGTTGCCACATCCCCCAACTATTTTAGAAATTCTGATAAAATGTTTTCGGTACCAACCGCTTTATTGGATTTTCTGTTGTCGAAAGCTGTTCCTTATCATGATTCTAATACTGGATCCAATATCCCTTCATTGTCGACTCTTGTTTCATTTTCTATCAAGGCATAAGACAAGTCGTCCCCTTCATAGATGCCTTCAGTCCACTCTTTTCACTTATCCGCTCTCTGCTCTTCTTTAACTGTGGAATTACGACTGAATTCTTAATGTCATCAGCTTGGCTTTTAATTTCAACTAAGGTTGTTTGACACATCCATATGGTGGGTCATACCTTACAACAGTTTTCTCTTCTTCGATTTCATCACATTTTTCATGTACCCATTTCGCCTTATCATCTCTTCACTTGCTGTATGGTATTCCTAAGTGACTTGTGTTTCTGTATTCCTTAATTTATTTGAAAGTTTTCGTACTTCTTTCTTTCTTCGCAGCCGCAGTCGATCTATCTAAGTTCTTCTTTCGAGCTTCTGTCATAGCTGTTTTTAGAATTCCTCTTCAACTTAAATGCCTAGTGGTGGTGGTGGTGGTGGTGGCTAGTGTTTAACGTCCCGTCGACAACGAGGTCATTAGAGACGGAGCGCAAGCTCGGGTTAGGGAAGGATTGGGAAGGAAATCGGCCGTGCCCTTTCCCGGCATTTGCCTGAAACGATTTAGGGAAATCACGGAAAACCTAAATCAGGATGGCCGGAGACGGGATTGAACCGTCGTCCTCCCGAATGCGAGTCCAGTGTGCTAACCACTGCGCCACCTCGGTCGGTGAATGCCTAGTGATCTGACCACTATCACCTGAGAGAACTTCAAGCGTATCTCTTTATTCCTTAATACTTCTACGTCCGACTTCTTTGCGCATTGACTCATCATTGTCTAGGCTCTTAAACTTCAGCCTACCCTTCATCATTACTACTTTGTGATCTGAGTCTATATCTGTTCCTGGGTATGCCGTACAGTCCAACATCTTATTACGGAATTTCGGCCTGACCATAATGTAATCAAACTGGAATCTTCCCGTATTTTCTAGTATAAGGTATTCTCCTGTGGTTCTTGAACGGACTATTAGCTATGACTAGCTGAAATTAACTCAGAATGCGGTTAGATTTTCTTCCGTCTGATAACTATTACCTAGCCCGTATTGTCCCGTTACTCTTTCTTTCATTTCCTCCTCTACAACCAAGTTTCAATGCCCCGTTACTATTAGATTTTCTTCTCCTTTCGCGTACTAAATTACCCGTTCATATACTTTCTCTGCCTCTTTATCTTACGATTACGACGTCGGAACGTATACTCGTACTGTTGTTATCGCTGTAGCCTTGCTGTCGATTGTGATGAGAACATTCCTACCACTGAACTGTTCACAGTAACACATTCGCTGACCTACCTCCCTATTCATAACAAATCCTACTCCCGTTATACCTTTTTCTGCTGCTGTTTATGTTACCCTATATTCGTCTCACCAAAAATCACTGTCTTCTTTGTAATTCATTTCACGGACCATCCCACTGTATCTAGATTTAGCTTCTGTGTTTCCTGTTCATATTTTCTAGCATCCTTACCAAGTTATAACCTCTGACAATCCATGCCCCGACTCGTAGAACGATGATCCTTCGTCAGTGATTCAGTCCTTTGCTCATGGCCATCTCCCTCTTGGCAGTCCCCTCCCAGAGATCTGATGTTAGATTATTCCGGAATCTTTTTCCAACGGAGAGATCATCAAGACATTTTTTCAGTTACAGGCAACAAGTCTTGTGTGTCATTAATGCAGTGGTTTCCATTACCCTCTGCTTCCTCGTACCATTGAACATTACTTTCATTAAAACGGCTATAACATATTATCTTATTTTTCCATTTATTATTTAGTAAAATTGTTACGCCACAGCAGGATCTTCTATTTTGATGAACACTGCTGTGATTCATCTCGTAATCTAGTTTCGATGAAAGGCTTTTTTCGTTTCTGTAAGACTACTACATCAATTTTGGCTTCTTTCATTGTTTTGTTCAATTCAAATTGCTTATTGCCACATCTCTTACATTCCAAGTTCCTCTTTTTCCTCGATCCAGAATCCCAAATGGTTTATCCTTAATTTCGCGTCAGGTTGTTTGCCCATTGATCCATCCGACTGTTTTTACCGTACCGTGAAGATTTCGAGTGTTATATGGCTCCATGGAATACAGCACTAGACTATCGTCTAGGAAGCACAATGGAGGGATTGCCTCTCCACAGCCTTCAGATCTGCTGACAATTATATTATCCCTGATCCGAGGGATGCCTCTTCTGCTGGTACACGGTTTCTGTAATCCATCGTTGAGATATTCACCCACTTATCCTGGGGTGGGATCTCTATATTTTTGTCCCGTGGAGGGAGGGAAACAAACATCCTATATTATCAACTGCGTTCAAATATTATGACGAACGTGGAACAAAATGACCACCTCCAATGATGTCAGAGTGTGTTCCATAAATATATATGAGGCTAAACTCAACTCACACTCTTCACACGTAATGTTCTTAGTCCAATGAATAAAGGAAGTCAAGTAAATTCAGCATATCAAGACTTCACGAAAGCTTTGTATTACATACCACCCAAACATCCAAACAAAAATGTTCCTGAGGAGTACTTAAACTGGTTTCTGACTTGATAGATAGTTCTGCGACAGGGAGAACTCAGCACGATATCCAAGATGAAATGTACAGACATTCACATAATATCTGGTGTGCGTCAGAGGACTGTAAAGATACCACTATAGTCCCTTACACAAAAATGGTTCAAATGGCTCTGAGCACTATGGGACTCGCGCGGTTCCAAACTGTAGTGCCTCGAACCGCTCGGCCACCTCGGCCGGCCCCGTTACACATTAATGACCTGATCGATAATAATAGCTGCTGTCTGAGGCTTTTCACGGATGATGCAGTCACCTGTGACGAATTTATAGCCTCCAAAAACTGCAGTTAGAGCTCTGCAAAATACCCGTCTGGTAGAGAGCCTGACAACTGGCAGTTAACGTAAGGAAATGCAAAGTACGAAATGCTTAAAGAAGAAGAAAAATAATTTATACGTAGAGAGAACAGTGTCATACAAATATTTCCCAGAAAGAATTTGTAGATATACGGAACGGAAGAAACAGATAGACTTAATTGTAAGGAAGACAAATGACTGACTGCGATTCGTGGCATCGATCATGTGAAACTGTAGTTTAGCTACAGAACAAATAGTTTCATAGTATGAGTCATACTTGAATACTGCTCGAGTGAATGCGAATCTTATCATGTTGGACCAATAGGAGACACTGAGAATATACAAAAAAGGTGCTGACAATGGACACAGACGTGTTTCACTAGTGGGAGAGTGTAAAAGAGATGTTGAAAATCGGATCTGGCAGATACTCTACGAAAGTTGTACGTCATTCATCTAGCGAGAACCTGCCTTGGAAACGTCAAGAGTCGTCTTTCCGAAGAGAAAGTAGAAATGCTCTTCAGCCTCTTAGTTATTTTATCCTGTTGGGATCGTGTGGCTAAAATCACACAAATAACATCACGCAGCAAGGAGTACGATGGGTCACTATCACCTCGCTGTAACTTTTGAAGAGACGGAGAGAACGCTGTATGTGAAATACAATAAAAAGTATGCTGTACCTTCCACTTCAGCTGTTGGTAGAATTTGACTCGACGATTTTCCATTGCCTTGTCGGATGTGAGAGCGGTTACGCCTCGATGTCTCTGCTGGCAGTGAAGCGATACGTGTGTTTGCCGACATCAGGACTGGAACCCACAGCCCACTGGTCGCGAGACAAGAGCGGAGGCAATGGCAGCTAGGGAGGGAGGGTGTTCTGTCCAGTCAGCCGGCGTTAGCCGTTAATCACGGCGGCCAACCTGTCGTCCGGGGGTAAACTAATTAAACGCCGCAGCCGACGCCAGACGACGCAATTTGGTGGTCGCCTCGTCCCGTCAAACTGTCTGGCAAATCCCACCTGCAGAGCGATGCATCGGGACACTACTTCATCTAATTCAACACTGGCTCTATGTCGTCCTTGCTAACAGATTACCAACAATAAGTTACAGATAAAAGATAGAAGAAAGCTAGAATAAATGCAACACCAACTTTTATATGACACAAAATTCAAGTTCCACATGTTGTTGGGCGCGATCTGATAATTGGTAATAATTAAGACTTTTTGCAGCCACGATCGCATGTTGAAGAAGATCCGAAAAGGACCGCACGACTCTGTCGAAACCGGTTATTGAGGAAATAAAAATTCTTCAAACACGCGATCTTAGCTGCAGAAACTGTTATCCAGCATGAAACATGATTCCCACTATCTACCATTGTACCACGGAACACATTCAGGATTTTTCCATCTAGCGGACCTGTACTACAAGTTTAATATATCTTCTTACTCCACTTTGAAATGATAACAGCCATTTTATTTTGAACTTCCAAATACCGTTACGAAAATGTTTGGTTTTTCCAAATGTGACATATGGCTATGTACCTAGGAACAAATATTCACTTCACATTTAAATGTACTGCAATAGATAAAACATTGCTGTATTTAATGGTTCATTTTTACGTCATTAACCTACTACTCACTGATATTCACTGAGTCAAATTCAGTTAAGAAGAAATGTAATTAAAAATGAATTCTAAGTTACCGACAGTTAGAAATAGAAGCTACTGGCAACCAACATAACTTTCCATTTTCAATCCAGGGAAAACCGTCCACATGTTGTGTTGAAAATACATAGAATATTAGCTGAAACTCAGAAACCGAAGAATTAGTAAACTCTCCAAATACCTTTCATGCGTTACACATTGCATAAATTCGTAGATATAGCTCAGTATCTGGCACTGCCCATGTGTCTATTTGTTCCAATTCTATTAGTCCATTTGCCCCTTCCTGTCAATCTCCCCCTTCCCTCTCCCTGTACAACTGTTACGCCCTGCCTTCTGATCATATGCCCTCCCCCATTTCGGTGACCAAACACACCCTGTTCCTCCTCTCTCTGTCCATCTCCTCCTATCTCTCTGTCCATCTTCTCCTCTCTTTTAATCTCCTCCTCCCTTCTCTCTCTGTCACTCCATCTGCTCTTTCTCCGTCAATTTCCTCCTTACTACCTCTAAGACCATCCTCCCTTCCCTCTGTCGATCACTTCACCCCCCCCCCCCTCCCTCTCCTATACTGCTCTACCTCAAACTCTCACCTCCCTCTGCCCCATCCTTCCTCTTTCCTTTCTCTGTCAATCTCCCCCTTAACCATCATCTGTCTACCTCCTCCTCTTCCCAATCACTGTCTGTCTTCACTCTCTCTCTTCCCACCTCCTCCTTCCCCATATACATATATTTCTCCTCCTTCCCACACACTGCCTGTCGTTCTTTTACTCTCCCTTTCTCTCTCTACGTTATCATGCCTACTGCGATTGGAGTTTGCTGGTTCCTACCGCCATAGTATTTGTTTCCAAGTAATATGTGTACCAAGTTTGGATCAAATCGATCCCGAGGCTTACAAGAAGCTTGTTACCCATTACTTTTCCCATATACGCATTGGTCACATATATTTCACATATAAATAACATAGTTCATATATGTTTGTACACGTTCACCCTAAGACAAAAAAAAAAGGAAGCAGCATGAGAGAATCATCAGAATGGGACAGAAATCGGTAGATGTGAAGTACATGCGCAGACAAGCTAGTGAGTACAATTTAAAAACAACTGGGTGACATATTCAAGAGAAAGAGCTTCGCAAATTGCCCAAGTCAGTAATGCGTTTGTCTACCTCTGGCCATTTTGAAAGCAGCTACTCGGTATCGATTGAGAGAGTTGTTAAATGTTCTCCTGAGGAACATCATGCCATATTCTGCACAGTTCTGTTCAATCGTCAAAATCTCGAACTGGTTGGATGGCTCTGCCCATAACGCTTCAAACTTTTTCAATTGGGGAGAGATCCGGAGACCTTGATGGCCAATGCGGGGTATGGAAAGCAGGAAGAAAAGCAATAGATCTCCCACCAAATGCGAGTGGGCATTATCTTGCCTCCATTAAAGCCCAGGGTGCTTTACCATGGCCACGCGGTGTAGCCACTCGGTCACAGGCGTCTTCTCACGGACCGCGCAGCTGCCCCCGTCGGAGGTTCGAGTCCTCCCTCGGGCATGGGTGTGTGTGTCGTCCTTAGCGTGAGTTAGTTTAAGTTAAACGAAGTAGTGTGTAAGCTTAGGGACCGATGACCTTAGATTCTAGTGCCTTAAGACTTTACCACAAATTTCCATTTTGCTTTACCATGACGGAAAACAAAACCACAAAAAGGGGCGTAGAATATCGGCGACGTACGGTTCTGAAGTAAGGGTGCCACGGATGACAACCAAAGGTGTCCTGCTACATAATGAAATGGCCGTATTGCCGTCGACAGCCAGGCTGGTACCTCAACGCCGTCCAGGGGGTCTCGAGACACGTGTTCGCTCCTCATCGGGGCTCATTTATAAGCGGGACTCGCCACTGAAGATAATTCTACTGGCCAATGTGATTCCAGGCCGATGACGCCGTGGACAACGATGAGATACCAACCTGACTCTCGCCCGCCAAACGGCCACACATCCGCGAATAAATGTTCGAAGTGCCATTTCATTTGTCAGTGAGACTCTTAGTCTAGGGATAGCGTCTTTGATTAGTAATCGAAACGTCCTTGGTGCCGGGTTCGAAACCATCCACCGCCTAAATTTCGATTAACAATCAGCGTTGGCGGACGAAAACTTCTGCTATGAGAAGACACTCTCAGTCTGCCAACGGCTTTGTCGAAACGGGCAGAGAATCTGACAGAGGTTCATGGCACTTTCTTGTTCTTGGCGTGTGAAACTGCCCCTAACAGTGTAGGATCCAGTAATAATCAACTGCATGGGGATGCAGAGAGCAATGGAAATCACTGCATTAAAGGCACATAACGTTTATCCACAGGACGTGTATTCTCTCATTGGAATAGTGTCACGATGATCTCTCCATTGGCAAATGATTCCGGAACAGTCCCCCCATTCGGATCTACAGGAGGCACTGCCAAGCTGGAGGTGACCATGAGAAAAGACTGAATAATCAACGAAAGGATAACGTTCTACGAGTCAAGGAGTGGAATGTCAGTAACCTGAACGTCGTGGGGAAGCTAGAAAACCTGAAAACGGAAATGCAAAGTCTCAATCTATGCATAGTAAGGGTCATTGAAGGGAAATGGAAAGAATACAAGAGTTTCTGGTCAGATGAGTACAGGGTAACATTAACAGTAGCAGAAAATTGTATAGCGAGAGTAGGATTCGTTATGTATTGGAAGGTAGGCCGGAGAGAGTATGTTACTGTGAACGGCTTAGTGATAGCGTTGTTTTTAACAGAATAGACAACAAACGAACACCGACAAAGATAGCTCAGGTACACATGCCGACGTCGCAAGCTGGAGACGAAGAAGAGGCAACGAAAACATACGAGGCTATTGCAAGGATAATACAGTGCGTAAGGGGAGATGAAATTCTAATGGTCATGGGGGACTGGAATGCAGTTGTAGGGGAAGGAGTAGAAGAAACGGTTACAGGAGATTGTGAGCTTGGAAAAAGGAATGAGACAGGAGAAATACTGACTGAGTTCTGTGACAGATTTCAGCTAGTAATAGCGAATACTCTCTTCAAGAATCACAAGAGAAGGGGGTATATCGGGAAAGACCGGGTAATACGGAAAGATTTCAGATAGGTTACATCATGGTCAGGCAGAAATGAGATCACAGCCTAGTAATGATGAAGAATAGGGTCCAGCTTAATATTTTAGTCACGGAGGATCAATACGCAAGAAAGAGGGATACAGCAGTACTAAGCAATGACGAAATACGCTTGAAGTTCTCTAAGTCTATAGATACAGCAATGAGGAATAGCTTAGTAGCCAGTACAGGTGAAGAGGAATCGACATCTCTAAAAAGGGTGGTAACTGAAGCTGGAAAGAAAAACATAGGTCGAAAGAGGGTAGCGGCGAAGAAACCCCGGGTAACGGAAGAAATGATTCAGTTGATCGATGAAAGAAGGAAATAGAAAATTGTTCAGGGGAACTCAGGAATAGAGAGGAATGAAATGAAGAGTGCAGGGAAGATAAGACGAAATGGCTACATGAAAAATGAGAAGAAGTCGAAATATAAATGTTTGTCGGATGGTCTGACTCAGCATGTAGGAAAGTTAAAATAACCTTCTGTGAAATTGTAAGCAATGGTGGTAAAATGAAGAGTGCAAAGAGAATTACACTGTCAAATGCAGAGAAAAGAGCTTATGGGTGGAAACAATACATTGAAAGCCTGTAAGGGAAAGTTTTGTCTGATGTGACGGGAGAAGAAACAGGAGTCAATACATAAGAGGTAGGGGATCCAGTATTAGAACCAGAATTTAAGAGAGCTTAGGAGGACGTACTATCAAATAAGGCAGAAGGGGTAGCTAACATGCATTGAGAGTAAATCGGAGAAAGACGAAAGGAAGAAGAAGTAGCACAACTGAGAACAGCGAGAAATTTTACGTCAGCATTGATGGTCACGAAGTAGAAGAAGTTAAGGAATTCTGCTACCTAGGCAGCAAAACAGCAAATGACGGACAGAGCGAGAAGGACATCAGAAGCAAAGTGGCAGAAAGGGCATTCCTGACGAAGAGAAGTCAACTAGTACCAATCATAGGCCTTAATTGAAGGAAGAAACTTCTGACAATGTGCGTTTGGTGCACAACATTGTATGGTAAAGAAACATGAACTGTTGGAAAACCGGAACAGAGAAGAATCGAAGCAACTGAGCAGTGATGCTATACATGATTGTCGAAAATTAGATGAACTGATAAGGTAAGGAACGAGGAGAATCGGAGAGGAAACGAATATGTGGAAAATACTGATATGTAGAAGGGACAGGATGATAGGACTCTGGTAAGACATCAGGGAATGACTTCCATTGCACTAAATGGAGATGTAGAGGGCAAAGACTGTAGAGGAAACCAGAGATAGGAATAAATCGAGCAAATAGCTGAGGACGTATGTTGCAAGTAGCAAGTACTACTTCGAGATGGAGAGGTTGGCACAGGAGACGAGTTCGTGGCGGACCGCATCAAACCATTCAGAAGCCTGATTACCCAAAAAAAAAAAATGCCGGACCCCTTTGTTAGTGACCCGCAACACTCTCGTATAACAGCAGTGCGTTGACGTATCATACACCCCGTTTTGTTGCTCTTCGTGGCAAGCCATCCTGGACTTAGATTTCAGCAAGGTAATGCTCGCCCGCGTGTGGCAAGAGTTTCTATTGCTTGTCGTCATGCTTGGTGAACCCTACATTGGCCAGCAAGGTCGCAATATCTTTCTCAAATTGCGAACTTTTGGAACAGTAAGAGCAGGACCCTCCATCCAACTCGGAATTTCGACGATCTAACACTCAAACTGAATAGAATTTGTCGTTATATCACTCTGTAGGACATCCAACAACTCTGTGAATCAGTTCCAAGCTTAACAGCTGCTTGCGTAAGGGCAAGAGGTGGACCATCACGTCACTGACTTGTTTAATTTGTGACCTTCTTTCTCTCGAACAAATTACCGAATTTTTCTGAACCCTTAGTCTTTTGTTTGTCTGTTCAATGTTTACAACGCCACATGTCTTCAATCACATTTTGTACAATAATGTAATTTTGAAGGTCCATTCAGTATTGCAGATGAATACTGTCTGCCAAATGCGTCGCGAGTACAGTTAGCAGCAGAAAAGGAATACATGAAACGTTGTGTCTTGTGCGACAATTTTACCGTAAGAAAATGTGGAAACTGATGATCTCGTTATTGGGTGCCCATACATACCAAAAACAAGTAAAACATGAAGCGGAAATGTAGTGAGCAATAAAGTTTTCGTCCTTTGAACATATTGTGCCGACTGTCAGTGAGAAGTTTAGTATGGATTTGATATTATGTGAAAAGTTGGTCGAAAGTCACTTTCTAATTCTTAAGTAGTGGATTACCGCAGGCATTCAGTCTCTGAATATAAGCTACCGTTAGTCATCAGGGTCGCTGTTCGCTTCCTAGCTAAATTAAGCATTATTTGTCAGGTATATGTAGATATGCTCTTACAGGGCGGGTATATTTCTAACGGTTGCGGTCTGGCAGAGTAACGTTTGATATGCAATTTGCACTGAAGACTTCCCTCCGCCTTTTTCCAGCATTTCGCTGCATTATGCAGACTCTTTTAATGCCTTGGCGACCTCTTCCTTCTGGATTAGGTCTTTTGCAATTTCGACGTTTATCTGATACTTGTAACAGCACATGCAAGTTACCTCATTGGCTTAATGGACACACTCATTAAAAGTGCTGTACCTTTGCTGTAATTGTTTCCTGCCTGGACAGAAGTGACAACTGGTTTCCAACAACGAAAACGAGCACATGCAGTACTACGACATAGCATTAATTATTATGATAACTATCAGGTGCAGGCAGTAAGCTTTCTGGTTTTGATTTTGACATTTTCCCGTTATGTGCTAGCTTTCCGACAGGCTACAGCCGCCTCTTGAAAGTAGGGTAATTGCAGAACTTATTGAAAGCTGTAAGTACAGTTCAATGTAAGATATTGTTTTTGTGTGTCAGTAAGCCAAATTTATAACTCTCCTAGGTTCGATCTGTTTCTCTGTAGGCTGCGCATGAACGTGGCCTGTGAAGACGAAATTCGCCAATAGTGCAGAATAGCCTAAATTTTACTCTTGTCAACAACAGCAGAGGTGGAAAACTTCCACATGTCTTGTAGTATAAATATGTGCATATAAATTGTACGTAACAGACTCGTATCATGGCAAGACACTTTACCAGACAAATTTCCCGCACGCAGATTACTTGCACTATCGAATATTGTTACCGAGACAGAAAGACTACGCTTGTGGTGTATGTGAGATGGGGACTATCCCATTCTCTGTGACACGTTGCATAGTACGTAGTACAAACTTATAATGAGCGATGGATTGGTACAGGTGGTCTACAGGCTTGGCCTCCTCGTTTACGAGACTTTCATTTTTCAATGGGGATATTTAACGTCATCGTTGTATTCCGTACGTACTGACAACTTGCGCACCTTACAGAATTTTGTGCTCCTCATATGTGAGCAATTTAAAGTGCAGCCAGGTTTTTTCATACTAATTTCCTTGAAAGTAAGACCAGAGAATATGTAAGAGTGAATGGCAACCACATAGAGAAGAACCTCCTGTAGTATCAACAGACACAGTCAGTGGTTTCTCTGTACTATTTCAACGCAATTACTGTCGACGACAGTGCAGCTAAAGCAGAGTTACTAAACACAACCTTCCCTGACTCCTCCACCAAAGAAATCTAAGAAAATATTCTAGAATTTGAATAAGGTACAGCTGTCAGCAAGAGTAACTTAGGAGCTGATATTCTGGGAGTAGTGAAGAAACTTAAATCACTGAATAAAGACAAGTCTTCTGGTCCAGACTGTACGACAATTATGTTCCTTTCAGAGTCAGCTGATGCAATAGCTCCATACTTAAAAATCATATACAACCGCTAGCTCGGTGAAATATCCGTACCTAAAGACTATAGAGTTGTACAGGTCACACAAATCTTCAAGAAAGGCGACAGCTGTAACTAACTAAATTAAACGCCCAGGTCATTAATGTTAAATGCAACAGGATTCAGTAACATTATTGTATTCGAAAATTATGAATTACCTCAAAGACAACGTTCTGCTGACATAAAGTCAACGCAGATTTAGAAAACCTAGATCCTGTGGAACACAACTAGCTCTTTAATCACACGAAGTGCTGAGTGTTATCGGCAAAGGATTTAAAATTGGTTCCGTCTTTCTAGACTTACAGAAGGATTTTGTCACCGTACCTCACAAGCGGCTTGTAATTAAGTTGTGTGCTTGTGGAATATCGTCTCAGTGTTGTAGGCCCTCTGCTGCTCATGATATAAACGATTTAGGATACAATCTCAGCAGTCGTCTTTGGTTGTTGGAGACGATTCTGTTGTTTACCGTCTAGCAGAGTTATGAGAAGATAAAAACCGACTGCAGAACGATTCACATAATCTATCTATATGGTGCAAAAATTGACAAAGACCCTAAATAATGAAAAGTGTGATATCATCCACATGAATGCTCCTGTAAGAGGAACCCGTGAATTTCAGTTATATCAGTCAAATCTGAAAGCCGTAAATTCAACTAAATACCTAGGAACTACAATCACTAACAACTGAAATTGAAAAGAACACTTAGAAAATTTTGAGGGGAATGCCAACCAAACAAAACGTTTTAGCAGCAGAACTTTTAGAAGATGCAAGAGGTCTACTAAAACTGGCTACACTACGCTTTTCCGTTATGTTTTGGAGTATTGGTGCGTGGTGTCGGATCCTTACCAGACAGGTTTAACGGAGTGCATCGAGAAAGTTCACAGAAGTGGAGCACGTTTTGTTTTATCAAGAAATACGGGAGAAAATGTCACGGACATAATACAGGATTTGGGGTGGACATCATTAAAACAAAGGTGTTTCTCGCTGCAGCGGGATCTTCTCAAGGAATTTCAGTCACCAACTTTCTTCTCCAAATGTGAAAATATTTTGTTGAGCCGACCTACACATGGAGAAACAATACGCATAATAAAATAAGGGAAATCAGAGCACACATGGAGAGATGTAGCTGTTCGTTTCCGCGCGCGCTGTTCGAGACTGGAGCAATACAGGAATATTGTGAAGGTGTTCGATGAACCCACTACCGGGCACTTCAGTGTGATTTGCAGAGTAGTCATGCATTGTAGATGCAGATACGATTATCATAAAAAAGAAATGCTCGCAAGGCAACAAGCTTTTTATCCTAGAAGATGTGTATAGGAATTTCTTCTAGTGTTTACCAGTACCAGCTGCTGTAACAATATGCTACACGTTTCTCAACTGTTCAGTACGATGTTGATACTTTTATAACTCGACGCAAGATATCAGAAGATATCTTGTGTACTGTAACTGAGCCCTCCAACCCTGTTCCACTCGCGAATAGCTTGTGGAAAGAATGATTGTTGGTAAGCCTCTGTATTGGCTCTAACTTTTCGAATTTCCTCCTCGTGATCATTACACGAGACGTATGTGGGGTGGGTGCGGGGTAGGGGAGGTCAGAAATATGATGTCCGATTCTTCGCGGAAAGGGCTCTCTCGAAATTTCAGTAGTAAATCTCCCCTTGACACAATGCCTCTGTTTCATCGTTTGCCAATGGAGTTTGTTCATCATCTCTGTAAAGCTCTACCGCCACCTAAAGGGTCCCGTGAGGAAACGTGCCGCTCTTCGTTGGATCTTCCCTATCTCTTCTATCATTCTTATCTGATAGGGATCCCAGATAGATGAACAACCTCAAGAATCGGTAGAAAAAGTGCTTTGTAAGCCGCTTTTTTCATGGATGAATTATATTTCCATGAGATTCTGTCCATGAATCTGAGTCTGGCATCTGCTTTTCCCACTGTTTGTTTTATATCGTCATTCCTCTTAAGGTTGTCTGAATAGTTACGCCTAGATGGTTTACGGTGTATACTGTTTCCAGCAGTTTCTCGTCAATAGTGTAGCTGTAAAGTAGTGCATATCCTTTCCTACGAATGCGGATTATGTTACATTTATTTACATTCAGCGTCAACTACCAGACAATGTACTATTCATCAATTCTTTGGAGGTCGTTCTGCAAGTGGTTACTATCTTCTGGCGTTGCTACTTTGCTCTAGACAACCGCATCACAAGCCCACAACCTTTCTATTAGGTCATTTATACATATTATAAACAGCAACAGTCCTATCACAGTGCCTCGTGGTACTCCGGAAATTTTCTTTACATCTGTCAATCTTGCTCCGTTAAGAGCCATGTGTTGAGTTCTGTCTTCAAGGAATTCCGGAGCCCAGTTGCAAATCTGCTCCGATACTCAACAAGCTCGTGGTTTTTTCCCTAAACGGTGGTGAGGGACGTTGTCAAATGACTTCCTGAAGTCAAGGAACACGGCATGAACCTGAGCTCCGTTGCCTACGGCGCTGTGGATCTCGTGGAGGAACAGAGCGAGCTGTGTTTCGAAGGGTCTCTCTTTGCCGAATTCACTTTCATTTTTATAGAGGAGATCTTTATTCTCCAAAAACGTCGTAATTCTTGGGCGTAGAATATGTTCCACAGTTCTGCAACAGATTTAACTCAACTTTATGGGTCTACAATTGTGTGCATATATCCTACGTCCTTTCTTAAAAACGGCAATGCCATTTCGCTTTCTTCTAGGTGCTAGGTGCCCTTCGTTTCTCAAGCGATCTACGGTAAGTTATTGCTAGAACGGGAGCAAGTTCTTTCGTATAATATTTGCAGAATCTTGTAGGTATCTCACATTTTCCTTACGCCTTCCCACGACTATGCGACACAAGTCGTTTTCCTAATCCGCGAATCTCAATATCCGCCGTTTCGAGATTCCTGCGACGATTGAAAGGAGGGATTCCGTTACTACGATTCGTGGTGAAACAGTTTCGGTACCAGTATGGTCACTGAGTGAATGAATAGATGGTTTTCATTCACTTACCGATTTTACAGACGACCACTACGTATTAGGGTTTTGACATAGATCGGTTGACAAAGTTTTGCTTTCAACGTCACTGAACTCTTCTCCCATTGCTCTCCTTATTCTCATTTTCGCTTCGTCCAGCTTTTGTTTGTCAGCTAGGTTTTTACTTCTCTTGAATCTGCGATGAAGTTCTCTGTTTAAATAGCAGTTTACGCAGCAGTTTTCTAACATGGATGTTAAACCGTAATATCTCTTTCCCATCCCTGAAGACCTTACGAGGGACATACTTGTCTATGGCATATTGCACGATGGCTTTTAATTTTCTCCAATTGTTCTTCACTTCTTCGTCCTCATCACTGAATATTTTATGGTGACTGTTCAGATACTCTGAAATTTGTATCCTGTCTCTCTTATCAAGCAAAAATATCTTCATACCTTCCTTTACATTCTTTCTAAGATTCCTTGTCAATGATGCTGTCAGAGCCCTTTGATCACTGATACCTTCCTTTACGCTAACTGATTGATAGGTTCACGTCTGTTGGTTACCAGGAGGTCCAAGGCGTTACCCTCAAGAGTCGGTTCTCTAATTAACTGCTCAAAGTAATTCTCGGACAAGACATAGAGAACAATGTCACATGGTTTCCTGTCTCTGGTACCAGTTTTGATGGTATGACACTCCCAATCTATACCTGGCAAGTTGGAGTCATACCCTACTACAGTGGCATGATCAGGAAAATTATTAACTATATTCTGCAAATTGTGTGTGAAGTGTTGTATCACTAGAGCTCCTGACCGAGGCGGTCTATGAAAGCGTCCGATTACCACTTTTGACCGATCTCTGATACTTAACTTCACCCAGATTAATTCACAATCGGATTTCGTGATAACCTTCCTAGATTTTATCGAATTCCTTGCTGCAATAAACACGCCGCCAGCACTGGCGAAATACCTATACTTAAGATAAATATTCCAATCTGAAATTAGGAATTCCTTGTTATTAACGTCAGGTTTCAATCTACTCCCTGTTCCTAACACTATCTGTGCATAACAAACTTCAGTGAGCGATACTAATTCTGGCACCTTTCCTTCAATATCCTACAGTTCACTAAAACCATATTAAACTTTTCGATCTCTGATCTGCGAGGACGAACATTCTCTGGGACATGGTGACTAATATATCAGGCAAGTCGTCTTTGTTGCAAATCGTTTTTCTCCAACTTAAAAATGTCCCATGTGCACCCCACACGTACTATACGTTTATTCAAATAACCATACACAAATTTGTCGGTGATTAGTGGCCGTATATTGGTTGTTAGCTCGTCACAATACTGATGCAAGAGACTACAGAATAATTTATTTGCAGTGCAAGCAGAATATTCGCTGACAGTAGCAAGTGCCGACTAAATGGTTGGAACTGAGAAGTCAAATCTGCTTTATTTACTTTTTCGCCATATCCGGAGCTGTAGCTAAAGGTGGTCAAAACATCTTTACACACAACAGCGCTGCATTCCCAGTGAAATGACAATATTTTGTAGATAAGAGTAGCGGATAAATCATAAAATAGACGTATGGAATGATGAGATTATAGGATGGGATTCTAAAGTTGTGTACATGTGAAGAAATCTTGGTTTAGGCACCCTTTTCTCGTGATATTCTCTGAATGATTTGTAACTAATTGTTTATTTGATTATCATAATAGAGACTTGCTCACTTCATATCCGGCACCAGGAGCGTCACAACGGAATTTCACATGCATAAATTGTGCATCTGCATCATTAGTCATGGATCTCATAACAACTTTGGTTTCAAATGTTAACAAACTCATTAACAATGATTTTATAAACACTGTAAAAATGTCAGTAGGCTTTTCTATCTTCTATTAGACGCTGTTTTAGATTTTACGTACTGTACACCTACGATTATATCTACATACATACTTCGGAAGCCAACATATGGGCCGGCCAGTGTGGCCACGCGGTTAAAGGCGCTTCAGTCTGGAACCGCGCGACCGCTACGGTCGCAGGTTCGAATCCTGCCTCGGGCATGGATGTTTGTGATGTCCTTAGGTTAGTTAGGTTTAACTAGTTCTAAGTTCTAGGGGACTGATGACCTCAGATGTTAAGTCCCATAGTGCTCAGAGCCATTTTTGAACCAACATATGGTGCGAGGCAGAGTGTATGTTGCACCACTATTTACCTTCCTGTTCCACTCGTAAATAGAGCAGGGGAAAACGATTGTCTACAAGTCTCCATACGAGGTCTAACACCTCTTATGTTCGTTGTACTGATGCAAAATGTACCTTCAGCTCCCAATTCCAGTGCTCCAGATTTTTCCAGCAACGTCCCTCGAAAAGAAATGCCCCTTCTATGCCCTCCAATTTGAATTCCCGAAGAATTTACGAAATCCTTGCATCTTGATCGAGCGAATCGATAACTAATCTAGCTGTCCGCACCTGAATTGTTTCGATATCTTCAAATCTGACCTGACGGGGATTCGAAAGATTACTCAAAATGGCTCGCACTAGTGTTCTACATGCTGTCTCCTTAACAGATCAACGACGCTTTTCTAAAACTCTCCCAATGAACCGAAGTTCACCACTCGCCTCACGCACTGCAACCGTTAAATTCTAGTTGCCTTTCACCGGGCTTCATAACAGTATGTCTTGATATTTAATCAATCTGACTGTGTCATCCATACTAACCTACATTTTTCTACATTTAGAAGTACACTGAAGGGTCAAAGAAACTGATACACATGTCTAATAACGTGTAGGCCCACGCGAGCACGCAGGGTACCGCGACACGATGTGTCATGGACTCGAATAAGGTCTCAAGTAGTGCTGGAAGGAACTGACACCATGGATCCTGCAGGGCTTTCCATAAATCCGTAAGAGTACGAAAGGGTGGAGATCTCTTCTGAACAGCAAATTGCAAGGCATCCCAGATATGCTCAGTAATGTTTATGTCTGTGAAGTTTGGTGGCGAGCGGAAGTGTTTAAACTCAGAAGAGTGTTCCTGGAGCAAATCTGTAGCTATTCTGGACGTTTCGGATGTCACATTGTCCTGCCGGAATTGACCAAGTCCGTCGGAATGCACAATGGACATGAATGGATGCAGCTGATCAGACAGGACGCTTACGTACGTGTCTCCTGTCAGAGTCGTATCTAGACGTATCAGGGGTCCCACCCGTATCACTCCAACTGCACATGCTCCACACCATTACAGAGTCTCCACCAGCTTGTGCAGTCCGATGGTGACATGCAGGGACCATCGGCTGGATACAAGTTTAGACGCGACTCGCCCGACCACGCAACATGCTTGCAGCTATCAACAATCCAATGTCGGTGTTGATGGGCCCAGGCGAGGCGTAAAGCTTTGTGTCGTGCAGTTACGAAGAGTGTGAAGAGCGGCAGCTAGCTCTAAATGTGGAAATATGTAAGTTAATGAGAATGAGTGGGAAGACCAAACCTGTAATGTTCGGATCAGTGTTACTAGTATCCTGTTTGACACACTCACGCCGTTTAAAAATCTGGGCGTAACGTTGGAAATCGATATTAAATGGAACGAGTATGTGAGAGCTGTAGTAGGGAAGGCGAATGGCCAACTTCAATTTATTGGGAGAATAGTGGCTTACCTGTAATGGAGGCCGCAGGTAGGACGCCGGTGCGACCGGTTCTTTAGTAATGCTCGAGGGTTTTGGATCAGTACCAGGCTATACTGAAGGAAGACTTCGAAGGAATTCAGAGGCTGGGTGCTAGATTTGTTACGAGTGGGTCTAACAATACGTGAGTGTTACACAGATGCTTCGGGAACTTAAGTGGGAATCCCTTAAAATGAAGCCAAGTTCTTTTCAAGAAAAACTTTTGAGAAAATGTAGAGAACTGGCATTTGACAATGACTGCAGAACGATTCTACTGCCGCCAATTACACAGCACATAAGGACTACGGAGATTAGATACGAGAAATTAGCGATCATACGGAGGCATATAGATAATCGTTTTTCCCTCACTCTGTTTGCGAGTCGAACAGGAAAGGAAATGAATAGCAGTGGACAGGGATCCTTCGTAAGGTGGCTTGCGGAATATCTATGTAGATGTAGATGAAAACTGTTCTTCGTTTTTTCTCCTCAAACCCGTACAAACGTAGGTTTTCCTCGCAAATCTTAATTTTGTAGTGGGTAATGTGCATTTAAACAAGTGATAGCTCACGTACCCACAGATGCCTGCGCATTACCGCATTTTTGCGGGTGCAATGTTGTCATATAACGTGACATTTATGTAATGTAAATATAGAGCTACATATTACTGGTTTCGTAAATGATTGCAGACCGTCAGCGACTCCATACGATTCAATGCTAAATAACATGGAAAGGGCGCCACGTATCTAATTTTTTCTTGTCAGTTGTTTCCCAGCACAACCTCCCCTGCAACACACTAATCTAAAATAATTATTCAATAAGATCATCAAATTAATTAAAGTTTTCTTCCGTGGGTTTGAAATGCACAGTTACGAATTAAACTAATGCACGACCGTGTTATTATTCTATGTTACACAGACATCAGGCAGCAACTTGCATACACAATCGCACGCTTGTTCTCATATCTGTTATTCTTATGGCTCAGTAGATGTTTTCTTGTTTCCCTCCGATCAGTTTTCTACCGATATATTTAATGATATTCCCTAAGGACCGGAATGAACTCCCACCATAAATTTCTTTGTGAGTCCTATGTATTCTTATCCTATGTAGAGCAGTCTAAATTTCAGCTTCATGGCTGTTGTCACATTACCAAAGCTGCCTCGATATTTTCGATGCGTTTCAGGTCAGTAAAAGGAGTTTGGATACAGTTGCAGGATCTATGTTACTCATTTTTAGCCCTTCCCCCTATCTCTGAAACACGTGTTGCAGGTTGCGAGCCCCGATGCTATGCTGTCAAGGTGGCGGATCTGTAAAATTTTGGAAAGGTGTGATAGAGCTTCAAGTACGCTTCTTATCATCGTCAGTAATGAACCGTAAAATTGCTATATCAACTTCAATAATTTTATGTAACGATCGTACCCCACTTTTTCATTTATTAAACAGGTCGCGAGTGGTGACGAAGCAAAGCCACAAATCTTTCAAGGGCTTCACAGGGATGGAGCACGCACAAATTCAAAAGGTTCCGAGTTTCTTGTACGACAGTTACGTCTAATGTTATGAAGATTCAGTGGCAGTCAGATACACGCTTTATTCACTGCAAAATAACAGGTTTCGCAGAGTGCAGTTTCCATGACGCTCTACTGTCAGCATGCGAGCGGTGAGACATTTGTTTTGACGTTTTGTCAAACGGCTTTTGAAACATTTGAGTTATCTTACACGAAGTAACGGAACTCCTTCCAAAGAGTCCATGAAGGCACAACGGTACCGACCGGCCGCCGTGTTATCCTCACACTGCTGGATGTGGATATGGAGGGGCATGTGGTCAGCATACCGCTCTCCCGGCCGTATGTCAGCTTCCGAGATAGGAGCCGCTACTTCTCAGTCAAGTAGCTCCTCAGTTTGCCTCACAAGGGCTGAGTGCATCCCGCTTACCAACAGCGCTCGGCAGACTAACTTTGGTGATGTGACGGTAACCGGTGTTATCACTGCGGCAAGGCCGTTGGCATCTTACGTGAAGTCAGAAGTTAAAATACGTTAATACAGACAACTAATATCTAACACACAACACTATCTTTCCTTACGCGAAATCATTAAAACTTCTCTATTGAATTATCACCCACTCTCCACGTATGACGCCTACTCGATATCTGGGCCCAGCTCATTGATTCAAAGACCAGCTATTATTGACTGAAATGGCTGAGAGTATATTAAATTCAATATTCTCTTTACTAATATTATGGTACTCCAAGGTTTCATTACTTTTGTAGTGCGTTTATTCTCAAATCAACCAAGTTGCATAACCATATTAATTTGTATGCACCAAAGCCGGTGCGCTGAACCATGTAGCAAAATGGCCTTCAGCTCTTTTGTTTTCTCTCTCTATTGCCAACACTATTCATTCTGACACATTGTGATTTCCTCTAATTTCATTTCTAGTGCCAATTCTTTATCTCCAGTTATCACAAACACGTAACAATTTGTTGTATATCTTCGAATTTCTGTCTTTCGCAACAATTAATGGTCGTTATTGCTACCTGTAGTATTGTATAAATTGTTCCATAATATCCTAACATCCTATACCTTCTTCTACTCAGTGATTTGCAAATATCCCTTTACTCACTGATTCTACAGAATACCTCTTTTTTTTGCTGTCTTATCACTGCACTTAGCTTTAATCATTCTTATGTACCACATGTCGACCGCTTAGATTTTCTACAAGTCCGATCTTCGCATACTCAGTGATACACATCCAAGCAGTGCTGTACACGAGACGATTCACATCCATATGATGTAATGCTCTACATGGGTCACCTAAGAAATTTCCTTCTTAAATGAACTCTTATGTTGGACCGCAACAGATATCTTTCTCGCAAGAAGTATAGTCTTTGGCGATGCTAATTTGCATTTAGACTCATTGCATGGTCCTCAAACTATATTTTGCTTACAAGGGAGCAGAAGTAATTCGTTTCGATGTTTCTGCAGTTACCAGATTTCAGTGTCAAGTCTTTCGATAATATCTGCTCATGCTCCTTATTTCCATAGTTCTTCGGTTTAATCTCAACAGGTACTTTGTGTTCAGTGGAATGTTCATGCCATTTAACAGACATGTTATAGTCACCTCCTCAGGAAAAATAATATAATTTTACCGTTAATACTCTTTCGCCTTTAGGATGAATTATCAGTAAACGGAGCCGGCTTTCAATTCGCATAGTTGACACTCTTACAATAAAGTCACTAGCCACTGTGCTTTAAGTTACTGTCTCAACTGTAAAGGGAGCTTCAAGTGACAGAGAGAGTAGACATCAGGTCCACATGCGATGCGTATTATGTGTCTTATGTCTCTGTATTCACTTGGTCTAATATTATTATTAAATTGCAATATTGAGTCTCCTGGTATTTTATCGATTTTTATGGCCTTCTAGGAAAAAACGAACAAAGAATAATCAAGTTATTACTTCGAAGTTTTTAATATTACGAAAACACCTCAAAATATGAAAAAAGTGATTAATGTCAACTTCCAGATGTTGAAATATCGGTCCCTTTGAAAGGCTGAACCGATTTTACAAGCTATTTTATACGTGAATGCAGATAGAAATGCGGGTTTGATTGTAAGTTAAATGTGGGACCACTATAATACTTTTGTGATTGTGTCTGGAGTTACTGCATTCACTCTATTTCCATGCAGTGTTGCAGTTCATACAGTTGCTGGTTTTGTATCCCGCCTGAGAGGCGGCGCGTGGGTAAGAAACAGGAACAGGAAAAGGTACTAATCTCTTGATACTGCAGATACAGTTAAGGCACCTTTACTAGTGGATAAACATATGCAAACATATTACATAACTTGCAAGGTGGTGCAATGCTGAAGCGAAGTGTCCTGGCTGGCTGCACCTGATGAAATGGGCTGAAGCAGTCGCGGAGAAGAAACTATTCCGTGGCTTCGTTGCTGTCGATACCACAGCTGGGAATGAAGCCACACACACGGACATTTTCGAAAAACTCATGTACCCAGAGCTCAGGCTACTTTGGTGGACAATGATGCAACAAAAGATCTGTCGAAGAAAATCACGCTGCATGATTGTACTCATAGCTGAATTGCATGTGATTCAACAGAGAATGCAATAGCCTTCTGTTGGCATGTTACCACAGTAGTGACTAGAAGTACTTTGAGTGATGAGGGAGAAATATGAGTGTGCCAGAGAAATGATACGTGTAATCTTCTCAATTTTTGTTGAGGAATTGCAACCGTTACTGTGTACAATCTGACACAATCTGTGACAGCCTGAGCAGTTCTCTTAGGTTGTTCGCAGATAATGCTGTAATTTACTGTCTAGTAAGGTCATCCGAAGACCAGTAACAGTTGCAAAGCTATTTAGAAAAGATCGCTGTATGGTGTGGCAGGTGGCAATTGACTCTAAATAACGAAAAGTGTGAGGTGATCCACATGAGATACAAAAGAAATCTGTTGGAATTCGATTACTCGATAAATAGTACAATTCTCAAGGCTGTCAATTCAACTAAGTACCTGGGTGTTAAAATTACGAACAATTTCAGTTGGAAAGACCACATAGATAATCTTGTGGGAAAGGCGAGCCAAAGGTTGCGTTTCATTGGCAGGACACTTAGACAATGCAACAAGTCCACTAAAGAGACAGCTTACACTACACTCGTTCATCCTCTGTTAGAATATTGCTGCGCGGTGTGGGATCCTTACCAGATGGGATTGACGGAGGACATCGAAAGGGAGCAAGAAAGGGCAGCTCGTTTTGTATTATCACGTAATAGGGGAGAGAGTGTGGCAGATATGATACGCGAGTTGGGATGGAGGTCATTAAAGCGAAGACGTTTATCGTCGCAGCGAGATCTATTTACGAAATTTCAGTCACCAACTTTCTCTTCCGAATGCGTAAATATGTTGTTGAGCCCAACCTACATAGGTAGGAATGATCATCAAAATAAAATAAGAGAAATCAGAGCTCGAACAGAAAGGTTTAGGTGTTCGTTTTTCCCACGTGCTGTTCGAGAGTGGAATGGTAGAGAGATAGTATGATTGTGGTTCGATGAACCCTCTGCCAAGCACTTAAATGTGAATTGCTGAGTAGTCATGTAGATGTAGATGTAGATGTATCACGAGAAATGGTTAATCTATGTTTATTTCCTGATGGTGTTTTATGAAATGTGCCTAAAATTCCAATCCAAGCGTTTCAAAAAATTTAGATGCTTCCAGGAAACGTTGTATTGCAATCGTTTGGTGTTTAAGATCAGCTCAAAACGCACAAGGTACACACTTCCTGATATACTGCTCAACATTTCGTTTCTCGTTCTCCACCTAAAATTGACAGTTTATCTATCAGCTGCTCTTTGCCTATAATCGCCTGAAAACATATGATCACGTGCTTGTGCCGAGACTTTATTCTGGATAGCTGCAAGCACTACCACTCGTCAGGCGCACTTTATTGTTCTGCACAGCAGTTTATCGTGCATCACGAACTGAGGTGGTGCCTAGAATTCTTGACAGCATCAGTAGTTTGAGCCTATCGTCATTCTGCAACGCTCAGGCCCAATATTCGCAGAAGTGCAACTTTTCTGCTTAAACTGTCGGAGACAGCATAGCTTTTTCGTTGTTCGTGTGTCACTTCTTGATCAAATGCACACAAACGGAGTGCCACCCCATTAATCTGCTGCAAGGTTTCTTCAATCCTATTACAATTTAAGAGCAACGTGATCTGTCACTACCTTAAACTCTTGGCCATTTGAATAAAAATGTTCAAATGTGTGTGAATTCCTAAGGGACCAAACGGCTTAGGTCATCGGTCCCTAGACTTACACTCTACTTAAACTAATTTATGCTAAGAACAACACACACAGCCATGCCAGAGGCAGCACTCGAACCTCCGCCGAGAGTGGCCGCGCAATCCGCAACATGACACCACAAACAGCGCGGCCACTCCGCTCGGTGCCATTTAAATAACAGAGGAAGTATATGAACCATAGTTTACTGCTAGCTTCTCCTTTTCAGTCATAGTATAATTTTTCTCTACTTTGTTCAATAGTTGGGATGCATACACTACAGGACACTTTGTAACATCTACATTCTGTCCTGAAACATCCAAGAGTAATGTAACTTGCATCACAAAACAGGGTAAATTCTTTTACAAAATCTGTGAATGTAAAAATGAATTTGATGTCAATGCTCATTTTAAGGCATCGAACACTGTGTGACATTCGATAAACCATTCAAATTTATTTCCTTTCCATAACAAATGGATTCAAGGTCAGCAAAGTCCTTTATTAAATGATGATAATAATTGCAGTTGCAACCGTTTAACTGTCTTCGACAGTGGAAAATTCTGAACTGCTGAGACCAAATGTGGATCTGTTCTGTTACCTTCCTTGCTACTTTTATGCTCAAGATAATTTATTTCCGTTGCTGCCATGTGACAATTACGGATGCTTAGTGTTAATCATGCTGTTCTCAGTCTTTCGAACACATTTGGCAACTGCCTTGCATGCTCCTCCATGTCTTCTGAAAACATATAGATTGATATTGTTTTGGTTTCAATCCTCCAAGTATACCATCTAATTGTTTCTGAAAGGTGGCGGATGCATTCCTGAGTCTGAGTGGCATTCGACGTTATCGGAAATGACCTCCCGGATCGAAAAACGCTGTCTTTGGTCGAGCCTCTGTCGCTGCTCCTATTTGATGTTAATTTTTCTCTAAATCCATTGTGGAGAAATAGTTACACTGATCTAAGGTACCTTGGACCTTGCCGTTGGTGGGGAGGCTTGCGTGCCTCAACGATACAGATGGCCGTACCGCAGGTGCAACCACAACGGAGGGGTATCTGTTGAGAGGCCAGACAAACGTGGGGTTCCTGAAGAGGGGCAACAGCCTTTTCAATAGTTGCAGGGGCAACAGTCTGGATGATTGGCTGATCTGGCCCTGTAACACTAACCAAAACGGCCTTCCTGTGCTGGTTTTGCGAACGGCTGAAAGCAAGGGGAAACTACAGCCGTAATTTTTCCCGAGGGCATGCAGCTTTACTGTAGCATGGAGAGCTGCATCAGACCAGTCTCAGGACTGAATACCACAACAACAACAACAACAACGATCTAAGTTGTCAAGAGCCTATGTGATGTTTAGCGCTGGATATACATCAGTGTTCTTTCATGCATTGACATATTGGTAGACACAGAAAATCTTTAATTTTAGAACCGTTTGCTGCCATTTTTTGGGCCAAAGTTACAGGTCCTCCCTCCCCCCACAGGAACAACAAAACTCCCAGCTACCTGCTAGTAGATAAATTCTTGTTTTATAAAACCTCCTGGCACATTCAAACTGTGTCAGACCGAGACTCGAAATCTGGGCCTTTGCCTTCCACAGGCAAGTGCTCTACGAACTATGCTACCCAAGCACGATTCACGACCTGTCATGAGTTGTGTTTGGGTACCTCAGTGAGTAGAGCACTTGCCCACGAAAGGCAAAGTTACCGATCTCCAGTTTCGCTGCGGCACACAGTTTTA
The DNA here is from genome assembly GCF_023864345.2 of Schistocerca serialis cubense. Lineage (NCBI taxonomy): Eukaryota > Metazoa > Arthropoda > Insecta > Orthoptera > Acrididae > Schistocerca > Schistocerca serialis. The sequence continues at coordinate 222,173,127 of NC_064642.1, forward strand.
ATCTGCCAGAATGTTTCATATTAGCACACTCTTTGCTGTAGACTGAAAATTCATTCCAGAAACATTACCCCAGCTGTGGCCAAGCCATGTCTCTGCTAAATCCTTTCTTCCAGGACTACTAGTCATCCAAGTTTCTCAGGAGAACTTCTGTGAAGTTAGGAAGGTACAAGACGAGGTACTGTCTGAAGTAAAGCTGTGAGGATTGATCGTGAGTCATTTCCGGGTAGCTCAGTTTGTAGAGTACTTTCCCACAAAAGGCAAATTTACTGAGTTCGAGTCTCCGTCCAGTTCGCTGCTGAGAGAAATTTCGTTCTTCCATTATCAAGTGCATACACTTCAGAACTCGAGTTACGTTCCAGTACGTTGGAGCATTGTTACCTGTTGGTATTCTGTGTTGCTTGAGTGGGGTTGCTGGTAACGGACCACTCGGATTAAACAAATCCATGAACTGCAGTAACAAAGCTTCCATTGCTTCCGTGTCTTTCACTGTAAATGTTTCACTTTCTCACGGAAGTTCAGTCATACGCTCCAAAAGGTTACCTTTTGTATGATGTTTAGCAAGAAAGTCGAGTCCCAGGTTACTTCAATATCCCTCATTGACACGTAGCAATACTTCTACATGCTATTGAAGACACTTATTGCCCACGTTAAAACTGAACAGCGATGTTCTCAATGACCTCACACTATTATCACATACTCCACGTAAACTATACCGACGAGAACGCAGTCTCTTTCTGTCCAAGAGATCCATACGGACTGTTGACAAATGAGCCTCTGTGTCGACCACGTAATTTATGTTCCGTGCCAGTTACTTTGCCAAGCAAACAACACTCCGTCTCTGCATATTTTTCTTCAGTATCATGTTCTAATGGAATGTCGTCCTACGGATGAGGCACCTCCGTTCCAGTTTAACGACCGATTATTAGGTCGCTGCTTATCCCATGCTTTCTACCGACAATCGGGGGCTTTATGGCCCACCTCTCTACGTACATAACATTTAGACTGACATCATTGTTTCCTAATGTGGCCCAGGCAACCACATCTAAAACAGCTTCAGAAGAAATAAACACTGCGATCACTCTGTCTTCGTGTGCCAATTGCGAGGCAATCCTAAATGCAAAGGGTATGTCACTTGCATCCTGACCATCCTTGAAATATCAGCAAAAAAAGAAAAAAAAAACCTATCAGAATCACATCCAGAGCCCTTATCTGCATCGGACAGAATCACTCCATCGGCGTTCTCAGACTGTGTTAGTTCATGTGTTTGCCCGTCGAGTTTCCTAATCCTGTCAGAGGAGGTTTCCACTGATTCGCTGTGATTTTGCGATACTCCATTGAGTTTCTCTCTAAAATATCTCGCGCTGGTCTGCTTCCGATAGCGCTGTGTTGGACCCGTAACCAGTTCAAAAAATGGCTCTGAGCACTATGGGACTCAACTGCTGAGGTCATTAGTCCCCTAGAACTTAGAACTAGTTAAACCTAACTAACCTAAGGACATCACAAACATCCATGCCCGAGGCAGGATTCGAACCTGCGACCGTAGCGGTCTTGCGGTTCCAGACTGCAGCGCCTTTAACCGCACGGCCACTTCGGCCGGCGTAACCAGTTCAGTAAACGTTTGGGCCTTACTGAGGGGCTCGTGGAAAATAACGCACGTTTTCACGTCACCCACTAACCTTAATGGAACCATTTTCAAGGACGTTTCTTCCGACAGTTTTCCCAATTTGGATGGACCCTTTATGTCACTAATAAAAATATACACATCGTCGGTTGCTTTCCCGGAAAACTGCGCTATGAGGTTAGCTGCTGCGGGGTCGATAGAATGGGCAGGTGCAATCAATACAGTTTTCTTTCTCCTGGACCAAGGAGTCCTTGTCCTCATCGGCTTCCCATTGCTCTGTTCTCCTATGCAATGTCCATTGTTGAAGCTAATGTTTCTGGCGTTTCTGTAAATTCCATCTGCTGTTATACCAGGAAAGAATGAAATTACACACACAATAGGCAAAAGATAGAAATTAATGTATACTTAATCTTTACGCCGTATCATAGCCCAACGAGATTCTGTGCACTGCTGCACTTCGTGATCAACACGTGTACTACTGGTAACCTACACAGCTTAAACATATGGCAAGTACTGCACAGATAAATTACAGTAAAACACCTCACCGGCTGCACGTAAACTTCTGTAGTGTTCCCACGGAACTGAGACAAGGCTGTAGGTTTCTGCGGTCGAAAAAACGACATTTTAACATACTATGAAGATCCCTGTGACTCAACATGGTCCTATAAAACTACAGAACAAGAAAGCATACAAATATTAGTCACTCACCATGCTGAATTGTTACACATTTCATCTCATAGCTGTCGGCCTTGAGTTGTGTAGACAGTCAGCTGCTGCTGTCCTGCTAGTGTGTGGGGCACGAGGTGTAGACATCTCTACCACTCTCAACCACTTGCTGACACCAGATACGGGGGTCCGGTCCCAGACCAACTGTCGTCAGGAGAGAGACGGACAGCATGCGGTGGTGAGGTCCTAGTTACGCTCGAGAGTATCAAGAAAACATAATTTCAAGAACACATTTATTAGGCAGTAATACACGATTGTCTTTCAAAGCGCTGTATCTCAGCTGGGCTGGCTGCATAGCACCTCGTTAGCGGCGGGAGATCGGCTTGCGCTTGTCTTGCAGTATTGCCGGCGCAGAGAAGCACCTGGTGGGGTCTGCATCACGGGTGGTCGTCGACCGCAGAACCTAGCAGCCCCCAGCTCTGCATATCGATCTCCATAGTGCTCTCATGGACGTGGAAGATTTCCACTCATGAGTCTCACCGCAGGTGTAACTAAAGTATTAGCTGGCTCGCTGGAGGCCGCTCTCTCAGCTCCGTGTAGGAGACAGGAGCCAGCACCAGTGGTGTCTACCACAGGAATGGAATGAACAACTACAGTGTGCACACACTCCAAGGTAGATGATGGACTGCATATAGGTTACTCAGGTCAAGCCTCCTGTAGACCCACAATGTGATGATGGTCTCTGCACCCTATCATTGTGGCCTCGGAAGGTGACAGCACAGCTGGCAGGGGCAACGTCCTTCCAGCCGGACTCGTGGTTCCATAGCCAATCGGACAGTGCTATGCGTATTGAGGGTCGACCTCCATAGCCTCCCCTCCTGCTGGATAGCTGCAGCTGACACAAGGGGTAAGATTATGCAATTGGCAGTCACCAATCCGCTCTCGGCATCAGACATTTGTACGAAAGGTGGGGTATTTACTTTGTTGCTTCCCATTTGCTCAGCAGCGATGGGGATGGCAATGACATGTTTCCTCGCTGTCAGCTCTCCTAGTGACTTCAGACTTTCGCGGCCTCACATTCCGGAGGCTCTTTCCTTCTGGTTCGACACGTGAATACTGAAAGTTGCTTTGTACCTAGCCTTCCGTAGGAAGCTCTGCTTTGTAACTGGTATAACAGTATCTGTCGGGTTCCGTGATGTCATTATGCATTTCCCGCTGACTTCACGATCAGTCATTGCCCTATGTTGTGATGCCTTCCATGTTTGCTGTAACTCGCTCAGCATTTTCCCTAGCTGGCCGTCTACTGTTGACTGACACAGGCAGTTCGGTTTCCGTAAGTTGCCACGGTAGAATCCGCACGAAGTTTTAGTATCTGCTGGGGATACTATCCTAGGGCGTAAAAGGTGCATCGTTTTCGATATATTTAGTTGTCTCGAGTTAAAACACACTGTATTTTCATTTTCATATAGTGTGCACTGCACAAAAATCAAATACTTGTCTGTAGTAGACCTTTGGTAGGAATGAAGTAGATGGGAAAAGAAAACGAACCGCAGAAGGTGTCTTAAGATAGAACAATGAACAAGAGCTTCATTAGGATCGCAAAACGCGGTATACATATTACAATAAATGTACTTGTACACTATATGATCAAAAGTATCCGGACACCCCCAAAAACATACGTTTATCATATTAGGTGCATTGTGCTGCCACCTACGGCCAAGTACTCCATATCAGCGACCTCAGTAGTTATTGGACATCGTGAGACAACAGAAGTGGCGCTCCGTGGAACTCGCGAACTTCGAACATAATCAGGTGATTGGGTGTCACTTTTGTAATGCGTCTGTACGCGAGATTTCCACACTCCTAAACATCCCTAGGTTAACTGTTTCTGATGTTATTTTGAAGTGGAAATGTGAAGGGACACATACAGCACAAAATCGACGTCGTTTGTTGACTGACAGAGACCGCCGACAGTTGAAGAGGATCGTAATCTGTAATTGGCAGATATCTATCCAGATCACACAGGAATTCCAAACTGCTCAGGATCCACTGCAAGTACTATGATAGTTAGGCGGGAGGTGAGGAAACTTGGATTCCATGGTCGAGCCACTGCTTATGAGCCACACATCACGCTGGTAAATACCGAACGACGCCTTGCTTCGTGCAAGGAGCGTAAATACTGGACGATTGAACAGTGGAAAAAAGTTGTGTGGAGTGACAAATCACGGTACACAATGAGGCGATCCGATGGCAGGGTGTGGGTATGGCGAACGCCCGGTGATCGTGATCTGCCAGCGAGTGTACCGTGGTGTTACGGTGAGGTCGTGCTTTTCATGGAGGGGGCTTGCACCCCTTGTTGCTTTTCGTGGTACTATCACAGCACTGGCCTACATTGATGTTTTAAGCACCTTGTTTTCCAACTGTTGAAGAGCAATTCAGGGATGGCGATTGCATCACGGTCGAGCACCTGTTCATAATGCAGGCCTGTGGCGGAGTGGTTACACTACAATAACATCCCTGTAATGGACTGCCCTGCACAGAGTCCTGACCTGAGTCCTGCACCTTTGGAATATTTTGGGACACCGACGTCGTGCCAGGCCTCACCGACTGGCAACGATACCTCTTCTCAGTGCAGCACTCCGTGAAGAATGGGCTGCCATTCCCCAGGAAACCTTCCAGCACCTGTCTAAAAGTATGCCTCAGGGATTGGAAGCTGTCTTCAAGTCTAAGGGTGTCCCAACACCATATTAATTCTGGCATTGCCGATGGAGGGTGCCGCGAACTTGTAAGTCTTTTTTAGCCAGGTGTACGCATACCTTTGATCACATAGTGTATGTCTGCACCAGTAAGACAACTCTGAAACTAAAAGGACAACTATTAATCTCGATTTTAGGTATACAAAATGTCTCTTAACTTCTCTAATGCAGTAAGTCCACCGCAACTTTGGTGTCTCATGAACTGGTTCAACAACCGCGTGCTTGTGCAGGCGTGGCGGAATGTCGAGCAGGCGGTGTGGGAGTCACCTTTCAGACAGCGCTCCGTGGAGACCAGAGGGTTAGAGGGGTGACGGCAGGCGGGGTGGGAGACGGCAGAATGTGCCGGCCACTTGCACCGGGTGCCCGCTTTGTCCCCGTAAAGTAAAGTGTCTGCCGGCTGCCGCTATAAAAACAGCTGCCTCTGCGCCGCTCTGCTCGTAAAGCGGAGAGAGCAGCCGGCAGGGCCTCCCACACCACTGTCTCTACCTGCGGTGATTCCGACACCTCCGCTGCTGCGCCTGTCAGTGTAACCTAATAGGCGTACCGTGGCACAAGTTCACAAACGAGAGATATCGACATAACTGTCCTGATAATCAGACACAATTAACTCTTCAAAGAGAATACACGGCCATTCCCTGAAGGACTTCCACTTGTATCTTGAAATGAATACTCAACGGAAATAGCCCCTTTCCTAGAACACATTTATCGAGAATGAACTGCGCAGCGGGTAGTGACGGGTGTCTGGGGACGAGCACCCGTCTCTCCTGCACAAAAAGTGTATAATGGATCAGATACACAGATTTACAGATCAACGGTGCTGACGTACGTCTGTTGCACTGGCCTAGAACATATTCTCAGCTCAGTTATTATGACGTTAGCAGAGGAAGACAAACTGCAATCAAAGAATTAACACTGATATACGAAAAGCAGCTCGAGTCAAACGCAGCTTATGTTAGTCGTACACAGCATTTTGCAAACAAGTTAAGTAGGTGAACAAGTGGATTCCGTATTCCTATTGTGCGACCGTTGTAGCGCCACCATCGTACACCTGGTGAAATGTACTTGACGTTGCGCCACATAGTCGACTATAAACTATGGTATGATCGCATTTCAGGAAATACTTCTTTCGCTCCATGATTATATGATTATCAGACTAATGGAAGCCAGTTAGAGTTACTGATTAACACGTGGTTCCACTTTACTCACAAAGTAGTGACAAAGCAACTACCGGAAGATACACTGAACTTCACACTCGAATTACACTGCGTTGCAATTTAAGACAACATTACATATTTCAGATCTAAACCTGAAATAAAGGTGATTAAATTTTCACAAATCTTTAACATAATGCAGCGCGTCAGCAACCGTATATGTATAGAAAATAAACTATTTTTTTCAGCCTTCAGTTGCAAGGTAATTTTTACTCGTTTACCTATGGTTTCGATTCCAGTAATGAAATCTTCTTCAGAACAAAAAACTAAATTATTTTGAGAGCCAAACACTGGCCATGTCACAGATTAAAAATTAAAACAATAAAGACGAATAATCATAAGATTATGTCTGTCAAGATTAAAACAATTAAGGCGAACGTAGACAGAGCTACGCCGGCCAGTGTTTGGCTCTCAAATTAATTTAATTTTTTGTTCTGAAGAAGATTCCATTACTGGAATCGAAACCTAGGTAAACGAGTAACAATTACCTTGCAACTGAAGGCTGAAAAAAATTGTTTGTTTTCTATTAAATTTTCAGTTAGGCTGAACTTAAGAAATCCATTGTCCTGCAGACTTAGCAGGGACGCGCTTAGCCCGAGATCTTACCACTTCAGACGCTCGCCGGGGACAGACTGGCCTGGACCCCTACCGAGGGTACTTCACAGATACAAACGGAAGTGACCAGAGAGGCAGCTTGCTATACCAACATGACAAAGGACCGACAAGACCATACCAAGAATAGAGACCTCTTTGCTTTTAGAAAGCGTATCTACCTGTTTCAACGTTGGTCGTACTGTTCTCTAGCAGACAGGCTTGTCTGCTACCATCAAGCATGCAACTAGAAATACATTCGCTCATTCTTCCTTTCACACAGAAGGGAAGGGGGATGACAGTATCTTATCATATATAGTATATAAAAGAAAGCGGATGTAGGTTCCGTATGAGACTGTGTGACATGAATTACATATAAGCCATGTTTTAAAGTGTAGTAGTTTGACAGATCGTTCTTGATTATGTGTAAAAGTAACACGTTACACTGCTCAGTCTACTCCAAGATAGTCAGAAACACCACAGTAAATTAAGAAGTGGAATGTATGCCATAAATGACAACAGTTTTAAGAAATTAACGTGAAAATAATCCAACAGACACCTTTCAACATCATTTTGAGCATTTATTGCATTAATGTGGTATTTACAGGTAATCACGCTGTAACAGCATGCGTTATCAGAAATGATAAGTTCACGAAGGTACGTGTATTACATTGGAACAACCGAAATAAAATGTTCAAACGTGGCTACGTTTCGTATTTTAATTTAAAAAACCTACCTGTTACCAGCTGTTTGTCTAAAATTGTGAGCCATATGTTTGTGACTATTACAGCGCCATCCATCACAGAGAGAAAAAAGTGGTCCAACTAAAACATTCATATTTCTTTACGTACTACATGGATATGTAATAAAAATGGCGGTTCCTATTGTACAAAACACAGTTGATAACCGTTTGACCTATGGAAGCGCCATCTACCGGGCCAACCATAGCGCCATCTGATTTCCCCCTTCAAGCTAAGCGAGTTTCGTTCTTTGTAGCTTTTTCGTTTGATGCTTATTTCGTGAGATATTAGGCCCGGTCACTAGCAATGGACCACCCTGTATACACAAATACAAAAAAAACGAGTTTGCTTTCTCGCAGTTGGAATAACAAATAAAATTTATACTTTGGTATGGGGTATTTTCTCTGGGGAATTAGTGCACATACAGAGCGATAACTGGGTATTATAATCTCTTTATCTTCCACTACCTTCCTCCATCGGCCTGTGTGATACTGATTCATAAGCAGTTGTTCGAAAATTCTGACTGACTTCTTCTGAAAGATGAGCTCATTTTCAGACCGTGCGCGATAGTACATTGTGTCATCGTGCTCCAATAAGTCGCGCACCAATATGTCAATTTTTCGGGGCCTCTTGTCTTCGGTTCAATTGCTTGGGGGGTCATAGCACAATAACAAGTTTTGAATACACTCCTGGAAATGGAAAAAAGAACACATTGACACCGGTGTGTCAGACCCACCATACTTGCTCCGGACACTGCGAGAGGGCTGTACAAGCAATGATCACACGCACGGCACAGCGGACACACCAGGAACCGCGGTGTTGGCCGTCGAGTGGCGCTAGCTGCGCAGCATTTGTGCACCGCCGCCGTCAGTGTCAGCCAGTTTGCCGTGGTATACGGAGCTCCATCGCAGTCTTTAACACTGGTAGCATGCCGCGACAGCGTGGACGTGAACCGTATGTGCAGTTGACGGACTTTGAGCGAGGGCGTATAGTGGGCATGCGGGAGGCCGGGTGGACGTACCGCCGAATTGCTCAACACGTGGGGCGTGAGGTCTCCACAGTACATCGATGTTGTCGCCAGTGGTCGGCGGAAGGTGCACGTGCCCGTCGACCTGGGACCGGACCGCAGCGACGCACGGATGCACGCCAAGACCGTAGGATCCTACGCAGTGCCGTAGGGGACCGCACCGCCACTTCCCAGCAAATTAGGGACACTGTTGCTCCTGGGGTATCGGCGAGGACCATTCGCAACCGTCTCCATGAAGCTGGGCTACGGTCCCGCACACCGTTAGGCCGTCTTCCACTCACGCTCCAACATCGTGCAGCCCGCCTCCAGTGGTGTCGCGACAGGCGTGAATGGAGGGACGAATGGAGACGTGTCGTCTTCAGCGATGAGAGTCGCTTCTGCCTTGGTGCCAATGATGGTCGTATGCGTGTTTGGCGCCGTGCAGGTGAGCGCCACAATCAGGACTGCATACGACCGAGGCACACAGGGCCAACACCCGGCATCATGGTGTGGGGAGCGATCTCCTACACTGGCCGTACACCACTGGTGATCGTCGAGGGGACACTGAATAGTGCACGGTACATCCAAACCGTCATCGAACCCATCGTTCTACCATTCCTAGACCGGCAAGGGAACTTGCTTTTCCAACAGGACAATGCACGTCCGCATGTATCCCGTGCCACCCAACGTGCTCTAGAAGGTGTAAGTTAACCACCCTGGCCAGCGAGATCTCCGGATCTGTCCCCCATTGAGCATGTTTGGGACTGGATGAAGCGTCGTCTCACGCGGTCTGCACGTCCAGCACGAACGCTGGTCCAACTGAGGCGCCAGGTGGAAATGGCATGGCAAGCCGTTCCACAGGACTACATCCAGCATCTCTACGATCGTCTCCATGGGAGAATAGCAGCCTGCATTGCTGCGAAAGCTGGAAATACACTGTACTAGTGCCGACATTGTGCATGCTCTGTTGCCTGTGTCTATGTGCCTGTGGTTCTGTCAGTGTGATCATGTGATGATTCAGACCCCAGGAATGTGTCAATAAAGTTTCCCCTTCCTGGGACAATGAATTCACGGTGTTCTTATTTAAATTTCCAGGAGTGTATATCACACTTCCACCAGCTGAGGTAAAATGAACAAATCGGTTCTGTTTCAGCAGGTATCGTCTAGGATGGGTCTTAGGCGGCTTACAAATTAATCAATTTTTCATGGGCTGTTTCCGACAAAAATCAGCAAATTCTTGGGTTCAAAAACTGACAATTGTGGGAAGGTCCATGGCAAACAGTTTAAATTTTTTACATGTCTTATCAAGATGAAAACATGGAAAAAATTTAAACTGTTTGACATGGACCTCCCCACAATTGTCAGTTTTTGAACCCAATAATCAACGAAAGGATAACGTTCTACGAGTCGGGGCGTGGAATGTCAAAAGCTTGAACGTGGTAGCGAAACTAGAAAATCTGAAAAGGGAAATGCAAAGGCTCAATCTAGATATAGTAGGGGTCACTGAAGTGAAGTGGAAGGAATACAAGGATTTCTTGTCAGATGAGTATCGGGTAATATCAACAGCAGCAGAAAATGGTATAACAGGTGTAGGATTCGTTATGAGTAGGAAGGTATGGCAGAGCGTGTGTTATTGTGAACAGATCAGTGACCGGGTTGTTCTAATCAGAATCGACAGCAGACCAACACCGACAAAGATAGTTCAGGTATACATGCTGACGTCGCAAGCTGAAGCTGAACAGATAGAGAAAGTGTATGAGGATATTGAAAGGGTAATGCAGCATGTAAACGGGGACGAAAATCTAATAGTCATGGGCGACTGGAATGCAGTTGTAGGGGAAGGAGTAGAAGAAAAGGTTACAGGAGAATATGGGCTTGGGACAAGGAATGAAAGAGGGGAAAGACTGAGTTCTGTAACAAGTTTCAGCTAGTAATAACGAATACCCTGTTCAAGAATCACAAGAGGAGGAGGTATACTTGGAAAAGGCCGGGAGATACGGGAAGATTTCTATTAGATTACATCATGGTCAGACAGAGATTCCGAAATCAGATACTGGATTGTAAGGCGTACCCAGGAGCAGATATAGACTCAGGTCACAATATAGTAGTGATGAAGAGTAGGCTGAAGTTCAAGACATTAGTCAGGAAGAATCAATACGCAAAGAAGTGGGATACGGACGTACTAAGGAATGACGAGATACGTTTGAAGTTCTCTAACGCTATAGATACAGCAATAAGGAATAGCGCAGTAGGCAGTACAGTTGAAGAGGAATGGACATCTCTAAAAAGAGCCATCACAGAAGTTGGGAAGGAAAACATAGGTACAAAGAAGGTAGCTGCGAAGAAACCATGGGTAACAGAAGAAATACTTCAGTTGATTGATGAAACGAGGAAGTACAAACATGTTCCGGGAATATCAGGAATACAGAAATAGAAGTCGCTGAGGAATGAAATAAATAGGATGTGCAGGGAAGCTAAGACGAAATGGCTGCAGGAAAAATGTGAAGACATCGAAAAAGATATGATTGTCGGAAGGACAGACTCAGCATACAGGAAAGTAAAACAACCTTTGGTGACATTACAAGCAACGGTGGTAACAATAAGAGTGCAACGGGAATTCCACTGTTAAATGCAAATGAGAGAGCAGATAGGTGGAAATAATACATTGAAAGCTTCTATGAGGGTGAAGATTTGTCTGATGTGATAGAAGAAGAAACAGGAGTCGATTTAGAAGAGATAGGGGATCCAGTATTAGAATCGGAATTTAAAAGAGCTTTGGAGGACTTACGGTCAAATAAGGCAGACGGGATATATAACATTCCATCAGAATTTCTAAAATCATTGGGGGAAGTGTCAACAAAACGACTATTCACGTTGGTGTGTAGAATATATGAGTCTGGCGATATACCATCTGACTTTCGGAAAAGCATCATCCACACAATTCCGAAGACGGCAAGAGCTGACAAGTGCGAGAATTATCGCACAATCAGTTTAACAGCTCATGCATCGAAGCTACTTACAAGAATAATATACAGAAGAATGGAAAAGAAAATTGAGAATGCGCTAGGTAACGATCAGTTTGGCATTAGGAAAAGTAAAGGGACGAGAGATGCAATTCTGACGTTACGGCTAATAGTGGAAGCAAGGCTAAAGAAAAATGAAGGCACTTTCATAGGATTTGTCGACCTGGAAAAAGCGTTTGACAATATAAAATGGTGCAAGCTGTTCGAGATTCTGAAAAAAGTAGCGGTAAGCTCTATAGGGAGAGACGGGTCATATACTAAATGTACAACAACCAAGAGGGAATAATAAGAGTGGACGATCAAGAACGAAGTGCTCGTATTAACAAGGGTGTAAGACAAGGCTGTAGCCTTTCGCCCCTACTCTTCAATCTGTACATCGCGGAAGCAATGATGGAAATAAAAGAAAGGTTCAGGAGTGGAATTAAAAAACAAGGTGAAAGGATATCAATGATACGATTCGCTGATGACATTGCTATCCTGAGTGAAAGTGAAGAAGAATTAAATGATCTGCTGAACGGAATGAACAGTCTAATGAGTACACAGTATGGTTTGAGAGTAAATCGGGGAAATACGAAGGTAGTGAGAAGTATTAGAAATGAGAACAGCGAGAAACTTAACATCAGGATTGATGGTCACGAAGTTAAGGAATTCTGCTACCTAGGCAGTAAAATAACCAATGACGGACGGAGCAAGGAGGACATCAAAAGCAGACTCGATGGCAAAAATGGCATTTCTGGCCAAGAGAAGTCTACTAATATCAAATACCGGCCTTAATTTGAGGAAGAAATATCTGAGGATGTACGTCAGGAGTACAGCAATGTATGGTAGTGAAACATGGACTGTGGGAAAACCGGAACAGAAGAGAATCGATGCATTTGAGATGTGGTGCTGTAGACGGATGTTGAAAATTAGGTGGACTGATAAGGTAAGAAATGAGGAGGTTCTACGCAGAATCGAAAGGAATATGTGGAAAACACTGATAAGGAGAAGGGACAGGATGATAGGACATCTGCTAAGACATGAGGGAATGACTTCCATGGTACTAGAGGGAGCTGTAGAGGGCAAAAACTGTAAAGGAAGACAGAGATTGGAATGCGTGAAGCAAATTATTGAGGACGTAGGTTGCAAGCGCTACTCTGAGATGAAGAGGTTAGCACAGGAAAGGAATTCGTGGCGGGCCGCATCAAACCAGTCAGTAGACTGTTGACCAAAAAAAAAAAATCAAGATGAAGTTCTCGGAACCTTCGAAATTTTTTTGACGTCGTCCATTACCAAGATCCAGAGGGTCGAACATACCCGTCCTCGAAAAATATGGACGTAATATGCGGTCTGAGGCGTCAATGTTATTTTAACTAACTTATTGATCATGAGTATTGGCGTAATATCGATTCTACGCAACTTTTCATAACAAACTGGTTTAGTTCAGTCCTGAGCCCCTTTCCCCCCACCTGGGAAATATCACCACCTCACCATTCTCCAACTTCTCCTCCCACGCCCTCTTTTCTAAATTGGCAGGAGGAAGACTCAGTGCGAGTTGAGCTGCTGGAGAGGAAGGATCTCATGAAATTAAATTCAAATTAATGTCAATTACATTTCAGAGGACATGATAATGTATTTTTCAATTCAGTTTGCATATTGTTTATTTAATCAGTTTACCAGAGACAGAGCTATTCCTCTCCCCCCCCCCCCTCCCACCACCCCAACACGTAAAATGGTGGGAAAAAGGCTGGAGAGGAAAATTCTGTATTTACTTATAGCATAAAATGTGTTCAACTGGTGAGATGATGCTGTTCGACAAAGGGGAGTGTAATAAGTGTATTATCTGGAAACATACAGCTGAGGACTGCATCTGTAGCCTGCTACATCGGGAATGGAGAGAGGTGATAAATGTATGAGCGTAGGACGAATACTTTTCAGAAAAAAATATGATGCAGTGTGATTTGGTGGGAGGGGGGGGTTGCATTTGGCAACTCATAGACTATTACCTGTTCTAGAGTTGTTTGTGTTTTTTAAAATGGCTGGACAATTCACAGTGCAGAAGACAGTTTCGTCGTATTCTACTACCCCAGGCTGAATGAACCAGATGCACTAGCCTGGGAGTATGGGCCAACACTGCCAACAGGGAGAGGCTGGGGAGGTGCATGGGTGGAGAAGAGTTTATACCTATTTAATTCAGACAAGTTTCGCATGAGAACGAGACATGCACTCGACCTTCTCCTTACCTACTGCCTAATTAACTATACGCTCAACAGCAACGAAAGAATTGGTGGTGGACCCTGATAGTTTGTAAAATAAGGATTGCACCCTCACAATAATTTAATAACAAACGTAATCAACTCACAGGAAAGACAAAGAAAACTTCATAATAATCTAAAGGAAATGGGATTCTATATATATCTACGAAATGATACGTGGATTTAGTATTACAATGAGATTTATTATACATAAGAACATAAAGGCACATGATTATCGACGCAAACAGTAGGTTAAAGGATAGGGTATACTGTACTATGATGAGAATAAGAGTGGGCTCGAGAGCAAGGGGCTGCTACTCTCTGTGATGCAATAGATTGATGATAACGTCTGGAGGTCATAATGAATCAAATATTACTCTCCCGACTGTACTGCAGTATCGTGATAGGTAGTGAAAGCTGAAATTGGATCACATGAAGAAAAACGCAAGATGGACTTGTACCAACGTGCGTACTGTGGAGGACATCAGTATAAAACTGATAGATTCCACAATGCTGGACCCGCAAAATACTTTACCAATCCTGAAATCTGTAGCAGGTCGTCGGTAGGCAGCGTCCTGATGATGTAAGCGCCGACATCTGCTGTGCAGCAACTCTGTTTCGACCCCTGGCCTCAAAGGCCGAAAAAGTGCGACTAAGACGAAATACCGTCTGACTCTGATGATGGTGAGATCCCGAATGCCCTGAGCCCCCTCAACGCAAGACGTCAGCCAACATTGCTCAACTCCGTACTATCCTCGAGAACTGCGAATCAGCATTCAGTGCTGATACCAAAATTACCCCACCCTCAGAACATCATTCACGCCAGTAGCGACCATTCCCTCCAGTTTCGAGCAGGGCCTTATGAAGTCAACTAACCACAGTTTAAGTTGACCAATCATGCCTCTGTTATTCATCTGAGGGCACTGAACTCGCTGTTTGACCGGCTCTGAAAACAACAGGCCTAGACCACCGGCCATCTGGCGCCAGACAGTCGCACCCAGCAGGGCACGGTCCACAAGTGTTCTCAGAATCGTGAGGACAATGCAGCCAGTCGGTACCAGCAGTCTTCGTTCCGGACGTGCCGCAGCGGTAAACGCATAAACTGCAGCGACACTCCGATGTCTCGCAGGTCGTTCTACCCTACATACAATAGGCGGAACTTGACCAACGCCAGTTGTTCCGCCAGTGGCTTGAGCATATTTATTTACTACACTCTCAGTATGGAAATGGAAGATTATGTAGATGAAGACGAAATGGAAGATAAGATACTGCATGAAGAGTTTGACAGAGCACTGAAAGACCTGAGTCAAAACAAGGCCCCGGGAGTAGACAACATTCCATTAGAACTACTGATGGCCTTGTGAGAGCCAGTCATGACAAAACTCTACCATCTGGTGAGAAAGATGTATGAGACAGGCGAAATACCCTCAGACTTCAAGAAGAATATAATAATTCCAATCCCAAAGAAAGAAGGTGTTGACAGATGTGAAAATTACCGAACCATCAGTTTAATAAGTGACAGCTGCAAAATACTAACGCGAATTCTTTACAGACGAATGGAAAAACTGGTAGAAGTGGACCTCGGGGAAGATCAGTTTGGATTCCGTATAAATGTTGGAACACGTGAGGCAATACTAACCTTACGACTTATCTTAGAAGAAAGATTAAGAAAAGGCAAACCTACGTTTCTAGCATTTGTAGACTTAGAGAAAGCTTTTGACAATGCTAACTGGAATACTCTCTTTCAAATTCTGAAGGTGGCAGGGGTAAAATACAAGGAGCAAGCAGTAAAGGAAACAAAAGAAAAATTTGGAGTAGGTATTAAAATCCATGGAGAAGAGATAAAAACTTTGAGGTTCGCCGATGACATTGTAATTCTGTCAGAGACAGCAAAGGACTTGGAAGAGCAGTTGAAAGGAATGGACAGTGTCTTGAAAGGAGGATATAAGATGAACATCAACAAAAGCAAAACGAGGATAATAGAATGTAGTCAAATTAAATCGGGTGATGCTGAGGGAATTAGATTAGGAAATGAGACACTTAAAGTAGTAAAGGAGTTTTGCTACTTAGGGAGTAAAATAAGTGATGATGGTCGAAGTAGAGAGGATATAAAATGTAGACTGGCAATGGCAAGGAAATCGTTTCTGAAGAAGAGAAATTTGTTAAAATCGAGTATAGATTTAAGTGTCAGGAAGTCGTTTCTGAAAGTATTTGTATGGAGTGTAGCCATGTATGGAAGTGAAACATGGACGATAACTAGTTTGGACAAGAAGAGAATAGAAGCTTTCGAAACGTGGTGCTACAGAAGAATGCTGAAGATAAGGTGGGTAGATCACGTAACTAATGAGGAGGTATTGAATAGGATTGGGGAGAAGAGAAGTTTGTGGCACAACTTGACTAGAAGAAGGGATCGGTTGGTAGGACATGTTTTGAGGCATCAAGGGATCACAAATTTAGCATTGGAGGGCAGCGTGGAGGATAAAAATCGTAGAGGGAGACCAAGAGATGAATACACCAAGCTGATTCAGAAGGATGTAGGTTGCAGTAGGTACTGGGAGATGAAGAAGCTTGCACAGGATAGAGTAGCATGGAGAGCTGCATCAAACCAGTCTCAGGACTGAAGACCACAACAACAACTCTCAGAATTCGTAGCAGTGCAGCCCTAACCGGAAACGCAGTGTGCCACGTCCTCCGGTGCTCGCCTCGCAGGGCCACCCCGGAAAGTAACTCACACATGCACAGGGATTAAGTGAATAGTATTTTCAGCTCTCAGTACAAATACTCTTGTTACAATGACCTTATTCGACCTGTTACCACCATGCAATGACATAAAAGATTAATAACATTGCTGAAAATGAGAGACGACATGTAAAAGAGGACATGTAACGTCTCACCCCCCCCCCCCCCCCCCAGTCACTTTACATTATTTTTGGTAGTGGTTGACTCACTTGACAGAGGTAGTGTGGCAATCACCCAAAAAGGATCTGTCCAAACAGTTTCCAAAATATCACGAAAAATGGCAGATCAAATTGGAAACTGATGATAAAATGAAAGGTCGAATTTTTCTTATGATTTTGCCAACATCTTATTCACACTGACAAATTAGTCACACCCAACACAAATTCACTCTCAGGGAACCACTGTCATTCATGGACATACTCGCACAGTCATACAAATGTTGAACATGTGCCAAAAGGCCAATTTCGAAGCTGCAATAAAATGTTGACCTTTTGATTCTGTAAGCTTCTCATTGAGGTAACATTTAAGATTTAGTTACTGGTGCCCAACTCAATCACACACATCCTTTTTCATGAAGCCAAAAAGACAAGCAATATTTCTATGCTTCATGGTTGAAACATTTAACCACACTCACGCCGTTTCCCTGAACAGAAAAGATGATAATTTTTACAGTGGTTGATGGACTGATGGTCCACTGACCGCTAACCAAAGTTGTAACCGCAGATATTCCGCTCACATACAAAAAACAAACAAAAATACTCTTGTGCAACTGTGGCAGATTATTATGTATAACATTTTGTAAAAGTTAGCGCATAAACAAGAAATTTGTACACGTAGTGGCACTTGACAGGCACCTACGTAAGTGAGATAGAGACACACAGTGTATAAAAAAAAAAAAAAAGACAGAAATATTGTAAGTATACCTGTGTGATCGAAGATTATGAGCCGGCCAGAGTGGCCGAGTGGTTCTAGGCGCTACAGACTGGAACCGCGCGACCGCTACGGCAGCAGGTTCGAATCCTACCTCGGGCATGGATGTGTGTGTTGTTCTTAGGTTAGTTAGGTTTAAGTAGGTCTAAGTTCTAGGGGACTGATGACAACAGCAGTCAAGTCCCATAGTGCTCAGACCCATTTTTTGAAGATTATGTGACATAGTGTGTATCACAAAGAAGAATTTGTTCCTAACTGTCATTGTGTTGGGGAATCAGGATATCCTGAACACGAAAATTTATATAAAAAAGAAGACTGGAAGCTATGAAACAAAACAATATACACATAGCAGGAAGCTCGTAGGGTGGTAGGCAGCCTATTACTGATTTGCAGTACTGTGCGGTACGATGACAAGCTCATGTACAGGCTCTGAGCGCAACATTCGGGACAGATCTGTAGGACAGGTATTTGGCTGTCTGAAGACCGTAGCACTTGGGCTTATCTAAACAGAAAAATTGCAGTACAGGATACTACTCTTAGAGTGACTCCAACACTCGTAGAGTCATCTGATGGAGGTTGAAACAAGGATAGCAGATCGATCAACGTAGCTGATTGCTCGGAACTGATCTCTGTAGGAGAGGAGATAATCACAACAAATTGCAGACCAGCAACACCCAGCTCGGAATTGCTTAGGGCATGCAGTCCGGCCTATTATAGTGAGTTATGCGAACTCGTGCAGGAACTGTAAATGGCGTCCATCCTAAGTGTGGCTCAAGAGATCTTCTCTCTGACACTTTGTGCTGCCATTATTACAGCACGCCTTTGCTGTCCAGCAACTCATCTGCAGTGGATTCCCCTTTTCTGTGTCACCACTGAGCGGCACCATGCTGTCTCCTCGGCCAGCCGCTAACGAGTTCACCAGTCCCGATGGGACTCCAAGGGGTGTGTCGGCCCTCAGCTGATCGAGAGCTGTCCGCCAGGTGAGCTGCAGCTTTACTTTCACTGCGCTGAACAGGTAGGCGGCACGTGCCACTGAGCCCTCGGGTGGAGGGGGGATGTGTCGTGACTGACAGCTGCCTCCCTCAGGCTTCTCCCTGCCGCTGGGGTTCATTTACTCCACACCGACCACCTTGTATCAATTCTCGTCCAGCAGTCATTCGCTGTTCCCAGTACCTGCACAATACTTAAATCCTTTTATAAAGTGTGCCTCTCCAAATATTTTTACAAATACGGCATTAAGAATCCTTACAATCAGATAGTAATTTGTACATTCAATAAAAATAATTAATAGAAATGAATATTTACTTGAATAGAACTGTTACACTAATTCAACAAAAAATGTCTTATACTCTGCTGACAATATTTACCATAGTAGTACATGTAAAGAATAGTGACTTAACCTATGGGCTCATTATTAATATTAGTGAGTGTGAAATTATTGGATTATTAAGATAAAGAAAAGCTGAAGTACGCTACCCATAACCCCAAACTACTACATCTAATCCCAAATATAGCTTACCCGTCACTGGAGCATGCTCCACAGCACGTCCCTCGCCATCTCTGATCCCAGAGACCTCGATGGATCCCTGAAACTGCTCAAGACATGGCGGCCGCACACAAATACACAATGAACTCATATTAGACGTGATAAAATTAGCTGCAATTGTCTTAGTAATGAAAATTAATAAAAATAGTATATGTAACTTATCGGTTTCACCCGTTTACCATACATACGCCCCCATCCTGGCCTCTGAGACAACTCGATGGATGTTGGGTGTCTCTGGCGTGGCCGAGACGTTGAGTCGGTCGCTGCACATCAGAGAGGAAACTGGACACACTAAAACTTACGGTGGAAAATTTACACAAAGGACACTGCAGTCTTTGCAAGTTACAATGCAAGGACTCTACCTCTGTAAAGAAGTTCTTCTAAATATCATTCTTTCGGACTGCTCTTGTGTGCTAGGCCTGACACCAAGACACCAATTACCGGACTTGTTGAGGAATTCCATACCTTCTGCATTAGACCGTTCATACAATAAATCCCGACGACCGCACACGTTCAGGGACGTGACGTACCATCGTACGAGAAACTCACCACACTCCAGAATGGTTACGCCCAGCGGCAGTGCCATGGGCGGGCACAAAGACCACCTTTGCATATCCACCTCCAAACCCTAAGAGTACGGTGCAACGCGCTTTGGAGTGTCCTACTCTCCAACGAAAAAAAAAAAAAAAAGTCTCACTGAAAACAGGTGCCACACTGCAATTGTGTGCCCATAACGCCAATGAGAAACACCGCGAAAACAAACAAATGGTGCAACGCTGTTTGGCGTGCCCAGAACACTGTCGATATGCATCCATTATCTCTTCCTAAAGAAAGACACAGTAATAGGTATGGTGTAAAGACAAAACACACATGAGGAACGAGTCTGTGTTACCATTGACTCGGAAGAGTGGTGACCCCCCCATGTAACGGAAAGTCTAGAAAAGTGAGTTAGACCGACACTCCGCTTTCAGAATTAACTAATATCGCTCATGATCGTATGTCACTTCGTGACCCATACAAGTTACACATTTACATGTTAAAGAATATAAATAAAAACAAGTTACCACACTTAATGTCTGGTATGTACACAACAGAAAGACGTTTTTTAATGCAATTTATTTTACAAATTTTTCGCTTTTCTTTGACACACAAGACCTGTTCCACAAACGGCTGCATGTGAGATACATGGTGAATACCAATGGATTTCTTGCCCTTCAGTGTAGTCAGTTAGTACGCGTTCGGGTGGGCGATTCTTTTAAGCCGATCAGTGTGGCCGTGCGGTTATAGGCGCTTCAGTTTGGAACCGCGTGACCGCTACGCTCACAGGTTCGAATCCTGCCTCGGGCATGGATGTGTGTGATGTCCTTAGGTTAGTTAAGTTTAAGTAGATCTAAGTTCTAGAGGACTGATGACCACGATGTTAAGTCCCATAGTGCTCAGAGCCATTTGATTATTTTAACCCTGCAGGGCCCACTGTACACTAAGAAAAACTTTTGCCATTTCTGTTTCCGTTTATTCAAAAGCCGAAAGGACCTCACCCACACTTTTTCCCCAATACAAAAACTACGTTCTCGTGCTCCTTGTACCTCAACGTATGTAAACGGCTCTGTCACAGTGTTTGTGCTGATTTTCCGTGAGCCAAATCCGCACGGTCCTGGCTTCAATCTTGCCCTCCGTTTCTGTTTTGGGTGATTGGAACTTGGGTTAGAACCACGTATTTCGATTGACTCATCCCACTGTTTATCTGAATCTCTGCGCCTCCAGCTCGTGTCGTACTGGCGGGTATCGTTTTGTCTCTGCGAGTTACTCTGTCGTCCTAAATTTTGTGTCCCATAATCCTGCCTCCCGGATTTTCCACCATGCTCATTCCTCCTGTCATTGTTGTTGTTATTCCACGGTGCTCCACGAAAGTCGCCATTGTAATGGTTATATTGCCCTTTCCTTCTATCATGCGCTGCTTCTTTTCCAGATATTAACTTCAACCAGCGCAGAAGGCTTTTGAATGTTTCAATATTCGATCCGTCGTTTCCTAGAAGCGCTTGCTGGTAGTTCCTTGGCAGTTTCCGAAACAGAACTTAATTATTTCACCATCACTAAGTGGCACATCAAGAAACTGATTTATTATCATTAGAGCCGCAAAAAGCTTCGTTGGGCTCTTGTAAACTGACGCCTCCAGATCTGAACACAAAATGATTTCTTGTATTATTCGGTCTTGCATTTCGCGCGACCAATACGTTCCGAGAAACGCGTCGGTGAATTCTTGGTACGTTCGGCATATACTCGCAACATCGCACATTTTCTCAGCTGTCGTGCGATGTGTCCGCAGATCAATTCTGATTTTGCTGTCAACGGCCAAGATATTGGTCTCGTGTTAGAAAATTGTGACAGCCAAATTTTTGGGTGAAGCGAGCCTCCATTTTCCCCGAAATTTTGGATTTAGAGAAGAGATAAAAGGTGTTTGTAATCAAACTCTGGTCCCTCTCGCACATTTCTATTGGTTCTAATAGCAAACGCGCTCGTCTGTGCGACGCGAGCTGACATTTCCTGGTGCGTGCTGTGGCCACATAATGATACTGGAACTGAGCGCTAGTTGTTCCGATCGGGCTGTAATTTTGCGTCCGTGCGCTCCCTGGGCTGCTGGTGGGCGGCCGTCCGGCGCCACACTTACATGTCTGCCAGTCGTCGCCTCTGGACGCGGTGTACCAATTTGTACTTTGCGTTCCAGGCGTGCTACACGTTCCTTTACGCTTTCGCATCTTTGGAAGGTATCCGCATCGCGTTCTTCAACGCTTTCCATTCTTTGCGTCGTACTCGCAAGTGCTTCCTTCCCCTGGGCTTTTATAGCATCACTTCCAACCACACTGTCGTGTTCAATTCGTCTAGCGATTCTTGCACAGTTATTTGCGATTTGACAATTTATTGGCGCCAGCTGCTTCTACCCTTGCTAACTCTGCTTCCTCCTTGGCTTCGACAGCCCTTTTCTTCGCCTCGACACTCGTCTTGCTGACGACTGCTATTTCACTCTTGACTTCGTTCACAATCGTAAGTAACATATTCTCTGCTTATCCATTCTCTGTTCTAGGTTTTGCTTTGTCCTTTACCACCCCAAAATCTCTAATAATAAATTATTCTGCTGAAAAGGCCCGTCTTCACCAGTTGTTGGGCCGCGCGGGATTAGCCGAGCGGTCTAGGGTGCTGCAGTCATGCACTGTGTGGCTGGTCCCGGCGGAGGTTTGAGTCCTCCCTCGGGCATGGGTGTGTGTGTTTGTCCTTAGGACAATTTAGGTTAAGTGGTGTGTAAGCTTAGGGACGGATGACCTTAGCAGTTAAGTCCCATACGGTTTCACACAAATTTTGAACCAGATGGTGATGTTACTCTAGGCAGTTGAGCACTGTTATTCTGTGGAGGCCGAAATTTTCCTCGGTGTGTTCTCATCTGTGGTCTTATTTACATAAACAAGATCGTCCGCATGCCTATTCACTTCTACCGCCCCTTCTTTCTCACTCATTTCACCGCTCATATCCTCCTGGTCCCGGTCTGCCTCCGATTCGCGTCTATCGTCTGTGTTACACGCCTACCGTACAATAGGAAAACTCAACATTTCTTCAGCTGACTCAACCCTGTTACTACTCTGATCCTGCTCCATCGTGGGAAGTCCATTTATTTGAGAAGCGTTCGACAACAGCTGCGCCCTGCTACGAGTGAACATTCATTCACGTAACATCAGCAACAACAACAACAACAACAAAAGATGTAACAGTGAAAACCCCATAAAACACTTTACAAAAAATTTGAACTAATGCACTCTGTAATGGATCTGGGAGATGTTATTTTTTTTACCGTATTTGTTGATACTGAATTGAAAATGTTTTCTTATATTTTTGTCAGAATTTATTATAATTTGTCTTATTATATGTTAATTTACTTCTGTTTTTGAGAGTAAAAGCATATTGATTACTATTAGAAAATGTATCGAAGAATAGCAAAGAAACTGATTGTGTAAAATATCTTTGACGTTGGAGTAGTCTTTGACTATAGTCAGTCCGAGTCGGAAGCTAACTCTTGGTGTGTGTTGGCGGAAGAACAATGTGAAGGTCGCCGTCATAAGTAATTTTGAATTATGTTAACTATTATTTTTGTATTATCTGAAAAGAAGAAACTACATTGGAAGAAACTGTATTTGAAACACCAAAATGAAACACGCTGAACCACGTCATTTTCTGCAGCCGACAACGATGCATTGTGGAATCATACTTAGACAACTGAAGCCAAGACTTATATTTGCTTGCAAACGTCTAATGGAAAAGGTACTGTCACGAAATATGGCAAATTTAAGTTTATAAAAAATAGTGACCATATTTTCAACTTGTGTAATAGTCGGGATGCCATATTTCAACTGGGGACTGTAGCCGGGATATTGTGTTCACGAGATCTTCAACAGTGCTACGAGGAAGAAAATTTTTGTGTGTTAATACCAGTTTCCTCAGAATGTGTGTTACAGTGTTTGTGTTCATCGGGAAGTAAAAGATTTGGAGAAGAAATGTTTCGGCAAAAAATATAATTTTCAACAGAAGAAAATACTTCAAGAATTTTGGTCAACAATCACATGGATGGAAAACGTGGTTTTGCAACAGTAGAAGAGTGTTCCAGATAAGTCACGAAACCCTCTTATTTTGTTAAAACAATATTTTTATCTTGTTTTGTATTGTTGTGTATAAATTTTTGTTCTTCACAATGACTTATGAGATTCTCGAGAGTATTATGCCTAAAGTAGAAAGTAGTAATTTAATAGACTTCAAACATCAGGACAGGTCAAATGAAAGAGAAAGAACCGATCAATTTGATTTAAAAAGTTTTCTTGTAAATTTCACAAAAGAAATTAAACAATCAGTTGACGACAATAAGACATACTGGGATGAAAAAATTGATAACATTTTGTTGCAAGTCCAAGCAGTCAATACCCAAGTGGGTGAGCTTTCGAACAGAGTTGGCTGTGTTGAGGAAAAAATTGAATCTGTGGAAGCAAAAGTAAATGAAATTGATGTTAAATTGAGTGGTGAAATTAATACTGTAAAAAATGAGTTACTGGTAGATAGGGAAAGAAATTTAATTGATTTTAATGAGATAAAAGGGGAAATTAAAAATTTGAATGAGAATACAAAAGTTTTAGTTAAAAATGTACAACAAGAAACTGACAATCGTTTGGTTACTCTAGAAGAAAAAGTAGAATGCAATAATTTGGAAAACAAAAAATCTGTCAAAGAACTTAGCGAAAAAATTGAAAGTTTTGACATTGAATTTCAAAGCAAAAATCACAATGTCAACACGTGTAATCTTATATCTAATATTCCAGTGAAGCACTTTTCGGTAGATGGACCTTTACATCCCGTTGATTTTATGCAGTATTGTAAGGATTGTTTTTTACCTCACTCACCAGATGAAATAAAAATTAAATTTGTGAAAAAATTCTTGGAAGGGGAAGCTTTGACTTGGGCAAACTAGATTGTAACTTTGGGGACGACCTTTTCAGAATTTGAATCAAAATTTTTGGAAAAATTTTGGGATGATCTTAAACAAACTAGAATCAAAAGTGAATTTTTGAATGGGCGAAACTATAGAGAATCAGATGGGAACATGAAACAATTTTGCAAAAGTGAACTTCAAAAACTTATTCATTTAACAAAACCTTTGGATGACTTGATCAAAATTGATACCTTAAAGAGAAGATTGCCATCAGCAATGCAGTTGAGTTTATTTCGTTGTCCTGATAGTAATGTAGAGCAGTTTCTCAATTATATTGAAAAGTTGGATAGGGTAACAACAAGAACACACAGTGGGTTTACTCAGAAAGGTAATGGTCAAAATTGGGGAAATGACAACTTTCAAAAAAGGGAACAAAACAATTATCATGCTGTCAGTCAAAATTCAGGGGTATATAGCAATTTTGAAAAGAAGGACCATAATTTTTATCCAGAACAAGAACAACATTTTCGCGTTAATAATCAACAAAATAGAGAACACTTTAGGGATCAAAATCACAGAAATTTTGATAGAGGTCAGTACAATAGTAACTACCAACAATCAGGTAATGTTTGGCATAGGAATGGGATCAGAAATGTTGATCAGAGACATTGGCAGAACCATAATCAGCAGTTAAAACAGGAACCGGAAATAAAAAACGAGTAGACGCCCCCTTGAAGGTCCGCAAGGTTGAGGCAGAAGGTGAGCATGATGAAAGGACCAATGGATGTGACTATCATAAACCCAAACAGGACAGTTCCAAACCTAAGCTATCACATGAGGTCATTAGTTGTTACTTATTGAAGAAATTTCAAGAGGAAAATAATAATAATAAAGATAACATTTTCAATACACAAGAACATACAGTAGATAAAAGTAATTGTAATTCATTTAATTTAACAGAGTTTTACACTTGGGCAGAAAAGAAAAACACTTTGTCGGATGGTGTAATTTGCAGTAGTTCAGAGATGTGTGTGAATGAAAGAGAGAATGCATGCTGTGAGAATGAAAATGTTGGTGAAAGGGATCTGGTAACTTTAGAAAGGGGAAATAATATTTTGGGGGATAATTTGAATGTGTATGACCTGAATATGTGTAATGATAATGATGTTCTTGATAAAGTTGATAATGATGGTAATGGTATTGATGATGATGTTGAGGAAAGGTATTTCATTAGTTTAAATAGGGAGTTGGGTATACACATGGTTGAAAATGGATTAAATAGTGAGAATATTATAGAAATTCCCAGGGATGTTACCAGGATGAATAATACTCGCAATCTGGGTGTATGTAAAAGTGTGAATTTAGATGTTGCTGGCAAAGAATCTGACTACACAAATAACGATGACACATGTATAACTTCTTACCTAAGTGAAACTTTTATAGATACTAATGATACACACACATTTCTTATGAATATATGGCTGAACAGTGAAACTATTTCTTTTGACAAGAACTTTAGAAAGATGCTTATTAATGTATGTGAAACTGTATGTCCTGAGTGGTGGAAAAAGATGAGATATTTTATCTTTGAAAAGCTGAAGGATAAGTACTTCAATAGTATACAATGTGATTTGGATGAAAATTCTTGGCTATTTGAGATAATAGAGAGTACTAATGACAATTTTGTATCTTGTGCAAATTTTATAACTGTGACAAATAATACATATAATGATATACCATATGATTCTGATAAGTATAGGTTTGGGGAAATTGAAAGTGATTTATTACATGTGAATACAGGTTCTGAGAAAAGTGATCAATTTTGCAGTCCTTATATAAAAGTTCAAATTGGGTCATGGATTGGTAAATGTTTAATCGATACAGGAAGTGAGATCTCGGGAATATCTGAAAGGTTAAGCAAGAAATTGAAAGTGGGGAAAGATTATGTTGAAATGCCAGTTGTTGGGGTAAAGATAAAAGGTGCTACTGGGAAGAGCAGTAAATTGGTAAAAAGCCAGGCTTTTGTGACATTTTTAATTGAAGGCAAGTTGTTCACACATGGATGTTTTGTAATTCAGCAATTTAATGAGGATTTTCTTTTGGGTATGAATTGGATAGTAAAAGTAAATACAGCATTTGATTGGGTTGGAAGAAAACTTTTGATAGAAACTAGTGAAAGGGAATACACTCAGACAAATTTTGTGAACACACTTGGTGATCAGAGTAACGGCAATTTTGACAGTATTAATTTACTAAAAGAAAATAGATTGGAGAATATTGAAATTCATAGATTTGATACTGATGAAGTTGAATTTGGGAATTTAGTATATTTGAAAATTTCAGAAACACAAAATTTATCTGGGGAGCAAAAACAACAGTTAGAAATTCTGCTGTGGGAATACAGTGATGTTTTTAGTGACATACCTGGTAGGGTAAAGGGTTACCAGTGTGAGCTTCAGGTAAAACCTCATGAACCATTTTTCATAAAACCATACACTATTGCAATATCAAAAAGACCTGCTGTTGAGAAAGAGCTGAAAAAGATGGAAGGATGTAATATAATAGAAAGGAGTATCAGTGCATATAATAATCCTCTAGTAGTAGTTTCGAAAAAAGATGGTGGAGTAAGATTGGTTTTGGACTCTAGACACTTAAACAAAATTTTGTTCAGACAGACAGACCATCCTGAAAATATTGATGAGTTACTCTATAAATTTACAGATATAAAATATATGTCAAGTTTGGATCTAACTTCGGGTTTTCATCAAGTACCACTTTCGGTTAATTCTTGAAAATATACTGCTTTCTTGTACAATGGTAAGAGTTACCAATATTGTGTTGTGCCATTTGGGTTAAATTCTTGTTTCCGAATTTATAAGAGCTTTGGATCATGTACTGGGGCAAGAACTTACGTCTAAACTGATAATTTATGTAGATGACATTTTGGTTACAGGGAAAAATTGGGAGGAACATTTTTTGATTTTGAAGTCAGTTTGTGAAAAACTTAGAAAAGGGGGAATGACATTGAAATTAGAGAAATGTAAATTTGCAGTTTCTGAATTAAAATTTTTGGGTCATGTTGTCACAGACAAGGGAATTTTGGCAGATCCAGAAAAAATTAAAGCAATTTCAGAAATTCCTATTCCTAAGACTAAAAAACAATTAAAGTCGTTCTTTAAGTTATGCAGTTATTACTGAAAACAGATAAGTGATCAGAGTCTGAATGCACCATGTTTAGGTCAGTTACTTAAGAAAAACACTGTTTGGGTTTGGGATAAAAGTTGTCAGGAAGAGTTTGATAAAATTAAGCAAGAGTTGAGGAAGCAACACTTATTACACAGACTTGATTTTAATTTACCATTTTGTTTGAACACAGATAGCAGTAATTATGGGCTTGGAGCAGAGTTATTTCAAGAAAGAGTAGAGAATGGAGTTAAGATACATTGTACCATAGCATTTGCAAGCAGAATGTTGCTCAAGCATGAGAAAAGTCATATAAAATCCACACCCTAATACTTATCGTTTGGTGTATCCTAAGTCAAAGGAATTATTTGGTCTCAGGAATGTTGTCTCTTTAAAACTGTATAAACAGAAATCATAATTTCAAAAATTTAAATAATCTATTATCATCTAAAACAAAAGTCCTCCACTGGAATATGCTTGTTAGAACAAAACTACCTGTACAACCAAGTATGTATATTTGCATGTATAAATTAATAATTCAAAGTCACATGTCAATTGAAACTGATGAAAAAAAAACACTGATGTAACAAAGAATGAGAGAAAGATTTATTTTTACTTTTTTACAAAAAAAAAGTCTCCCTAGTGAGCATTTCTGAATTTTTCTAGTTTTGGAAGCTAAGTCTTCCCTGTGGGTGAAGGCATGCATGTGAGGACATGCATGCAAAGGTATAAGTTTCAAAACCAATTTTAGATAAAGCCTCATGATATATGAGCAGTTTATTGTTGTTTATACTGATGTTGTGGGGAGCAAAAGTACTCTTCATAAAAATGTGACTTGTAGTAATATTGTAGTAGAGAGGAAAGTGTACATAGATAATTGCAAAAAATTTAGATAATACTGATGTATCTATAGCAGCACTAAAAGAAGAAAATCATAAAAAAAGAAAAAAAAAATGAGTAAAAAAATTTTTAAAAAGAAAAGCATAAGCAAAAAAAATAGACAAAAAACAAAAAAACCATGACTAATAAAAAAAATATAAAAATTAAAAAAAATCAGAAGTTAAAAAATATATATATATAAAAGGCAAATATAGAGAAAAACACATTACACTATATATGTCCAGTATCATTTTTACAGTTACAATATGTAAGCATAATAAAATTAACATTAACATAAAAAAATTAATTAAATCTTATTCTAGGAAATGAGTTTTATCTTTCTATTATTTTCAATCTGCATGCTGTATGTTAGAATATTTCTCATGTATGTTTTATACCATGTATATTTGTCATGTCAAATAATTTCTTTACTTGAATTTTTTTTTGTGTATGAGATTGATGGGGAAGTATCATTGCAACAACAGCCAGTAACAACTCCACAGATTCAAAGAGTCCAAATTTGGAAGAGGTTATCAGACTGCATCATTAATGTACTAATTGTGTAATACAGATCCATCACTGAGTGTGGTCGGGATTTTGTTGTATATGTCCATAACAACAAAAGCCCTGGGGAGCAGTTGTAATGGATCTGGGAGATGTTTTTTTTTTACCGTATTTGTTGATACTGAATTGAAAATGTTTTCTTATATTTTTGTCAGAATTTATTATAATTTGTCTTATTATATGTTAATTTACTTCTGTTTTTGAGAGTAAAAGCATATTGATTACTATTAGAAAATGTATCGAAGAATAGCAAAGAAACTGATTGTGTAAAATATCTTTGACGTTGGAGTAGTCTTTGACTATAGTCAGTCCGAGTCGGAAGCTAACTCTTGGTGTGTGTTGACGGAAGAACAATGTGAAGGTCGCCGTCATAAATAATTTTGAATTATGTTAACTATTATTTTTGTATTATCTGAAAAGAAGAAACTACATTGGAAGAAACTGTATTTGAAACACCAAAATGAGAGAAACACGCTGAACCACATCATTTTCTGCAGCCGACAATGATGCATTGTGGAATCATACTTAGACAACTGAAGCCAAGACTTATATTTGCTTGCAAACGTCTAATGGAAAAGGTACTGTCACGAAATATGGCAAATTTAAGTTTATAAAAAATAGTGACCATATTTCCAACTTGTGTAATAGCCGGGATGCCATATTTCAACTCCTACTACTAAAAACAAATATAACCCACAATTACAGTGATAGATAAGACAACCCCGCCAAAATAATTTCAGTGCTGAAGCAACGCTGTCAGTTTCAATGGAATGTGATGTAGTACAGAATCCACACATATCACCCAACACACGCAATACAAAGCTACATGAAATTACTAAATAAATGAACATAATCAATGGCTATTACATGCGTGCCGCAAAATATATCTACCGCGAAATCTAATTAGAGCAAAGAAAATTAATTATGATGTTTCTTTAATAAGAAAATGTTATCGATCAAGTCCTGACAGCGTCTCTGCAGTCAAAGGAAAGAACCGAGGCTAGGGGCGCCATACTATGTGAGGTGCCAGGCTGGAGAAAGTTTAGTACCTCTTTAATTCTGACGAATTTTGCATGAGAACGGGACATGAGCTTAACTAACACCTAATTAATTATCCGCACAACGGTAACGAAAGGAAATGTTGGTGGACCCCGCTAATTGGTAAAACAAGGAGTGCACACTCACAAAAATTTAATAAAACCGTAATCTACTCAGAGGCAAAAAAGAGAATTTTGTCATCAGGAACAACAGGAAAAGGTATTCTGCATATATCTACGAAATGATGTGTGGATTAAATATTACAATGAGATTTATTATACATAAGAACATAAAGGCACATATTATGACACAAACTGTAGATTAAAGGATAGGGCATACTGAACTATTACGAGAATAAGACTGGGTTCGAGAACAAGGGGCTCCGCCTCTCTGTAATGCAATCGACTGACGATAGTGACTGCAGGTCTTAATTAATCAAATATTACTCTCCCGACTATACTGCTGGATCGCTGTAGGTAGTGAGAGCTGAAATGGGATCACATGGAGAAACAAGAAAGGTGGACTTGTACCAACGTGCGTACTGTTGAGGACTTCAGTATTAAACTGATATGCCGGAGCCACAAAATACTTTACCAATCCTGATATCTGTAGCAGGTCGTCGGTAGGCAGCGTTCTGATGATGCAGGCGCCGACATCTGCTGTGCAGCAACTCTGTTTCAACCCCTGGCCTCGAAGGCCGAAAAAGTGCGACTAAGTCCCAATACAGTACGACTCTGATGAAGATCAGATCCCGAATGCCCTGCTCCATCGCAACGCAAGACCAAAGCCAACATTGTACAGCTCCGTACTATCCTCGAGAACTGCGAATCAGCATTCAGTGCTGATTCCAAAATTCCCCCACACTCAGAACATCATTCGCGCCAGTAGCGACCGTTCCCTCCAATTTCGAGCAGGGCTTTACGACGTCAACTAACCACAGTTTAGGCTGACCAATCATGCCTCTGCCATTCAGCTGAGTGTACTGAAATTGCTGTTTGACCAGCTACGAAAACAACATGCCTAGACCACCGGCCATCTGGCGCCAGACAGTCGCGCCCAGCAGGGCACGGTCCACATGTATTCTGAGAATCGTGAGGACAATGCAGCCAGTCGGTACCAGCAGTCTTCGTTCCGGACGTGCCGCAACGGTAAACACATAAACTGCAGCAACACTCCGATGTCTCGCAGGTCTTTTTACCCTGCATACAATAGGCGGAACTAGACCAACGCCAGTTGTTCCGCCAGTGGCTTAAGCATATTTATTTACGACACTCTCAGTATTCGTAGCAGTGCAATCCTAACCGGAAACGCAGTGTGCCACGTCCTCCGGTGATCGCCTCGCAAGGCCACCCAGGAAAGTAACCCATACATGCACAGGGATTTAGTGGTTAGTAGTTTGAGCTCTCAGTACAAATACTCTCATTACAATACACTTATTTGTCCTGTTACCACTGTGCAATGACATAAAACATTAATAAAATAGATGAAAATGTGAGGCGACATGAAAAAGAGGGCATGGATCTTCCCTGGCTCAAAATTGGTGGGAACCTGTCTCACAACCGCTGCTGGATAATTTTTCTTTATTTTGACGGAAAAACCTAAAAGACAACTGTATCACAGATTTGATGACAGAAATTCATATAAACACAACTGTGTAAACACGTTTTTTGTAGTGGCCATTTTCGCAGCAGTTGTATATAAATTGCAGTCGTTTCAAAGAAAATGCCTTCTGCATGCTGCACATCGAAATTTTTATTTTTATTTATGCACCCAGACGTGTCTTTGTTTACAAGGCCTCTTAAGTGGGTGTCCTGAAATATTAAATGCTTGTCCTTTTTACACATAGGTTATGGTTTCACATCTAGGTTATAGATTTAAAAACAGTTCCTTAGCGTTTTTTTACCAAATGGAAAGGTACTAACACGTAACTTCTAATTCACTGGATCGAAGCAAAACTGCTTTTTCTCATCTGGCAACCAGGTGGACATTTTACAGTTCACTGTTTAAGTTACACATCACTGTGACTGTCATCTTTTTAATACAGAGCTTCATTTGTTTTTCTAAGTGTTGCCCGCAGTAGGCAACGAAACTTCAGGAAGGAGAAGCAGTTTTATATATGGACCACGGCAATTCAGCCGGGAAGATTCAATAAATGAATAATAGTAATAATAATAATAATAATAATAATAATAATAACAATCATTATTATTATTATTATTATTATTATATTTTCCTGTATATACTTATGAGAGGAATCAGATGTGTAAACATTTGCTGCGATTTCTGTCTATTATACGATCAATCAGTGTAAACAGTGAGTTGTTAGTCATATTTACTTGGTCATTTAGTAGTTGTTTCTCTTCAGCCTTTGTTTTGTATATATTATAACTTTCCTGTAATGTTAGGAAATATCTTTCATTATTTATTGTAATTATTTTCATATCATTTTCTCTTGTAGTAGATTTGTGGTTATTCTCTCTCAAATGTTCTGCAAAAGTTGATTGGCTTGTTCCATATTTACACGCTCTGATATGTTGTTTCTACCGGGTGTCAAATGTTCTGCTTTTTTGTCCTATATACCTTCCATCACATGTGTTGCACTGTAGTTGGTATATTCCTGCTTTTTGATAGATGTCTGTGTTTTCTGTTATTTTTGGAATGTGCCTTTGGATTGAATTGTCTGTTTTCAATGCTATGTTTATCCCTTCCTTGTCTTTAGAAAATGTACCATCTTGAATTTTTTTTCTTGTTTTCCCGTACTCTTGGCGTCGTTATTGTTCCGTCATGGTTGGTGCCTGTTTGTGTAGTCTTTTGTTGTACTGTTGTTTGGGGGTGTTTATCTACTGTGTTCACTGACTGTATTTGTTTTTTAATTTTATTGTTTAATTTGGTGACTAGTTCCCTATTTTACCCATTGTTTGTTGCTATTTGTGTGATGATGTCTGGTTCTTTCTGGTAATTTTCCGTGCTGAGAGGTTCTGTGTTGAGTCTACGAAGCATGTATCTGAGTGCTGATTGTTTCTGTGAGTGTGGGTGATTAGAAGTCTGATGTAGGATTGTGTCAGTTGTTGTAGGTTTACGGTAGATTTCAAAGCTATGCTGATTGTCACCTTTTTTGATTGTTCTATCTAAAGACTTTATTTGGTTGTTCTGTTCTTTTCCCATTGTGAACTGTATAAAATTTTCGGGTTGATAGAAAAAACGCTATCGTGATAAAACAATCTTCCACTTATAGAAAAACGCTCAAAATCGAGAACTGACACAAAAACCATTATCTCGACAACACATCGAAAAACGTTTTATAACTCACTACACATCGCGGAAAACGTCGAATTAAATATACACATCGAAAAACATCGATGCAGTGGTCACACAACGAAACAGGATATCAAAAAGAAAAACATCAAAGAAAGTTGTCCTAACTACACAGTGATAAAATACTGAAACAAAACCATAAAATGGTTCAAATGGCTCTGAGCACCTATGGAACTTAACATGTATGGTCATCAGTCCCCTAGAACTTAGAACTACTTAAACCTAACTAACCTAAGGACAACACACAACACCCAGTCATCACGAGGCAGAGAAAATCTCTGACCCCGCAGGGAATCGAACCCGGGAACCCGGGAGTGGGAAGCGAGAACGCTACCGCACGACCACGAGCTGCGGAAAAAACCTTAAACTTGTCTACATGTACGAAACAGCATGTTGGGGAAAAAAGGAAAAAAAAACAATCACCACTCGTTAACTGCCGTATCATAAAAAAGCAGCTGTTAAATAATATAATACACGCAAAGCACATGTCCGCTCCTGTCTCTGCTCAGCCAGCATAGTGGTTCACTCTTTAGTAATCCAGTGGGCGCCAAGCCGCCGCCGGCACTTGTCCCTGTGACTTCGGGCGAAATGCCGGGTCCGCAGCTGCTGTGTGGCTGCTGTCTTTGATCTCACAGACCGCAAATGTGGACCGGAAGTCAACGTCCTTTGGTATTCAGTACCCAGGATACGACCTCTGCTCTCTCTGAAGTGACTCTCTGGAGATGTTACCTTGCGGGATTTTCGTACAGCTCTCTTCACACTCTGACATTCCACCTCCAACACTTTCTGCCATCTCCACCCTAACATTTTGCGATCGCATGTGTGTGAGTACATGTTCACATTGCTGTTTCCCCTAGTTCACAGTACCACTAGAATATGGCACGAAATTGTCCTACAGTCGCCTCCACTTTTTTCAATAGTCAAGCCTGCATGTGTAACAGTTATCAGACAGGTATGTGGTTGGTCCACTGCCGACTTGTCATTGACGATAAAATTCTATGGGAGCCTCACACAACACCTTCACAGAGGGCGTTTGAAATTGGTGGGAACACAGCACTCTGCCCTCATCTGCCTGTGCCAGTCTGTGGATGACACGTTGCCTTTATTTATTTTCGAAGGTGTTAACCTACAGCGGTCACCTCCAGTATCAGACATACATTCACCCTGCAAGTTTCTCTCCAAGACACTACAACAACAAACTTTAAGTTGATAAAACAGCTACCTTGTACACTGAAGAAAACATCGATTCTGTGCAACACAGTCAGAAATGTTGTTGTTGTTGTTGTGGTCTTCAGTCCTGAGACTGGTTTGATGCAGCTCTCCATGCTACTCTATCCTGTGCAAGCTTCTTCATCTCCCAGTACCTACTGCGGCCTACGTCCTTCTGAATCTGCTTAGTGTACTCATCTCTTGGTCTCCCTCTACGATTTTTACCCTCCACGCTGCCCTCCAGTACTAAACTGGTTGTGCCACAAACTCCTCCCCAATTCTCTTCAAAACCTCCTCATTAGTTATGTGATCTACGCATCTAATCTTCAGCATTCTTCTGTAGCACCAGCTTCTATTCTCTTTTTGTCTAAACTATTTATCGTCCCCGTTTCACTTCCGTACATGGCTACCCTCCATACAAATACTTTCAGAAACGACTTCCTAACACTTAAATCAATACTCGGTGTTAACAAATTTCTCTTCTTCAGAAACGCTTTCCTTGCCATTGCCAGTCTACATTTTATGTCCTCTCTACTTCGACCATCATCAGTTATTTTTCTCCCCAAATAGCAAAACTACTTTACTACTTTAAGTGTCTCATTTCCTAATCTAATTCCATCAGCATCACCCGACTTAATTCGACTACATTCCATTATCCTTGTTTTGCTTTTGTTGGTGTTCATCTTATACCCTCCTTTCAAGACACTGTCCATTCCGTTCAACTGCTCTTCCAAGTCCTTTGCTGTTTCTGACAGAATTACAATGTCATCGGGGAACCTCAAAGTTTTTATTTCTTCTCCATGTGTTTTAATACCTACTCCGAACTTTTCTTTTGTTTCCTTTACTGCTCGCTCAATATACAGAAGATTGAACAGCATCGGAGAGAGGCTACAACCCTGTCTCACTCCCTTCCCAACCACTGCTTCCCTTACATGTCCCTCGACTCTTATAACTGCCACTGGTTTCTGTACAAATTGTAAATAGCCTATCGCTCCTTGTATTTTACCCCTGCCACCTTCAGAATTTGAAAGAGAGTATTCCAGTCAACATTGTCAAAAGCTTTCTCTAAGTCTACAAATGCTAGAGACATAGGTTTGCTTTTCCTGAATCTTTCTTCTAAGATAAGTCGTAGCGTCAGTATTGCCTCACGTGTTCCAACATTTCTACGGAATCCAAACTGATCTTCCCTGAGGTCGGCTTATACCAGTTTTTGCTGAATACCCTACACCACAGCACCACTTGCCAAACACAACGTTTTCAAGGGTGTTATCCTACAGCTGTCACCACACACCACATCTCCATTCGCCCATAACACTGCCTCTCCCCCTGCCACATATGTTTTATCCTACTGCACATCTCCTATACATGCCTACCATGTGTAAGGTCGATAATATACATGAAACTCCCACTATTTTAACGTGAAAACTACCGTATATGCTCCTCATTTAGGAACATCTATTTGAGTAAAAGGGAGAACTATTTAAACTTCAAAACACCTATGTTATAAGATGTTGTGTGACGGAAACTTTCAGCGGAACTGTAGTATCTAACATCAATGTACATCTTATACGCGACCAGCTATTAAAAAAAACATAATTGCGATGATCATGAAGGAGTCACTGTTCACAATAACGTATACATCCAATTTCTTCCAGTTTGATGGACAAATTCTTACAGTTTGACAGCGTTCTTCACATTCAAATTAGTATCTATGGAAGTATTGCAAACAAATTTTCATGCACATGGCTATTACAAGCATATCAGGTGAATACAGAACAGTGTCTTTCATTCTTGTCAGAAAAAAGCACAGTCGTTATTTATATTCGACTGCATGCTACAATACACATGTACTTTCCTTTTCGTTGTATTGTAACATACGTTAGAGGAGCTGTGAAACATACTAGCAGCACTCCACACTCCATTTAGAAATGAGCTGCCTCTTCCTTGAACCTATCGGTGAAGGACTATCAGCAGACATTTAATGTGCTCTCTCTCTCTATGCATCTTGTAATTGTTCCTCGTTCTTTGGCCAGCCCTTACTGCAACACTGTCTCTGATTAAGTTTAGAACTGACCAGAAGTAGGAGGGTACCATACCCACTACATTCGGCAACTCGCGATAAAACAGAGCGAGTTGAGTTTCATGTAATCAATACATTTCCAAATTTGTACAACCGATCGACACTAGTAAGCTAGTGATATAGACTGGGCATTCTCTTTCCAACACCGTAACTGGCGTTCTACGAAGATTGTTACTTACCTGACTAATTGCATCCATTATAGTACACACGATCTCTCGATGCATACGTGTTGAGGAGGTAATTACTTCTTACTACTGTGTGTTAGGTGTGAATGTGAAGCATTTGAGAGTGATGTGGTGATATAACATATTGTTAACAGGAAGCAGAGACGTATTGTTTATGCATGATGGAGCTCCAGCCGGAAGTCGTTTGAAACATTTTACGTAAGCCACCTGTGATATTAATTCTGGAGTATTTTTCTAGTGTTTGCAGTATATACCAAGAACGTTTTTGAAAGAGAGAAATGATAATGGAACATAAACACAGTCCTAAAGCTACTAGATTCTACACTTAATCAGGCTATAATGTTGAAGCTGTGTGATTTCTGATATAGTAGTCGTGTGGAATGCAACGCTGTCTTTACTTCAATGCAGGAAGTATATTTCTAACATATAACATACATTCAGCCTGCAAATTCTGTATCCCACTCACTGTGGTGAGAAACTTTGAAATGATAAAAGTACTGCTTTCTACACCAAAGAAATAAACTGGATTCTGTTTGATACAAGCCATATACAGCATTCAAGAGGTGTATAGTGCCCACTGTTCTCGCGATTGTAATTCCGAAATTACGCTATGCATGCGTGAGTCCTGTAAAATGATCGTTAGCAACGGAAAATGAGTGAGACAAAAAAAATGGCTCTGAGCACTATGGGACTTAACATCTGAGGTCACTAGTCCCCTAGAACTTAGAACTACTGAAACCTAACTAGCCTAAGGACATCACACACATCTATGCCCGAGGCAGGATTCGAACCTGCGACTGTAGCGGTCGCGCCGTTCCAAACCGAAGCGCCTAGAACCACTCGGCCACACCGGCCGGCTGAGTGAGACAAAGACATCTTATGAGGAAACTGACAAATGCATATCAGTGGTGTCTGACATGCGAAATTAAACATTACACTCATGCCCAACATTGCTAGCTGCGCTAAAGTAACTTCCCTAAAAGTCATGACCGACCAGCAGGTGAATTAACCTCCATTCCATATGATGGGATTCTTCCACATTTTCATCAATAAGAAACACTGCCCCTGTCCTTTATTTCTACCACTCTGTGAGGGACCAACACACCCTACGCAATGTGATGTCCGACTTTCTGTGAAACACGTATCGAAACGTCTTAATGTGGGCTTAGCACCTGACATAGATCTCAAAACCATCGTATGTAGAGAGAGAATGTATGGCGACATAAAAATCTGTTGTCATAGACTACCTAGATGTTACAGCAAGAAAGGGAAATGAAAGACATTGTATCAAACGGTTTACAAAACTACAACATAGGAAAACTTCAACTCATTAGAGATGGCACTGTTGTGTTACGTTGAGGCGACACAATGTCGAGAACTGATGCATCTTACAGCCGGCTGGCCAATATGAAACGTAATACTGTTTATCAGATTTCTGTTTGCAATTACAGCTAGAATCGGTAACTGAGATGATGAGACGTCTTGATAGCACTGAACGTCATGTGCAAGATTGAAATCGTGAGAATAATACGAGGTCTGAGCAATTGTTTGAAGTGTCACATCCGAGGCGTTGAATGATAGTCAGTGTGGAGCTATGGATGGTGGCCAACACTTCCATTAAATTTGACAGTAGGGAGATAAGTTAGTGTAATGAGGTTAGTTCACCTGAACATCGGTCACGACTTGTAATTTGTAATGCAGGTAGCGGTCTTGGGCGCAAGCGGAACGAATGTACACTCCTGGAAATTGAAATAAGAACACCGTGAATTCATTGTCCCAGGAAGGGGAAACTTTATTGACACATTCCTGGGGTCAGATACATCACATGATCACACTGACAGAACCACAGGCACAGAGACACAGGCAACAGAGCATGCACAATGTCGGCACTAGTACAGTGTATATCCACCTTTCGCAGCAATGCAGGCTGCTATTCTCCCATGGAGACGATCGTAGAGATGCTGGATGTAGTCCTGTGGAACGGCTTGCCATGCCATTTCCACCTGGCGCCTCAGTTGGACCAGCGTTCGTGCTGAACGTGCAGACCGCGTGAGACGACGCTTCATCCAGTCCCAAACATGCCCAATGGGGGACAGATCCGGAGATCTTGCTGGCCAGGGTAGTTGACTTACACCTTCTACAGCACGTTGGGTGGCACGGGATACATGCGGACGTGCATTGTCCTGTTGGAACAGCAAGTTCCCTTGCCGGTCTAGGAATGGTAGAACGATGGGTTCGATGACGGTTTGGATGTACCGTGCACTATTCAGTGTCCCCTCGACGATCACCAGTGGTGTACGGCCAGTGTAGGAGATCGCTCCCCACACCATGATGCCGGGTGTTGGCCCTGTGTGCCTCGGTCGTATGCAATCCTGATTGTGGCGCTCACCTGCACGGCGCCAAACACGCATACGACCATCATTGGCACCAAGGCAGAAGCGACTCTCATCGCTGAAGACGACACGTCTCCATTCGTCCCTCCATTCACGCCTGTCGCGACACCACTGGAGGCGGGCTGCACGATGTTGGGGCGTGAGCGGAAGACGGCCTAACGATGTGCGGGACCGTAGCCCAGCTTCATGGAGACGGTTGCGAATGGTCCTCGCCGATACCCCAGGAGCAACAGTGTCCCTAATTTGCTGGGAAGTGGCGGTGCGGTCCCCTACGGCACTGCGTAGGATCCTACGGTCTTGGCGTGCATCCGTGCGTCGCTGCGGTCCGGTCCCAGGTCGACGGGCACGTGCACCTTCCGCCGACCACTGGCGACAACATCGATGTACTGTGGAGACCTCACGCCCCACGTGTTGAGCAATTCGGCGGTACGTCCACCCGGCCTCCCGCATGCCCACTATACGCCCTCGCTCAAAGTCCGTCAACTGCACATACGGTTCACGTCCACGCTGTCGCGGCATGCTACCAGTGTTAAAGACTGCGATGGAGCTCCGTATGCCACGGCAAACTGGCTGACACTGACGGCGGCGGTGCACAAATGCTGCGCAGCTAGCGCCATTCGACGGCCAACACCGCGGTTCCTGGTGTGTCCGCTGTGCCGTGCGTGTGATCGTTGCTTGTACAGCCCTCTCGCAGTGTCCGGAGCAAATATGGTGGGTCTGACACACCGGTGTCAATGTGTTATTTTTTTACATTTCGAGGAGTGTACATTTACGGAATGAGGCACAAACTACAGCTGAGTCTTCTCAAACTGGTCATGTGGGGTGTGTGGGTACTGTTGACTTATGACTGTGTTTCCGCGATCCTTGCGATGCGTGACATTGACCCACGACAAGAAGATATTGGGTCGATTTAAAAATGTTCTGTTCATAAATAAATTCATCATTTCCATAACTGCGCTAAATGAAACCTTGCGATGGGGCTTATGACGTACTGCCAACCTTATGTACATACACATTTACTTGACAGTTTTTGTGTGTGTGGAAGAGACTGTGTTCTATTCATGGAGTCAGACCAGCATGGTGCTTAATATCACACGTCAAACACTGCCGCTATACATTTGTCTATTTCCTGATAACACGTGATAATTTCATTCATTTTCCGTTGCTGACGGTCATTTTATAGGACTCATGCATGTATAGCATAATTTCAAACTGTAATATACTGCTTGTATCACTAAGAACCTCTTTTCATCTCTTTAGTGTACGAGATTGTAGTTTTATCATCTGTAAGTTTCACAACATAATGAAGGGATGCAAAACTTGCAGGATGAATATATACTGGGTAGTGGAAATATATTTCCTACACTGGAGAAAGAACAGTATTGCATTCCACACAAGTAATAAATCAGAAGACCGCACGGATTTAACACATTATAGTGTGGTTAAGGACAGAACCGTGCAGTCTTAGGACTGTGTGTTTCTGTTCTATGATTTACCTCTTCTCAAAACCTTCTTGGTATGGTCTGCAAACACTAGAACAATGTGTCAGAATTAACAGAACAAGCTACCCCTCAGGGGCTCAGCATTCGTTTGCTGAGTACGGGTTTGGTGACCCCAGGGTTTCTGAGCTGGGGAATGGTAAGCGCCGCCAGTCCCCTGCCACTGTAAGCTCTGGGCATGCTTCAGCGATCACCGTGCGGCGCGGCGGTGGAATGTTGTGTGTCTCAGGGAGTGGGGATCTTGGCTTGACCGCCTGGACCACAAGGATGGAATAAACCTCAAAACAAAAAAAAAAATCTTCAATCTTAAGGTGTGCTGCTCGCTGATGAGGTGCATGGCTGTTGATGTGAAAAAGTCGTTAGCGGGCAACCTCTGGGGAACCTACCGCACCTCAGTTGTATAAGGCTTACTCAGGCACACGGGGCTCTGTCTGAGTGGACCCTTAGCTAGCTACTTGTAGAACCGAGATGGAACACTCGAAATCTTCTTCTTCTCCTCCCAGCGGGAAAGGGTGTACAGTCTGGGAGTTCTCACACTCATTCATCAAAACTAATGACGCTAGTTCTCCTGATAATCAAATTCTTATCAGTAACGGGGCTCAAGGAATCATGAATAATAGCGTCTTTGTAGTGATCAAGAGCAAGGAGGGGACGTTTGAGAAAGCGTCCCACTTCTATTTCCATAAAGGCTTAGAAGGGCTGGCTGGTATCCTAAAGTCAAGCAGTTGGGAAATGGTTCTTTGCTTGTCAAGACTAATGGGGTAAAGCAGGGGGAACTTCTTATGAAGTCACAGAAATTGGGTGAGTACGACATCATTGTTCAGTTGCAAACTCCCTTAACTCCAGCAAAAGTGTGGTAAATCGACATGATATTATGGATATAGACGTTGCTGAAGTCAAACAAGAATGGGCACCACAGGGCATCATAGAAGTAAAAAAAAGGACACCGAAGAACAATAGAAAGACTGAGGAATTTGCCACTTTTATTGTGATCTCCAGTTCTCCAACGCTACGTGAACACATCATGGCAGGTTTTCTTTAACCCTATGCGATGATTCAAATGCTAGCGTTTTGGCCATACAACTCCGAAATGCAGAGGCGAAGCGACTTGTGAGAATTGTGGAAAGGCAGCCCATGAAGCTTGGACTGTACATCTCAAGCAGTCTGCATTAACTACTCTGGGAGCCATCCAGTCTGGAGCAGAGCCTGCCCTGCTATCGCAGAGGAACACAAAATTCAGGAAATCAAAGTGACCAAACGAATTCCCAACGGAGAAGCCTTTAGGCTTAGGCAGTCAATGAAATCCCCTGTCTTTGCCACTTCTTATGCTTCCTTGGGGCAGAAACCTGTCATTAAAGTCGATACTTCGACTCACACGACGTCAAATGTACCATTATCTACTATTAGTACCTGTACTTGCACTTGCATCTGCCAAAGCCGAGTGAAAGACATAGCAATCAAGGCAACTACGATGGCAGAAACCAGTAATGCCTCCGCAGCGCGCATCCCGAAAGCACCCCTGCAGCAGAGTGCCTCCCAAGGCCAATTCTCTTCAAAGAGAGGTGGTTCTCACCACCCCCCTTCCCCCTCATTTTTGCTGGAAAAGGGAGAGGGAAAAAGAACTCAACATTTGGGTCGAAAGCTGACCTGGGCGCCATCAGACATCATTCTGGCGCATCTGAATGATGATGAGGACATCATGGATTTTGATGCCTCATCACCAGACCCAGTCAGCCCCACCAACCCACCTCACTCTACAAGCACATCACCACCTCGGCGCAAAGACGTGGGTATATCAAGAACAAAATGATGAAGTGTCTCCCATTCTCCAATGGAGTATCCATGGATACAGGACTCATCTGGAGGAATTGAGAGTCCTTGTACAGGACAGATCCTTTTGCCAATGGCTTCAAGAGACTTATTTGAAAGAGACTGACACACCTGTACTTGGAGGCTATCACCTTTACCAGAAAAGGCGTCTGCACTAGTGATAAAGCAAAAGGTGGGGTTGCAGTGTTCATAATGAACACATTTCACTCCTTACATATTCCCTTAACAACAGCACTACAAGCGGTTGCTGATTGAGTGGTGGCCCATGTTGACTTCACTGTGTGTTTCTTGTATCCATCACCTCATGAGCCTCTTGACAGTGGAGTACTCACTCATCTTCTTGATGAACTTCCCCACGTCATCCTCCTTTTGGAGGACTTCAATGCATATAGTACACTATGGGGTACTCATACCACTTCCCCAAAGGGACACTTGAGGATCTACTGCAAACAACAGATCTCAAACTTTTGAACATGGGTCAAGTCACACATTTTAGCATCGCTACAGGTTCGTCCACCGCCATAGACCTTTCTGGCTCGCCTGCTCTTGGGGACACTGCCCAGTTGGTAGTGGATGATGACCTTCATGGTAGTGACCATTTCCGTATCTCAATTCATCTGTCTGATGAAGCAGAACCTGAAAGAAAGCCACCGAGATGGTTGTTCAAAAAGGCTGACAGGAGGCTTTACAGTCAGTTAGCTGTTTTCGAGCAATGTGACAGCATTCGGGACTGGATGTATCAT
This sequence comes from Schistocerca serialis cubense, assembly GCF_023864345.2. NCBI lineage: Eukaryota > Metazoa > Arthropoda > Insecta > Orthoptera > Acrididae > Schistocerca > Schistocerca serialis. The sequence goes on from NC_064642.1 coordinate 222,216,572, forward strand.
ATTACAGCTGTGATTCACCATGCTACTTACTCGTCCAAGCAGAGGGCTTGGCAAGAGTTCCTGATATCCGTCAATAGGTCCACGTCTGCACATTAAGTATGGGAAGCCATGAGGAGGATCTCAAGGCACAACTCTCAACCGCCAATAGCAGCTGTACGAATGCAGAGGTCTCTTGTAACATCGACAAGGGATATAGCTCAAACAATGGTTGAATCAATAAATCCATTACGACCGATTCCAGCCATAATCCCACTTTTCATCGATTTCGGGAGGCACAGGAGATGGCTGATTTGATTTCCTTTCCATTAACATGGAAGAATAGAACCAGCCTTTCTCATTGTGAGAGCTGGATTACGCATTGTCAGCTGTTTGTGATACTACCTCTGGAAATGACCTGATAACTTACAGTATGTTGCTACAATTGGACGGACTTTCGAAGGAAGTCGTCCTTCAGCTCTTGAATAAAATTTGGATAAAGGGCGACTTTCCCAACTCGTGGAAGGAATCTTCTTTAATCCCACTTTTAAGCCGGCCGGTGTGGCCGTGTGGTTCTAAGCGCTTCAGTTTGGAACCGCGTGAGCGCTACGGTCGCAGGTTCAAATCCTGCCTCGGGCATGGATGTGTGTGATGTCCTTAGGTTTAAGTAGTTCTAAGTTCTAGGGGACTGATGACCTCAGAAGTTAAGTCCCATAGTGCTCAGAGCCATTATTTTGTCCTGTGTGAGCGTTTTTAGCAGGAAAATGGTGTCCCTCAAGGGAGTGTTTTAAGTGTCACGGATTTCGCCATCGCAATCAGTAGTATTACAACCCCAGTGCGACGTCCTGTACTATGTTCCTTGTTTGTGAACGACTTCTCCATCTTCTGTGCTTCCTCCAGCCTCATCACGGCTACTCGGCAATTGCAACTGACGATCAGGAAGTTGTGGGAATTCCCTTACTCTACAGGTTTTAAATTCTCATTAGAGAAAACAGTTTGTGTTGATTTTAGTCGTTCCCGCTGTCTTTTTAATTTCCCCGTTTTAAATTTGGGGACACCGTTCTCACTTTTAAGGGAATGTGAAGTGTCTGGGTCCTATCTTTGATGAGAAGTTAACAAGGTTGCCATACCTTAAAGAAGAGAAACTGAGATGTCTCAAGGCCTTAAACATCCTTAAATGTGTCAGTCATATGTCTTGGGGAGCCGGCAGAGCGCATCTGCTCCAACTTTATATGGCCTTTGTGCGACCCCGGCTTGAATGCAGATACCAGATTTATGGGTCAGCAAGGCCTTCACACCTTAATATGCTGGATTCAGTTCACTACTATGGTATTAGGCTGCCAACCGTGGCTTGTCGCACGAGCACTGTTGTTATTTGTGTGCGGAGGCTGGTGAGCCTCTGCTGTCTATTCGACGTCTTCTTCACATGGTACGCCAAGATTATAGGACATACTCCATTCCTACATCACCAGCATCAAGATACGTGGTTCAGCCGCCACTGGAACGGCTGTTAGATCAGCGACCACGAGCAACACGGCCATTTGGGATCTGTGAAAGGGAGAGCCTTGAGATATTACACTTGGGGGCATTCAGGTCCAAAGCCAAGAGTAGGGTCTCCCCCTGGCTACTACCAGGGCCCAGATTGCTTTTAGAAGCGCCTGCTTACAAGACGAATTGTACCCCAGACCTTCTTATTAAAATTAAATTTAATGAAATTTTACGTAGCCACCCAGATTTTATTATCGTCTGCACAGATGGTTCTAAACAGAGAGATATATTTGGTTGTTCTGTCGTGTTCTCCGTCATTGTCCTCAGGATAGGGCTGCCAGAGCGGTTTTCAGTTTATTACGTGGAACTGTTTGCTATCCTGAGGACAATGGAGCAGATGAGACGGCGTCGTGACAAAAAATTTATCATCTTTTCCGATTCTTAAAGTGCCGTTCTCGCTGTTGGACAGGTGTACGCAGCAGATCGGATGGTGCAAGAATTGCACGACGCTCTCCATCTTTTGCGAAGGCAAACCAAGGAAGTTATTTTTTGTTGGGTTCCAGGGCACATATGAATTGAGGGAAACGAACTCGCTGCTGCTGCTGCTGCTGCTGCTGCTAAAGAGGCTTGCTCCCTTCCTTCTGCCAGCTGTTCAGTCCCTCTGCGGGCTGTCACTTCATTTGTGACTAGGAAGGCCATATGTAGGTGGGAGTCCCAGTAGCTGGAAGTGAGTAACAATTAACTACGTCCATCATGAGTTCAGTGCGACCGTGGATTACTTACTTCCGGTCGCGACGGTATGAAGAAATAGCCCTTACTCGGCTTAGAATGGGATATTGTCCACTGACACAAGGCTTCCTCTTATGTCAGGAGGAGTCCCCAGTATGTCATAGATGTGGGTGAGAGCTGTTTCCTCAGGATGGGGCAGGATAACGTTACGACTGTGAATGTGGCCGTAATCAGTTACTCTTGGTCGCACAACAAACACGTAACTTTTATCAACGAAATTAATTATTTAAAACAATGTCTTAAAAAAACATAATTTACTGTATGAGGTCTGAAGGCTTTTTCACAGAAAAAAATCCACAATTTTAGGGCTGAAGGCCACCAAAAACATCCTCAAACGAGAAACTGCTGAAGGCCTGAATTACAAGGCAGAAGAACAATGCCAGATAATACACATTTCAACCAATACTTTGCTTTTAAAACAAGCTTACTACACAAAAAACTTACAGTAACACAGCTGAAGGCCTCATCACCAAAGAAGTGAAATTATTGCTCGGCTGAAGGCCACACCAACAATAATTAAAAAATTACATATATCCTAAAATCAAACATCACAATCTAAGGACTCAGTACAAGTGGTTCTCAGCAAGTGTTCCAAGGGTCGGTCTGGGATGGTAACACAAACATAAGGTAAGGTGAGACAGGCAGACAAGAGGTGTACTCACGTAACAGGACGACAACTCCAATTAGGGGCAGCTTAAGCACCGGCTGACTGACTAATCAATCCGCCTAACGTCCGATCATCGGTACAACGATGGAATATTTTTAGGCAAGGGTGAAGAGACAGTCAGCACTACGTATTCAGCAAACACCCCAGGCCGAAGGAAACACTAGAACCGAGGTAGACCTCCAAAAAAATGCATAGTTCAATACAAGAGGCTGTCCAAATACAAGCCAACACGACGAGGAAAGGTACAGTGCCGGAAAAGTACACTAACATCCAGGACATTTAACTGGGGCATTAGTGGCTACAAGGCAGAAAATACCGCTGGTTGCATTTGACTAATAGGAATAATACTAAATTCAAAGAAGAATAACAAATAGAGAAACACAGCTGCATTATTTCACCGCCTCAAAGCACTTCACTCGTTGCCGCCAGGCTCAGCGGCCCTGGGAGCAACAACCCGCCGACCAAAGGTGAGATCTCAGAATAGTGGAGGTTGCATTAGCAGTTAACTCTTCACTCAACTTAAAAGTCCAGGGTACGGTGTGCAACGAAGTCGTTGCTCTCACAGCTACCCCTCCACGCTCTGGCAGTGGCAGCATGCCGCCAGCGGCCCCAGCTTGCCCGCGCACTGCACGGACTTGCTCAATGCTGAGCCCCTAACTGACCTGATTTCCGTTCGCAACCTCCCACTCCACACATCGCGATCCCGGAAATACTAGCTGTCGCTCCAAAGATAGTACCACAGTATTCTTATCGATAAGTGCTGCTGCTGCGAGTAGAGGCAGGCAAGCCAGCAACTTAGTGATGCCAGTAAATCGAATAACAGACGAGATGACATTGTCGCAATGACAAAATGCCAAGCAATAAACGGCATGAATACGAGATGCGCACGGCTCAGTGGGACATAGCTGTCAACACGACATTTTTAACTGTGTTTTATATGATGACCTGAGGGATGGACTGCGTCTCCTAGAGGACCTTTCACCTATTTTAGCTAATAAGAATGCGAGTGTTGCTCGTGTCTTAAAATTTTGTGTGGTGTCCGGAAGTTTTCTCAAAATAGTTGGTGTACAATCTTAATACATCAAGAGTGACTGGGTCACGTACTATTTCTTAGTCGTCATTCAGCCACGGTTAATTGTCCCTTTTTTTAACAGAATCTTTACAGGTATCTTCTCCATTATTTTATTTAGTTATACTGCTGTGTCTTGCTGGGGTTTTATTATGGGATTATCTGAACCTCACATTTTTGGGGTTGCTTTATGTTTCCTGTGGTGGGAGCAAACGTAGTTTTCCAGTATATTCATCCCCTTTCATGGATTATGAAAAGCGTCTTCGGTATAACATTAATACAATGACCCAGCCATTTAGCACCCTCTGCCGTAAATCATCATCATCATCATCATCATCAGAACAAGTGATTTACGTAAAATGTTTCAAATGTCTTCTGTCAGGAGCTCCGTCTCTATAATCACGCGTTTCTTCTTCCCCTTTACCATATCACCTCATCGTTCTCAAACGTTTGGGAGTCTTATCGACTATACAGCAATGAGGAGGACTAACCTTCTCAGAATGCATGCTTCCAGAGAGAATATGTGCTTGGATCGGTGTTGTGGGCTAGACTGGTACTGAACAAGCTTAACAGAATGGTAGTTACCACAGTGTAATGAGAATACCAGTCAGGTGGATGAGGGGAGAATGCTGTGTTCCCATGAACTTCGAATGCCCTCTGTGAACTATCTCAGAGCCGGCCGCGGTGGTCTAGCGGTTCTGGCGCTGCAGTCCGGAACCGCGGGACTGCTACGGTCGCAGGTTCGAATCCTGCCTCGGGCATGGGTGTGTGTGATGTCCTTAGGTTAGTTAGGTTTAAGTAGTTCTAAGTTCTAGGGGACTTAAGACCTAAGATGTTGAGTCCCATAGTGCTCAGAGCCATTTGAACCATTTGAACTATCTCAGAGGACCCCATACATCAAGGTGAACAATCTTGAGTAAGCAGCAGAAAGACAGGAAAGTGTTGTGTCAGGCTCCCATAGATCGCTTTCGTCAATAACAAGTTGGCAATGGAACAACCACACTGTTAGTCTATTTGCACCAAGAAATTACCTGTCTGAGAACAGTCACAGCTGCAGGATTGGTAATTCAAAAAAGTGGGGGCGGCTGCTGTACAATACCTGCCACATTCGAGTGGTATTTTGCATTGGGGCACACAGCAATGTGAATTTATACTCATACACATGCGGCTCCAAAATAGTGTTGGCTAAAATACCAGTAAGTGGGGGTACGGGAATGTCGGAGTATGGACATATCCATAGGAAAATCCAGCAGAATAACATCTTCAAAAATAAAGAAAGTAAATAAATATCTTACATCCTTCCTCCCCACCACCTCAGCAAAGACTAAGTCTTTTTCCCACCAAATCAAGAGTGTAGGTGGGTAAGGGAAGTGTGGGGAAAGGGGAGAGACACCGTGATAGACAGGTCTGAGGCACCGGTGTTACACCAGAAGATGCCATTTAAGAGAGAGCAAAGGTGGTATCCCATATACTGAATGTCAAAGGACGCCGACTTCTGGTCCATTGTCGCTGGACTGTGAGATGAGCTGCCAACCTGTGGTTGCCGGCTCAGGCTTGTGTCTACTAACATGAGGATAAGTCTAGGTGGAGGTACTTGCAGCGCCCTCTGGCTGGCTGAATAGCGAGCCAATATGATGGCTGAACAGCGATAGAAATGGATGTGTGTGTTGTGGTATTTTGAGGATGTATTTTGCAAACTCCAGGGAGTAGTGCCTGTGCTGAAGTTGTTCCTGTATTTGAAACGGCCAGTCAATTCACACTAGGCCGGCCGCTGTGACCGAGCGGTTCTAGGCGCTTCAGTCCGGAACCGCCCTGCTGCTACGGTCGCAAGCTCGAATACTGCCTCGGGCATGGATGTGTGTGATGTCATTAGGTTAGTTAGGTTTAAATTAGTTTTAAGTCTAGGGGACTGATGACCTCATATGATAAGTCCCATTACGCTTACAGCGATTTGAACCACTTGAATTCACACTACAGGAGACAGCTTTGTACGATTTCACCACCACAAACCAAATGAACCGTAAATGCTCTCCTTGGTGTACGGGACAATACCACCAGCTGGAAGAGGGTATAAATTGGTGGATAACTACCTTACAACTGTTCTGAAAGGAGCATTTTTCAGCTCATTAACATTACTCAACGGTTCCTCCGAAAGTAGAACAGCTTAAATTAATCGAAACAGTGCTCACAGGAAAGCCATAGATTAAATGGCAACGACCGAGGTGGCGCAGTGGTTAGCACACTGGACTTACATCTGGGAGAACGAAAGTTCAAGCCCGCTCGCGGCCATCGTGATTTACGTGTTCCTTGACTTCCCAAAATCGCTTCCTTAATACGATGGAACAGATGACCTCGCTGTTTGGTCTTCTCCCCCAAATCAACCAACCAACCGACCAATGAAATGGCACCAGTTACCGCCTACTTGTAGCGTTGAATATCAGTATTGTGACATTGGAACTACCACAGAATTACACAAAAAGAATGGGGATCGTAACAGACAATCAATAGCTCGCGCCGGACACGGAAAAGATTTTTTATGATTAGGAACCCTCGTAAAAACTATTATATTCTTAATGACTTTTCAGTGCTTGAGCTATGAAAACAAAAACACATTGAATTCAGCTGAGAACGGAATATCTGAAAGGAGAAATTGCAACACGTGATCTTTTTTTCCTTTTTTTACGAACACAGAGGTGCTACCTGCATAATGCGACATAGTTTCCTGCGGCCACACCGTAATCAACGGTGCAAGACTTGGCATAGGAAACCAAGGGCCATCTTTCTCGGAGACTGTCTCATGACACGTATTCTCCCCAAATTGTCTGCCTAGAAGTAATCTGTTGTTTGACCACGGAAACGCTTCGTCTTTATCGACAGTTGGCTTCAGAACATCTGCTGCAGCGGCTCTTATGAGGTTGCCAACACCATCGGTTTTACAGGTCAGAAATAGTCTCTATATACTTCTTGGTAAGGGCGGTTTTTCACGACGCCTATGACCTAACATTACCTTTGTTTTCTCCACGAGTTCGAGCATAATGGCATCGCTCTCACCACCTTTCCGCAAAGCGGACATTGGGAAAAATTCCCTGTGTATGTATTTATATTTCTACTGATCATTTGAGTTGATCGCCTTCCGAGGCTCTTGTGTGTATTGAAAGCAACTACAAATAAGCTCTTTTACTGTCTTAGTAGGCCCTACGTAATTGAGGATTTTCTTTCAGGGTTAACTCCCTCAGCCTTTGATAAGTCAGTATCACACTACAAGGCAGCAGCTGCTGGTTATGGTCCACCCCAGGTACTTTACTTCCCCGGTACCCATGATTTCTGGTGAGCATTCCTGTATCTGCCAACTGGGAAGGCACCCAATGGGAGATCAGAAAACTCCACCAGCTTCTTGAAGATTTGGAAAAAGTCATTAGTAAAGAGTGAGTGATCATTATAGGAGACCTAAATGCACAGATTGGGACGGATAGAACATGATATGAGTATGTAATGGGATCCCATGGATATGCTAGAAGAAATATAGAATGTGAGCATCTCCTTCTCTTCTGTATGAGGAATGGGTTGGTGGTAAAATACAGTTTGTCTGAGAAGAGACAGAGCCATAAGATAACACTATACAGTTACGATGGATTACAAAAGATTGTAACTGATTATGTCATCGCAGATGAAGAGAGGAGTATAATGGTAACTGATGTCAGAGTAATCCCTAGCGAGAGCCTTGACAGTGATCACCGTCTATTATTAGCGGACCTGAGAAACTTTAATATGCCAAAAGTGCATAACAAGAAAATGCCAAAAATCAAAGTATGGGAACTCCAGAAAACAGAGAAGAGAGCTGAATATCTGAACTGGATAAAATCCCTGTTACCAAGAGCTGGAAGGAAAAACGGAGAGGCAGAATGGACCAGACTAAGGTACACACTGGTAAAGAAAGCCACCGACGTTTGTTGAAAGACAAGTATGATGACTAGAGAGAAGGAAACACCTTGGCGGAATAAAATTGTGAGAGCAGTAATCAGGGAAAGAAATCTCTTCAAGAAAGAGAGGGATCGGGAGAAAAGTAAACTGGAACTTATTAGAGGTGAGGCAATGATCAGAAACCTCTAACAAATGTGCCAAATCAAGAAATTGCAGAAGAAAAGACCAAGGCATGGAAAATATTCACTTAGAAATTGGAGGAGGACAGTAGATGCAATAAGAAACTGTTGTATAGGATTATCAGCGGTGGTAGTAGTAGTTGTATCTTTATTCAACCGTAGATCTCTTTTTACAAGGATATAGGACATGTCAAAGTATTTACAAGTTTATACCAATTTATAATAAACTAATTCGTATACACATATACTTACAGACTTCTAGTTAGAAATTATTAGAGTTACTCCTGTTGAACAATTCTTTTTTTACAAATAACTTATTAAATAATGTAATGCCACACTGTTCACTCATATATTACTATCAGTCACTGCACACACTATACACACAAAGTTTCATAACACTTCACTCACCCCACACACACACACACACACACACAAACACACACAAACACACACACACTCACACACTGGTGATCTCTGGGCCATCTTCTGTACTGCAACTTCCATTTGCTCTTCTGAAAAACTCAGTCAGCATCCCTCCATAATGAGTGAGATGTTGAGCTCAAAAAGAGGAAGAGGTATTAGTATTGTGCTATGCATAGCTTGGGAGTAAGTATTTCTAGAAAGGAAAAAGAAGGAAAAAACATAAAGTGAAGGTGTTATGTGGAGTGTAGGATGTTTTATAATCACTATTATTATTATTATTAATTGCTACAACATTTTTATATCAGGCCCACTACTCTGTTTTATCTAAGTAATCCTTCAATTTATAAAATGAATTGCCTAAGATGTACTTATTACTGCCTTTTTAAATATGTGTATTTTTGCAACTTCTTTAATCTATTTTGGTAATTTATTTTAGAGTCTTATTCCTTCATAGAAAATGCACTTTTGAGTTTTATGTTTATTTTTTCTTGATAAGTGTAAATTGGGTCTATCTCTTGTTGCATGGTAATGGACAGAGCTGTTTGTGGAGTAATTACCAACGTTATTTTTGATGTGTATGACTGACTGGTAAATGTATTCACATGGAGCGGTTAAAATCCCCAGTGTTTTAAACAAATCTTTAAAATGAGCTCGAATAATATTTTTGGCTATTACTCTTATGGCTCTTTCCTGGAGTTTGAAAACTGTTCATATTTTGTGCAATTGTTCCCCAAAATGGAGTGCCACAGCTAAGAACTGAGTGTACATTGAATAATGTGTAACTAAAAGACACTGCATGTTACACACTGATGATAGGATTCTAAGGGCATAACATTCTGTTTACAAGAACCTTAGTGTGTTCACAAAGGACCCAAATGAATATCATAAAAGCATTTGTACATGAAGATTTAAATCTGGTTAGGACGGAAAGTAACGCGAGAGAAGTCCTGAAAAACCATTTTGACCACCTATGAAATAGATCAGTTGAAGAACCAAATACAGAACAGGAAATCCACACTTAAAATGAGGAAACACCAATCACCTGGACAAAAACAGAGCAGCCTTAAAATCTATGCCTGAAGGAAAATCTTCAGGTGCAGATGAAGTGTACGCAGACATGATAAAAGCCGCCAGCCGGAGTGGCCGAGCGGTTCTAGGCGCTACAATCCGGAACTGCGCGACCGCTACGGTCGCAGGTTCGAATCCTGTCTCGGGCATGGATGTGTGTGATGTCCTTAGGTTAGTTAGGTTTAAGTAGTTCTAAGTTCTAGGGGACTGATGACCACAGCAGTTAAGTCCCATAGCGCTCAGAGCCTTTTGAACCATGATAAAAGCAGCAGGTATCCAAGGCATACAATGGCTGCACCGAGTACTCAATATCACATGGGCAGATAACAGATACCTGCGGAATGGTGCACGGGTGTAATAATTTCCTTGCTTAAGAAAGGTAGCAGGCAGAAACCCACAAACAATAAGGGAATAAACCTTTCTTTCATAGGCTGAAAATATCTGACAAGGTCATAGAAAAAGGGCTGAGAACTATCATGGAACCACAGTTGGAGGAGGAACAATATGGCTTCAGAAGTAACAGATCAACAATATATCTAATTTTTAGTAACTGCATGTTGATGGAAAAGTATTGGGAGAGAGGCAATAATCTGGTCATTGTATTCCTGGGTACAGAAAAAGCATTTGATAGTGTTATCAGAGATAAGATCTGGGAATGGCTGAGGAAAAAGAATAATTCTGAAGGACTTATAAGAAACAATCAGATGTTGTACAAAGACTGTACTTGCTGTGTACAAATTGGGGAAGGACGATCATCATGGTTTGAGACCAAGAGTGGAGTTCTGCAAGGAAGTGCACTGTGCCCACTACTAATCATCACTGTTATTGATACTATAATGAAGAACGTCAATGAGAAGTCAGCTGAACTGAAATCATTTGTCTTTGCTGATGACGTCGAAATATGGGGTGAAACTGAAGAGGAGGTACAGAAGAGACTCGATGAATGGAAATCTCAGTTCCAGAAATATAATCTGAACTTCAGCAACACCAAGACAGTGGTGATGGCAGTTAACAGAGATGGACAACCAGTAAGTGTATAACTAGGAGACCACCAACTAGAGTGTGTGGACAGTTTTCCTCACCTTGGAAGTATAATCTCCAGTGATAATTTGGTCAGAAATGATATCACTAACAGAATGAAAAAAGGATCTGAATTCTACAAAGAAGTAATATCATTTTCGTGGGATGACTTGATTCCAAAACCGGCCAAACTCATGATGTTTAATAGCTATTTCATACCAGCATTGAGATATGGTATTGAAACATGTACCCTCACCGAAGGAGAACCATCAAGGCTGCAAGCATCAGATAAGAAATTTCTTAGGTCCACCATAGAGAAAATCAAGATGGATGAGATAAAGAATCAGGAGGTGATGAAATAAGCCGGAATAAAGACATCCTATTAGATCGAATTGGCGCATCTAGACTTCGATGGTACGAGCATGTGATGAAAATGGAGCCAACTAGAACCGCCAAAATAAATTTGGAAAGACATATGGATCGGAAAAGACCTCAAGGAAGACCTCGAGCCCGATGGATGGACTTCATTAAGGCTGATCTAGTGACCAGGAGATGGACAGCGGATGATGTCCTCCGTGAACAGGTATATTTGGACACGACGTTGTGGAAGAGGCTTATTACCAGTACTCGCAAAAGTGGAACTGTTGGATGATGACGACTAATCATTTGAAGTATTCTCACATAAATCATCTAGAAAAAGTCAGTTTACAAGATACGTGTGCTTCATTACTTCTAACCTCAATTACATATTACTTTTCTGTACTACTCATGCCATGTGACTTAAAAATCAGGTTTTTTTTTTTACACACTACCAGATTTAAATAAATAATGTGCTAGCGAAAATACATGTTTCAAGTTGATGGAAGATATAAAATATCTTAAGAAATTGCACTAAATGCCTGCTTCGAAAATTATTTTGAGCAGTTTGCTCAAGACCTCATTTGCCTTGCTAATGATTTCGAAAATAGACTTGACCTTTTTTCCTTCAGTCTTCTAACTGGTTTGATGCTTTCTGCTTCAAATTCCTTTTCTGTGTCAGTCTCATCAACTAAGTGTATCACTTGCCACCTGCATCGTCAGTTATTGGCTGAATATATTCCAATCTCCACAGTTCCGTCTAGTACCAGAACTGCATCTCTCATGCCTTTACCTTTCCTAAACCCAAACAGATCGACATCAGCCACATTCTCAATTTTCGTTTCTATTCTGTAGATTCTTCTTCTAAGCAACTTGGATGCATGAGCCGTTAAGCTGATTGTGCAATATTTCTCGCGCTTTTCGGCTCTTGTAACTTTGGGGATCGTGTTGATGATGTATTTCCAGAAGTCTGATGTTATAACGCCAGTGTCATTCATTTTACACTCCAACATTGTTGTTTTGTTGCCACTTCCAAATATGGTTTTAGAAATTCTAACGGTATGGTATCCGTGCCCTCTGCCTTACTGGATCATCTAAGATGAAAACATTTACTATTCTCAATGTTCGCTTTTGTGCAATCAGTGCTTTCTTTCTTAGTGGTGGGTACTACATATACTTACTCCATTAGACATTAATGAATGGAAATATAGAGATGTGTTAGGAAGTTGGTTAGTTATTTTCCAAGACAAACAATGTTGCCAAGAGCAAAACTTGCTGAACTGAACTGTTTGACAAGCTCAGTAATATGATTCTTCCAATGGAAATTGTCATCAGAAATTTGGAGAGTTCTACGTTGTCTAACAATCCATGAGGTACAACAACGGATTGGGTGTCTCTACTGACTGTACAGAACTAAATATAATGTCAGTGATGTAACCTTCTTGTAGTAACACTTTATTACCCACGCTCAGAGATATTTGTGTATTAAATTGCAATATGTATAAGATATATTTATAATAAAGTACCTCAGAGTGAAGACATTATGCTATTTCTCAGACCATTTCGTAATGTTTTAAAGGCACATTTGCATCCTCAGCTGTTATTAGATTAGATTAGATTAGATTAGATTAGATTAGATTAATACTAGTTCCATGGATCATGAATTCGATATTTCGTAATGATGTGGAACGAGTCGAATTTTCCAATGCATGACATAATTAGGTTAATTTAACAACATACTTAAGTTAATATAACAACTTTATTTTTTTGTGTTTTTTGTATTTATTTTTTTTTTTATTTTTTTATTTTTTTTTTTTTTATTTTTTTAATATTTTTGTTTTATATCTAAAAATTCCTCTATGGAGTAGAAGGAGTTGTCATTCAGAAATTCTTTTAATTTCTTCTTAAATACTTGTTGGTTATCTGTCAGACTTTTGATACTATTTGGTAAGTGACCAAAGACTTTAGTGCCAGTATAATTCACCCCTTTCTGTGCCAAAGTTAGATTTAATCTTGAATAGTGAAGATCGTCCTTTCTCCTAGTATTGTAGTTATGCACACTGCTATTACTTTTGAATTGGGTTTGGTTGTTAATAACAAATTTCATAAGAGAGTATATATACTGAGAAGCTACTGTGAATATCCCTAGATCCTTAAATAAATGTCTGCAGGAAGATCTTGGGTGGACTCCAGCTATTATTCTGATTACACGCTTTTGTGCAATAAATACTTTATTCCTCAGTGATGAATTACCCCAAAATATTATGCCATATGAAAGCAATGAGTGAAAATAGGCGTAGTAAGCTAATTTACTAAGATGTTTATCACCAAAATTTGCAATGACCCTTATTGCATAAGTAGCTGAACTCAAACGTTTCAGCAGATCATCAATGTGTTTCTTCCAATTTAATCTCTCATCAATGGACATACCTAAAAATTTGGAATATTCTACCTTAGCTATATGCTTCTGATTAAGGTCTATATTTATTAATGGCGTCATACCATTCACTGTATGGAACTGTATGTACTGTGTCTTATCAAAATTCAGAGA